>NC_133126.1:180001097-180601097 GCF_048418815.1 Hemitrygon akajei | reverse complement strand
ACTCCAACTAAGATCTAAATAAGAACTAAAGTTAACTAAGATCTCCATTAATCTGTAGCTAATTATCCAACCTGCACAACTTCTGCAATCTCGGCTGACAGAGATCCTGACTTACAGAAACTCCTGGTTACAGACCATTCTCAGATCCCTCCAGCTTTCACTTCCCACATCTGACTCACCGTACAAACACAGTCCCACGTTCGTAGTTAAGTGTATTATCAAAGCATGTGTATGTCACCAAAACCACCCTGAGATTCATTTTCCCTGAGATCACAGTAGATCAAAGTACAATAGAATGATAAATAATTACAAAGACTGACAAGCAACCAGTGAGCAAAAGACAAATACCAATAAGGAAATAAATAATACTGAGAACTTGAGCTATAGAGTCCTTGAAGGTGAGTCCATAGATTGTGTTCAATGATCCAGTTTAGAGTGGTGGCGAATGAAGTTCCTTCCTGATGGTAGCAGATGCAATAAATAGATAGATAGATAAAGTACTGAGAGCATGATTTGTAGAGTTAAATTTGAATCCATAGCTTATGGAATTATTTCAGAGTAAAGGTGAATGAAGTTATCCAAGCAATATGGGACCTAAGGCTTCTGTACCTCCTTCCCGATGGCAACAGTGAGAAGAGAGCATTTCCATGCTGGACTGCTCTATGACTTTGTTCTAACAATTTTCCAGATTGTTGATTCTTTAATTACTTGTGATAAATTAGTTATGAATATCATAACTAATATATAGATATGTGTAAGAGGCTAAGTGTTGAAAGAGATTAAAATTTTGTGGTGGTAGATTGCTAACGGATTGCAACACTACATGTAATTTGTTTACAATCTATGGCATTATGGCAGAACACACCACTGGTAACACTTAGTATGCAAAGGAATCTCTTGCTAGCAGTTAGTAACTGCACATATATGGTGCCAATAACAGATTGCAAAGTACGTCAAACAGAACAACTTCACATAAAACATAAGGACTTCTTGTTAAAGTGTTGCTGTAATGTGAATCCATAAAATTTTCTATAAAGTAGAATAGAATTTCAAAAACATCCAGTTCCTAGATGTTTATTCCTGCTAGTTTACAAACCTTTGCACCATGACTTTGAGAAAGAGCCCAGTGGAATGTAAAGTTAAAAATAAAGCAAATCCTGAGAATCAGTAAAGTAAGCTAGGGCTTTTCTCTTTGAAGTAAAGGAGAATGAGAGGTGACTTAATAGAGGTGTATAAAATTATAAGTGGCATAGATAGAATGGACAGCCAGGGACTTTTTCCAGGGTGAAAATGACTTGTATGAGGGGATGTTATTTCAATATGTTTGGAGAAAAGTATAAGGGAAGGATGTTAGGGGAATTTTTTATTTTTTTTTAAACAGAGTGGTAGGTGCATAGAACGAGCTGCCAGCGGTAGTAGTAGAGACAGATACATTAAGTATGTTTAAGAGACTCTTAAATGGCCACATGAGTGAAAGAAAATAATGGAATTCTATGTGGATGTGAAGGGTTAGATTGATCTGAGTAGATTAAGGGTCAGTGCAACATTGTGGGCCAAAGAGACTGTTCTCCATTAGAGTTCTCCAACTCTCATCAATAACTCTGTACTAACCACTGAGGAAAGTATCAGATCTGAAACTATATGGGTTCACTGACTTCCAAGATTGGCATTGGACTCCTGCCAAAGGAGCTCAGTTAAATATTAGCCAGAATTACCACCTTTAATCAGTATCTAAGCAGAGATTTTAAGACCTCAGTAACACATACAAAATGCTAGAGGAGCTCAGCAGGTCAGGCAGCATCTATGGAAAAGAATAAACAGTTGACGTTTCCAGGCAAGACCCTTCATCAGGACTGGAAAGGAAGGGGGAAGTTGCCTGACCTCCATTGTTCCTCCAGCATTTTGTATGTTACTCTTGATTTCCAGAATCTCTTGTGTTCGAGATCAAGACCTGGTTGTTGCCAACGATCTATGCACATTCACTGCCAAGTCTCATTCTGTGAATGAAAAGCCACAGCTATCCACAGAACAAACAACCCTGCACAAGGAGATAACAGGAGGCAAAGGCCAGTGAACTCCTCAAGCCTGTTCTGCCATTCATTATGACCAAGGCTGAACTACATTGGTCTCAAGTCCTCTTCTTGTAATAATCCCCCATAATTCTCAATTCCTCAGTCTTTCAGACATTTATCTATCTCCCACTAAAATACATCTAATGATCTGGCCTCCACCACCCTCAAAGACACGCTGCCCTCTAAGGAATGAAATTTCTATGCACCTTGGTGTTAAATGACCAGCCCTTATTTTGTAGCTATGTCCCTTCATTGGTGATGCACATATTAGTGAACACAGCCAAACTTCTATACGTCAAGTTCCTTTAGATCATATGTCTGAATCAGGTCACCCCTCATTCTTTCTGAACTCCAAGGAATACAAGCCCGAATTCTTTATCCTCTGATAGGGCAACCCCATCATCCTAAAAATTAGTCTAGTGGCTCTCCTTTAGACTACCCCCATTTCCTTTTAGATACAGATAAGAGGACCAAAACTGCACACAGCATTCCAAATGTGACATCACCAACATCCTGCAAAACTGTTAAAGGCATCCCTATTCTCAATATTATAACATCATACACTTAATTATGAAGGCTGACATACCATTTGGCTTAACTACTTGTTGGACCTGCCTGTTAACTTTTTATGGTTCATGAACTAGCACAACTAGAGGTTCACTCATTTGAAGTCTCCATTGAAGTGATGATTTGCCTTTTGATTCCTCTTATCAAAGTGCACAACTTCACATTCCCCCCACATTAAACTCCATTTGCCAGGTTTTGCCTAATCACTGTGATGGCTATCCACTACCTAGGCTCAGGAAGAAACTGGTACCAAGAATTAGTGTACCAACCATCAGACGAAAACAGTTTGATGATTATGGTGGTTGTTGTAAAATAAAATAATACTTTTTGTTCATCCTATTTATCCAATCAGGAGAAACATCACTTGCAGATTACAAAGACAAGAAATGGAATGGTTATTTCCTTTTGATTATTGACTAGCATCTTGCTAACAATAGATATTAAACTAACTGGCCTCAAGTTAGCTGCATTGGCATTTCTCAGTTTTCTGGTTCCTCATCCAAAGAAATCCCCCCCAAAGCATGCCAACAATTTAAAGATGTTTCAAAATCCAAATAAAAGTAATTGAGTTATCCAACTGCTGAATAACTCTTAGCTGGTTGAAAACTACTGTATAAAAGAGATCAGGTGGTAATTTAAAATCAAAATATTATAACTGGAAAAGATTTTAAACAGCAAACAGACCTTTTTTTTAAAAAAATGTGCTCATGACCAAAGTATACAATAGATTGTAACTTAAGATTTAATTCAATAAGCTTACACAGACCTGATGACAAGCATACACATTGCCCACCTTCGATTAGAGAGTACAGTGAACAGGAAGGTATTTATTAAATAATCTGGCATTTGTACTCAGAAATAATAAGAAAAATAAACAAATATTCTCAAGACCTGCTTGGATTAATGTGTGTTTGATATTTTCAGTAAGTAGCCACCTAATGTCCCAAGTTGTTTTAATATACACATATCATGGATCTGTCCATTAAGGAAGCACCATTCCATAAATATATATGGTCTTCAGTTTTCAGGAAGAATATTGCACTGATCATTCATTCGGTATGTGCCCTGTCATGACTTAGGCAATCATATCTTCCCATGATTGTTGGTAACTTTTTCTACAGAAGTGGATAGCACTGATACAAGTAGATAATGATTATTTTGTGTTAAAGTTAACTTCTGAAATCAGGGTGAATACATCTTGTTGGGGGGGGATATTATCTATGGGTTCTATCAAAAATGACAATTCAAATTCTTGCCCTTATAAACGTGAGTAATCCTATCCCACAATAATTCTTCTGCAAGCCAGCAACACTTAAAATAACTGCACTACAATATACATTTTCCTAGTTGTTTCGTTTACAGACATAATAGCTGAACCTGTAAATATAGGAAGAAATAAGACATTTAATTGCCACTTTAAATTAATTTATTTTATTAAACCATTTACATTCTTTACATGAGTGTGTGTCAAATTCCTGCTTTGTTACATAAAGATTGCATGGGCAGAAAGAGAAGAGACATTGTTACAAAAAAGACAACATTTTATGGAGATGCAAAATTTAAGGGATTCATCATTTAATTCTCGAACACAGTTGGCAGCATTCATGGTTAGAAATTATGGTCAACAAATACGTCTTTAAACAGGTAGTTTGTCTTATTACGTCAAGTATCACTTTTAATAAGTCCCAATATTACTTATTTTCAAAGTGAACTCACAAATTCACTGCATACCTAAAAGCTTTATACATTCACTGAAGTCTGCCAACCATTTCTTTTTTTTCCCCATAGGACCATTTGCCAACAATAATGTAAAATGGAAAGAGCTCAGATTTGCAATACATCCAACAATCTCTTTGACTCCTACACCACCCACCCCGCCCCACCCACATCAGGTAGGAGGTACTGTTACATTAGGACAAGCACTGTTAGGATGGGAAACAGCTTCTTCCCCCAGGCTGTAAGACTACTGAACTCCCAGCCTCCACCCAGGTCTCGTCACGTATGAAGCTTGTATTGTATCTGCACCTTATTATTTGTTAATTTATTTGTGGTAATATTACTTCATGTGTTATGTGTGTGAGTTGTATGCATCGTGTTGTACTCCTTGGTCTGGAAGAACATTGTCTCGCTTGGCAGTATACTGTACATGGTTGAATGACAATAAACTTGAACACCCACTTGAGGTCTGGTGCCTATGACCACAGCTGAAATGCCCTGAACTTCATTGACAATACTGTTCCCTCTAAGCTGCGCAGATGCTCAGCCCAGCAGTACCTGAAATGCCCCCATGCACGTAGCTTTTGTAGCTGTGCAGCTGGAATTTTCTTTTATATAATGTTATTATAAAGTGCCGTGCAGTTTTCAAGCGGTGTTAAAACTTCCTACTCAGAGCAATGGTTGGTCCGCACAGCTGTAAAGAAAATTAGAGGGAACGTTGACTGACAACCTGTTTGATCCTGCAGTATAACCAGCACTACTGTTTAGACTCTTGCCTCTAAATTTCTGGTGTTCCAGCAATTGAAGCTTTAAGAGAGCAGACAAGGTCCTATTAAGAAATCTCTGACCTTACAGACTTTGCCCCACTCTTTAAAAAAAAAGAGCCCCAAATTTACAACTTCTTGCACTGGTAGGATTTGGAATGAGCAGCTTGGTCCATGGACCAGCTCCAGCACAAACCTGCAATTTAGTACTTAATTCTGGATCACACTAACAAAAATTAATGATGAGCACCCCACTCTGCATTACAAGATGGTAACAACATGAAATGACGATGTTTTTACCTTGTCTTGCTTGGCAGCTGCTGAATTGTTTTATTCAGTTTTCTAGATGTAGGTTTTACACCAAATCCACTGCCTTTATCCAAAGGGTAGAGAGTGAGAACCTGCTGCTATACTGCCCACTCATTTCAATGTGGAAGAGAAGATACACACGATTTCTCAAACACATGCAGCAAGCTGTGCTTACTGATCCATCTGCTGGTTTGCGTGCATTTTTAAGCTGGTGAATGAAATCATTTCTCATAGTTGGTTTAGTTAGTATTAAGTAGAACGACTGTAGAAGTCAGTTTGTTTTTATTGACCTTTAGTAAATCATTGAAGTTCTATGACAGCTATCCCCTTAAACCTTCCCATTACCATACACAGACCCTCTTACCTCTTCACGCTAATGGCAAGGTAATTTTGCCTGACAGCAGTATGAGGGAGACAAGCTCAATCTGAGAGTTGTCAACCAAGCATGAGTTGGCTGACAGGGCAGAAGCAGCCAGCCAGTAGTATAGTTTTCAGAGGAAGCAGCATTCACGGCCAGTACTAAGGGTCAGGTCCCATTTCAATAGTGGTAATTTACCTCACAGGGCTGGTGAGGAAGGATACATCACGCAGCTTGTTTCTACGGGACAACACTGGCAAAGGAACCTTCCAACATCTAATAAATAGTCATTCATTTATTTATTTATTTTTTTTAGGAGTGCGAGCATGTCCAGCACAATGTAATACTACTATTACAAGACCAAAGCAAGATAAAGGCACTTTTACCTTGAGAAGTCAACACTAGCTGCACTGTTCTCCTGCTATATGGAACCCAATAAATTTCCTTCACCTGCATTCTAACTATCTGAATGCGTTCATCTAATACTTAGGTCCAAACCTCAAGACTATCTTATAAATGCATCTTGGTTTTGCCAAATAGTAATCACCCTAGAATATATAATGAAGTGCAGCAACCAAAATTTACAGTATGTCTCTATTTTAGTGTTTTCTCCCGAGACCTCAATTTTCAAATTGTAGCTGTTACTCCAAAACTGTTTACAAGATGTGGTATATATCTTGTACATATTCCAGTAAATAGGCACTGTGCCTTCTGAAACAGTCCAACAAAATTCTGCTGCCACCCATGACTTAAGGACATTTAGAAATAACATTATTGAAATAACTTCTATACAGAATCAATGCATTTAATTCTATACCTTTGGTATTGGTGACAGAGATGTAACAGAAAACTCCTTGTGTGATGTTTTGAGTTGGGTATTAATGGGAAAAAAATCTTTCTGGGCGCACGTTGCTCAATATATCCCTTAGCCCCTTAAAATACTGCATATTGTAAATGTTGCAAAGACCCTCAATAAAATACAAAAACCCCATCAGCGTGGTTTCTTGTAATTACAAGAACAACATGTTGTGCTGAACTTTATCATGTCAAATTTCAATTATCAAAACAAAGGCTATTTTTAACGGCTTTTTTGGTATTTTGGGGTTGATTTCTTGCGATGACACAATAAGAATAAGATTAAGGGTCAAAAAAAGATTTATTTTGCAACAGCTTCTTTGATTTGCACATTGTAAGGGAAAGGACAAACGTACTTGTGTGGGAAGAACATTCGAGCAAAAAAAATGAACAGAAAGGATCCTGATTTGTTGACCTTTGGCAGTAAAGCACTGTACTCACAAATCTACAGTCACATGCCATCATATAATAGAATACTTTCTTTAAAAAATGATAAATTATCAATTTATTCATTTAACCAGACAACAAAACCTATATATACATATATGTATTCATAGAGCAACATATATAACAACTTTAAACCCAAAGATCAAGTATTTCCGGTGAACAAATGAATGTTTTGTACCTTTGTCAACACCTGATGATGAAAAACTTCCCTTAAAAATCATCAGATGATTCACATCTCAACAGCTTTTTGCCGTAAGTAGTAAAGTGAATGAGTTATACCAAGCAATGTCAGTGTCAGTACATTAATGTTTTGTCAGTTGAAGGGTATGTGTTTGGCTAAGTCTGTATGGGTAATGTTAGAATGTTGGGAGTGGAAGAAATTGTAATGTGTGTCTGTGAATGTAAAGTTGTGCCTGGTTGAGCGTTTTCATGGGAGTGTATATTGATGCTAAGGAAACTCTGAGCATCTGTGGGTGTATAGATGAAGGCAATTGTGCAAATAGGTCTGTGGGTGTACAATAATGCCAATGTGTCTGTGTGTGCCAGAGAAAGGAGGTACCTCACAAAACCCTCCACCTCACCTTCCCCTGACAGAACCCCACTGTCAGATTTAGATCTGAGCATGGTTAGAAACCAAACACGTTGGGGGTTTGCCCTCCGCTGCTCATGGGTTGGTTTACTGCATCACCTCTGTCCTACTGTTCAGAGCCGGAGTTTGGTCACAAACGACTTGCTGAAATCCTTGACTTCCTCAGGCGTTTGGACCTTCTGGTAGCCCAGCCAGTCCATGGCCTGTTGGCAGTATTCCTCCACCTGTTTGATCTGGGAGTAGGTCAGCTGGGTCCGCCAGGCATTGGCAGCCTGCGTGGCGTTCCGTGAGGACACACTGAAGGGCTTCTTGTTGTTGTAGCTGGAACCCATGGTCATGTTGAGGACGAACCTCTCCAGGTCCTGACTGAGAGATAGATTGACAAAGTGGTACATGTCCTTCAGGTATCTGATGGGCTCCTCCACCAGGTCCTCATAGCGCACCACCCGATAGTTGTCTTTGAGCCAGCGTGGTGGCTCCCTGGCCATTTGCACCGTCCTCACCATGCTGCTGCAGATCACCTCCAGCGCGTTAAGGGCGTGGTAATCCACCGCGTCCCGCCGACTCCTCTGGTAGCCGTCGTACACCTTGAGCCGTCGTCCTTTGGGATCCTTGCTCCTCATGACCTGCAGGCTTTCCCGGATCAGCCCGTTCCTGGATCTGATACGGGAGCTGGCCACAGCCCTAGGGTCCCGCACCAGGTGAATCACCTTCAAGTCGATAGTAGGGTCCCTCATCAGAGGCGCCAGCACGCTAAGATCGAAGATACGAACGCCCTTGATCACGATGGTGCTGTACTTCTGGCACTCGGCCGCCAGGGAGTCCAGATGTTGGGGTGGACACTCGTTCTTACAGACGTGCTCGTCAATGAGGCCCACCCGCTCCTTCCTGTAGGCTTGGCAGAGCGGGTAGGAGCAGACCACCTTGTTGCGGGGCGCGCCGAAGATGCCCATGCTGGTGACATTGTTACCCCCGTTGTAGAGCTGGTAGATGGAGAGGTCGCAGCGGTAGAGGTGGCCCAGCATGTCCCGACCCGCTCCCTGCAATGTGAGCGCGTCGCCCGGGTACAGCTTCTGCCAGATATGCCACATGGGCTCGTAGAGGAAGAAGACATCGGGGTTCTGATTAAAGAGCTCGCCAACGAAGGACGAGCCGGATCGCCATGTTGTGAACACGTAGACATGCTGCCGCTTGGCGGACGCGTTGAGCGGCGCCGGGGCTCGCTGGTGCTCCACGGTGTAGCGCAGCGGGTAGGGCACATACTTCACCTGGCTGCACTCCTTGGCGCCCTTATAGTCTGTGAAATGTAGCATTGTCAGCACCACCAGTAGGACGTAGCCTAGCACCAAGAAAACCGCCTTCCTGCGCAGAACCTTCATTGTCCTTTATTTCTTTCCGACGGGGAAAAAATAAAAACACAATAACTCACTGTAGCATCGTGGGCACCTCTATTCAACCCCCTCCGATGCCTGGAACCAGAAGCTCTAACAGAATCGGAACCCCGGCCATGTAAGGGTGTTTGGGGAGACGGCTGCTCCGGCTGCCTGACGGGGCTCTCCCTCTCCTGGTCTCACATCACAAGCCGTCAACTTTTCTTCCCTTTAATTCCGCTACTCCTCCTCCGTCGCTGCACTCCCCTTCCGTTCCGAATGGGAGCGAGAGGTTCAGTCCCTCCGCATTGCACACAGTCCCCTCGCCTCCGTGCGAGCTAAGCACAGACGGGCTTCTTCCTGTTTTTTGTCACGCATCTGTGTGTCTGAATTATGTGCGTGCCCCCTGCGTCCGATCTCTTCGCCAACTCTTACCTCGGATTTTTTTTCTCCTCTTCTTGGGGATCCTCGCGAGTCCTGTTCCCAACTTCGACCCGTCCCCCTCAGTCACTTAACAAGATAGCCTCCGGTGGCAGCCTCCGTCTTGCTCCTGTGAGCCTTTTAGTGCGTCGAGACCGGCGAGGCGGTGCTCTAATGCTCTCGATCTCATGGTGATTCGGTTCAGAATTCTCTCTCCCCTCTTTATGATCTTTTCACTACACAGGTAATGTTTATTTTTTAATAGATAAAAGGGGGCTGAGAGAGGATTTCTGCTTCTACCCACCCCTCTCTGCACAGATTTCTCCGCTTCGCTCTCTTGTAGCCGCGGTTGGCAAACGAGCGGAGTCCCGCCCCGCGCTGGGATAACGCGGATTGGGTCCGAGGCGGGTCGGTTCTGGGGCCCGTTAACTGGCCGGCGGTGTCACTCGGCCACCCCGGGCGCAGGGAAGAGCGCGGCGGGAGAGAGCCGGACTGCTGGGGGTTAAGGGTTGCGGAAGAGGCGGGGAGATGATGGGGCGAGTGAGGCGGGGAGGAAAGGGGGCTGACAGTTGGGGAGTTTGATGATTGGCAAGAGGGTGGCTGAGGTTTTCAGAACGTGGACATATAAAGGAGGAGAGGGTGGGAAGCGGAAGGGATTGACAGTTGAGGAAGCGGGGTTCCTCGGAACCAAGTGCATGGGCACAAATGTTAAGAGTTGGGAGAATCGCTGTGGAGTTGCACCCGTCGTGGAGCGCGATATGTGACAGAAGGTAGTGGGTGACGGTGTTTCAGGGTAGGGTGGGTTGTGGTGGGAAAGGAGAGCCTGGACTTATGCAGCACCGACCCAGGTGCGAGTTTGGGGGGGGGGGGCATTATATGAGACTTGTCTGGGTAAACTGTTAACAGAGAGTGAAATGCAAGTACACGCAGATGCCGTTACGATAAGTAAGTCAGGTTTCTCCGTTAATCGGCGGATCCAACCCACACGCTGTCACTTGCAGAGCCTTCTATATTACAAACTCATATTTAATTTACTGAGGGGAAAAAAATACGCGGACAAAACAGGTCCCAGAACGTATTCTTTCTCTATCGCAAGACACTTTTATCTTCTCCGTTTACAGGGGAACTTCCCCCGGCAGATACGAGCAGTCTGAACCAAAACACATTTCAAACGTCTTTAAAAGCGACATATTCTGACACTGGTGATGTGGTTCTGGAAAAGGGATGTTTGTAGTGGAAGTGCGTGACCAGCGGCGACATTTAAGGAAATTCGATCATCAACTTCCAAATGCAGATTTCACTTAAATTCCATGTGGTGTGTATTTCAGATTTTCAGCAGCTGCAGCATTTTGCTTTAGTACTCTTTAACTTTTCATTGACCTAATGTGCAGGCTTTTTTTTTAAATATAACCACCCTTATAGAAAATTAAATGGCAGACTGAGGTATCCGTGCCACGTGTCCATGCTGGGGTTAAATGTAACGGTAGCTGGCCTGTAAGAAGACATGGATGATGTCCTTATGGGATAGCTCAGTCCATTCAGAAATTAGGTTCTTGTTAACATTCTGCATGCCCACTGTGAATATATCAATTCTTTCACTAGAATATACATGATGTACATTTAATAAGTATTATGTGGAAACCAAGTCTCTTACCAAGCTGTCCATGCTCTATGATAGCTCCCAATTAAAAAAAAATGCCAATCATTGGGAATTATTTCCAAAATCTTAAGGCCAGATTAGTCCACCGACAAACAAGAGAAAATCTGCAGAAGTTGGAAATCCAACACACACAGACACACAAACTCAGCAGGTCAGGCAGCATCTATGGAAGAAGAGTAAACAGTCGACGTTTCAGGCTGAGAACTACACCACTGTCCAGAGTCCACCAGCAAAGTATTTGGGTGGCTGAGAAAGAATCTTAAAACCAAGCCTCAAACAAACCACCAAGGTTACTTTATTTCCTCAAGTGCCGATGAGTAAAAGCAAGGTCAGTGGCTCACATCATTGAGCAGATTTACAAGAAGTGCTGCCACAAGTAAACAGCATTCATCATCATCCAGGACATAGTCCCTTCTTGCTACTACTATTGGGCAGGAGGTTCCACATTACCAGGCTCAGGAGCAGTTATTACTCTGTCATCAGGCTCCTGAACCAGTGTGGACAGCTTCACTCGCCTCAACGCTGAGCTGACTGCACAGCCAATACTCACTTTCAAGGACTTTCCAACATGTTCCCAATATTATATATTTACAGTTTGTATGATTATTTACATGATTGTCTTCTTTTACACATTGGTTGTTTATCAGTCTTTATCATTTATAGTTTCTCATGAATTCTTTATTTTCCTGTAAATGCCTGTAAGAAAATGCCCGACACATTCATGCTTGCAAAAAATTTACTTTGAACTTCCAATAATGCTTTATCATTGTACTTTTTGTTGCCAGGAATATTTGATTGAATCATTTATTCAAACGGCAAGATCTTAAATGTAGCAAATCTGACAAAGATAGCAGAAAATACCCAAAATACTCAACAGATCTGGCAGCACATTTTGGTGGAGAAACAGTTAACATTTCAGGTCGGTGACTTTTCATTTAAACTGATGAACAAGCAATTAAACTGCTGATGTCTGGCAGACTTCAGTTAAAAGTGTTGCTAAACTGTTTGGCTTCAGTTATTTCATTACAATCCAACCATTAAAAAAAAAAGAGAATTTTGGAAAAACATCAGAAGCATGACCTTTACCTCTTACCAGCCTACGCGGCAAGACAAATGGGCAGTTGTGTGCCATATTCCTCATAAAACCTGTTTATTTATTTATTTATTTATTTTCTTTTTTTTTTTTTTTTTCTTTTTTTAAAATTTTTTTTTATTAGTTTTTCAAAACATTTTACAAATTAAAAACCCCAAATCCCAATGAGGAGCATTAATACAGTGCAAAATTAAGCATACAATAACAATATGCTACAAAGGAAGAAAATTTAACAAAAAAGCACCTAAATTAAAGACAAGTAAGCTTAGTGTCCTCCCCAAGCCCCACAACACAAGAAAAAAAACAACAACTCCAGACCGACCACAACACAATATAAAGAGTATAGGTCAGGACAGTCAAACTCCCAGACAGTGAATACACTTAGCAACAGAGGATAATAATGCCTACTACCAGAAAAAAAAGGGAGCTGAAAGCAAGGGACCGAAAAGAAGAACAAAAAAAAAACCCTAGTCAAGAGGAAGGTTATGAAAATACTCAATAAAAGGTCCCCAGACCTTATGGAACTTTAGATCCGAATTAAGAACTGAATAATGAATTTTTTCGAGGTCCAAGCAGGCCATAATGTCGTTAAGCCATTGCGCACGAGTGGGCGGAGCAACATCTCTCCATCTAAGGAGGATCAAGCGTCTAGCCAGGAGAGAGGCAAAGGATAATATTCGGCATTTGGTCGGACCCAGACATAAATCTGTCTCACCCCAAAAAACCAAACAGAGCAATTAAGGGGTTTGGTTCTAGGTGCTGATTCAGAATACACGATAACGTAGTGAAGACATCTTTCCAGAATTTCTCCAAGCTAGGACAGAACCAGTACATATGGATGAGAGAGGCCACGCCCCTCTTGCATTTATCACAGAGCGGACTAATGCTAGGGTAGAATCAAGATAGTTTAGATTTAGATATATGGGCTCTATGAACAATCTTAAACTGTAAAAGGCAATGGCGAGCACAAAGAGAGGTTGAGTTAACCGATTTGAGAACTGAGTCCCAGCTCTCCTCAGATAAGGAGATATTTAAATCCTGCTCTCATAAAACATGTTAGCCTCATCCTCAATGCCCAATTAATTAATGGATGTGAGAAGGTTCTCCCCCCACCTCACAGTTGTCCTCCTTAAATGCATTTTCTTTACAAGTCCACTACTCCTTGTGCAACATGATGCATTCTGCGGACATAAATTAAAACAAAGTATCTGGTCTATGTAATCAATAAATACTGAGGTGGGTAAAGTGCAAGTTTACTGTGAAAGAGTTATGTTCAACTTTACAGATAGTTAAGCGGTCAACCTGAAAACTGAAGTCCACTGTTATCCAATCCATGAGGAAGCATCATGTTCTTTATTTGTTGTTAATCAACTAATTATTTATAGCAATCATTAGGCAGAGGGGATTGTTTTATTAAATTATCTATCAGATTATGGTAGTACTTTCTCAAATCAGCTGTCTCCAACTCTCATCTTGCTTTCTGTGGATCAGACAGAATGACAAATGCAACAACAGATTAATTGCACTTGCCTTGCTAAAATTGAGGGATAAAAATCAGACTGTAGGTAGGCAATTATATTTCCCTCGGGCCACATGCAACACAGTTCTTTAACTTCTATGTTAAGAAGCTGCTGCCTTCTTCTCTTTCCCTAAGGCTGCTCAATTTTTTTGTGTGCTTTAAGACTCATTCAACCACTGGCCCACGACTGTTGGAATCCAGAATGTACTGTTCGACTGGGTGGTGGTGCAAGTATCAAGCACTTGAATCACAAAGGCCAAAAGACCAAGTGCTGGAAAATTAGATTTTCCAGAGAGAGAGACACTTGATATTCAACGTGAATGTGGCGGCTGAGTAACTACAATTCTTCAACTTCCTGGCCTGACTGGGTCTTCATTTCTGATTACTCTGAACATTACCTTTTATCAAAACTACCGTCCTCTTCAATTCCCTCCCAGGTAACATATTTCTATCAGTTCATGTTGTATGATAATTGTTTGGCTTTCCAACATCACCCAGTATTTAAATCCTGAACAGCTAGGTGCTTGCACTTTGTCAGTCTTTACAGTTTTGAAATTGAATTGGGTCACCTTAAAGGTCCAGACCTGACATATTATTAATAGATCTTAACTGTAGCCTTGATCCAATAATTCAGGTTATAAAATGGACAATAAATTTTAATAGCAGTGAAAATAACAAGTGGATTTCACCATCTGGATGGCCTTTCATTGATCTTTATTTGTATTATTTAGGGTCTTTAAATTCTTTTGCCTTCTTCCATTTGTTAAAATACCCATCTTTACCACTGAACTAGAATTCCATTGATAAATGCAACCTATAGGTTCCTGTTAAGAGGTATCAATGGCTAACTTCTAACATTGGTTGACACTAGCATCTTGCTGAAAATTACACAGGTACGTTCTGTCTGCACCAAAGCAGGACGAGTCCAGTCCGACGAACTTGCAGCCAGCTTTTTCCTCAATCACAATGGAAGTCATAAACACATTGTAGGCAGACCATTAAAGTGGCAATACTGACCAGTAGTCTGCTCACTGATGCCAAGTTTGTATTTTGCCAGGACTATTAGACTCCAAATATTTCAATGCAAGGTTCTGACTGCTGAATCCAAGGCAAAAGTGATTGTCCTTGATAGCATAGGCAGAGTTTGACAATTTGTCATTGTGAAGCCTTAAGACAAATATACACAAAGCAGAAAACACTGCCATGATTGGAGTTACACATCAAACCAAATGGCATTGGTTAAAAGAGGTCAATCATCCCAGTCTCCTGAAGACTAACCATCTCTAGCTGCACCATTGACCTCATTCCATCACAATGTTACAAGCAGGAACACATTTTGATGGTAGCATAATGTTCATTTCCATGTCCTCCTCTAGCAATATAAAAGAACCAGACAATGCAAAGCACAGATTGGTTAGTGCTAATTGATATTCCTGCCAACAAAATGCCAGGAAATGAGCATCTCCAACAAAGAATCTAAAGATTTAGGACCTTTGCCACCAGTACACTACTGCAGCAAGATGTATCCATTTATAAAATTTGTCACAGATACTCATCTAGGCTACTCCAGTAGCATTGCCCAAACTCAGAACCACTGCCACCTAGATAGCAAGTATATCAGAACCTGGGGCAACACAGTAGCATGGTGGTTAGCTCAACACTTTATAGTACCAACAACCCAGGTTCAATTCCCTGTAATGAGTGTATATGTTCTCCCATGTAGGTTTCCTCCGGGTGCTCCGGTTTTCAAAGATGTACCAATTGGCAGCTTAATTGGTCATTGCAAATTGTCCAGTGATTAGGCTAGGATTAAATTGAGGGATTGCTGAGCAGCACGGCTTAAAGGGCCGGAAGGGCCTACTCCACGCTGTATGTCAATAAATCAATCAGTAAATAAATAGATAAACAAACAAACAAACCCGCAGGCTCTCAAGGAAGTTCTTGAAACAGGAGGGATTCTGCAGATACTGGAAATCTAAAGCAACACACACACACACACACAATGCTAGAGGAACTCAGCAGGTCAGGCAGCATCTATGGAAATGAATAAACAGGTGACATTTCAGGCTGAGGCCCTTCATCAAGACTGGAAGATAGCAGAATAAAAAAGGAGGGAGGAGGAGGACTAGTTGGAAGGTGGGAGGGAAGGGTAAGGGGCTGGGGAAGAAGAATCTGGAGAGGAGAGGAGAATGAACCATGGGAGAAAGGGAAGAAGGAGGGGCAGTGGTGGGGAGGTGATAGGCAGGTAAAGAGAAAAGGTAAGAGGCCAGAGTGGAAAATAGAAGAAGAGGGAATGGGGAGGGGAAAAATTACCAGAAGGAGAAATTTATGTTCATGCCATCAGTTCAAAGGCTACCTAGACAGAATAAGAAGTGTTGTGGCTCCTGCTCCCTGAGAGTCCCCTTATTGTGGCTCCTGCTCCCTGAGAGTCCCCTTATTGTGGCTCCTGCTCCCTGAGAGTCCCCTTATTGTGGCAAAAGAGGAAGTCATGGACTGACATATGGGAATAATAACTAAAATGCTTAGCCACTGGGAAATTCCACTTTTGGTGGATGGAGTAGAGGGTCTCCCTATTTATGTCAGGTCTCACCAACCTAGAGGAAGCTGCACCAGGAAAACCAGATACAACGGACAACCCCATTACATTTGCAGGTGGAGTGTTGCCTCACCTGGAAGGACCGTTCGGCACCCTGAATGGAGGTGTAGCATTTCTGACTCTTGCAAGGGTATGTGCCAGGAGTTTGCCGGGTGGGTGGTGTAGGAAAAGATGTGTTTGGTGGGAGGATCCCGTTGAAGATGGCGGAAGTTGCGGAGAATGATGTGTTGGATTGGGATGCTCATGGGGTAGTAGATGAGGACAAGAGGAACTCTTCCTTTTAAGGTGACTGGAAGATGGGGAGAGCACGGATGTCCGTGCAATGGAGCCGATACAGGTGAGGACATCATCAACGATGGAAACATACTGCTGATTCTTTATTTTCTGCTCCCAATCAAAAAGGTGGCTCAACAGTACCTTCTCAAGATCGGTTAAGGATGGTGTTGAAAATAGCAATCCTCTGTCACATGGACAATTACGATTGCTTTAATTGAGCTTGTTAGCAATAACTAATGGCATGCCTATGATTTAGCAATATTGCACATTTCACAAAGGGGCAATAAATTAAGTAGAATGTAAAAGATCCCTGTTCTAAACCATTTCTACATAACAGTTCAGATGGGTAATGAATACTGACTTTGTCAACAATATCCAAATGCCAATAAAAAGTATAAAATACCTGAGTCTTTTTATGCATTCTGCAGAAGGAAAAAACATATAATTTCTTTATTGAGTACTGAACATTCAAAACATTCAGAGCACTGTGTAAACATATGGATCTCAATCAGTAGCCTCAAATTTCAGTCCTTCAACAAACTTTGATACAATGACAAGCAAAGACTATTTAAATATACAATACAAAGCACCACATTGAAATCTAATGCTTACATTGTTGTAGGATGCTATACAAGGGGTGATTGATATGTTCGTGGCCTAAGGTAAAAGGAGTCAGTTTTACAAAACCTAGCACATTTATTTTTCAACATAGTCCCTTCCTACATTTACACACTTAGTCCAGCGGTCGTGGAGCATATGGATCTTGGACCTCCAGGAAGTGTCCACAGCAGGGGTGATGGATAAGTTCATGGCCTAAGGTAGAAGGGGATGAGTTATACAGCTCTAGTTATATGCACATGCAGTTCAATTCTTTGAGTGATTATGCAGAAAATTTGAAGTTAATAACTCATCGGGGTGATTGATAAGTTTGTGGCCTAAGGTAGAAAGAGATGAGTTATTAACTTCAAACTTTCTGCATAATCACTCAGAGTTGAACTGCATGTGCATGTAACGAGAGTTGTATAACTCATCTCCTTCTACCTTAGGCCATGAACTTATCAATCACCCATCTGTGGACACTTTCTGGAGGTCCAAGATCTGTATGCTCCATGACCGCTGGACTAAGTGTGTAAATGTAGGAGGGGACTATGTTGAAAAATAAATGTGCTAGGTTTTCAAAAATTGACTCCTTCTACCTTAGGCCACGAACATATCAATCACCCCTCATATGCTTAGAGATACTTACATATCTAATGTTGTACAGACTTATTCAATGGCATTTTAGTAATTTAAATAACATCTGCATTGACTTGTACCTTTTTGATATTTCCTTTGTAACAGGAAAATTCATGCTTTACATATAGTTGATTAAACATTTGCATCAATCATTTTTTTTAAGTTTTTGTATCTTTTTGCAGTTGCCTTAGCCTTTTGCAATCCCTTAAAATCCAATCATAGTAAATAAGGATTTTTTTTTAAAGTCTCATTTAGATATCTGTATTATGCTTATTTTAATACAATTTAGTAAATTTCTTCAGCCAGAGATTAGAGAGAGAACCAACTTGAACAACCATGTGTATTTCATTGTGTCTTTCTTAAGCAGTTCCTTGCTGAAACAAAAAAAAAATGAAAACTTCTGAAAACAATCTGCAAGCTCATTTAAAATTTAAGTTGTGGACCTTCTGACAGAACTGTTTCTTTTTGAATATGTGCATTTGCACAATTCAGAAGGATCATATGTCATAACTGCAAATGCAGTGGAAAGATAATTGCTTTCACGGGTACTGCAGTGCATTAATAACATTCACTCAGTGGCATTTATCACAATGAATCTTCGGTTTGACATAGCAATACCTGAAATGAGAATCTACGTGTTTCATTAGGAATATCATGCATTTGTTTAGGAACTTTTCCCTATTTTTCATCGTAGGCAGTCCAGTTCTGAAATTCTACAACTCATAGTCCAAAAATGTAGTATTTTTAACTGAAGTCCAGTACAGTGGACAATTTCTCCATTTCTCATTGATGGATCTCTGATTTATATCATTGAGGAATTTAATCACTGCATTTAGAGCAGTACAGAGAGAGAACAGGCCCTTTGGCCCACAATATGGTTTCCAAACCAATTAAATTAGTGATCAAATAGCTATCTAAACTAATCTCCTTTGCCTACGCAATGTACATATTCTTCCATTTTCCTCACATTCATGTCCTTATCTAAACATCTCAAAAAATTCTCTAATACGTTGGTCTCTACCACCACCCCAGGCACCAATCTTCATATTATCTGCAAACTTACTAACACACCCATCTGCACTTTCAGCCAAATATTTATATACATGACAGACAGCAGAGGTCCCAGAACAGATCCCTGTGGAACACCACTAATCACAGTCTTCCAACTAGAATAAGTGCCTCTGGCTACCATCCTCTGTTTTCTATGGGTATGCTATTTCTGAATCCAAATGCCAATTCATCATGGGCCCCATGCATCTTAATCTTCTGAAGCAACAGTTTCATTGCCAGCCCTTTGCCTCTCCCACCCATTACCTCCAGTCTCTTTCCTCAACCCCTCCCCTACCCATCTGGCACCACCTATCACCCTCTAGTTTGTCCTTCCCTTCTCCCCACCTTCTTATCTTGGCATCTTCCCCTTCCTTTCCAG
This sequence comes from Hemitrygon akajei, assembly GCF_048418815.1. NCBI lineage: Eukaryota > Metazoa > Chordata > Chondrichthyes > Myliobatiformes > Dasyatidae > Hemitrygon > Hemitrygon akajei. Next base: position 180,581,821 of record NC_133126.1, on the reverse strand, counting down.
TCCTGATGAAGTCCTAAACATCGACTGTTTATTCATTTCCACAGATGCTGCCTGACTGCTGAATTCCTCCAGTACTTTGTATGTGTTGCTCTGGATTTCCAACATCTGCAGAATCTCTTCTGGATGAGTATTCCATGAGGGGCCTTGGCAAATGCCTTATTAAAATCCATGTAAACAACATTCAGAGCTCTACCTTAAACAATCACCCTCATCATCTCATCAAAGACTCTCAAGTTAGTGAGACACAGCTTACCCCACACAAAGCAATGCTTGCCCTCCTTAATTAGGCTGTGGTTTTCCAAATACTCATAAATCCTTTTCCTAAGAATTCTCTCCAGCAACTTCCCTACCACTGACGTGAGTTTCATCTGGTCTATAGTTTCCAGGATTATCCCTGCTTCTCCTCTTGAATACTGGAATTACATTAGCTACACACTAGTCCTCTGGGTACTTGCCTGTGCTAGAGAGGAAACAAAGATATCGGTCAAGGCCCCCGCAGTCTCTTCTCTTGCTTCACTCAAAAACCTGTGGAATACCCCATCAGGCCCTGGGGACTTATCCACCTTAATGTTCTTTAAGAGACTCCTTTACCTTGAAAAGCCCTAGCAAATCAATATGCTCAGCACTGATCACCCTATCCTCCATATTCTTCTCTTTGGTAAATACTGATTAGGACTTTACAAACATCCTCCACATCCAGCCAAATGTTTCTCCATTATCCTTGAGTGATCCCACCCTCTCCCTAGTTATCCTCTTGCTCTTGATGTATGTATCGAATGCCTTGGGATTCTCTTTAACCCTACTTGCCAAGGACTTTTCATGGCCCCTCCTGGCTTTCCTACTTGAGTTTTTTTATGGCTTCTTTATAATCCTTAAGGGCTCTGTTTGATTGTAGCCTGCAAAAATTTACATACTTTTCATTTTGCTTCTTGGCTAAATTCATCACCTCTCCTAGCATCCACAGTTCTCTTACCTTGCCATCCTTGTCCCTCCTTCGAACAGGATCATACCTCTCCTGAACTCTGTGCAGTTGGTCTTTAAACACCCTCTGCATGTCAGATGCAGGTGCCCAAAAGCAGCTGTTCCCAATTAACTCTCCCTAGTTCCTGCTTACTGCACTCGTAATTTGCCCTGCCCCACTTTAACACTCTCCCACAAGGTCCATACTTATCCTTATCTATAGCTGTGGAGTTGTGGCCACTGTTCCCGAACTGTTCACTCACTGAACGGTTTGTCACCTGGCCAGGCTCAGTCCAGTCCCTCCTCTTGTTGGAATGTCTACATATTGATTTATGAACCCCACTTGGATGCCCCGTCGAGACCTCTTACACTCAGAAGGTCTCAATTTGTATTATGGAAGTTGAAGACCACCCCCCCCCCCCACACACACCCCATGACAACAACCCTAATCTTTTTACAACTTTCCTTAATTAGCCTGCATATCTGTTCCTCAATATCCGAGTGGCTATTGGGGGATCTGTGGTACAATCCCATCAGAGTGCGTGCACCTTGGCTATTTTTGAGTTTGGCCCATATGTACTCAGTGGACAGCCCTCAATTATATCCCTTCTAAGTGCAGCGACGATTGGTAGTGCAACTCCCTGTACTCCGTTATCTCCCTATCTTTTCTAAAACATCAAAACCCTGGGACATTAAGCACTCATTCCTGTCCCTCTGTCAACCAGATCTCTGCAATGGCCAAAACAGCTTAGCTCCATATACAATCCCATGCTTAAAGTTCATCACCTTTACCCATAATACTCTTAGTATTAAAATACACATTATCCCTACTATGTTATCTATTACATTGCGCCTGTTTCTTTTTACTGGTCCTGACATCTACCTTCATCTCCATCCCGCCTTTTTCTGACCAGGTGCTCAGGTTCCCAACCCCTACCAAACTAGTTTAAATCCTCCCAATCAGCACTAGTGAACCTTTGATATTGATTCCCTGCCAGTTTAGGTGCAACCTGCCCTTCTTGTACAGGTCACTCCTGCCCCAGAAAAGGTTCCAATTATCCAAGAACCTGAAACCCTGTCCCCTGCACCAGGTCCTCAGCCACTCATTCATCTGTACTATCATCCTATTCCTGCCCTGACTAGCATGTGGCATCACAAATAATCCAGGGATTACTCCATTGGAGGTGCATCTCTTCAGCCTCTTTCCTAATTCCCTATGCTGACTGTAGAGGGCCTCTTGCCCCTTTCTGCCTATGTCATTGGTGCCCATCAGCACTATGACCTCTAGCTGTTCGCCCTCTCCTTTGAGAATATTCTGCAGCTGTTCTGAGATATCCTGGACCCTAGCACCTGGGACGCAACACACCATCCTGGTGTCTCTTTCATGGCCACAGAATCTCCTGTCTATCCCCCTTAACGTCCAAATCTCCTATCACTTTGCCTAACCTTACCCAGCCTTGCTGGGCTTCAGAGCTGGCCACAGTACCTCTGGCCTGGCTGTTGCTGCTGTGCCCTGATAAGTCATTCCCCCCAGCAGTATACATATTGCTGAAGGGAATGGCCACAGGGGAATCCGGCTCTAACTGCTTATGCCCTTTATTTCTCCTGATAGGCACCCATCATTGGCTTACAGGAAGAAAGCAGCGGGTAGTTGTGGAAGGAAAGTATTCTGCCTGGAGGTCAGTGACTAGTGGAGTGCAGCAGGGATCTGTCCTGGGACCCCTGCTATTTGTGATTTTTATAAATGACCTGGATGTAGAGGCGGAAGGATGGTGAGTAAGTTTGCGGATGACACGAAGATTGGAGGAGTTGTGGATGGAGCTGTAGGTGGTCGAAGGTTACAAGAGGATATAGACAGGCTGCAGAGTTGGGCAGAAAAATGGCAGATGGAGTTCAATCCAGACAAGTGTGAGGTGATGCATTTTGGAAGGACAAACCAAAAGACTGAGTACAGGATTAATGGTCAGTTACTTAAGAGTGTGGATGAACAAAGGGACCTTGGGGTTCAAATCCATACATCTCTCAAGGTCACTGCACAGGTTGATAGGGTAGTTAAGAAGGCCTATGGGATGCTAGGCTTCATTAACAGGGGGATTGAGTTCAAGAGTAGAGAGGTCATGTTGCAACTCTACAAATCTCTGGTGAGACCACACTTAGAGTATTGTGTTCAATTCTGGTCACCTCATTATAGGAAGGATGTGGAAGCTATGGAGAGGGTGCAGAGGAGATTTACCAGGATGTTGCCTGGATTGGAGAACAAGTCATATGAAGCAAGGTTAGCAGAGCTGGGACTTTTCTCTTTGGAGCATAGAAGAATGAGAGGACACTTGATAGAGGTCTACAAGATTATGAGAGGCATAGATAGGGTGGATAGTCAGTACCTGTTTCCAAGGGCACCAATAGCAAACACCAGAGGGCATATGTACAAAATTAAGGGAGGGAAGTTTAGGGGAGACATCGGGGGTAAGTTTTTTACACAGAGGGTTGTGAGTGCCTGGAATGACTTGCCAGGAATGGTGGTGGAGGCTAAAACATTAGGGGTATTTAAAAGCCTCTTGGACAGGCACATGGATGAAAGAAAAATGGAGGGTTATGGGATAGTGTGGATTTAGTACTTTTTTTTAAGGATTATATGGGTTGGCACAACATGAAGGGCTGAAGGGCCTGTACTGTGCTGTAGTGTTCAATGGTTCTATGTACTATCTGAGGCCTGCACTCAGGGTTTGATCACCTCAGTAGAAGTTTCATCTAGGAGGTTTTCAGCCTTGCAGATGGATCTGGGTCCATCCAGCTCCAGTTCCTTGTCCATGTCAGTCAGAAGCTGAAGTTGGGTGCACTTCCTGCAGATGTAGTCACCAGGGAGACCACATCATGTTTCTTCTCAACTGAAATAAAAGCAGCCACGAATTGAATCGTTTCCAATGGACAGTTTAACGTACAGTTCCTGGGAGTCTGACATAACCAGCCCATTCAAAACCCAACCTCAAGAAAAAAGTGTCCATATTGTGAATGACTAGCTTATGACTTCGCTCTAGGTCAGGGGTTCCCAACCTTTTTTATGCTATGTACCCCCGCCATTAACCGAGGGGTCTATGGACCCTGGGTTGGCAACCCCTGCTCAAGATGATGGGATCACAATGCTTTAGATTCTCTGTTTCTCACCTACACCTTTCACACGTAACACAGTGTTCTGTTTACATGCACAATGACATTCGCAGACTGGCCAGTAACAGGAACAAACAACATCGTGGAATATTGGTTGATAGAATTTTGGTCAAATAATTTGCATTCTCCTTTCAGATGGTATGTTGAGAAATTAATCATTAGCTACTGAACTTATTGCATGAAGTCTCATTTAGCTCATGTAAAATGTATAAGGTTAGGCCATCATTGACACCTACTGTATATAATAGATCAATACTTCACATGAGGAATGTTTAATGGCTCTGGGTCTGTACTTGCTGGAATTTAGAGGGATGAGGGAAGATCTCATTGAAACCTTTCAAATGTTGAAAGGCCTAGACAGAGTAGATGTGGAAAGGATGTTTCCCATGGAGGGAGAGTCTAGGACAAGAGGACACAGCCTCAGGATAGAGGGACGCCCTTTCAAAACAGAGACGCGGAGAAATTTCTTTAGGCAAAGGATGGCGAGTTTGTGGAATTTGTTGCCACATACAGTTGTGGAGGCCAGGTTGTTGGGTGTATTTAAGACAGAGATGGAAAGGTTCTTGACTGGACACGGCATCAAAGGCTACAGGGGAGAGGGCTGGGAATGGGGATTGAGGAGGATGGCCTAATTCTGCTCCTATGTCTTATGGTCTTATAAGTGCAACATGCTAGCCTGAATATTTCAGTCATGTAGTCTTTCAGTTGAGTGGGTACATTGAGTACATTGAAGAATGGAATACCTTTGGAAAGTTAAATACTTATGAAAACTTTTGTTACAAATAAAATAAATTGAAGAAGTATAGTTAATACAGCTTAAAAAACTAAATACTTTGCATAACAAAAGAACTGCTCATCAAAATTAATAGAAGGGTCCAAGCCTCCATGGTTGTCTTAAAGATACATTTAGAGGCACCCATTCCTTTGGTGAAGAGACCATATTTATAAAATACAGGGGCAGAATGAATTAATAAAAGATGCTGTTTCTCAAGCTGATGTGGTTGTTTCCAAAGCAATAAGAGAACTGTGCCATTCCTAAATTTAAAAGGGTCCCTAATTTTAAACACTATTACATAGTATTCTGGAATGTTTCCTGTAGCATCCTACATGGACAGTCCAAAGCAATGATTAATTACATACAGAAAATAAAGAATAACCTTCCACTAAAATTCCCCATAATTATCTATTAAAGACTAAGGGGATATTCTTATACACCTTAATTAGATGATTATGCTGCATATGTTCTTTGTTTTTTGCCATTTTTTGGGTAGAATGTGTGGCCTCTGTTGGTCGTGGTCGGCCATGGGTACTGTGCCTCTGGTAGTCACTGGAGTGGCCTCTCCAGGGCGCAAGCCAGGGCAGAGTTGATATGGAGATCGGTCTGTTGCCCATGCAGTGGGACCCCCCTCTCCATGCTGATGACAGGTCCAAAGGAACAATGAAAGGCGATACAGTTTGGTGCCAGCAGCATCGCAGGAGTTACCGTGCCGGTGCTGGGTACAGGAGTCAGCCGCCTTCGGGACTCCGACTCCGGATATTTCCCCGGGGTTTACTCCCAAAGCCTTTCCCGTGAGCGGGTATAGCCGCAAGACAGCAGAGGTTTGAAATCGGAGTTTTCCCTCTTCTAGATGAGCTACCATCCATGGTTAACAAGCCCCATCTGCGCGGAGCAACTTGTTTTAAGGTGCCAGTGGCCCGCCTTTGCCCCTTCTCCTGACAGTGAGAACAGCTCTGCCGGGCATAAGAACTATGTCACATGTGAAGGCCAGGAGTTGGACCTGGTTGTCAGAGGCTGTTTGAGAAATTTCCATGGAAAACAAATTATGCAGCTTCAGATTTTGCATTTTTATTTGTTCAACTACAGTATAGGAATTTATTTTGAAAGGTTGCAGTAATGTTACATTACCAACCACTAGTTGAATTTATCCATTTTACACTTATTTGTCTCTCCCACACACTTCACTCTCCCGCTCCCAACTGATTCTGTTTAATCGTCCTTGTACTTGTGTCCTTTTCTTTCTCTGAGCTTTTCCATTACCTTTCTTCCTTTCGTATTGTTAATATTTCGACAGTAGAAAACTACTCTAGCCTCTTCGGTATCTTCTATTTTCCATTCTGATGACCAGCCTGAAGGATATGAATGAGTGCTTTCTACAAATTCAAACAGGCTGCCATTCACACAATCAGACAGCAGCACAATATTGTCATGAATGTGATTGGACGGATCCCAGCAACTGATTCTACATAAGTTGTTGAACGCAGAATAATTTGTTGCCCATCAAAACCTGATTTTATCTGGAATGCAGTTCTGTAATCAGTCAAGAAACAGGTCACATTTATGTGTAATGAGTAACTGATGCAATTTGTCCTTGAAAAATTTCTCCCTTGTGGATTTTGTATTATTTTTTAAATTGCTTTTGAAATCTACAGCAAATATTTTATGGATTATGCCAAAAAAACAGGATTTTCTGGTAATCATTTTCTGGTAATTAACTAGCAAAATATTGATGTGTTTCTAATGGCTATTCTTTGGAAGTGGATTACAGGACAATCGACATCGACAATGGACTATTAATCTGGAGACGTCCCATGTAACTGTGGAATTTAAATTCCGATAATTAAATAAATTCACAATAAAAAGCTACTGTCCATGATAGTGACCATGAGTTTCAGACATGAATACCTGGTCTGACTATATCTTTCGAAGTGGACTATGTCGTTACTGGAATTTGGGAGCCTGAGCTGCAAGAAGAGGTTACATGGACTAGGACTTTATTTCCAAAAAAAATAGGAGATTAAGGAATATAAGATCATGGGTGGGGGCATATACAGGGTGAAAGCCCAGTCTTTTCCAAAGGCTGGGATCCTAAATACAAGAGTGCATAGGCTTAAGATCAGAGGTGAGAGATTTAAAAGGGACATCAGGGGAAAGAACAGTACATACTTGGAATGAGCTGCCTGACATATTGGCTGAAGTGGGCGCATTAGCAACATTTAAATGTCATCTGGATAAGAACATGGACACAAGAGGTTTCAAGGGCTACAGGTCAAATGTAGATAGATGGGGCTTGCCAGATGGTCAGCGTGGTCACACAGGTGACCACACAGGTCACACTGTGGTCACACAGTCAGCATGGGCCATTTGAGCAAAAGAACCTATTTCCAATCTGAATGACTCTATAACTCCATGAGGAAAATTAACATGCTTACTCACTGTAATTCCAGTTCAAAAAACAAACTGCAGGACAAATTCAATGGGCCAAACAGCATCTGTAGAATCAAAGAGATAGTCAATGTATCAGGTCAACAACCTGCACCAGTCAATACGATCATAGCTGATACTACGGCTCAAGTTCACGTTCTCACCTAATTCCCATGTCAATTCTTTCCACGTCCAAAATTCTATCAATTGCCATCATGAATGTAAATGGTATCCACAACCAGCTGAAGTAGACGATTCTTAAGTTTTACAATTCCCCGAACAAAACAGTTTCACCTTCTCTGCAGCTCAAGGAAATAATCCCTCAGCATCAAACCCATTAATTATTTTCAAGACTGCTTGTCTCTCAATGAAATCACCATAAGTCCCATGAGTAAACGTCAATCTAACTCAGTCTCTCTTAATAGGGCAACCACTTCATCCCTGGAATCAATCTATTGAATTGCTTCAGCACTGATTTTAAGGATAGTCTTCCCACATTACAGTACAGAAATCAAAATTACAAAGGAGACCTGAGCTTTCTCAGAAGACTTCCAAACATTTGTACTCTAAACCCCTAGTAATAAAGCCAATTCTTAGATACCTTGCCTACTCATTAATCCTTTCTTTGTATCCTTTACTAACTCACTTGTTCAACTGTTAGCATCAAAGATGATGCATCCGTGCTTCCTTCCGAAAGGAGTCAAGATCAAATAGCAGTCGGCTGTCACTGCGGGACATGGTATGGTGTCCAGGACAAAAAACAGCCAGGAAAACACATTGCAGACACTACCCACCCTGCGGACTGCTCCTTCCAAAAGACCCCTTGTAGAAAGTGCTATAGGGCTACTAAAACAAGAACATTATGCCATTTTATAAGTTCCTTCCCCAGGCAGTTACTCTGATCAAACGTTCTAGATAGCCTCCCTCACAACTCTCTATCTATTACCTCCACCACTGCACGTAAACACTTCAAACCACTTTTGTTAATAATAATAATACTGTTAATATTGTAAATTCATGCCAGCATTTATGTATTTATGCACACTTTCTTCCGTTTCTGTACTTTAACCTCTAATTTTTATATAAATTATTTATTCTTTATAATTATTGAATGTTGTTGTTTATTCTTCCATGCTGCACCAACACACCATGGCAAATAAAGCTGATCTTTGATTTGAAGTCCTATGCACACCCACGTATAACAGCACATGAAAGGATTTCTTTCATACAGGTGCTGTCAACAATTCTACTGCCATACAGTTCCTGACACCAAGGCTCATTCCCAGCCTCCAGAGTTCTTGTGTGGGATTCACATAGTCTTCCGACATAGGATCATCTGGGCTTCACCCCAACCAAAGACATGCTGGTCGTAGATTAACTGGTCACTGTAAATGTTTCCTTGTGTATGCCTCATGCTGTGTCTCGCGGAATACTTAAGTATCTCCTTCAACAGGAAGGTTCACTGAAAAGGTAAAATATTAGAAACAAAGACCCAGATGTTTAGTTCTGTATTAATGAAACAAAAATTGCTGGAAATATTCTACAGATTCTAAGGAAAGAACAGAGATAATAACGGATGCTACTTGATCTATTGAGCAGTTGGTCATTGATTTATAGAAGGATTCAGGCACAATGAAAATCTTTGTTTTTTTATGTCATGCCATACAGATCATTCAACCACATCAATGCATCAACATAGCACAGAAGAAAAGCAATGACAGCTGGTTTGTTGGGAACTGTACCATCAATTTGTGGAACATGTCGCTCAGGGTTTGGACTGTATATGTGGGGTATTTTTGTGTAATAATGTTTTTGTTTGCTTGCTGTTTTGAATGTGCTGTGAGTGTTTTGCACCTTGGCCCCAGAGGAATGCTGTTTCATTCAGCTATATCCATATATGGTTGAATGATGATTAAATTTGATTTGATTTGATTTTGAGAATATAGTGTTATAGTTACAGAGGAAGTGCAGTGCAGGCAGACAATAACATGCCAGGCTACGACAAGGTAGATTGTGAGGAAAAGAATCTATCTTATTGTGCAAGAAGTTTAAATAGTCTTGTAATAGCAGAATAGATCCTGTCCTACAGTGATATGTGCTTTAAGGATTTTGAATCTTCTATCCAGTCAGAGGTAGGAGAAGAAATTCCAAAGTGAGAGGGGTCTTTGTTATTTCCTACATTCAGCATTTTTACCAAATTTTCAGCCTGCAATGCAGTTTGATTTTGAATATCGAGTACCGTAGTTGTTGTCCCAACCTGTTTGAAGACACTGAATGGTTGTCTCCTAGCAAGAGCACAGACCTGGCAGAGATGCTTGTGGTCTGAGATATTTATGATGAAAAGAACTGTGGGCACTGCAAGTTATGGAGGCTGGATCCATAAGATATAGGAGCAGAACAGGCTATTTGACCCATTGAGTCTGCTCCGCCATTCCGTCTTGACTGATTTACTTTAACTGTGCCTTAAAATTACTCTGCTCTAAGTATACCCAATGACTCAGCCTCCACAACCATCTGTGGCCATGGATTCACCACCCTCTGGCTGAAGAAATTCCTTCTCACCTCTGTTCTAAAGGAGCCGGTGGTGGTGTAGTGGCATCATTGCTGGACTTTGGAGCAAAGGCTCCCAAGTTCAGATCCAGCCGGCTCCCTTGCACGCTTTCCATTTGTACTGGGTTGAGTGTCGAGCTAGCAACTCGGCCTTGTAAAAATAAGAAAGCCTGCTAAAAAAACACCATCACGACGACGTCCTGATGACTCCACTTGGAGTTAAGGGCTTTCTTCTTCTTCTTCTTCTTCTTCTTCTTCTTCTTCTTCTTCTTCTTCTTCTTCTTCTTCTTCTTCTTCTTCTTCTTCTTCTTCTTCTTCTTCTTCTTCTTCTTCTTCTTCTTCTTCTTCTTCTTCTTCTTCTTCTTCTTCTTCTTCTTCTTCTTCTTCTTCTTCTTCTTCTTCTTCTTCTTCTTCTTCTTCTTCTGTTCTAAAGGGACACCCTAGTATTCTGAGGCTGTGCCCTCTGGTCCTAGACTACCCTGAATTTGGAAACATCTTCTCGACATCCACTCTATCACGGCCTCTCAATATTTGATAGGCTTCAATTAGATCCTTCTTCTCTACACTATCAGGCTTCCAGAATTTGTAACCAACTAAGGTTCCTAAATTACCAAAGTGACTGCCACAGAGTGTCCAAGTATTTCGAAGCTGTGCTTGAGGTACAACACCAAACATTGTTTTTTCTCCCCCCCACACAGCCATTGGCTGAGCACCACAAACAGTAGCAAAGGAGATGCAATGCTCAATTTTTTCCAGGCATAAATTGTTTATATAGTGGTTAATGGTTGATTACAGTTAAATGTGGGACAAATACAAATTCCTAATTCCTCTACTGTACCTTCTCAAAGGCATGCAGTGTGTTTATTGGTGTATACAATCACTGTGGTAGATCTCTGATCCATTAAAAGAAAATGTTGCATTACGGAAAACCTAACTGGCCATTCTCTTTGGCCATTCAAACACTTGGTAACGAAATAATCTGAGAACTACAAATCATTAGTTATTGGACAATTTTCATATGCTTGCTAGTCGGTAATCGCATAGTGCAGAAAACACATCATGTTACAGCTGTACAAGCCTTGGACGCAGCTACCATGCACACAGCCATGCAACACACACAAAATGCTGGAGGAACTCAGCAAGCCAGGTAGCTGATGCACCATCAATAACTCTCGGAGACGTGAGGCGAGAGGCGAGAGATAGGCTTTTATTAGCTGGAAGAAAGCACTGTCAGCAGCAAGAGACCATCACACAACATCCTGGAGACTGAGGGAGGAGCAGTGCCTCCAATCACCTTTATACAGGGGTCTGTGGGAGGAGCCACAGGAGCAGTCAGCGGGGGGGGGGGGGGGGGCGTGTCCAGACAGGTATATGTAGTTCACCACAATAGCATCTATAGAAAAGGGCATCTACAGATGCTGCCTGGCCTGCTGAGTTCCTTCAGCATTTTGTGTGTGTTGCTTGGATAGCCAGCTTCTGCAGATCTTCTCATTTCCTGATACACATAGCCATGTTGTCTATCCCCAATCAATCTCTGTTTATGCAAATACTTACAAGTATACAGTATCTGGTCCCTTAGAGTACCTTTCCATAGCTCACTGATTACTGGAAAAATACTGATTTCAGGCTCATTTCCTGGTTTATTTTTAGAGCCTTTCTTAAACAACAGAACAACATTAGCTATCCTCCAATCCTCCAGCAGCTCACCCATTGCTAAAGATGTTTTAGATATCTCTGCTGGGGCCCCTGCAATTTCTGCTTTAGCCTCCCACAAGGTCTGAAGGAACAAATTGTCAGGCCCTGGGGATTTATCCATTCTAATTTTCCTCAGGTGTAGTCTGGATATGGGTCACGACCTCACTGCCGTTTTGCCTCACATCTATAGACTCCATGTTATCTCAGTAAATATATATGCAAAATAATACATTTGAAATTTCCACCCCCGCCACCACCATCTCTTTCGGCTCCATGCATAGACCTTCAGGAGGACCAATGTTTTCCCTTGCTATCCTTTTGCTCTTAATATATCTGTAGAAGCCCTTGGGATTCCCCTTCACCTCGTTTGCTCAGAGCAGGGTTTCCATGGACACCTTGATTAATGGTAGGTCCATGGCATAACAAAGGTTGGGGGCAATCTTATACCTTCTCTTAAACCTCCTGGTTTCCTTCTTAGGTGTCCTCCTGCATTTTTCTGTGCATTTGACCCTTATCCCTTTAAGCCTTTCCAATTCATGTACTTGTCCAAATGTCTTATAAACGGTGTAATCGTACCTGCGTCTAACACTTTCTCTGATAGCTCATTCCACATGCCCACCACCCCCTTCTATATGGAAAAAATGCCCTTCTGATCCCCTTTAAATTTTTCCCTTCTCACCTAAAATCCATGCCCTACAGTTTTAGATTCCCCTACCCTTGGAAAAAGACTGACTAATCATTTTATCGATACCCCTCACGATTTTATAAGCACCCCTTAGCTTCCAATGTAATATGGGAAACTATGTCCCAACCTATCCATTCTCCTTATGTCACTGATCCTCCAATGTGGATAACATCCTCGTTATTCTTTTCTGCACCCTTTAACACCTTCACTATACCCAGATGATTGGGAGCGTAGGAGAACGAGGGGAGATTTGATAGTGGTATATAAAATTATGAGGGGTATAGATAGGGTAAATGTAAGCAGGCTTTTTCCTCCAAGGTTTGCTGTGTTGGAGCTTGACGTTTTTGTGATTGAAGGTTCTTCGGAAGTCAAAAATGCTTATGGACATTTTAATTAACTTTCAAGGATATTGAAATAAACAAAGTAAGAGAAGCATAAGGACGGCAGGGAGATAGAGAAAAACAGAAACAAAGAGCCAAAAGGTCAGAGACCGAACCAGGGTGTCCATCAACTACCATTCTCTGGCTTCTCCCAAAAAGCCAATGTCTAATCCAATTTAATCCCACCCTGAATGCTTGACTGACCTCCCACATGGGACCTTGTCAAAGGCCTTACTAAATTCCATGTAGACAACATCCACTACCTTGCTTTCATCAACTTTCCTGGTAACTTCCTTGAAGAACTCCAACATTGATTGGACATGAACTATAATGTACAAAGCCATGTTGACTGTCCCTAATCAGTTCCTGTCTATCCAAATACAGGCAGAGGCTAAAGAGCAAGAGTCCAGAATTAAGTACACAAGGAGGTGATTGTGAAAGGTAGAGGAGCAGCCACGAACTGCTTCGAGTCAGCAGACTGGGCCACGTTCAAGGACTCATTGGAGGATCTGAACGAATATGCCATGTCAAGCCAGTCATGAATGAGTGTGTCTCCACAAAATCATTTCGAGTCTTCCCCAGCCAGCAGCTCTGAATGAGAGATCAGCAATCTGCTGAAAGCCAGACCCCAAGTAAAATACAAAAGTTCCAGGTACAACCTCGGGAAACCCATGTCACATGCAAAGAGGGAACTCTGGACCAAACTGGAATCACAGAAGGATGCTCAAAAGCTGTGGCAGAGTTTGAATGGTATCACTTCCTACAGAGTGACATACAGTATGTGACGAAGTTTCTCTCCCAGATTAGCTCATTTCCTTTAATGCTCACTTTGACTGACGAACGTAACTTTCACGAACTTCCACTTCCTGTTGAACCTGTGATTTCATTCTCTGAGGCTGACATGAGAGCATCTTGGCTGGAGTGTTCAGTGAGATCTTCAATCTCCTGTTTTGGCAGTTCGAAGTACTCCCCTGCTTCAAGCAGGCTTCTGTTATACTGGCGCCTAAAAACAACATTGTAACCTGCCGCAATGACTTTCGTCCAGTAGCACTTGCATCCACTGTGATGAAGTGCTGAGATGTTGGTGATAAAACATCAACTCCAGCCTGAGGAGTGACTTGGATCTGAACCAATTTGCCGACCAGCATGGCAGGCCACCAGCAACTGTCATCTCATGGGCTCTTCACTCACCCTTGGTGCGTCTGGACAGTGAAGATGCGTATTTCAGGATGCTCTTCATTGACTACCATCTCCTCAGTACTAATTAATAAGCTCCAAGACCTAGGCCTCGATACCTCTTTATGCAACTAGATCCTTGATTGCCTCTCTTGCAGACCCCAATCAGTTCAGATTGGCAGCATCTCCTCCATAATAACCATCAATACAGAAGCATCATTAGGCTGTGTGCTTAGACCTCTGCACTACTTGCTTTATACTTATGAATGTGATGCTAAGTACAGCTCCAATGTCGCTGGCCGCATCAAAGGTACAATTCCTTCCTACAAGAGCTAAAACCCCTATTTTGATTTGTCTTCCCTCAGTTGGGTTAAGGAAAAACTAACATAGTTACAGCAGTGGATAAGTTTTTCTCCAGATGCTTATTATATGTGCAGCATTAACAGAATGTGTCCATAAGACATGGGAGCAAAATTAGGCCATTCTGCCCATCATGTTTACTCTGCTTTCCATCATGGCTGATTTATTACCCCTCTCAACCCCATTCTTCTGCCTTCTTCCTGTAACCTTTGATGTCCTGATTAATCAAGAACCAATGAACCCTTGCTTTAAATATACTCAAATGTCTTGGCCTCCAAGGCCGTCTATGGCAATGAATCCCATGGATTGACTAACATCTGGCTAAAGAAATTCCACCTCATCTGTGTTCTAAACAGATGTCTCTCTATTCTGACTCTGCGCCCTCTGGTCTGGGACTCACCCACTTTCAGAAAAATCCTCTCCACATCACAGAACTTCTACAGCGGCAACCTTGAGAGCATCCTGACTGGCTGTATCACTGCCTGGTATGGGAACTGCACCAACCTTGATCGCTGAGTGGTATGGACAGCCCAGCACGTGTGTGGATGTGAACTTCCCTCCATTGAGGACATTTATAGCAGCAGGTGTGTAAAGAAGGCATGGAAGATCATCAGGGACACCAGTCACCCCAACCATAAACTGTTTCAGCAGCTTCCGTCTGGCAAACATACTGCAGCCTTAAAGCCAGGCCCGACAGTCTATGGGACAGCTTCTTTCTACAACCCATTAGACTTATAAATTCACATGTCTGTACATTGCAACAGGTTCAAAACACTAAGATTTTTACTCCCTCACGTTGTGGGATGAATATAATGTTTAAGTAAATTCTAAATGAAATTAGCAGTAATCTTGAAGTATGACAAGTATATTCTGTTCAAAACAGCACTTGGAAATACGAGGGGTGATTGATAAGTTTGTGGCCTAAGGTAGAAGGAGATGAGTTATACAGCTCTCATTACATGCACGTGCAGTTCAACTCTTTGAGTGATTATGCAGAAAGTTTGAAGTTAATTACTCATCTCCTTCCACCTTAGGCCATGAACTTATCAATCATCCCGATGTTATTAACTTCAAACTTTCTGCATAATCACTCCAAGAGTTGACCTGCATGCGTATGTAACGAGAGCTGTATATCCTTCTCCTTCTACCTTAGGCCATGAACTTATCAATCACCCCTGCTGTGGACACTTTCTGGAGGTCCAAGATCCGTATGCTCCAGACCGCTGGCCTAAGTGTGTAAATGTAGGATGGGCCGATGTTGAAAAATAAATGTGCCAGGTTTTCTAAAATTTACTCCTTCTACCTGGGGCCACGAACTTATCAATCACCCCTCGTAGATACAACAGTGGTAGAATAAAATGTTTGGAGTACTCTATATATTTTAGAAATCATAACATGAAATTGAATTGATCTATTGCTATTAGTTTGGGAAGAGCTCTTCAAGGAAGGAATTTAGGAGTTACTTTAAAAAAATACAATTATATGTCTGTGATAAGTTTACTAATATTATTAATAGGCTAATACGGGGAGGTGTATCATGGTTGGTCTATTTGATACTGAGTGATGCCATTAATCAGAGTTAGGTCTTAAAAGTACAAAGTTTGGGATAATAGCTTCAGTATTCATTAGTGATTGTTTCTGAAATGAACAAAAGTAATTATTCTTGAAGGATTCATCTATATCACTCAGGTGACTTAAATTCTTTGATCTACTTTGTAAGGCTATCCCTGTGCATGGCATCATTGGGATTAGTTCGGCATCTATTTTCAATATTTACAAATCAATTCATTTACGTAAGAGGACATTATTTACATTAAAAATGTATGCACATTGTATTCCAATTCTCTCTAATAAACTGAATTAAGAGAACCAAATCCAGTAGGGCAGCATTATTCCTTCAATTACTTGTAGATAACAAACTGTCATGGTTTCCTCAAACATCTGAGTTATTTAATTCTCCATACTAACCATTTATTTACTTATTTAGAGATATAGCATAGAATAAACCTTTCTGTGCTGCTCTGCAACCCCTGCCCCCCCCCCCCATCCCGATTTAATCCTGGTCTTAATCACAGGACAATTTACAATGCAACACACACAAAATGCTGGAGGAGCTCAGTAGGCCAACTGGATTTCTCCATCATTTTGTGTGTGTTGCTTTGGATTTCTAGCATCTGCACGTTTTTTTTCTGTTTGGAGCAATTTACAATGACCATTTAACCTCCTGACAAGTACATCTTTGAACTGGTGGAGGCAACCAGAGCAGCTGGAGAAAACCCACACGTTCACGTGGAGGAAATATAAACTGCTTAGAGATTATGTCAAAATTGAACTCTGAACTCTGACACCCCGACACCCCAAGCTGTTATAGAGTTGCACGAACCACTAAGCTACCCTGACACAAGCAGCCCCTTTTTAATGCTTTTGCATATTTGTAACAAACTCACCAAGTGTTGTACTATGGGGTAGAACAATAACTGAAGCAGTTTTCAATGATCTCCGCAAGTAGCCTCTCACTTCATCACCCTGTTGAATGCAAAACTCGGGTATTTGAGGTGCAGATATGTATTCTGTCACCCAGACTCTTTTAAAGTTCTTTAAGTCTCAGGAATCTTATTGAGTTGTCTTAATGAGTTTATGTACAGTAAAGCTCACATCAATGTGCGTGCATTACATTTCTTACCTTTGCCAGTTTCTATACAATATATTAATTATTTTGTTTTCAGTATTGCAGACATCTTGTAGCATTCTACCTCTGATCATTTATTTTTGTGTAGCATGGACTATGAGTTGTGTGTTTTCAGTAGTTGATATTCTTAAACCAAATTGAATTAATTAAATGATTTTTGGAAGGATGGTTTAAATCTTAACTAGACTTTTTGTGGCGTTCCTCTTTTTCTTGTTGGGAATTAAACATTTTTATTTTAATTTTTGTCTTATTATCTATAACAGAGACTTCTATTTTAATTATCAGTGCATGATGAGGTTTCAGATCACCAAGCTGCTTTAATAAAGCGTACACAAAGTGCATTGGTATGAGATTTTTATTTCTCAAACCAGTCATTCTTATGGCCCATCTGAACAATATAATTAATTAAGAGAAGGATTGCACCTCTTAGTAGAACTGTATGAAGAATTTATCGTCTCAAAAGCTCAGTAATAGCATTTTTAACTAGTTGACTAAAATTGATTAATTGCTCATGGAGAAAACAAGCCCATAAGTGGTATCTGGTTACTGTAATTGCAACAACACCCTCCCAATTACATTGCTAGGAATATGAGGGGTAATATGACTCTGAATTAGTCCATGCCCATTTCCATGAATTAATGAACTAGCATTGTTTATAAAGTTGCTCTAGGAACTTTGATTCAGAAGGAATTTGAAGGTAGTGATGAAGAATCAGAAGAAGATGCATTTAAATCCCAAGGCAAGCTTCCAATCATAATGGAATGGTAATGAATTTTCTCTCATTCTGTAATTTATTGCATATGTACCATAATATATTAACTAGTATCCAGCTGGAGTAAAGTGAATTCCATGCATTTCCAATAGAATTCAAAGTTAGAGCAGAGCTCAGTACAACCCTGGACAAGTCCTTTGGCCCATGATGTTGTGTGAAAATAATTAAACCAGTGACTCCAAATTAATCTTGATCCCTCTTCCCTGGATATTGACACACTACTCCCCGCTCTGTATATTCATGTGTTTATCAAGGAGTCACTTCAATCCTCCCATGCAATCTGCTTTTACCATCACCCCAGCAGAGCATTCCAGTCACCCATCATTGTCATTTATTTAAAAGAATTTGCCTCACACATCTGCTTTGTACCTTTCCAGCATCTGCAATCTCTCATGTCTCCTTGTACTTTCCCCCCTTCTCACTATTAGTTAGGTAGGTATGGTAGAGATAGATGGTGATGGGGTGATACTTTATTGATCCCAAAGGAAATTGCAGTGTCATAGCAGCATTACGGGTGCACAGATATACAAATTAGGGCATGCAGATATTAGGGTCTATCTATGTGTATGAATAAAGTTAACTTCAACTATCAAGTCGGCGGTTGCGTACAATACTCCTTCAGTTGACATCTTCTGGATAAATCATGAAACCATACATTTCATTTCTTTTATGCCTTTACATTTGTTTTCTGTCTTCGGTGTGATTCTGGAACTGTTAGAGCATGTGATTTGCCGTTTGAAGATCAATTGGGTGTTCCGGCACTCTGTAATCTTTGAGAGGATTCCGGGAGGCAGACGCAGCATGCTTGAACCTCATGGTGGGCAGGTGGTGAAACAGGGTGTGAGCCAATTTTTGACTCCATGTCATCGATTAAAGCTTACTTTGTTCTCTGATTAAAGTGACGAGGAAGATTGAAACATCAAGGCAAATGTGGAGGGTGAGCACAGGCGGCCTACCTTTTGATCTCTGAAGATTGGTTTGCTACGCTACCGGAGAGGGAGACCCTGCGACTGTGCCTGGAGAATGTTGCCCAGGTTTTCTGCATTTTGAATGTGGACTTGGACTATGGACTCTTTTTTTAGGTCTTATTGTTTTTTTCAGATTCCGTGTTTTTTGCCTGATATTTCTTTTTTTTAAGGCAGGGGGAGAATTGGGGGTCAATGCACCTGTTCCATTATGTTCATTTTTTGTGCGGGAGGGATTTGGGGGTTGATGTGCCTGTTCCACTTTTGTTCTTTTTTTGTGTGTGTGTGTGTGGGGGGGGGGGGGAAGTGGGGATAGATGATTGTGCTGCCTTTCTTTTCTTTCTTGTTTTCATGGCTACCCAGAAAAGAAGAATTTCAGAGTTGTATACTTTGATAATAAATGAACCTTTGAACATTTTCATCCATGCTTTTAATTGAGCAGAGGTTGTAGATAAGGTGGTTAAAAAGTGCATTGGTGGTCTGTGGTTTTCCAAAGAAGAGTGGAACATATTTTAAAAAGTATAAATCATGATAGAACTTTATAAATCATTGGTTAAACCTCAGGTCAAATATTGAGGTCACTTTAAGGATACTTACTCAGGAGAAGAGTGAGGGTGGAAGTGATTTACCTTGGAACTAATGTGACCTTTCAGAGATTGAGGCAATGACATTTTGATTGTAAATAACTATTACTTATAATAGTTGAGTTGATCATTGTGGACTTCAGGAAGGGCAAGATGAGGGAACACAAACCAATCCTCAGAGAGATTAGAAGTGGGGAGGGGAGGGTGAGCAATTTCAAGCTCCTGAGTGTCAAAATCTCTGAATCCAAACAGATCATTGCAGCTCTAATGAAGGCAAGGCAGCAGCTATATTTCATTAGGAGTTTGAGATCATCTGGTTTGTCACCTAAAACACTCAAAAACCTCTATAGATGTACTGTGGAGAGCATGCTGACAGGCTGGATCACTGTCTGGTATTGGGGAAGGGGTGCTTCTGCACAGGATCAAAAGAAGCTACAGAAAGTTGTAAAATTAGTCAGCTCCATCTTGGGTACTGTCCTCCAAAATATGCAAGACATCAAGGAGTGGTGCCTCAGAAATGTGGTGTCTATTATTAAGTACCCCATCACCAAGGATATGCCTTTTTCTCATTGTTACATCAGGAAGGTGGTACAGAAGCTTGAAGGCACACTCTCTGTGATTCAGGAATAGCTTCTTCCCCTCTGCTAATCTGATTCCCAAATGGACACTGAACACTACATCACTTTTTAATCTGTATTATCATGTATTGCATTGTAGTGCTGCTGCTGAGTTGAGAAATTTCATAACATATGCTGGTGATACTAAACCAGATTCTGATTCTGTCAACTTAATATCACTTGATCCAGAGCTGTCAAGACTTTTTTCCTCCCCAGTTCAGTATCCAGAACATTTTGTCCAAAAGTGTGATGAAAGCACATTTCCCAAGTAATATGGAACAAAATGAGAAATCTGCAGGATCACAGGAAAAAAAAGCACAAATCCAGATCTAAGCATGACTACTTATTCAAATAATCAACACATGAAAGCAAGTTGAATTACTGCCTCCTAATCTACAAATCTACAATACACAATTGCCTGAAATTCTAACATATTTCGTTAATTTGTGTTCAGAGTCTTTAATACTAATTCAAAGGCATGAGCTTGAGGTAGACTGAATTTATTACATGAAAGATTGTATCAGAAATTTTGACTATTAAACAGACACTGTGAGGCAAAGCACGGCCCAATACCATATTTAAGTTTGTTAACAACACCATTATTGTTGGCCAAATCAAAGGTGGTGAAGATTTAGCATATAAGGAAGGAGACTGAAAATCTGGCTAAGTGGTGCCACGACGACATCCTCTTACTTAATGTCGGGAAGAACAACAAGCTGATTATTGACTTCAGGAGGAGGAAGCTGGAGGTCCCCTAACCCAGTTCCCATCGGGGAATCAGAGGTGGAAGGGTCAGCAACTTTGAATTCCAGAGTACCTGTCCTGGGCCCAGCATGCAAGTGCAATTATGAAGTACAGCAGCACCTCTACTTCCTTAGAAGTCTGCAAGGATTCAGCATGACATCTAAAACTTCGACAACTTCTATAGACGTGTAGTGGATAGTACTGTACATTACCTGGGTGTATCATGCCTGGTATGGAAACACCAGTACCCTTTAATGGAAAATCCAACAAAAAGTAGCGGAGTAAAGCCCTCCCCACCACTGAGCATATCTACACAGAATGTTGTTGCAGGAAAGCAGTATCTATTATCGGGGCCCCCCCCGCCCCCCCCCCCCCCCCCAGTCACCCAGGCAATGCTCTCTGCTCACTGTTCCCATCAGGAAAGTGGTACAGGAGCCTCAGGACCCACACCACCAGGTTCAGGAATAGTTATTACAAAGGCTCTTGAACCAGAGGGGATAACTTCACTTGCCCCATCACTGAACTGTTCCCACAACTTATGGACTCACTTTTTAGCACTCAACTCATGTTCTTGATACTTATTATTATTATTACTTTTACTTTTGCATTTGCACGTTGGTTGACCATCTTGTTTGGTGTGGGTCTTTCATTGATTCTATTATAGTTATTCAATTTATTGAGTATGCTTGCAAGAAAACAAATCTCAGAGTTATACAAGGTGACACACATGTACTTTGATACCAAGTTTACCCTGAACTTTCTTGCCAGAATGAAGTAATTGTAATTTGATTGAGTGGGAGAACAATCAGAGGTCATGGGTTAAGGGTGAAAGGTGAGAAGTTTAAGAGGAAAATGAGGGGACACTTCTTCACTCAGAGGGTTGTGAGGCTGTGGAATGAACTGCCAGCACAAGTGGTGTGTACGAGCTCAATTTCAACATTTAAGGGAAGTTTGGATAGGTACATGGATAGTAGCGATATGGAGAGCTATGATCCCGGTGCAGGTGAAGGACCTGTTTCTGTACTGTACCTCTCTATGACTCTATAAACACTCATCAGAACACAGACACCATTTAGCTTGGCAGATATTATTGCATTTAGCAGATCGTTGGTTAGGCACAGACAGTAAACACCAGCCTAGTTCGCAACGCCCTCATCTTATCAAAAACTCTTATTTTGCAAGATTTTAAAACAATTGCTTTTATTCCTTATTAATTTATAGCTTTGTTACAAGAAGGCCAGTGAGAACACATTTATTTGCTGAGGTTGAACATTATATTATTGCCATGACTCCTCAGTCAAACCCAAAACTTATGAGATTTTCTCTGGAGAGTCATAATTAAGACCTGGAGGGCTACACTTTTCACAGCACTCAATAATTCACTTTCTGAAGGTTTCCATTTCGGGATTTTTTCTTTGCATGATAGTTTTTCTTTTGCTACACATTGTGCCATATGCTAACATTGCCCTCACTCCCAAACACCTTAATTTTTTTTTTAAATGCACATTGTTCTAGCACTTGGTCATGAAAGAAGCATTTATGAAAGTAGTTACTGTACTGCCTTACAGATAAAATTATTACTTAATCAATCACTTTAAAAAAAATTCCACTTTAGCTCATTCGCCTCTTCTGCTGGGTCACAGTTTAGCAGGCATTGGCCAACTTCATTCAGGTACAAATCCACTTAATAAGGTTGGCATACCAATAACTGACTCATTCATGGAGTTATTTTCTAGATAGGATTAGATGGCAATTAAAGGAGGACAAGTCTCTCCACCCCCTCTCCTTCTACTACTCAGGGCTACACCAATGTCAACTGCATTTCCCCGATCACTGTGGCAGAAATGATCAGTTAATTCAGCACAGAAGTGAACTTGACATCTTTGATTTATGTTGTTCACTCCAAGTGCAAGACAAGGCCATTCAGATGTGATTATGAAGCGGGAGTGATCCAGCTGAATTCAACATCAAATCTGACCACATTCATTTATCCCTCATTGGTGGCATTTTTGATGTCCATTCATCACCTAACAACAGGTGGTCTATGCTTTCCATTAATCCCAAGAAAGCTGACCCTTGTTTACAAATATGATACACGTTTTCAAAGACTTCACTTCTGGAGAAATATATTTAAACAACTCCTGAGAATCATAATATTGCTTTGCATCCTACCCAAAAAGCAGGATCAGAATAAAGAAAAAGCCAATTTTATGGGGCTTCATGGTAGCTTAGCTGTTAGCACGACACTATTACAGCTCGGGACGTCAGAGTTCAGAGTTTAATTCCAACACCGTCTGCAATATATTTATACATTATTCCTGTGAGCGTGTGCATTTCCTCTGGGCACACTGGTTAGGAGGTTAATTAGTCATTGTAAGTTGTCCTATGATTATGCTAGGGTTAAAGAGATGGATCATTGGACAGTGCATCTCGTTGTTGCCAGTGTTTCACACTGTATCTCAAACAATTTTACAAATCTGAGGATTTCCTGCTCCTGCCTGATACTCCTAAAAATATTTTGCAACCCACAATATTCAAGTCTATTCTGCATGCCCAATCACTCCATAATTCATCCAGCTATTCAGGAAGGATTCTGAAACAGGAAGCAAAGATATTTAAAGGCTAGAGAATTGACACATGAGTAATGTGGAACAGTTTAGGTTCCTTTGAAGCTCATCATTTCATATTAATAAATCATGGGATGAAAGATGGTCAATCTTGCAAAGCAATCTGTCATACTGACAACTGCAACATCCTATACCAGGGTGGTGAACCTATGGCCCACCTACCCAAGATGGGACGTGCAAAAATTTTGTTGGCTTGTGGCATGCCCATTGATTCTTTAAGCCCTGCCCATAATAAAAAGATACACAATGATTATACCTCCTGCTAAATGAAGCAATAAATTATTTTTTTTCAAACCGAGAACAGTGAGGTGCTTTCTCAGGAAACATCTCATGCTGGCTTGGTGCGAGATAGATAGTTGCAAGAACACAAGGTTGGATGATACATTTTGAAATCCTTGCAGACGTGGTGGACATGTTACTATTTAGATAGTAAACAGTGATTTCAACAAAACTATTTAGATCTGATATTATTTTAAAATATTAATATTAATAATTTTAAGATTTTCAAAGTTTTATTTCAACATCTGTTATATTTTTAATAAAACAATGCACATAAATAAGCAACAGGACTCATCCCTTTTCCTTAAAAAAACCCATAATTTTATTAATAATTCATTCAATCTCTGCTCAAAATTACAATGACATGCAAGATAATTTTTTTAAGATTATTGCCAATTTGAACACACTCTCAAAAAGATTCATCACTTTGGTCCTATACATTTCTAATGTTACATTTATAAAAATGCACCTGTCTGTTAACCCTTAAGCTAACTCTCACCACTGCAAAAGATGCAACAGCCCAAGGCAGTATTAGCGATGACAAGAATCCTTAGGGTAGCAAACTCCCATCCATATCTACTGACATCATCACCATGCCGAGATAGATTTACAACTCTAAATGCACAAAACAAATATTAAAGTACAACATCAGCTCTGTGTTCCAGAACTAAGTCCAGACTATCTGCTCCGTACACTGTCCTCTTACAAGGGAACAAAATATACATTGAGGATAGCACTCACTTCATTCATTGATCTGATATTCCTTTATCATTGTCTTTGAATAATATAACATTAATAATGAAAACCCACTTTCAAAACCATGTAAAATATTTACATGGAGAGAAGAGATTCTGCAGATGATGGAAATCTTGACCAACATGCACAAAATACTGGATGAATTTAGTAACTCATTTGCTGATCACTGATAAAAGCATTTCTGCCCAAAGCATTGACTGTTTATTCCACTCTATGATTCTGCTAAAATATTTACATGATTTCCATTCTATCACATTTGGCTCTCTCAAAGTTGATATTAGCAAAATAGGAGAGAGTGAACAATTTACTAATCCCACAAAGAGACAAAGCTAGTGTATAAAAGATAGATACAACAATTGCATTGTGATTTTTTAAATAACCTTAACTTTTGCTTAAAAACACTGAGAACAAGTCCAATTTATCACATTAAAACATTTGTTTTAAACCCAACTTGTTAGGGAGGATAAAAATCAAAGCATCAAATTTAAATTTTCCAAGTGAATAAGTATTCTCAATCCAATGCATTCAGGCGAATATTCTTCCCACGTCGCTGAGGAAAAAGTGAATGACCTCCTCCTGTAGGGCCAAACCTAACTGTTTAAATAGAAAAATACTAGACTTTTGAACTTAAAACTTACAATTTCTTAATGGTCTTGATTTAAAAGGTTATTGGATTAAAAATATAAAGCACTATATTTATTTTATAATACAAACGTTTGTACATCTTCTTCCACTTGCATGTCATCTAACATTTTTATTAAGTTTCAAGGTAGATAGCAAAGGGTTAATCAGAAAAAAAAACATCATGTCTATGAAATTATCTCATCTCAAAGTAACATAAGCTTGGTCAGAGGTGATTTTGGAGGATTTACATTTGGATACATAGAAGATAGTCCTGCTCTCTCTCTGTTTTAGCAACCTGGAATCATTCCTGACCTCTGATGATGCCTGTAATTTGAGCATTCTCCATCATTGTGCATGTTTCCTCTAGGTGTAGTAGTTTCTTCTCTCAGCCAATATCTGTACCCAGAGCCCAGAGCCTGGACTGACACCTTGCCCTATTGTCCTGTTTATTATTTATTGTAATGCCTGCACTGTTTTTGTGCACTTTATGCAGTCCAGTGTAGGTCTCTCTGTGTTGTTGTTTTTTTTTACGTAGGTCAGTCTAGTTTTTGTACTGTGTCATGTAACACCATGGTCCTGAAAAATGTTGTCTCATTTTTACTGTGTACTGTACCAGCAGTTACGGTCAAAATGACAATAAAAGTGATGACTTGATATCTGAATTGGTTGCTGACATAAGTAGCAGGAAATTCAGGTGAGGGGTGTGAGAGAGAGGGGGTGAGAGAGAGAGGGGGTGAGAGAGAGAGGGGGTGAGAGAGAGAGGGGTGAGAGAGAGAGGGGTGAGAGAGAGAGGGGGTGAGAGAGAGGGGGTGAGAGAGAGGGGGTGAGAGACAACGGGTTATGGGGAATTACTGGAATAATATTGGTCTGACAGCTGGCATAGAATACCATTCAGCCCATCAGGCCCATGACAAAAGAAAATGTGAATTTTTGTGGTGGCAAACTCTAGAGTTTAGCTCCTAAGAGACTAAAGTGAGACGAGAAAGGAGTGGAAACTAAACAAGCAGCAAGAAACAGAGGCTAGGAGCTGACGGTTAGAGAAGTTGGACAGAAAAGGCATAAACAAAAACACAATGTAAATAAAAAGCATTTATGCTTTCAATGACACACTGGAAAACTGACACAATCTAGGTCATCTGCAGATGGTTGATAGATAGGGAAGATGGAACAGTGAATGAAAGTTTTAGAGAAGAATGGGATAAGCCAAAGGATTACTATAATTAGTTTCATTGAAATCATCTTTACAATGTTACAATATTTGATGAATAACTATGGGATCAGACATTAGCGGTTAATAGAAAATTGAAATAGTCGTTTGTAACATTGAATTTGACTTTGTTATTATGGAGCAGATGTTATAGTCTAGCATGTGTAACTATAAAATCAATTCAGCATAAAACTAGGTGGTAACCTGGAATCAATCAAGGCATGAGATGTGACAATAGTGCACTCAGCAAAATTCAAGTCTTCAAACCATCACTAACATCTGACGGCATACGCCAAAAGTGGGGTGTATCAGTGAGAGCCTGATACCTTTCAGCCAACATCACACGTTGTTCGACACCCTCAGTCAGTGGCAGATGCCACACAGTTGACAGAATGGTTTAATGGGAAGGGATCAAATCCGAAGATCCTCATCAGAGGCTCCCCTGGACAAAACTGCAAGAAAAACACTGACTGTCCTCCCTCAGATGAAAGATCATTATACGAAGGCTGATTGGTAAGTTCGTGGCTTAAGGTAGGAGTCAATTTTAGAAAAACTAACACATTTATTTTTCCTACATTTACACACGT
The DNA here is from genome assembly GCF_048418815.1 of Hemitrygon akajei. Classification (NCBI taxonomy): domain Eukaryota; kingdom Metazoa; phylum Chordata; class Chondrichthyes; order Myliobatiformes; family Dasyatidae; genus Hemitrygon; species Hemitrygon akajei. Next base: position 180,555,197 of record NC_133126.1, on the reverse strand, counting down.
AGTCCAGCGGTTGTGGAGCATATGGATCCCTTCTTTGTAGAAGCCGGCGTTTTGGACCTCCATAAGAAGTCCACAGCTTGGGATGATTGATAAGTTCATGGCCTAAGGTAGAAGGAGATGAGTTATTAACTTCAAACTTTCTGCATTTTCACTCAGAGTTGAACTGCACGTGCATGTAATGAGAGCTGTATAACTCATCTCCTTCTATCTTAGGCCACGAACTTATTACCCCTGCTGTGGACCACCTGGAGGTCCAAAACACTCTTGTTACATGCACATGCAGTTCAACTCTTTGAGTGATAATGCAGAAAGACAGCATTCATAGCTCCAGCACTATTGAGTTTCAAGCCAAGCTGTCTGGTGTACTACTATATTGTCATTTTGCCATCTAAGAAAATCTGCCCAAGTTATCCTGTCCATAAACAGGACAAATCCAAATCATTACCCAAAAATCAGAATGATGTCATTAATGAGATGACAACATTTCCTAATAACCTGCTTACCAATTCCTCCAACTGGCTTTGCTCCAGACTTAACTACATCCTAAGCCAAAACATGGACAAACAACTCCCTCTGATGAAATCTAGTAAGACAAGGTGATAAAAATATAATTTGACATGGTGTCCTGAGAAAATTAAAACTTATGGGCATTAGCTTTGAGAGATTTACAGATGCTGGAGATGGAAAAGAATCTAGTAGCCAAAGCCACACAAATGAAAATAGTTTCCATTACTTAAAAAGTTAATAATCTTAGTCCCAGGTCATGGCTGCATGCGTTCATTCAAGCAGTGAGGTGATTTCAGTGATCTTGCTTCCATTTGGTCAGAAGTACAGACGTTCAGTAATGATTGCGGGACTGTTCCATTCTCAGTTTCGTGCAGTTGATCCAGTCCAAGGCTCACCAATGAATATACCCCAGCAATAACATCCTAAGGGCCACCATAAACAGAACAGGATTAAGTCTCTTCCTCAGAAACACAGTGGAAAAAGCACTGTAGTCTCACATCTGCCTTCAAGCATCTTCTACCTCATCTGTGGCAGTGTTTGCCAATCCCTTGGGAGCCTCACCTGACTGTCAAAAACCCAGAACTAGAGTGGACACAAGTGACAGTCAAACTCTACAGACTGCCTCAGAGAGCTTGTCAAACAAAGTTAAAGGAATCAAACATTAGCAATTTCCCCAACTTAAGATCAGAAAAAAAATTAACAAGTAGGTGGGGGGGGGGGGGGTGGGGGGAATCAGACATTTAAGCAGGCACTAGTGCTGAGTAAAACCAGGCAAATGTTTCCACAGATGGACTTAATGGTTTATATTAAAAAAACGAGTAAAATGGGATAGTGGTGGAGGCTTTACTGGAGATAATAGTGAACATTACAAACTTCATCACATTTTATCAAATTCCAAAACTAGTCACCAGTGACATCAAAACTGGGACCAGGATGACCAAGCACAAAATATGTATGTGGACAGGGATATTGGGAGTATTCGTTCCTGCACAACTCTCAAGATTACCAAATCTACATGGGTAAAAAGTAAAACCAGCCGTCACTCCCAAAATATTGCACCAAAAAAAAACACATCATTATGCTTTAATGTCATAAACAAATTCATTTTCTGACTTTAATCTAATTCAGAGTCTTAGAACACCACAGCACAGAAACAGGCCCATTCCAAACCATTGATCTGTCTAGTCCCATTGACCTGCACCTGGACCATAGCCCTCAAACCTCTCCCGTCCACGTGTCTTAACTAATTTCTCTTAAAACGTTGAAATCAACCCCCTGCATCCACCACTTGTGCTGGCAGCTCATTCCACTCACACCACCGAGTGAAAAAGCTCCCTCTCGTAATGCACCGAAACACTTCACCTTTCACCCTTAATCCATGACCTCTAGTTGTAGTCTCGCCCAAACTCAGTGGAAAAAGCCTGCTTGCATTTACCCCATCTATACCCCTCAATTTTGTATACCTCTATCAAATCTCCCCTCAATCTTCTACGTTCCAAGGAATAAAGTCAAGTCGTTACATATTCATCCTTTCCCTACAACTCAGGTCCTCAAGACCCAGCAACACCTTGTAAATCTTCTCAGCACTCTTTCAATCTTATTTACATCTTTCCCGGGGGGGGGGGGGGGGGTGACCAAAGTTGGACACACTATGCTAAATTAGGCATAATCGAAATCTACAATTTCAACATAACATCCCAACTCCTGCACACAATACATTGACTTAAGAACAATGTGCCAAAAACTTTTACAATCCTACCTACTTGCGATGCCACTTTCAAGGAATTATGGATCTATATTCCCAGATCCTTCTGCTCTTCCGCACTCCTCATTGCCCTACTGCTCACCATGCAAGACCTACCCTGGTTGGTCCTTCCAAAGTTCAACACCTCACACTTGCCTGCATTAAATTCCATCTGCCATTTTTCAGTCCACTTCACCAGCTGATCCAGATCTGCCACAAGCATTAAGTTTTTCTCGCTGTCCATAGCACTCCCAATCTTGGTGCCATCGCTGAATTTACTGATTCAGTTTACATTATCATCCAGATCATTTATATAGACTACAAACAGCAGCAAACCTAGCACCAATCCCTATGGCACACCACTAGTTATGAGCCTCCAGTCAGAGAAGCAATCATCTACTACCACTCTCTGGCTTCTCCCACTTAGCCAATGACCAACCCAATTTACCACTTCATTTTGAATACCAAGCAACTGAACCTTCTTGACTAACTTCTCATGTGGGCCCTTGTCAAAGTCCTTGCTAAAGTTCCATGTAGACAAATGCACTGTTTTGCCTTCAATTTTCCTGGTAACTTCCTTGAAAAACTGTAAAATTTGCTAGATACAACTTACCATGCATGAAGACATGTTGACTATCCTTAAAAGTCCCTGTCTATCCAAATACTTGCAAATCTGGTCCCTCAGAATAACATCCAATGACTTTCCCACTACTAATGCCAGACTCCCTGGCCTATAATTTCCTGGCTTATTCATAGAGCCTTACTTAACAACAGAGCTAACCTCCAATCCTCCAGCACCTCACCTATGGCTAAGGTTTAAAATAGCTCCATTAGGGTCCCTACAATTTCAAAACTAGCCTGCAAAATGGTCCAAGGGAACACACTGTCAGGGCCTGAGAATTTATCCACCCTAATTTGCCTCAAGACATTAAGCATCTCATCCTCTGTAATCTGTAAAGGGCCCATGACTTCACTGCTGCATTGCTTCACATCTATAGACTGCGTCTGTCTCCAAACTACAAAAGAGTCAAAAAATCCATTTAAGACCTCCTCCATCTCTACACATAGATGGCCACTCTGGTCTTCTAGAGGGCCAATTTTTTCCCTTGCTATCCTTTTGCTCGTAATGTACAGTAGCTGTAAAAGTCCTTAGGGTTCTCCTTCACCTTGTCTGCTATAGCAACCTCATGCCTTTTTCAGCCTTCCTGATTTCTTTATTAAATGTTCTCTTGCAGTTCTTAAACTCAAGAACCTAAATTGTTCTTGCCTGCCTAAACCTGCTATGCACCTCTTTTTGCTTAACCAGGGCCCCAACATCGCTCAAAGACCATGGTTCCACAAACCTGTTATCCTTGCCTTTTATTCTGATAGGAACGTGCAAACTATGTACTCTCAAAATTTAACTTTTGAAGGCCTCCCACTTACATACGCCCTGCCCCAATTCACACTTCCCAGACCTTTTCCAATACTATCAAAATTGGCCTTTCTCTAATTAGAATCTCAACCCAATGACCAGACGTACCTTTTTGCATAATTACATTGAAACTAATGGCATTACGATGACAAAATGCTAAGTGTTCCCCTATACAAACTCATATCACCTGCCTCATCACATTCCCTAATAGAAGATCTAGCATCACACTCTTCTCTAGTTGGAACTTCTATGTACTGATTAAGTTAACTTCCCTGAACTCATTTGACAAACTCTTTCCCATCCAGCCCTTTTACAGTATGGGAGTCTCAGTCAAAATGTGGTAAGTTAAAATTACCTATCACAACCTTATGTTTCTTGCAACAGTTTATGATCTCTTTACAAATTTGCTCCTCTAATTCCCACCGACTGTTGGGCAGTCTACAACATAACCCCACTAACGTGGTCATCCCTTTCTTATCCCTCAGTTTTACTCACAAAGCCTTACTAGACGAGCTGTTGTAACATTTTCCCTGACTAGTAATACCACCCTTTAATCTCTCCCATTCTATTGCATCTAAAACAGAGCTCCAGAACAGCGAGTGCCAGTCCTGCCACCAAGTATCGCTAATGGCTATAATGTGCTGATCTATGCCCTAACTTCATAAACCTATCCTACAACACTCTCTGTATTGAAATACACACATCCCAGAATATTAGTTCCACCATGCTCAACATTTCAATTCCTGACTTTGAATGACCTTCCTATTTCTGGCCTCACTAGCATGTCGCACAGGCAGCAATCCTGAGATCAGAACCCTGGAGGTTCTGTCCTTTAACTTAGCACCTAACTCCCTGAATGCTTCAGGCAGATGAAGCGCATTAATCACAGTTAGCAGCTCATCTCAGAGAAAGAAAACGCTTCTCAAACCTCCAATGCCTTGCAGCTATACGCACTCTTGGGGAAAGCTTCAGGAGTAAACACGGAGCTGGAGTCCCTGAAGGAGTCCTACATCGAATTCAACACTGACTAGCTACTCCTGCAACACTGCTGGTGCCAAACTCTTATCGGTTTCCACCATTCCTTTGAATTTATCAGCAGCGTGAGGATGTGACATGGGGAGCCTGTGGTATGGGCAACTTGCTCTCCATATCATACTGCCCTGGCTTGTGTAGACAGCTAGGACGCAACATCCGTGGGCAATCTGATTAATGGAGGGCTTAACTTTCTGAACTCACTTTGAATGACCTCATTGCCCTTCTTACTCATGTCATTAGTACTGACGGGTACCACTACCTCCGGCTGCTCTCACTCCGCTTAAGAATGCTGTCAATTTGATCTGCGATGTCCCGAACTCTGGCACTCAGGAGGCAACAAACCATCCTGGAATCTCATTCTCATCCACAGAACCTCCCTTCCGTTCTCCTAGCCAATGAATTCCCTGTCACCAGTTTGTCTCTTCTCCCCTCCTTCCCTTCTGAGTTACAGAGCCAAACTAGTGTCAGAGACTTGATTGCTGTGGCTTTCCTCTACTAGGTCATCTCCCCTCCAACAGTATCCAAAGTAATATACCTTTTGTTGATGGGAATGGCCAGAGGAGTACTCTGCACTGGCTGCCTATTCCTTTTCCCCTTCCTGACAGTCTTCCAGTTATATGTCCTGCACCTTGGGTGTATTCACCTCCCCCTTTGTCAGCCTCCTGAACGATCTGGAGTTCATCCTGTTCCAGCTCCAACTCCTTAACACAGTCTGCCAGAAGCTGCAGCTGGACGCACTTCTTGCAGTGTGGCCATTAGGGACGTTGTAGGTCTCCCTACCTTCCCACATGAGGAGCATTCCAGTATCCCATCTGGCATCCCTTGATCCAAACGTGCAATAAGAAATAAATAATAAAGAGTGAAAAAAAAAATCTACCTATGCCTTAGTCTCTCCTTGCCAAAGCTTCAATTCCCCATTCCAACATCGGCCGACTCACACAATGACTGCTCCACTTCTTTTTATTGGCCCTTGCCAAGTCCTATTATGCACAATTCAATGTCTCTCTGGTACTGTGGCACACTTAATGTGCCAACTGTCCCCGCTTGCTTCTTTTAAGCTCTCTGTCTCTCCAACCAAGAAGCAAACTGGCATTTCCTCAGGTGCACATAATATGCCAACTGCCCTCACTCTATTCTCTTAAATTTTCTCAACCTCCAAGCAACCAGCGTCTCCTCGGGACTCAGGACCATGGTGCTACTATGAACAGACTTTCATATTTAATATATCTAAAGAATTGCACTTCTGTGCAGCTATTGTATGTTAGCAAACTTTCTGAGGTAGCCAATATTTTGTGCATAATTCATTCAATAGAAAAAGAAATGCAACAGTCAATATAATTAACTGGAAATGTTCGGTTAACTGATCACGGTTGTTGTAGAGCTGCCAATTAGACTTGGGCTATAGATTTACTTGCTACATTTGTGCACCTCCTGGTGGCAAACTGAAAGAAACACATAGAAAAGTCAGGTAACCAAAAACCTAGTATGAACAGATTTTCAGATTTAATATATCCAAAGAATTGCAGTTCAATGTAGTTACTATTTGTCAGCATTGCGTTAACCAATATTGTGTGCAGTCAGAATTCTGTAATTGAAATGCATAATTGGTTTTCTAAAGCCACTAAACAAATTCAAAAGGTTCAGCAACATTTAGATTCTGAGGTCAAGTTTCTCTTGTTTACAGAAAGCTAAATTGTCAAGGACTTTTAAACAATACAATTGACTAAACGGCAGCACAATTAAAATCTATTTTATTGCCTGCTTAAGGTATTGTGGGTCTTATATTTGTAATTCACCAGGATTCTCCTTATCAGTGATGTGGAAACGGTAAGGGTTCCCCAAAAGAAGTTGACAATGATGAAGATCTAAACTCAGGGTAAACAAGATAAAAGTTAGAATGTAGATACAATGGATTCATTTCATAAATATCAGGTAGATTTTTGCTGTTTTCACTTAGAACATGAATTCAGCAAGTGTAATCCGCTCAGTCACCTCAATTATAAAAAAACCACTGTGCAAAATATTTTGACAAAAGTTATCATTGAGCATTTTCATCTGGTCTCTGATGTGCAAAGAAACATTGAATTCAAGGAGCAATTACAAATGTTTACACAGTTCTAATTTATAGAATATAGCAATTTTGACACATTGTTTAAAAAGTGATTAAAATGTCTAAGAACTTATAAAGTAAAAATAAAAAAATAAATACCCAGCAGTTCTCTCAGCAAGTTAAAAGAAAAACAGTTGAGGTTTTGCATCTGACAGAGCTGTGTATCATCTCTGGTCTTGCTGCTTTTCTGCTTCTAGTTCAGATGCCCAGCATTTAGTCTTCAACCTTGACTTTGTGCTTCTTGCCATTCAGGTCAAATAAATCTTCTGAAACAATGCTAGTGACTGCCTCTGCACAAGATGCTCATCACACTTTACTTTTGTAACCAGAAGTGATCAATGCAAAATGATAATGAGCACATTAACAACCACAGTATTTTGATATACTGGATCTCAAATTCAGAATTTGTAAAGATTGGATTGCTCTACACCATTCCTGTTCCTCAAGCCACTCAAGACTGCTTGAGGTGCTATTTTAAAATGCAGCTTAGCAGAAACTAGGAAAATTTGCCTCAGGCAAAATGCCTCACTTCGGTGTCAACAATGTTTTATGGTGTAATGCCCAAAAAAGCTGCATGTTAAGATATCAAAAGTTGAATTGCTCAAACATTATTGCATTTACTTTATTATAAAACAAGAAATATTGTAACTTTCTATACCGATTTTTATTCAACTCTCATTGAAAGTTAAAAATTACAAAAGGATAACACTTCTGCTTCAGGCATCCTCATACACCTCTGCAAATACAATACTGCTACTGCTGGTGGAAGAGACATACAAGGATCCTCATGAGAAATCTAACATAAAGGGGTCTGTCTTTACACAATCTACAAACAGGGAGTTTGGGGACTAATGAAGCCAAAGCACTATAGAAGTCAAATTCTTTAATATACAAAAAAGCACACAGATTGACTGGAGTTGAATATTCATAATGAATGTATGTGCATTCAAAAGAAAGCCAGGAATGATATTCCTCAGTTTGTTTCAGGCACGGGACAAAACTAAAATTACAGAAAAATGATGATAGACAGTTCACTAGTGTTTGCTCTTCTTGGATTTCTTGTGTGATCGATGCGGAGATCTGGACTGGGATCGAGATTTTTTTGAAGATTTTCTGGGAGTCCTAGAGCGCGATCTTTTGGACCTTTTTGGAGTCCTCGAACCGGATCGTGATCTGTGCAAAATTGTAAAAAAAAAATCACTTAAGAGACATGCAACCAAAAAGTCTAACTGAAGTGGTGAGAAGACTTTAAAACTGCACAGTATCAGTCAGTTGCACAACACAGAAACAAGCATTTGGCCCATTATGTCCACGTCTACCCTTGTGCCCACTTGTACTAATCTTTTTTGTCTGTATTAGGTTTCTCACTTTCTGTGCCTTGCCTGTTTAAGTACCTGTCTGAGTATCTCTTAAACAAAGATTGTATCAGACTTCATCACCTCTTCTGCTAGTGACTTTCATATATCAACCACTGAAGCTTTTCCTTCAAGTTTTCTTGCTTTCTCTTTATCCCCCATGTCTTCAATTTTTGATATTCCTATCATGGGACAAACATTCTGATTTTCTACCTTATAATGGTCCTGATATGTGTTTTATTATTTTGCATACTACTATCAGGTCACACCTAGGCCTCCTTTGTTCCAGGGCAGGCTGTCCAATCTCTTAGTCAAGTCATAGTCAAGTCAAGTCAAGTCACTTTTATTGTCATTTCGACCATAACTGCTGGTACAGTACATAGTAAAAATGAGACGATGTTTTTCAGGACCATGGTGTTACATGACACAGTACAAAAACTAGACTGAACTACGTAAAAAAAACAACAACACAGAGAAAGCTACACTAGACTACAGACCTACACTGGACTGCATAAAGTGCACAAAAACAGTGCAGGCATTACAATAAATAATAAACAGGACAATAGGGCAAGGTGTCAGTCAAGGCTTCGGGTATTGAGGAGTCTGATAGCTTGGTGGAAGAAACTGTTACATAGTCTGGATGTGAGAGCCCGAATGCTTCGGAGCCTTTTCCCAGACGGCAGGAGGGAGAAGAGGTAGGAGGGGTGCATGGGGTCCTTCATAATGCTGTTTCCTTTGCGGATGCAAAGCTCTACAGCACTGAAAGAGACCCTTTGGCCCATCCAGTCAGTGCAAACCATTAATTTTCCTTGTCCGATTGACTTGCGCACACACCATAAACCCTCCATGCCCCTCATCCACATATTTATCAAAACTTCTTTTAAATGCTGAAATTGACCCCACATCCACTTCTACTGGCAGCTCATTCCACACTCTCACCACCCCTCATGTTCCTCTTACACATTATAAAGTCCTCCAGTCCATGCAATATCCAGATGATACTTCTTCACCCGCTCCAGTGCAACACTCTTTCCTATAGTGTGGTGACCTGAACAGCACACGATACTTCAGTGTTTTAAGAAGTTTCAACTTACACCCCAACTGTGCCCTGATGTATGAAGCAAGCCAATCATACTGTTGCCACTTTCAGTAAACTATGGACACAAGCCTAAGGTGGCTTGGTTGTTTAGCATTTCTTGGTATCCTGCTTTGCCCTACCCCTATTTGACTTCACAAACTGCACTGCAATTGAATGGATGCTAAAATGCCACGAGATAAATTACATTAGCAATAATTAGTGGCACAAAATGATGTACATCAGCTTAAAACTTTGCATTTGCAGAGATCTTTAATGCAAATTAATATATCTAGAAAAATCAAGGAAAAGTGTTCACAGGAAAAAAAGTGGTTGTGTGATTACATAGCTGATGAGTGATCCAAAAAAATATTCAATGCATTAAGTGCAATAATAGTTGTAAGTTATTTAAGTGAAAATTAAATCTATGTGCTCAAACTTAAGTGAACCACACACCACAAAGAATACACTAAAAAAAAGAGCATAACACTTAAGTTTTCACAATGCTTAAATCTTATCTCACACCTTATGCACAAGCATAGCAAATTATCCAATGCAGTAAATGGAAAGGCCATTAAAAAAATCATATGTTCAATACATGCTCTGTATTACAGTGGACACACGTCATGCAATGGCATTAAATTGGAATTGCAAAATCACCACCAACTCTGCTGATAGCATAAACATAAACAGAGTCACATGGACGAAGGGAGAATCAATTCACACCCATCTCAAAAATTCACAGGATATCAGAATGAAACAAACAGTTTTGGGCAGGGAAACAGAGCTTACGAGAGAAAAGGGCATAGGAAAAATACTAAATGTGCATCAGCAAATGAAATTGCTCTAATCTTATGGAACTATCTTAAGTACAGGGAATGAGTGTGAGAGCTATTGAGAGGATTTTTAAGGATGTAAAACTGAGGATCTTTTTAATCATAATTTTTCTACACAAAAAGAAAACAAGTTGGTGACTGTTGAGTTTATGAATTTAATGTCACATGACCCTGCAAATTAGAAACTTCCTTCAACACAAAGTAGCAGAAAGCATTCACTTGGTGGGATACCACATTCATCACCATTTGGATAATAAAATGGATTTTGAAAAACGAAGTTGTAATAATGTTAATCAAAATTAGATAGGCAACATGGATCTCACTGAAACTATTGAATATTGAAAGGCCTAGAGTGGACATGGAGAGGTTGTTTCCAAAAGTTAGGGGAGTCTAGGACCAGAGGACACAGTTTCAGAATTAAAGAATGTCTCTTTAGAACAGAGATGAAGAGAGATTTCTTTAGCCAAAAGGTGGTGAATTTATGGAATTCATTGCCACAAGATGACTGTGTGGAGGCCAAGTCATTGGATACATTTAAAGTGGAGGTTGATAGGCTCCTGGTTAGTAAGAGTGCAAAAGGTTATGTAGAGAAGAGAATGGGATTGGAAGGGATAATGAATCAGCTATGATGGAATGGCCCAGCAGATTCAATGGCCTAATTCTGTTCCTATGTCTTGTGGTCAAATGACCCGGTAAACATTACCAATATGTGCAAACAGAGAACTAAACGACCTGGCTTTGAGCCAAGCATCAAATTCAGAAACAGCCAATTTGCTCCCTGCCCAGTCACTCTGCAAAGCCTTCCTCACAAATACAAGCAAGAGAAAATCTGCAAATGCTGGAAATCCGAGCAACACACACAAAATGCTGGAGGAACTCAGCAGGTCAGGCAGCATCTATGGATAAAAATACAGAAGGATTTTGGTCTGAAATGTCAACTGTACTTTTTTCCATAGATGCTGTCTAGCCTGCTGAGTTCCTCCAGCATTTTGTATATGTTGCTCACAAATACGAGGACTGGTTTCAAACTAGTCCAGCAACAACCCAAAAAATAATGCTCACAGAATTGGACCTTGCCCTTCATCATAACCCCTGGGTATTTACTGACCACTGACAGAAGAGACACACGAGATGTGGCAGCACAGTGGTATTCAGCAGGACGGAGTAGCACATATTCAGGCATGGAATGAAAAGCACCAAGTAACATTCACACTTCAAAAGTACCAGTTAATGACCATCTCCAATGAGAGAGAATCTCATCAGCTACTCTTGACATTCAATCGTCCCAATATTAATTACCTGGGGGAGTTTTGGGGGGGGGGGGGGGTCAATGCCATCATTGACCAGAAACTCAAGCGTCCAAACATAAATACCATAGTGTTTAGAAAGGTCAGAGGCTGGGAGTGTTGCAGCATGTAACCCACCTCCTGTCATCCAAAAAGCTTTTAACTACAAACAAATTACACCAGGAGCCTGATGGAATACTCCCTGTTTGAGTTCAAAGTTCACAATAAATTTATCAAAGTACCGTCCACAAACTTGACTGGATGAGTTCAGCATTAACACCCTCCAGGACAAAGCAGTCTACTTGACTGCACCTCACCCAGTCACTCACTTCTTCCAGCACCAGTGCACAGTGGCTGTATGGGTACCAGTTACCAATACACAATTATTGGACCAAAATATTACAGAAGAAATTCTCAAACTTTCAATCTCTAACACCAAGGGCAGTAAGCATACAATGTGAACATCCATCAGTGGCCTTTTATCGTTACTAGACCAAAATTTCCAAACTCTCTACCAAACAAAACTGAAGTATCACCTTCGCCACCGAACTTTACAGTTCAGTACCTCATCATGATCTTAATGGCTTTAAATCATGGTTAATAAATACCGGCCCTGAAAGCAACACCTAGATACAGTAAAAGGATTAATCAAAAGAGGAATAAATGGAGTGACAGAAAGTGTGAAGGAAGGAACTTGTGTGGATTGTAAGGAAGAGACGTGTATGACAGAATGTTTTTTTTTATTTATTTTCGCTCCAAAGAGAGAAACTGACTTTTGTTGTCAATTTAATGTACAACTGCAGTTCAGAATTTTAAGGGGCTCCTTATACTTGACATACCAGAGCATCAAAACCAAAATAAGAATTAATTTCTAGTTTCTAATGTTCAGCACACAAATTAAAACAAAAATACAATGCAAACTTGGACATACCTTTTGGACTTCTTATTTGTGTCTCTAGATGTGTCTTTATGAGCCGACCGAGTGTGTGGACTGTCTTTGGTACGCGACCTATCCGACCGTTCTGAACGTGGTGACGGTGATTTCACACGCCTCGCCACACGAGTTGGACTGACAGATGCACTGTGTTTCCTTTTCCTGAAACATATTGAGCAATTTTAACTCTTTCTCCTATTATAATTTTTCAAACAGCAAATAACAGTGCACAGATAGTAGGAATGAGGAAAAAGTAAAGTGTGCCAGTTCAGATAATGTTTTGAGCCATAAGGGTGGTCTAATGTAGAAATAGAACGCAAAATGCAATTAATGCAAGCAACCCACATTTCCACTGGTAAATGTTTCAAATATCTATCATACACACCCTTGTACATGGCTATTCAAGATTCTTATTTTATTGTTAAGAACAGTAGGGAACCCGAGTAGATCCTTCAGCTCCCGTACCTGCTCCACTACAAAACAGAATCATTGCTAACCTTTTCACTGAACATTATCCAACAACTCCTTCCAATGGAAAACTTTCTCCTCACCTCCATAGCCTTTGAAGATTCTTTACTCAATGGGTGAAGAAATTCCTTTTCATTTGTTTTAAATGGCTGAATTATTTTGAGACTGACTCCTGGTTCTAAATACTCCATTATCAACTCTCGTTTTAAGATGTCAAGCCTCATACAAAGTTAGCAATCAAAAGGTTGAGCATGGTGTGACAATATCAGAAAAGGGTGAATACAGGACTGAAGGTGTTGTATCTAAATGTGTGTAATGTACGGAATAAGATCGATAACTTGCAACACAGTTGCAGATTGGCTGGTATGATGTTGTAGGCATCACAGAATCATGGCTGAAAGAAGATTATATCTGGAAGCTTAATATCCAAAGATACAGACAGACAGACAGTCTGTCTGTCTGTATCCTTGGATACACACTGTATTGAAAGGACAGGCACAAAGGCAGAGGGGATGACACTGCTCTGTTGTTAAGAAATGAAATCAAATCATTAGAAAGAGGTGATGTAGGAAGGTGTTGAATCATTGTGGATAGAGCTAAGGAACTGCAAAGATAAAAAGACCCTGATGGGAGTTGTATACAGACCCCCAAGCAATAGTAAGGATGTTGCCTACAAATTACAACAGGAAATAGAAAACGCATGCCAAAAAGGCAATGTTACAATAGCCATAGGGGACTTCAATATGCAGGTAGATTGGGAAAATCAGGTTGGTGCTGGATTCCAGGAGGGGAATTTCTAGAGTGCCTATGAGATGGCTTTTTAGAGCAGCTCATGGTTGAGCCTAGTACAGGATCAGCTATTCTGAATTGGGTGTTGTGCAATGACCCAGAATTGGTGAGAGAGTTTAACGTAAAAGAACCCTTAGGAGTAGGTGATCATAATATGATTGAATTCACCCTGAAATTTGAGAAGCTGAAGCCAGATGTATCAGTATTACAGTGGAGTAAAGGGAATTACAGAGGAATGAGAAAGGAGTTAGCCAGAATTGATTGGAAAAGAACACTGACAGAGATGATAGCAGAGCAGCAATGGCTGGAATTTCTGGAAGCAATTCAAACGGCACAGGATATATACATCGCAAACAGGAAGAAGTATTCTAAAGGAAAGATGACACAACCATAGCTAACAAGAAGTCAAAGCCAACATAAAAGCCGAAGAGTGGCTATATAATAGAGTAAAGTTTACTGTGAAGTTAGAGGATTGGGAATCTTTTAAAAACCAACAGAATGCAAGTAAAAAAGTCATTAAGATAAAGATGGAATACAAAAGTAAGCTAGCCAGTTATATTAAAGACGATGCCAAAAGTTTCTTCAGATACACAAAATGTAAAAGAGAGGCAAGAGTGGATTTTGGACCACTGGAAAACGATGCTGGAGAAGTAGTAATGGGAGACAGTGAAATAGTGGATGAATAAATAGACAATGATTAAGTATTTTGCATCAGTCCTCACTGTAGAAGACACGAGCAGTATGGCGGAAGTTCCAGGTGTCAGGGGGCATGAAGTGTGTGAAGTTACCATAACTAGAAAGAAGGTTGCTGGGAAACTGAAAGGTCTGAAGGTAGATAAGTCACCTGGACCAGATAGTGTACAACCCAGAGTTCTGAAAGAGGTAGCTGAAGAGATTGTGGAGGCATTAGCAATGGTTTTTCAAGAATCACTAGATTATGGAATGGTTCCAGAAGACAAGAAAATTGCAATTGTCACTCCACTCCTCAAGAAGGGAAAGAGGCAAAAGAAAGGAAACTATAGGCCAGTTAGTCTGATCTCAGTGATTGAGAACATGTTCGGAGTCGATTATTAAGATGAAGTGTCAGGGTACCTGGTGGCATTTGAGAAAATAGGCTATAGTCAGCATGGTTTCTTCAGGGGAAAATCTTGCCTGACAAATCTGTTGGAATTCTTTGAAGATATAGCAAGGTGCCACACATGAGGCTGCTTAACAACCATGGTATTACAGGAAAAATTCTAGCATGGATAACAGTAGCAGATTGGCAGGAGGTAGAGTGGGAATAAAGAGAGCCTTTTCTGACTGGTTCCTGGTGACTAGTGGTGTTCCAAACAGGGGTCTGTGCTGGGACAGATTCTTTCTACATTATACATCAATGATTTGGATGATGGAATTGATGGCTTTGTTGCAAAATCTGCATACAATATGAAGACAGGTGGAGGGGCGGGAAGGATTTAGACAGATTAGGAGAATGTGCAAAGAAATAGTAGATGGAGTACAGTGTCAGGAAGTGTATGGTTATGCACTTTGGGAGAAGAAATGAAAGGGTTGACTATTTTCTAAATGGAGAGAAAATACAAAAAACTGAGATGCAGAGGGACCCGAGAGTCCTTCTGCAGATTCACTAAAGGTTAATTTGCAGGTTGAGCCTGTAGTGAGGAAGGCACTTGCAATGTTAGCATTCATTTCAAGAGGACGAGAATATAAAAGCAGGGATGTAATGCTGAAATTTTATAAAACACTGGTGAGGCCTCATGGAGTACTGTGATCAAGTTTAGGCATCTTATCTTAGAAAGGGTGTGCTGAAACTGGAGAAGTTTAAGGGATGTTCACAAAAATGATCCTAGGATTGAATTGCTTGTCATATGAAGAGCATTTGATGGCACTGGGCCTTTATTCATTAGAATTCAGAAGAATGAGGGCTGACCTCATTGAAACCAATTGAAGGTGAAAGGTCTTGACAGAAAAAAGAGGTGTCCTTTTAGAATGGAGATCAGGAGGATTTTCTTTAACCAGAGGATGGTGAATCTGTGGAATTCTTTACCACGGACAGCTGTGAAGGCCAAATCTTTATGTATACTTAAGGCAGAGGATGATAGATTTTTGATTGGTCAGGGCATGAAGGGATACGGGGAGAAGACAAAAGATTGGGGCTGAGAGGAAAATTGGATCAACCATGATAAAATGGCAGAACAGGCTCAATTGGCCAAAAGGCCTAAATCTGCTCCTATACCTTATGGTCTTATACAAATTTTCTGTATCTCAGTGCAAACACAACTCTGTTTTCTTAAGTCCAGTAGCAATAGGCCCTGTGAGCTTAAACTCAGAAAAACCATATAACCATATAACCATATAACAATCACAGCACGGAAACAGGCCATTCCGGCCCTCCTAGTCCATGCCGAACTCTTAATCTCACCTAGTCCCACCTACCCGCACTCAGCCCATAACCCTCCACTCCTTTCCTATCCATATACCTATCCAATTTTACCTTAAATGACACAACTGAACTGGCCTCTACTACTTCTACAGGAAGCTCTTTCCACACAGCTATCACTCTCTGAGTAAAGAAATACCCCCTCGTGTTTCCCTTAAACTTTTGCCCCCTAACTCTCAAATCATGTCCTCTCGTTTGAATCTCCCCTACTCTCAATGGAAACAGCCTATTCACGTCAACTCTATCTATCCCTCTCAACATTTTAAATACCTCGATCAAATCCCCCCTCAACCTTCTACGCTCCAATGAATAGAGACCTAACTTGTTCAACCTTTCTCTGTAACTTAAGTGCTGAAACCCTGGTAACATCCTAGTAAATCGTCTCTGCACTCTCTCTAATTTATTGATATCTTTCCTATAATTCGGTGACCAGAACTGTACACAATATTCCAAATTTGGCCTTACCAATGCCTTGTACAATTTTAACATTACATCCCAACTTCTGTACTCAATGCTCTGATTTATAAAGGCCAGCGTTCCAAAAGCCTTCTTCACCACCCTATCTACATGAGACTCCACCTTCAGGGAACTATGCACTGTTATTCCTAGATCTCTCTGTTCCACTGCATTCCTCAATGCCCTACCATTTACCCTGTATGTTCTATTTGGATTATTCCTGCCAAAATGTAGAACCTCACACTTCTCAGCATTAAACTCCATCTGCCAACGTTCAGCCCATTGTTCTAACCGGCATAAATCTCCCTGCAAGCTTTGAAAACCCACCTCATTATCCACAACACCTCCTACCTTAGTATCATCAGCATACTTACTAATCCAATTTACCACCCCATCATCCAGATCATTTATGTATATTACAAACAACATTGGGCCCAAAACAGATCCCTGAGGCACCCCGCTAGTCACCGGCCTCCATCCCGATAAACAATTATCCACCACTACTCTCTGGCATCTCCCATCTAGCCACTGTTGAATCCATTTTATTACTCCAGCATTAATACCTAACGACTGAACCTTCTTAACTAACCTTCCATGTGGAACTTTGTCAAAGGCCTTGCTGAAGTCCATATAGACTACATCCACTGCCTTACCCTCGTCAACATTCCTCGTAACTACTTCAAAAAATTCAATAAGGTTTGTCAAACATGACCTTCCACGCACAAATCCATGCTGGCTACTCCTAATCAGATCCTGTCTATCCAGATAATTATAAATACTATCTCTAAGAATACTTTCCATTAATTTACCCACCACTGATGTCAAACTGACAGGTCTATAATTGCCAGGCTTACTTCTAGAACCCTTTTTAAACAATGGAACCACATGAGCAATACGCCAATCCTCCGGCACAATCCCTGTTTCTAATGACATCTGAAAGATCTCCGTCAGAGCTCCTGCTATCTCTACACAAACTTCCCTCAAGGTCCTGGGGAATATCCGGTCAGGACCCGGAGATTTATCCACTTTTAAATTTCTTAAAAGCGCCAGTACTTCCACCTCTTTAATTGTCATAGGTTCCATAACTTCCTTACTTGTTTCCCACACCTTACACCATTCGATATCCTTCTCCTTAGTGAATACCGAAGAGAAGAAATCGTTCAAAATCTCTCCCATCTCCCTCGGCTCCACACATAGCTGACCACCCTGATTCTCTAAGGGACCAATTTTATCCCTCACTATCCTCTTGCTTTTAATGTAACTGTAGAAGCCTTTCGGATTTACTTCCACCTTATTTGCCAAACCAAACTCGTAACTTCTTTTAGCTTTTCTAATCTCTTTCTTAAGTTTCCTTTTACATTCTTTATATTCCTCGAGCAATTCCTTTACTCCATGCTGCCTATATCTATTGTAGACATCCCTCTTTTTTCGAACCAAGTTTCTAATATCCCTTGAAAACCATGGCGCTTTCAAACCTTTAACCTTTCCTTTCAACCGAACAGGAACATAAAGATTCTGTACCCTCATAATTTCACCCTTAAATGACCTCCATTTCTCTATTACATCCTTCCCATAAAACAACTTGACCCATTCCACTCTCTCTAAATCCCTGCGCATCTCCTCAAAGTTAGCCTTTCTCCAATCAAAAAATCTCAACTCTAGGTCCAGTCCTGTCCTTCTCCATAATTATATTGAAGCTAATGCTATTGTGATCACTGGACCCGAAGTGCTCCCCAACACATACATCTGTCAGCTGACCTATCGCATTCCCTAACAGGAGATCCAACACTGCCCCATCTCTAGTCGGTACTTCTATGTATTGTTGCAAAAAGCTATCCTGCACACATTTCACAAACTCTAAACCATCCAGCCCTTTTACAGAATGAGCTTCCCAATCTATGTGTGGAAAATTAAAATCTCCCACAATCACCACCTTGTGTTTACTACAAATATCTGCTATCTCCTTACACATTTGCTCTTTCAACTCACATTAACATTACTGGGATCTTTTCCTTCGTTTACACATCAATGGAAGGCTATGCAGTGTTTTTATTTCTCACTAACTTACTCTGGGTTTTCTATTTTCTCCTTCCTTTCTTGGTCCTCTTCTGTTTAATTCTGAAACTTTGCTAATTCCTAGATTTATTGTTTTTATGGCAACATTATAAGAATTTCCCATTGCTTTTCAATAACTTATAATTTCTCTTAATAGATAAGAATGGATTGTCCTGATTGGTCTTTTTGCCTTAAAAGAATAAGACACACATATTACATGTAAAACTTGTAAATTGAATTAAGCAATCTATTCAAACAAACTGCCCCTTTAAGATCTTTCTTATGGTTACCCTCACTGCACTATACAATTCCAATGCAGTCCAAATCATCTTCTAGGTATGGCTAACCTCAGCAGGCAACATGACCTTCACACACTTTTAATGAACTACACAGCAAAGTACATTTTAAAACCTGTAAGTTCTATTCCTGGGTCAGATTGCAATTCAGTGTACAAGTACATGAAGGTATTCCATATATATCCAGTTAGCTCCCTAAGCAGAGGAATTAATAAAAAAAAGGCTTCTGAATTTTCTACAATTGTTGATTTTTTAAAAATCGCTAGAGTAGTGAGACATCACTTCTGTGACAGCAGCATTTCTTCTACAACTGGGCACTCTTAGCTCTTCTGGGCCTATCAGTACCTATTATATCTACAGTATCACATTCTATAAAAATATTTGGAGAGATGTACTTCATTTGTCTTCACATAGAAAGAGCAGTGCAGAATTTCCACAGTTACCCCAATAAAATCAGATTCTTATTTAGTTGCAGTTTAAAAATAAGAAAATTTAACAACCACTCTCTTCCAGCAGCTACATATTTTAACAGTATTACTATTTTCAGAATCAAGATTCAATATCACTGGCATGTGTCTTGAAATCTGCTGTTGAGGCAGCAGTACATTATATATAAAAATCAACTAAATTAGTTGTGCGAAAAGGGAGCAACAAAAGAAAAAAAAATGTATTGTAGATGGGTTCAATATCCATTCAGAAATCTGATGGCAGAGGGAAAGAAGCTGTTTGCAAAATGCTGAATGCTTCAGGCTCCTGTACCACCACTTTGTTGGAAGCAATGAGAAGAGGACATTTCAGATAGTGATGAAGCTTCCTTTTCCCGAAGTTCAATCAATTCCTTGGTCTTACTGATGTTGAATGCAAGGTGGTTACGGCGACACCACACAACTAGCTAATCTATCTCACCATCTGAAATTCTGCCAACAGTAGTTGTGTCATCAGCAAATCTATAGATGGTGTTTGAGCATACCTGGCCACACTGTTGTTGCTGTAGAAAGAGTGGAGCAGTGTGCCAAGCATGCATCCTTGAGTTTTGACTGTCAGCGAGGAGCTGCTGCCATCTCCAATCTGTACTGACTGTGATGTCCCGGTAAGGAAGTCAAGGATCCCGTTGCAGAGGGAGGTACAGAGGCCCAGGTTTTTGAGTTTATTAATTAGTAATGAGAGCATGATGTTGTTGAATGCTGAGCTCTAATCAATAAACAGCAGTCTGATATAAGTATTACTATTGCCAATGTGATCCAAGTCCCAAGTGGAGAACCAATCAGGTTGCATCCATTATAGACACAGAGTGCAATAGGCAAATTGCAGCAAGCTGAGATTGCTGCTTAGGCAAGAGTTGCTTCTGGCATGACCAACCTCTCAAGGCACTTTGTCGCAGTGGATGCGAGTGCAACTGGGTGATTGTTGTTGGGCAGTTCACCCTGCACTTCTTGGGTTCTGGTGTGATTGCTGCCCTTTTGAAGCAGGTGGGAACCTTACGACTGCTGCAGTGAGATTGTAGAACTCTCCCGCCAGTTAGTTTGTACAGTTTGTCAGTGCCCTACCAGGTACACTTATCAGGGTCTAACATCTTGGATAGTTCACCCTCATGAAAGATGTTCTGACAGCAGCCTCTAAATCAGAGATCACAAAGTCATTCACCCTTTCAAAGCTTGCATAAAAGGCATTGAGGTCATCTGGGAGTGAAGCATTATAGTCATTCATGACTCTCCACTCTAAAGAGGAATAATTAAGTGTCATTTCATAGATATGAAATCTAAGTCTACTGCCATTAAATTGTTACTTCTTTGTTTGAATATACCATGAAGCTATAAGAACACAGCCAGCTACTGACCAGATTTAAACACAAAGCTTAGTATTTCGTAGCTTTCTTCAATTGCAGCATGAATATCTTAGCATTCTAACACCATAATCAAAGTCTTATAAATACAAAAAGCCCTGAAAAGGTTAAAAAGTTAGTGGCCCAATATGGTTCATGTTCCAAAAAGAAGAGGAAAAGCAAATTTAAAAGGTATGATTTCAAGATGAGCATATATATTGAAACTGCCAGTTAAGAACAATACCTCTCTTTGCCTGAAGGTGAGGAGGAGCTCTCTTTTTCTTTCCTATCTTTTACACGAAACTCTGATTTAATCACATCTTTCTCTTTGTCCTTTTTGTCACGCTCTCTTTCTCTTTCCAGTTCTTTCTCCTTCTCCTAAACGCAACACAAAATATTGAAATTCAGGTCACAATATTAAGCTAAGTATCGTGGCACCAATTAGAATAAAACGCACACCACTAGACCAAGGGTTAAACTAATCAGCTGACATGAAGCATTTATTGCTGGGGCACAGAACACTAAGGGGAATAAATATCTTTACAATGTAGCACAGTCAATTGTATTTTTAAATAATTTGTACAGTACTGTGCAAAGGTCTTAGGCATCCCATGTGCCCAAGACTTTTGCACAGTACTGTTAATTGTCAACAGAGCATTTGTAAATAGGGTGGGGGCAAAAGATTTGGAAATGGCGAGGGTGGAATGCTGCAACACAGGTGGCAGAGAAGGATGCCAAGGGCGGGGGGGGGAGGGGAGGCACACCCAGCCTTGAGACACCAGGCAAGGTTATTTGTTGCCAAACAGTTCATTTATTGATCATTACAGAATGTTTTCTCTGGTGCTCCTTGCTCCCTCCCCTTTTCTCCCCAAACATGATTCCCCCTCTCCCTGCCCCCTTCTCACTCTTAGTCCACAGGAGACCCATATCAGAATCAGGTTCATCATCACTCTCAAAAAGACACGACATTTGTTTTTTTTTTGCAGTAGTACAGTGGAATACATAAAATTACTTCAGTACTATGCAAAAATCTCATGAACCCTAGCTATACGAATGTGCCTAAGACTTTTGAACAGTACTGTATATGCTAAAAGCAAATTCCATAATAAAATTCAAGAGCACCAGTAAACTGGTAACCCCACCTTAATTCAAAATTACACTCTGTATCTTGAAAGATTCTGAGCTGAACAAATGAAATACAACCAGCTTATTTTTAAAAATAATTAGAATATGTTGTACCTACCCGCTGAAGGAGTTTGTCTCGATAATGTTCCACTTGCTCTTGCATGGTCTGACCTGCCTTTTTAGGCCTTTTCCCAGATTCTAGTTCATCCTGGAACTTCATTACCTTAAGCTGAAAAAGTCAATGTTTATTTTCAACATCATTTATTTTTTTATTATAAAATCAACACTCAAAAATTATTTTGCCAAAAAGATCGTCGCAACACAAGAAGTATCTGTACCTCTATTTCTCGAAGCTTTGCTCGCTTCTCTTCAGACATTTCTGAATATTTAAGAATAGGTTTGGGTTCTGAAGTTTCTTCTTTTGCTGGGTTAGTATAGTAAAGCAACTCTTCTGATCTAGAGACTTGATCATCAACATCATCATCGTCTTCATCATCACTTTCCTTTAATGTACTGTCCCTGTTAATAAGAAAACAATTTCCCAATACAGGAAAAGTAAAATATCAATAATGTGGTCTAAATTGCAAGAGCATCAGGAAACAGTCATTTACAAATTCCTGCTCCTTACACAATTTAATTAGAAGTTAATTCTGTATTTAAACAAGTTTTCACAATGACGCTCAGTATAAACTTAGACTTTTATCAGTCACTGCCTGACAAAGGAGGAAAATCCACTACCAGATCCAGGATAATTTCCATTTCCTTATTGTAGATTCTCATGTCACTCACAATCTAAACTCAACAGCCACCTTCGAATGCACAGCAGAAGAGCACTATCTAACCAGACTGGTGAACATGACAGACAACCAATCACACTTTATATTGAGATGGCAAGCTACAAAAGTCTTGTGTTACAGATTTATATTACCATACAAATTCATCTTATTATCATCAAACTAGAAATGCATCCAACCCAAAATAAACATTAAAGCACTTTGTGTGTAATTTTCCTTAGATTTAATTGTGTGGTCTTGGCAAAATTATTAATATCTGCTACATAGCTGCAACACATGCAGCACAATACCCAATTTGTTCCACTAATGAGGAGCACAATGAATCATTCAGGACTTGTATCCTAACGTTTGAAATTAAATGCCATTCTTCTTGTGTATCCTTGATTATATTAAGTCAAAACTGCAACATACGCTGGTTGTTCATCTTCCTCTGATTCAGTTGGTTGGTCAAAGAGTTCCCACTTTGAAGTAGTAACAGCTGTTAAAAAAAATGCTTTATTATTAAATATGAACTACCAATAAATTTATTTTTCAGTGTTGGAATTTAATATGAGCACATCTGCCCAATCTATTTGAAAAGCAGCAGAAAATTCAGTTACATCAACATTATTATACTTAAAACCAACAGAAAATCAAAATTATAAAACATTAAATTTAAGTTAATGTTTTTGTGTAGAATAAAAAAAATACCAAGTTAAAATTCATTTGAAACTTACCCTGAGATTCTAATTCTGCCTCATCTACTGCTTCCCACTTTGATGGAGCAACTTTAAAAACTGACTGAAACTTCTTGGTGTTGGTTTCTTCAATGCCATCGACTGACAAAAGAAAATTCATTAAGCATCAAATCATGGTCAGATACGACTTTCTAAATCAACGATTTCTGATGTAAAGCAAATGGACCTTTCAGCTCTCGGAGAGACATTAGCATGTAACAAGTTCATTCTACGACAGGTTAATGGTGAACAGAGACTGGATCCAAGCATTTCCCAACCTCTTCCAATTCAGTCAATGCAAGCAGAGTTCTTTGTTGACTTACCTTGGAGAACTAGATGATAATCTCTCAATTCAGAAATGAGATGAAAATTAAGAAAAGTCAGCATGGCCAAGCCTTTAAAAGTACACTGCATAATTATGTAAACAAGATTTGTTCTTAAATGAGTAACTCTTGCACCCATAGGCTCTAAGAGTTGAGGACAACAGGAGACATATAGTTACACCAACGCCTCCACGTCTCACAGTATTCTGACATACACTTCCTTTATTGGTGTAAACACTAGAATTCCTTACTTAGCAATGTTGTGAGAATATTTAAGTCAAAAGTAGTCAGAGCAAATTAAGGATACCCAATAAAAGTCTGGTAATTACAAATCTATGAACCTAATATAAGTGGTAGCAACTTTATAAAACAGTAGTCAAATCTCAGCTGGAGTACTGTGTACAGATCTGGCCACCACACTATTGGGGGGATAATGATAGTATAGAAAAGATTCATCAGAATATTACTGAGGCTGGAGTGTTTTAGTTACGAGGTAAGACATGAGAGGTTAAGGTCTGTTTTCTCTCCAGTGGAGGAGCTAAAGAGAAAACATGATTTATGTATGCAAAATTATGAGGAATATAGATGGGGAGAGGCTGTAGTAAACTTTTCCCCATATAAGAGGTAGCTAAAAATAGAGGATATGGATTTAGGGCAAGGAGAAGCAAACAAGAAAATCAGAGGGAGATCTTTTTCCACCCCGAAGATTGGCAACTACCTGGAATACACTGCCTGAGAGAATGGTCAAGTAGAATCACAAACAGCATTTAATAAACATATGCATTTCTGAGGCATAAAAAGCCATGTAGTGCTGGAAGATGGGATCAGCACAGATGGGGGTAGGGTGGGTAGGGTCATTTTAACTGGCCAATTCCATACTTAATGACAAATTATATACAGGCAAACAACACAAAAGATTAGAAGGACTTACTGGGAACCCCATCAAGGTCATCATCTAGCACCTTCATAGGGACACCATCTAGATCATCAATTCCAGTGTTCAAATCAATTGGAACTCCATCTACGTCCTCCAATGGGGCACCATCAATTTCATCCTCAACCGGTGTTCCATCAAGATCTTCAGGGTCTGGCTACAAAATACAAGCACATAACCGTAACTACTCTGGCTTTTACACATCAGTGCTCACTGTACATGACAGAAATAATTCTTCTCCTTGCTTTTGTTACTGTGCAGAGACTCTTCCTAATTTATAGGCAAGAGATTCAAGAAGCTGATTTGCCACCTGGTGTCTAGAAGAGAATATATAGCTGCAATCTAATTTAAGGCTTTGGATATCATAAATAAAAAGAAAATTCAAGGTCTGAAGATCACATGATTACAAACATATTGACATGGGTGTTGGCATTTCTGCCCAAGTCCATGCTGGCTCCCAGCAGAACAATCACATCAGTCCCAGTCTTCTGTTCTTTATTTCCCTGTAACACTATTCTCATCCTTGCCCTTCAACTACATTTACAAGTTTGCAGATGATACCACCATAGTGGGCTGCATCACAAATAACGATGAGCATAAGATGGAGATAAAGAACCAAATTCAAAATTCAGTATCTCTGGTATATGTTGTGAAATCTGTCATTTTGTGGCAGCAGTGCATTGCAATACATAATAATAAAAACGATAAATTATAAGAAATATAACTTTAAAATTAAATAATTAATACAGAAAGGGGGCAAAGAAAAAAAAAAGTGAGGTAGTGTACATGGGTTCATCGTCCATTCAGAAATCTGATAGTGGAGGGAAGAAGCTGTTCCTAAAGTGCAAATGTGCCTTTAGGTTCCTATACCTTCTCCTCGATGGTAGCAATAAGGAGATGGCATGTGCTGGGTGATGGGAGTCCTTAACGATGGATGCAGCCTTTTTGAGGCATTGCCTTTTGAAAATGTACTTGACGCTAGCAAAACTAGTGCCAATGGAATTGCCAGAGTTCACATCTGTAGAAACTTGAGTGTTTTTGATGACACACCAAGTCTCCTCAAACACCTAATGAAATATAGCCGCTGTAGCGCCTTCTTTGTAATTCAATCAATATGCAGGGACTAGGACAGAGTTTAAGAGATGTTGACATCCATGAACTTGAAATAACTCACCCTTTCACTGCTGACCCATCGATGATAACTGTTGTGTGTTCCCCCAACTTCTCCTTCCTGAAATACATAATCAATTCCTTGGTCTCACTAACCACTGAATGCAAGGTTGGTTGTTGTTGTGACACCACTCAATCAGCTGATACATCGTGCCCCTTTATGCCTCCTTGTCACCATTTAAAATTCTGCCAACAATAGATGTACCGTCAACAGCAAATTTATAAATGGTGTTTGAGCTGTCCCTGGCCACGCAGTTGTAGGTGCAGAGAGAGTAAAGCAGTGGACTAAGCATGCATCCTTAAGGTGTGTCAAAGCGTTTGTTGTGAGCAAAGAGGGAATGTTATTTCTAATCCACATTTGACTTCCGATGAGGAAGTCAAGGATCCAGTTGCAAAGGGAGATACAGAGGCCTAGGTTTTTGAGCTTGTTGATTAGTACAGAGGGGATGATGGTATTGAACGCTTGAGCTGGAAAAATGAAAAGCAGACTGATGCAGGCATTGCTATTTTGCATGTGATCAGAAGAGGGCCAAAGAGACTGCATACACTGTAGACTTATTGTAATGATTGGCAAATTGCAGTGGGCCCAGATCCTTATTTAGGCAGGAGCTGATTCTGGCATGACCAGCATCTCAAAGCACTTCATTACAGTGGAACTGGACAATAGTCGTTGAGGCAGCTCGCCTTGCTCTTCTTGAGCACTGGTATGATTGTCACCCCTCTTGAAGCAGGTGGGAACCTCTAACTGCTACAGTGAGAATTTGAAGGTGTCCTTGAACACTCCTGCCGGACCAGGTACTCCATCAGTCTCTTGCCTTGTGAGGGCTCACCCTCCTCTCAAAATATGTTCTGATGTCAGCCTTCGAGACAGAGATCACAGGGTCACCAATTGCTGCAAGGATTTGCAAGGTGCAGTTTTATTCTCCCTTTCAAAGCATGCATAAAAGGCATTGAGCTTATCTACAACATTGTTTCATGACAACAACCTTTCTCTCAATGCCAACAAAAGAGCTGGTCATACCTGTCTTGAGATCAAGGGCTCAATATTCAAGTATGAATATCACCAGCAGCCTATCCTGGCCCCACCACACTGATGTCAAGGCTAAGCTCATCAGTACCTCAAGATCCTCAGGAGGCTGAAGAAATTTGACATGACCCAGTCGACTCTAATTTTTATTGATGCACCATAGAAAGCATTCTGCCTGGATGCATAATGGCTTTGTGTGGCAACTGCACTGCATGTGAATGCAAGAAAATGCAGAGAGCTGTGGACATAGCCCAGCCTCCCCTCCATGGACTCTCTCTATACTTCTCAATGCTTCAGTAAATCAGCCAGCATAATCAAGGACCCCATTCACCCTGGACATCCTCTCTTCTCCCCTCTTCCATCAGGCAGAAGATTTAAAAAAAAGCCTGAAAACCTGAAGGCTTCTATTCCACTGTTATCAAACTACTGAATGGACTTCTTGTACGATGAGATGGGACTCTTGCCTTCAATGTACCTTGTTATGATCTCGTACTACATAGTTCACCTTCCACTGCACTCATTTGATAGCTTTTACATTTTATTCTTAATTGTTTTTTTTAAACCTTATTCTACTTCAATGTACTGTGTAATGATTTGATCTGCATGAATAGTGTGCAAGACAAGTTTTTAACTGTACATGTGACAATAATAAACAAATACCAACTCCTTTTGATCCTCAAATTAACTACAGGAAATTTACAGTAACCAATTAACTTATCACCACATCTATTGGGCCTTGGAGGAAACGGCAGCGCAGAAAAACCAGTGCAGTCTCAGGAAGAAAAGGCAAATTGCACAGATTGAATCCAGGTCTCTGAAACCATGAAACAGCAGCACATTAAGATTGGCTGCCAGGCAAAAATGTTGGAAAAAAAATGTAAAACATAGATTGCAATAGGCAAGGAGAAGAAGTTTAAGCTACATTAATTGCTTCTTAGGATAGCTCAAAGTATCAAATCTAATGGATTTTCTTTGTAGTGATACTGCAGTGCAAGAGCCGAAACCAATATTCTCAAGATCTGGCCAGGAGGGACAAAACTTAAAATGTACATTCTCTCAGTGGATCTATAAAACAGGCAAATTTTTAAAAATCACCACTTGAAAAAAAATAAATCTGCTATCAAAATAGACCAGAAATAATTGTGCTATTTCACCCTAAAGTCGCATGCATATTTTGATTTTCCATAGCAATATCCAACATTGTAATCACATTTTGAGATGATGAGTTGATTCATAAAGCAGGATTTCAAAAAATGTGCTCAATTCAGCACAAAAATTCTTCAAACTTGGTGCAATACAGGTATACAAAACAAAAAAAAAATCATGACCGTGAGGCCAGATTTTGCTTTAATTTCATCTACAAGTTTGCACATGATGGCAGTATAGTGGGTTGATTCTCAAATAATGATGAGTTGGAGTACAAAAAGGAGATAGAGACCTTAGTAACATGGAGAACTGACAACAATCTCTCTTTTAATGTCAGCAAAAAGAACTGATCATTGACTTCACAAAGGGAGGCAGCGCTCACGCTCCTGTCTGCATTAAAGGTAAGATGGGT
Source organism: Hemitrygon akajei (assembly GCF_048418815.1). Lineage (NCBI taxonomy): Eukaryota > Metazoa > Chordata > Chondrichthyes > Myliobatiformes > Dasyatidae > Hemitrygon > Hemitrygon akajei. The sequence continues at coordinate 180,526,931 of NC_133126.1, read as the reverse complement.
TGAGAACTTCAAGCTCCTGGGAGGAAATATTAAGTCATCTGTCCAGATCCAACCACTTAGATGCCACAACTCTACTTCAAGAAGTTAAAGAAAGTTGGCATGCTCCCGATTGCCCCTTACCACTTTTTAATTAATGCATTCTTGATGCATGGTGACTGCAAACCTCCATGGATTCTATCTATACTGCCGGCTGCCTCGACACAGCAGCCAGCATAATGTAAGACCCCACCCACCCTGGACATTTTCTCTTTTCCCCTCTGATCAAGCAAAAGAAGCCTGAAAGCTCACCAGGCTCAAGGGCAACTTCTACCCCTCTGTCATAGGCTACTGGTTCATGGTTCCTTAGCACAATAAGATAGACTCTACCTCACAATCTAACATATGATCTTGTACTTTATTGTCTCTACCTGTACCATACTTTCTCTGCAGCTGTTACACTTCTGGTAATGCTTTACCTTATACTTCCTCGATGTAGTGTGTAATGAGTTGATCTGCATGAATAGTACTCCAGAAAAATTTAGATAAATTGACAACTCCATTATTGATGATGATGATGATGATGATGATGATGGCAACATTCTATCTCAAAGGACAGTAGGTGGAGACCTTTCCAGGGCATAACCCCGGGCAGAAGGTATGGAGATCCTGGGATGCCCAGTTGTCAAACCACCCCCTTTCAGTCTCACCAGTGTAGTCCAAAGGATAGTGAAACAATATGTTTAGCACCAGCTAGGCAGCAGGAGTTGCTGGAAGGATGTTCAGTGTTGTCCAGTTGCCTTTTAGGGGCTCCACTTAGGATTTTCTGTCAGGGTTTACTTCCATAGCCTTTGTCTCTCCCAAGGCTGCCCACAAAGCAGTGGGACTATTTACCCATAGCTGGAATCTGGTTCACAAGCACCAGAGAGTGTCCACACACCCACGCGCCTGCGTGCTGTGTGTGTGCAGGGGCCAGACCTCCGCGTTCTCTGTAGTTCAGCCTGAGCCCGAAAGGAGTTCAGTTTCCGTGTGTCTCCAACAGCAAGCCTCATGCAGGAGGCAATACGTGAGGCTTGCTGTTGCAGAGGCAATGTACTGGTGGGGAAAGACTTGCAAGCCACTGGTGGAAGCTGAAAGTGAGAGCAACAAGCACTACCCACTACACTAGACGCATCATAACAACCATTTGACAGCATTCCAATACTTCTGTCTAATAAAAACCAAATTACTACTGAATATTTTGCAAGACATCTTTTCCAATTTCACTCCTAATAAATGTCTTGCAAAACATTCCATAGTAATTTGGTTCAGAGAAATATCCATTTCTATTTACTGTCACCTAAAATAAGATAAATATTCTTACAAGCAATTAATGCCTTAAAAAGTATGAAAAGTCATGCAGAGGGTGAAGGGTCCACAATGAAAGAGATCAAAATTCAGTGCTTCCATTAAGTGTTGAATAATTTCCATCCGGTTGCTTATTGGCAAAATGTTTGTTCAATTGCTTTCAACCACTAGATATAAAACAATGCAACAATCACTGCACATTTTTTGTCAAATTCCTCAGGCTAACCATTTCAAATACATAAAACATCTGCATTGCAATGAGCAATACATTTTAAATTGAACACCCCAGTCATATTTCTCAACTGAAGTGGCAGTTCAAATACAGATTTTAATCTCAATCATTGTCAGTGCACAAGATTTTACTGTTTCTGTTTATGACAAGCAACTGAAGGGTCAGAATTATAAGCAATGAATTAATAGGTCTGAGCTCTGTTCTCACATGAGTCATATCCAAGAGATATATGCTGATGAAATGCTTTTGACCTGAAAATGTTAACTGTTTCTCTCCACAGATGCTGCCTGACCTGCTGAGTTTTTCCTTTCATGTTTCTGGATTCCAAATTTCAGTATTTCGAAGACAGAGGGAACCATCAAAATGTCAAGGGTATTATTGAGTTGAAAAATAATTGCTCCCATTTGAGGACTAGACGAAACCTAGGAGCTATGGACAGTCATTAATAAAATCTTAACACAGAACTCAGAAGAATTTTTTTTTTTAAAAATAGAACACATCACCCCAGGGAGAAGTTGAGAACAAAAGCTTATATACAATAAAGATGGAATAGGACAGCTAAAAAGATGCTTCCCTAGGGGTCAAACAAATATGGACCAGTGGGGTAACTGATTTGTTCCTAAACTGCAAATACTTGATAATGCTTTTTAAATGTGTAATACTTCATGCAGTCCCAGAACAAAAGGAGAAAGGAAAATTAATTGAACTTTGGCAATGAAGATACCAAAATACTGGGGAATAACAATCGAATATAAAGCCTTGTTACAGAAAGACATGTCACAGATAAAATACATAGCTCATTCAAACACTTCATGAATGGTTTGAACATCTACATGTACAAGGGAGATATTCTAGACATAAGGAATGGTGTCAACAGAAATGAGAAAACTCAGTACACTTATACATTTTCATGAGTTGCACTCAGCCATGAAACAAACTCTGCAATTTTTCTTCAGAAGAAAAATTCTGTTGCTTGTTACATTTAAGCAGAGGAAGAAAAATATCTAACCATTCCTAAATACCTGAGGTTTGCAGAGTTCTTTACTTTCATCCTCGAGATCTACAAGTCCAAGAAAGATATTTTGTAGTTTAATGAGGAATGGGTCAGGATAAACTGTCCAATCTTCCCATGCTCTAAAGCAGCCCATTACTCTTTGCTGTAAAACAAATTAGAATATTTCAACATATTACTGACAACTTGGATTACCAAACTAGCTGACAGTGGTTAAAGAGATATATATAATACACAATTTAGTTTTGTTTTTAAGGCTATGCCTTGCTGCAGGAACATAAACCTCATTTTCCCTTCACTATATCAAATGCATCTCTTAACATCATGTGTTTCCATTTAAATATTATCAATAGCTTTGAAAGTATTTTATTTTGATTTTCTTATTGCTGGATTGGGACATTCCCTGCATCTTAACTTGCTACATCTTTTCATTTTGCTTTTTAAATGTCAGCTTGCTTCCCTGATCTTCAGGTTAAACGACTCAGTATCCGACACTATTAAAATACGCAAAGCACCTTTGGCAAATTCCCAACACCTTTATCAAGACTTTGTGATTGATTATTTTGTAATTACTCTTCAATATATCTTCCTTGATTTATGCTGAAGCCTTGACAGGAACAGCTAGAAACAGGAACAATATACATGAATTATAATTGGATATTTTTGTTGCCATCCATTAATAAATAACTTACTCAAGAGTTCTGATCAGCTAACTGCATCAGGAACCATGCCTATTTTTTTCCTCTTGGTCACCCATGGGTACCAAGACATAGAATAGAAACCATGCTGAGGTTGCCTAATTTATCTAAACCAGGACTTTCCAGATCTATGTTGTATGTCTTCAACGGATAAACTTGCTTGGCCATCAATCTACACCTTGTAACTATTTAAGATTGTTTGGGACAGCTCTTTGGTTTAATTCTTAAAATATAGCACAAAATGTTAAATATTAAAATAAATCATGTCCATCCTTATAATTTTAATACCTTTTGATAAATTCTCAAGAATTGACCAAAATTTGTGCAAACATTAAATGAAGGGGTTAATAAGCAATTTTAATTTTACATAGAATTTTGATACCAAATTGTTTTAACCATATTATACAGTACGACTAACAGTTAAACCTCATTTACTTAAGAATTAAGGTTAACAAATTAAAAAAATAGAAAAAATGTGCTATTTAACTATATTATGTAATTGATTAGTTGTGATATCTCAAAATTATTATGACCAATAACAGCAAATAGCACGTGGTAGCTATTACCTTGAAATTCTCAGACTGTAAGTGACCTTGAATTGACTTGTAAGTTGCATTAAGGTTTGCAAATATCTGGCACAGCTTAGATTCAAAACTGCGAGAGAAGCAAAAATTTTATTTTCTGGAATAGATTAAACTTTGGTAAAATACAAGAAACATATCTGCTAGTTTACGCTAGGCCTAAAAATATAAAGTGTTTTGCATTATTTGTACTGCAATGAATGATGAAAAATACCATGAGATTTAGTTAAATTCAACAGCTAGGATGGAATCGTGACCATAAATCTAAAACCCAATGACAACATGAATTCCTATTTGAAGTCACTGCATTGCTGTTATAAATCTGTAATTTGGAAAATTAAAATATTCTGACTTCTTTTAGCTAGTTCAACATCTTTTCTTGCTATTTTCTTTTCAGTGTAAAATTATGTACTTTACAATAATTCTTTATAGGGAACATAGAACATAGAACAGTATAGTCCCTCTAGCCTTCAACGTTGTGCCAACCAGTTAAACTACTTCAAGATTAATCTAACGTTTCCCTCCCAACAGCCCTCTCATTTTTCTTTCATCCATGTGTCTATCTAAGAGTCTCTTAAAATGTTGCTGATGTATCTCCCTCTACCATCACCCCCAGCAGTACTTGTCATTCATTCTCTGTGTAAAAGTCCTACTTCTGACAACCTACCTACTTTCCTTCAATCACCTTAAAATTATGCTATTTCTGCCTTGGGAAAAAGGCTCTGTCTGCCCACTTTATGTCTCTTATCATCTTATACACTTCTATCACCTCTCATCCTCCTTCACTTCAAAGAGATAAACCCCAGCTTGCTCATCCTTGCCTCATAAGACATGCTCTCTAATCCATGCAGCATCCTCTGCACCCTCTCCAAAGCTTCCACACCTTTCATATAATGAGGCGACCAGAAATGAACACATTCTTTTGAAAAGTATACAAAGAGTGTGATTGCTTGCTTATTCACATTATTGTTTAACTTTAACCCCAAGTCCAAAAAATATTGGTTAAAAAAAATATTCACAAAGTTCCAAATAAATTTGTTATCAAAGTATGTATATGTCACTGTATACTACCCTGAGATTCATTTTATTCACAGTAAAACAAAGAATAGAATAAATGGAAAAACAACAGAATCAGTGAAAAACTGCAGGTAAGCAAAGACTAACAACCAATGTACAGAAGTCAAATTATGCAAATACAACAAATAAACAAACAAATAAATAAGTAATACTGAGGAAGTGAGTGGCAGAGCCCTTGAAAGTAAATTCATTGGCTGTGGAATCTGTTCGTTATTGAGGTGAGTGAAGTTATCCATGCTGGTTCAGGAGCCTGATGTTTTAAGAATAAGCATTTCTGAACCTGGTGCTGGGAAATACTGGCAGACAAAACTTGCTGCCACCTATGGCAATTAGGAATGGGCATCAACTCTCATAAATGCTCCAAAAGGTGGAAGCAATTTATCCCTTGAGCCACTGCAGTCTTTGAATCACCAGGTAGTGTTTTTTTTTTATACAAGTGTTCAAAATATTGCATACTTATGCTGGGGAGTGTTTACAGTGGCTGATGCATACTGCTTGACTCAGCTTTTCAGAGGAATAAAACAAAAACTCTTATTGCTAAAGGTGAAATTGCTCATCAGAAACCAGAAGACTTCACAGCATCTTCAAAGATCCTTAGGATCAAAAATGTCAAATTTGACAAGTGCAGCTCATAGCTGGGTTCTAAAAAACACTTCTAAGGCTGTGAAGACCTACTTTCTTATCACTCAAATATCAGAACATACTTAAAAGTTGCATTAAATTGTCCGCAAGAAAAATACAAAATCCAAAGTATCTATTTACTGAATGAAACTATCAAAACAAGAATATCAGAAGCAGCAATATTTGCATACATATATGAACTTTGGAAAATACGCAAGAGCATTCCTGAAGGTAACACAAGGGCAGAAAAAAAAAGAATGCAATCTAATGAGGAAGTCTGCAACTGTAATAAAAATTATTTAAGAGCAGAACATACTCTCATCTAAAATTCATTCCTTAAATATTCCCACCAACCCTATTCTGAAATTTCCTTATACTTTCATCATCAACTTAAAACATCTTTATTGACTATTTTTGCACTGCTTAACCTATGTTTGTGTGCAATATTCCACAAAACTCTGAAACCCAAAGCATGCAAACAAACTGTTAAGAATATAAATGGAGCTGCACAATCTTGACACAGGTAAGCCGAATCATGTTCCTTGCTAGCCTGAAGTTCCAAAGGGAAATACAAGCAGCCAACCAGTCATGCTTCAGAAACTCCCAGGCTTTTACATATGCAGCCAAACACAGCAGACATCCATGCTGAAGATCAAATGCATGAGCATCTAACTGTCCATTTCACTCTGGACTCTGAATCCAACTTACTGAAGAGAGGTAAGATGCACTTTGCTTTAAGCCAGCAACAGTGGCATATTAAATCATAACTTCATTCATTTGGAGACCACCGATGCCGAAGAAGGTAGTAAATACAGATAGATGTATTACTTACTTCACTTTGTTTTATTTAATTCATGTTTTAATTAAATTTTGATTAGTTTGGCTACATCTTTCATTTTTATGGATTTCAATCATTTGACTAGATTAATAACTATCAGAACTCATTTAAAACCCCTAAGAGACAGGATGCTGTCAAAATTTGCACATCTATGAAAATGCTAATAGACTCTGTGGAGTGTGATTCCAGATAGTTAGGCTGGATCCCAGGCTAATCCAGACCTATAGTTAATATGGTGAAAATTAAACCAAATAAACTTATTACTTACTATTTTCTGTAGTATGAGGCATTTGCAACTTTAGCTGATGAATTGTATAACACATCTGACACCAAATAAAGCCTGGCGATCTGTAATAGGAAAAAAATATAATTTTTATGCAAAAAATATCCTTTAAATAGTTATGACACTTGAGTGCAATAAAAATACTGATAATAATGCCCTTCAGTTTTCAAGATTGTGAAAACAGCATCTATTAGATATGAACATTCATTTCCTTACCTATCTGTATCATTTGAAATTGTAGTTCTGCTGTGGATTCTATTCTTTTATTACTTTAGATCAGGGGTTCCTAACCTGGGAATGTTAGGGGTCCATGACATAACAAAGGTTGAGAACCCCTGCTAAATGAAGTTAGTGATACAAACTCACCTGGCAACCAAGCAAGAGTCCAAATAATATTTAGGTAGTTAAGTTACTGAATCTTACAAATTATAAAAATTAAATCTAGGGGTGTTCTGTGAATTGGGAGTTTGTTTTCTCATAAATCTAGGAGACAGGTACATTAGTCCCAAGCTAAGACTCCCTCTTCAATCACCTACCCACATTATACCACTCAATGTCCTTTTTCTACCCACACCACCTTGCTGAGCACAACACAAGACCAAGACATCTAACATTAAACTAATTATACCTACGTAAGGTGTTTCAAAATATATTGTCAGTGGAGTAGCCAAAGAATTTGAAAATTTATCACACAAAAACTCAATAGCTGATGATTAAACCAAATTAAAGGCACTTCAGGTTTATGAAATATTTTCCAATTAGATACAAACCTTTTTAGGCAATGGAGTTTTCAAAATGGACAAAGATTCTGCAATACATTCCACTATTTCTTCAGCAGCCTCAGCATGATTCAGACAGAACACCATAGCATCGCCAACATCATTTTTTCGAGGTGTTAGTCCACGCAAGAGTTCCTCCAATTTATCTCTTTGACTTCAACAAAGGGTATAAATTTTAGTACATTAGAAATTTACTATACTACAACATTATAATATTTTGCAAAAACTAATAAAAGCATTTTTATAATCTCTCATTTTCAAAAGTTAATGGGCAATTTTTGCTGCTTTGGAAATAATGAATTATGATACAGAGTGTTGTTATTGAGGAAATATCCAGAGTTTGATGAACTCTTACAAACTTCTATAGACGCACAGTGGAGAGTATCCTAAATGGTTGCAACATGGCCCGGTATGGAAACACCAATCTACAGAAGCTGGTAAATCACAGGTGAAACCCTCTCACCATTCAGTACACTTACAAACCCCATTTCCCGAAAAGTTGGGATATTTTCCAAAATGCAATAAAAACAAAAATCTGTAATATGTTAATTCACGTGAACCTTTATTTAACTGACAAAAGTACAAAGAAAAGATTTTCAATAGTTTTACTGACCAACTTAATTGTATTTTGTAAATATACACAAATTTAAAATTTGATGGCTGCAACACACTCAACAAAAGTTGGGACAGAAGCATGTTTACCATTGTGTTACATCACCTTTCCTTTTAATAACACTTTTTAATCGTTTTGGAACTGAGGATACTAACTGTAGTAGATTTGCAATTGGAAATCTTGTCCATTCTTGCTTGATATAAGACCTCAGCCGCTCAACAGTCCATGGTTTCCATTGTCTGATTCTCCTCTTCGTGATGCGCCATACATTTTCAATAGGAGATAGATCTGGACTGGCAGCAGGCCAGTCAAGCACACGCACTCGGTGTCTACAAAGCCACGCTGTTGTAGCCCGTGCAGAATGTGGTCTGGCATTGTCCTGCTGAAATAAGCATGGACGTCCCGGGAAGAGACGTCGCCTTGATGGCAACATATATCTCTCTAAAATCCTAATATACGCCTCAGAGTCAATGGTACCTTCACATACATGCAACTCACTCATGCCGTGGGCACTGATGCACCCCCATACCATCACAGATGCTGGCTTTTGCACCTTTCGCTGATAACAATCAGGATGGTCGTTTTCATCTTTGGCACGGAGAACTTGACGCCCGTTTTTTCCGAAAACTAGCTGAAATGTGGACTCATCTGACCACAGCACACGGTTCCACAGTCTTTTGGTCCATCTGAGATGAGCTCGGGCCCAGAGAACCCGCCGGCGTTTCTGCAGAGAGTTGATGTATGGCTTCCTCCTTGTGTAATACAGTTTCAAGTTGCATTTCTGGATGCAGCGACGGACTGTGTTAAGTGACAATGGTTTTCTGAAGTACTCCCGAGCCCAGGTGGCTATAATTGTCACAGTAGCATGACGGTTTCTTAGGCAGTGCCGCCTGAGGGCTCAAAGATCACGCGCATTCAACAGTGGTTTCCGATCTTGCCCTTTACGCACTGAGATGTCTCTGAATTCTCTGCATCTTTTCACAATATTATGTACTGTAGATGTTGAAAGACCTAAATTCTCTGCAATCTTGCATTGGGAAATATTCCTTTTGAACTGACTAACAATTCTCTCACGAATTTTGGCACAAAGGGGCGAGCCACAACCCATCCTTGCTTGCAAAGACTGAGCCTTTGATGGACGCTACTTTTATACCCATTCATGATACCTCACCTGCTACCAATTAGCCTGCTTAATGTGGAGTCTTCCAAACTGGTGTTACTTGAATATTCTGTGCACTTTTCAATCTTATTTTAACTCTGTCCCAACTTTTGTTGAGTGTGTTGCAGCCATCAAATTCTAAATTTGTGTATATTTACAAAATACAATTAAGTTGGTCGGTAAAACTATTGAAAATCTTTTCTTTGTACTTCTGTCAGTTAAATAAAGATTCACGTGAATTAACATAGCACAGATTTTTGTTTTTATTGCATTTTGGAAAATATCCCAACTTTTCTGGAAATGGAGTTTGTACATGAGTGTTGCCACAAGAAAGCAGCACCCATCATCAAGTTCCACAATATCCAGGCCATGCTCTCTTCTTGCTACTACCATTGAGCAGGAAGTACAGAAGCCTTGGGTCCCACATCACCAGATTCAGGAACAGGTATTAACCTACAACCATCACACTGCTTGACCCACATGAAGCACAGGTGATAAAGTGTACATTGAAAAATAGCATGGAAGGAATTTAAAAATATTGCTATTCCACTAAGTTGCCCAATACTAAAGGACATTATATTGATTCAATTACTCAATTTTCTCACTATTTTACATCATAGAGTTCCTTATAATACTTAAATAATGGAGAGATGCATTTAACTTACTCCTCTTTTAACTGTCCTTTCTTCACATTCTCTTCAGCTCGAGTCTCTGTTTCTTCTAATATTTCTTGCAGGTATGGATTTAGAGGCGGCGGCCGCCAAAATGATCCATTCTTAAACATGCGGAAATCCATTGTTCTCCACCGAGTAGGAGAATCACCCTGGCAAACAAGTAGCAATATTATGAATTTGAACGGTAGAACCATCATTTAAGAATATTTACATTTTTACAAGTATTAATTTAGTATACCTGGAGTATGGAATACAATTTCCATCTGTAATAAACATGGGCAGGGCTTTGATTCTCAAAAAGGAACCTGGAAAACATTATATATTTAGTAACACTGCACAGTTTAAATTGATTAATTTCAATATAAAATGCTTACAAACAGATTCCAAATAATTCTTTGGGAGTTAAAACCTGAACATGGGGTTGTTTATTTCTCTGTTCATGATCATTGCTTCAAACATAGGTCCTTCACGCACAACAAATTCGATCATCCGATGAATTACACACAATAAGTTTCTGTACAAGACAAAAAACAAATACAATCAATTCATAAATGAGGACACCATTTTAACGAGTTGAAGAACAAATTTATAAATGTTTTTCTAAAATGCATCAACCCATTTTTAAAAACCAGGCAGCACAGTAGTTTGTATGGCACTGAAATTGCTTTTAGTCAATGAATGAGAAGCAAAACGGCTAGACTTCAGAGCAAAAGCCCAGTGCTTTCATTCATACAAATCAAAACGCTTCTAGGTTCCTTTTGAGTCTGATTCTCTAAATATGATATACTTCAGCCAAATAACATCTGCAGTTTACAATATAATGCCACTGGATCCAAGTATACTTAATCAAGCATCCTTTTCATCAATAGATGGTAAATTTACTTTGTGTTACATAAAAAAGGTTTATAATTAATGCTTTCAATTATGTGCTTAACTGATCAGCAAGCATTCAATTTTTCCGAGACCGGATTGAAATGAAGCTTCACGTATTAACACATACTAATTTAGTTTTAAGAAACATGCACCTTCATGTGCATTACAATGACAGTGCTACTTCAAAGCAAGTTTAAGTTAAAACGAAGTTTGGAAACCTTGATTCCAAATTATTTACAGCTGAACTAACATGACATTTGAAAAACGAAAGCTTGAAAACTAACAGCAAATGCAAGATATCAAAGTCTTTTGATGGTACTGTTCAATTTAACATTTGGGGTTTACATTAACCTGCACTATTTATTGCAACTACTATTATTTCCTTGCACAGTTTAGTATAATTAACACCAACTTGTTTGCTTGTTTGATTATCTATATTATTATTGCCATTCCAGCAAACCAACTGATCAGCATGAATCTGACAATATCAGGTACTGAGCCAATTACAGACAGGCAATTATTGATCATACTTCCAAAACAGTCAAAAATGAACAACAGTAATATATACATTTGAATAAATGGGCTTTTAAAAATTGTAAGCATCTTGGAATTTCTTTGTGCCTCATTGAGGATATTTCAATTTAAATTTACATTTGATCAATCTTAATGATGATCTACCCTTAAAAAATTCAAGTTCACTATTATAGAAGCAAATTCTTGGGAGAGCATTTGTTTAAAATCAAACAGAAATCAGAACAAAGGGGAAGGCCATTCAACCCATCATAATTAGGTTCAGTTCTAAACTTTCAACAATTAATCATGACGTATGCGTCTTTCAACTGTTGCTTTTTATAAATAACCTACTCAAACTATTAAGATCAATTGATGTTTACTGTGTCACTACCTAATAGACATGTTTTTAATGTCTCTGTGAAGACATTTATTTTCTCTCCCAATTATGGCTCTCAGTTACAGGAAAAACTCGTTTTTAGTACAAGACGTAATTTCAAAGTTATAATTTCTTTAGCCAGAGGGTGTTTACTCTGTAGAATTCTTTGCCACAGATGGCTGTGGAGGCCAAGTCATTGGGTATTGTTAAAGAGGTTGTAAAGTTCTGGGTTAGTAAGGGTGTCAAAGGGTTATGGGGAGAATGCAGGAGAATGGGGCTGAGGAGGGAAAATAAAATCAGTCATGATCAAACGTGGTGAGATTCAATGGGCCGAATGGCTTAATCCTGTTTTTATATCTAATGGTCTTATAATTAGTTTTCAGATTAAATGCATACTTGAAACAAACAGCCTGTCAATACTGAACTGAAATACATGATACTGCATGCATTCTAAAGACAAACAAACACCAACATTTGATTCATTTAAAAAGACTACATATTTCCAAGTTGAATAAACCTAAGTTCGTTTTTGCAGGAAAGCTTTCCAAATTCTTATTAAATTATTCATGACATCTAGGTGCTAAGAAAGTCAACATTTTTGTTTATTTCTAACCACCCCTGATCAGATCATCTGACTTAAGATAATTCTGGATCCAGGACTAGATAGAGAACATAAAATGTTTTAAGTCACATTGCTGATGCAGCCTCTTATTGAAGATTTTGGTTATTTGTCAATAATCTGAATAAAGTTTTGAATTCTTCTGCTGATTAAGGGCAGACTAATTGACTAATACTCTAGAAACACAGTTACTGTGCTATCACACTCAATTACAGACTGATCTGAAACTGAATTGCAAGAAAGGAATCACTGACTTAGCAAGTGCCATCAATCCAGAGATAAGATTTAAAGATTACAATAAACAGTTGCAAGAAAAAGTCTGTGAGCCCTTTGCAATTACTTGGTTTTCTATATTAATTACTCAAAAAAAAAGTGGTCTGATCTTCATCCAAGTCACAAAATGAGACAGACACTATCTGCCTAAGCTAATAACACATGAACAATTGTACTACTTCTCTTCAATACTGAGTACACCACTTAAATAATCACAGTCCAAGTTCAAAAAACTTCGTGATTCTCTGGGAATAGCTTCTTCAAAAGCTATTTGGAGTCAGCTGTTCCAATCACTGAGATGAAATTAGAGGTGTAAGTTGTAGAGGAACCTTGTATATATGTATATATACATACACACATACATACATACATGTAAAAAAAAGGCACACAAAATCAGGTTACTGACAAAGCCTGCTCTTCTCAAGAATGATCTGTTTATGTGCACCATGCCCCAATCAAAACAACTTCCAGAGGACTTTAGAAGAATTGTAGAAATGCATGAAGATGGAAAAGAATTCAAAAGCATTTCTAAAGACCTCAGTATTCATCAGTCCACAATAACAGAAACTGTCTATAAATGGAGGATATTCAGTACTTCTGCTACTCTCCCTAGGAGTGAATGTCCTGCACAGATAACACCAAGAACACAATGTGCAATGCTGAAAGAAGTGAAAAAAGAACTCAAGGATAACAGCAAGAGACCTGCAGATATCTCCGGAACTTGCTAACACCTTTGTTTATGTCTGGTCTATAAGAAAAACATTGAACAAGAATGGTGTTCACAGAAGGACACCATGGAGGAACCACTGCTCACTGCAGAAAAAAACATTGCTGCTCATCTCAAGTTTGCAGAAAGGCCAGCATGCTTATGGGACACGTTTGGATGAAAAAGGGCACTGCACACCAACACTGAAGCCTCATCCCAACTGTGGAGCAACATCGTTTGGCGCTGCTTTGCTGCCTCAGGGCCTGGACAACTTGTAATTGTTAAGGGAACAATGAATTCAAAATTGCATCAAAACATTTTACAGGTAAATGTCAGGGAAGTGGTCTGTCACCTGAAGCTCAATAGAAGTTGGATAATGCAACAAGACAATGATCTGAAACACAAGAGTAAATCAACAACAGGATGGTTTAAAAAGAAAATTCATGTTTTGTAAATGGCCAAGTTACGAGTCCAGACTTTAACCCAGTTGAGATGCTGTGGCATGACCTGAAGATATTCAGAAGGCTGCTCATGCAAGGTATCCCAGAAATATTGATGATCTGAAACAGTTTTGTGTGGAGGAATGGTCTAAAATTCATCTTCGCCATAGTGCAATTCTGATCAGCAGCTACAGGAAATGTTGGGTGGATATTTTTGCGGCTAAAGAAAGTTATTAAATACAAGGGCTCACATACTTTTTCCGGCTTAGACTGTGAATGATTAAACAATGTGTTCAATAAAGAAAAGTACAATTGCTTGTGTGTTATTAGTTTGGGTAGATTGTGTTTATCTATTATTATGATTTAGATGATCAGACCACATTTTATGAATAATTAAGATGCAGAAAACCAGGTAATTGCAAAGGGTTCACAAACTTTTTCTTGCAACCTTATATATATTATAAACACACATTTTCTAAATTGACTTTACAGTGCTTATTTGTTGCTTTATGTTAAAATTCTCATCTCCAGTGAACAAGCGTTAGTGAATCAGAAGCTGACAAGAAATCTAAACTTGGAGAAATAAATAAAACAGAAACTCATACTTACTCAAATGTCATTGTTATAAGTTGGGAACACAAAACTGTACAAGACTTGGGCAATAAAACATAAGGGGGGGGGTTGGGAGTCACAAGAGCCTGTGACCGTTCCCCCGCCCCATACCACTGGGATCAAAGGCCTGCACAAGCTGAGGGCTAAGGCACTCCTCAAAGGTCAATGATCTCAGAAGTCAGGTCATTGGAGTCCTTTATGTCAAACCTATGACTGCCATGCACTGGGGTTGGAGGCCTGTGTGTGAGAAAGGGTGCGAATGGACTCGTTTTGCTGTTGCCTTGTTTTATTGCGTAGTTGCAGCTGCTTGCTGCTCGTGCTGTTCTGCATTGTAATGCTGTTGTGTTGAGTACTGTGCGCGTGCTATGTTGCTATGCCAGAATGTGTGACGACACTTGCTGACTGCCCCACACAAAATCCCTTAAATGCGTGTTGCTTGTTAATGCAAATGATGCACGTCACTGTATGTTTTGATATACATGTGATAATTTTGAATATGAATATAATTGATTACAAATAACTGGCAACAATTTCAAAACATTGTTTAGATAAATAATTAGCTTCTTATACACCACCACCTGGCTCCCTCACCTTGCATCTTTCCACTGTGGAACACGGAATTGAAGGGAATAAACTTTCCTCTTGGTTGCCTACAACACTAGTTCATGACCACACAACTGTTTAAATGTACCTCAGCCTTTCTCTCTAATGTAGAATCCAAGTGCATTCAATCTATCTGATCACCAAAAAGGTACTTGAGAAAGTATGACTTAAAAAAATCAACAAATCTGGATATGATGTCCTGTATCTATCCATTTTTATATATAAAAGTGGTTACAGAAATTGCAGTATTTCTGACAAACTTTCAGAGTTTCTGAATATTTGAAACAGACCCAACAGACTGGAAAGTTACTTACGCAAGGAAAGAAAATAAAAATAAAAGTCAAAATTACCAAACAGCAAAACAATGGAATCACTTGGAAATTCAACATTTTATAAATGGGGGGGGGGGGGGGGAGTAGATTACAGATTGTTTGAGGCTGTAATTAGTAAAGCAGATGAGGGGAAATAAAACCAGTAGATACAGTCTTGCAGAAATTAAAAATCACTGTCAAAATCACAGATGGAAGCATGATGAAATTTAACTTCACCAATGTTAACTGGGGTTGCTCCAGAGTAAAAGGGATAGAGGGGAGTATTTTTAAACAAGTGTTTATAGTCCTACCAGAAAAAGAGTACTGCTGGATCTCATCTCAACCAAGTAATCAGTTGAAGTGTGACAGGGAGTATTTAAAGATCGTGACTATTACTTTAAAATTCTAGACATGAAAAAGGACGAGGATAATTCAGAAATTAAGACTTCAAATTGAGGAAGGTGAATTTCTATATCGTAAGACAACATTTGCACCAGCGACCAACTGTGACGTGTTGCAGACAGCAAACAAAGCTGCTAATACACATAAAATGCTGGAGGAATGCAGCAGGCCAGGCAGCATCTATGGAAAAGATTTCATTGTTAACATCAACTGTTAACCTTTTTCACATAGTTGCTACCTGGCCTGCTGAGTTCCTCCAGCATTTTGCATTGATTAATTTCCAGCATCTGCAGATTTTTTTGTTTGTGAAACAAAACTGTGAGATACTTTTCTTCTAAATGTACTTCTTCTGAATATCAATTGATTGCAGCCTGTAATTTCCTGTTTAAAGATGTATTTTTGAGCCAACTTAATGATCTGGCAACACACACAAAATGCTGGAGGAACTCAGCAGGCCAGCTGGAATTTATGGAAAGAAGAACAGTTGATGCTTTTGGGCTGAAATCATTTGACGGGTCTGGAGAAAAAAAGCTGAGTAGATTTGAAAGGTGGGGAGAGGGGAGGGGAGAGAAAAACATCAGGATGAAGCAAAGAGCAAAGTTGATTGGCGAAAGAGACAGAAGGCCATGGAGGAAAGAAGTGGGAGGGCGGGGCGGTAGGAGCACCAGAGGGATGTGCTGGGCAGGCAAGAAAAGTAGAAAGCCTACAGGACAATACAGGCCCTTCGGCCCACAAAGCAGTGCCAAACATGTCCTTACTATAGAAACTACTTAGGGTTACCCATAGCCCTCTATTTTACTAAACTCCATGTAGCTATCCAGGAGTCTCTTGAAGACCTCATTTTATCTGCCTCCACCACCATTGCCAGCAGCCCATTCCATGCACTTACCACTGAGTAAAAAACTTACCCCTGACATCCCCTCTGTACCTACTTCCAAACACCTTAAAACTGTGCCCTCTCGTATTAGCCATTTCAGCCCTGGGAAAAAGCCTCTGACTATCCACATGATCAATGCTTCTCATCATCTTACACATCTCTATCAGGTCACTTCTCATCCTCCATCGCTCCAAGGAGAAAAGGCCAAGCTCACTCAACCTAACCTCATCAGGCATGCTCCCCAATCCAGGCAACATCCTTGTAAATATCCTCTGCACCCTTTCTATGGTTTCCACATCCTTCCTGTAGTGAAGCGACCAGAAATGAGCACAGTACTCCAAGTGGGGTCTGACCAGGGTCCAATATAGCTGCAACATTACCTCTTGGCTCCTAAATTCAATCCCACAATTGATGAAGGCAAATACACCTTTTTAACTAGTGTCAACCGCATAGCAGCTTTGACTGTCTATGGACTCAGACCCCAAGATCCCTCTGATCCTCCCCTCTGCCAAGAGTCTTAACATTAATACTATATTCTGCCATCATGTTTGACCTACCAAAATGAACCACCTCACACTTATCTGGGATGAACTCCATCTACCACTTCTAAGCCCAGTTTTGAAGATAAATAAGAGAGGGACAAGGGGATGGGAAATGGTGAAGGTGGGGGGAGTGGGGGAGGGAGGTGGGGGGAGTGGGGGAGGGAGGTGGAGGCATTACTGGACATTCGAGAAATCGATGTTCATGCCATCAGGTTGGAGGCTACCCAAATGTAATATAACCTGATGCAATGCCTTATATTCCATTTGGGTAGCCTCCAACTTGATGACATGAACATCAATTTCTCAAACTTCCAGTAGTACCTCCACCCACTCATCCTTCACCATTTCCCATCCCCTTGCCCCTCTCTCATGTTGTCTCCTTGCTCTCCCATCGGCTCCCTGTGGTGCTCCTCCCACCCCCTCTTTTTCCTTCCATGGCCTTCTGTCTCTTTCACCAATCAACTTACTAGCTCTTCACTTTACCCCCCCCCCCCTTCCAAGTCTCACCTATCGCCTGGAGTCTCTCTCTCTCTCCCCTCCCCCACCTTTCAAATCTACTCCACAGTTTTTTTGCTTTTATTCCCCTCCAGTCCCGCCAAAGGGTTTCGGCCTGGAACGTCAAATGTACTTTTTTCCCCCATAGACGCTGTCTGGCCTGCTGGGTTCCTCCAGCATTTTGTGTATTGCTCGGATTTCCACCATCTGCAGATTTTCTTTTGTTTGTGGTTTAATGATCTGGCACTTCTGCGATCCCCTGGGTGATTCGGCAAGGATGAGTGTGGAGAGTGCAGTTATAGAGAGCAAGGCAGTCATCGCGGCCAGCTCCATTACTCTGCGCTGATTAAATCATCGAGCAAGATTAAAATCATTGAGGATGAAAGTGGAACAAGAACAGATATTTACTACATCTGCCTGCATTTGACTAGCTTCGCTCTCTTCTTGCTGCTGCAGTTGGGTGGGAGGTACTGGAGTCATGAGTCCCATGCCGCCAGGCTGGGGAGCAGTTGTTGCCCTGCAACCATCAGGCTCCCGGACCAGCTTTACTCACCTCTGCAGTTAATATTGTTATTTGTTCCCCATTTTATTGTTTGTACGATTTGCTCTATTTTTTACTCATTGGGTGTTAATGATTTTTGTTGTGCTTTTAAAAAAAAAATTGGGTTCTATTGTGTTTCTTTGTTGTGTGGCTGCCTACAAGACAACAAATTTCAAAGTTGTGTACAGTATACATACTTTGATAATAAATGTACTTTGAACTTCAAATAACTGTAATGGTCTACATCTGGAAATAAGATTATTTCAAAAAATGAATATTCAGGACCAAAAATTTTTCAATATAGGGAAAAAGCATAGACAGCAAATCCAAGAAACCCCAAAATGGAATTTCCATGACTAAATGAAAAAATAAAGTATTTACAAGGTGTTGAAAACAGAGCGGCCTCTTCAGAAACATAAAATGTAGATAGTACTGTAGCGGTGTGCTACACGCAGCGCTGAAATAATGACACGTAGTCGGTGAGCTGCAGTTGCAAAGAGGTTTATTCCAACTTTGCGGCCTCGCTTTAAAGCCTTCCTGTTCCCGCCCTCCCCAGGCAGGAATGCTGTAGGGGGCACATATTCACAGTCCCGTCTCGCGCGCGGGCTTTTCCACTTGCTGGTGAAGGTGGCTTGGCGCCCTCATTGGGACCGGCCTCAATGCCGGCGCGCGCCACTTTGTGAGCTGGTTCGAGTGTGCTGGGAAGTGGGTCGCCACAGTACTTTGAAATTAGGATGGCAAAAGAAATGGCAACAAATATCGCTGGTGGATAAAAACAACACTAGATCTTACAAGTATGTAATTAAGCCAACTAGGAAATAGAATAGCATTTGTGTGGAACCAGGAGACAAGCTCTTAAATTATTATTTCTCATCTGCATTCACTTTGGAGAAGTGGAAACTTCAGGGGTGAAGGTCAGTGAAATTCTCAAACGTTATCGCAAGAAAGGGTGTTAGCCATCTTAATGGAATCAAAGGTGGATAAATCCCCAGTCTGATAAGGTGTACTCTGAACATCCTCTACATAGCACCATCCTGAGACAGAGAAGCAGTTTAAGCGACAGGTTACTATCGATGCAATGCTCCTCAGACAGGATGAAGAGGTCAATACTCCCCAATGCCATTAGGCTTTACAATTCTACCGCCAGGACTTAAGAACTTTTTAAAGCTATTATTAATGCTTTTTGAGATGGTGATTTAGATGCATATCACATTTTTTTTACTGAGTTAAGTATTGTATGTAATTAGTTTTGCTACAACAAGTGTATGGGACATTGGAAAAAAGTTGAATTTCCCCATGGGGATGAATAAAGTATCTATCTATCTATCTATCTATCATAGGCTGCAATGCAATCGCTGAGTCTTTAAATCTTTGCTAGCCGCAGATGAGCTGCCAGATGACTGGAGGAGTGCAAATGTGGTACCCTTTATTTAAGGACAACCAGGATAATCCAGGTAATTACAGCCTATGAGTCTAACATCATTGGTAAATAGGGAGTTTATTGGAAAAGAATTCTGAGGGATGGGATTAATCTGCACTTAAAAAGGCAGGGATTAAATAAAACATAGCATGGTTTTATTAGGGAAGTATCCTGGATAACCAGAGTTGATTGAATTTTCCAAAGGGATAACAAAATAAATAAACAAGGAGAATGGAATTGAGCTTCCACATGGGAGATTGGTCTAAGAAGTTAAAGCCAGTAAGAAGCAAGGCAAGAAAGCAAATTTGGAAATACTCAATACTAGTGGTAAGTTGTTTTTGTGATTGGAAACCTGTAATCTGTTTGGTCCCTTACTAATTATTACAAATCTGGATACAAATGTAGAACAAACTGCGATGTGGTTAATAATGAGGATAGCTGTAGATAACAGAACATTAATCAGTTCATAAGAACAACAAAGCTTGGCAGAAGGAACTTAGGACCTGATAAGGAGATACACACCGGGGGGGGGGGGGGGAACCAAAGACATCTACATTGAAGATTAGAGCCTGAGCGAGTATTGACATATAGACGAACCTCAAACTACAAACCCATGAATTCCTGAAGCTAATAGATAAGCTGATGGATGCAACAAAAGCGACAGAGGAAGAAAAAAAGAACAATGTGTTAAGGGCTCAGTGGGTCAAACACTACCTGTGGATACAAAAGCTGTAAGTCAATGTTTCTGATCATCAACACAGCTGGAATGAGGGAACAATCCGAAATGTAAACTTACACCGTTTGCCTCTACAGATGTTGCTTGATCTCTGCATTCTTATTGTTTGTGTATTTCTTTATTTATTGAGATATAGTGTGCAATAGGCCCTTCAAGGCACAATGCCCAGCAATTTAATCCTGGCCTTAAGCACGGGATAATTTAAAATAACCAGTTAAGACCATAAGTCATACGAGCAGGATTAGGCCATTCAATCATGGCTGATCCTTCTCTCCCCCTCTCCTCAGCCCCACTCCCCAGCCTTCTCCCCCTAACCTTTGATGCCATGGCCAATCAAGGACCTATCAAGCTCTGCCTTAAATACACCCGACCTAGACTCCACAGCCACCTGTGGTAATAAAACCCACAACTTCACCCACCCTCTGGGTGAAGAAATTTCTCCGCATCTGTTTTAAATGAACGCCTCTCTATCCTGAGGCTGTACTCTCATCCAAGACGCCCCCCATGATGGGAAAACATCCTTTCCACATCTATCATGCCTAGGGTTTTCAACATTCATAAGGTTTCAATTAGATCCCCCCCTCATCCTTCTAAATTCCAGTGAGTACACACCCAGAGCTATCAAACGCTCCTCATATGATAACCCTTTCACTCCCGGAATCATCCTTGTGAACCTCCTCTGAACCCTCTCCAATGCCAGCACATCTTTTCTGGACCCCTTGAAATGAATGCTAACATTGCATTTGCGTTCCTCACCTCAGACTCTACCTGCAGGTTAACCTTTAGGGTGTTCTGCACAAGGACTCCCAAGTCCTTTTGCATCTCAGATTTTCGGATTACTCCCCCCATTTAGAAAATACTCTGCATATTTATTTCATCTACCAAAGTGCATGACCATACATTTTCCAACATTATGTTTCGTGTGCCACTTTCTTGCCCATTCTCCTCCTTTGTCTAAGTCCTCCTGCAGCCTAGCCATTTCCTCAACACTACCTACCCTCCACCAATCTTCATACCATCTGCAAACTTGGCAACAGAACCATCTATTCTATCATCTAAATCATTGATACACAGTATAAAAAAAGCAGTCCCGACAATGAACCCTGCAGGACAACACTACTTACTGGCAGCCAACCAGAAAAGGATCCTTTTATTCCTACTCGGTGCCTCCTACCAATCAGCCAATGCTCTAACAATGCCAGTAACTTTCCTGTAGTACCATGGGCTCTTAACTTGGTAAGCAGCTTCCTGTGTGGCATCTTGACAAAGGCCTTCTGAAAGTCCAAATATACAACATCCACTACATCCCCTTTATCTATCCTACTTGTAATCTCCTCAAAGAATTCCAACAGCTTCGTCAGGCACAATTTTTCATTCAGGAATCCATGCTGACTTTGTCCTATCTTGGCCTGTGTACTTCATAAGCTCATCCTTAACAATTGACTCAAAAGAACTTCCCAACCACTGAGGTCAGGCTAACTGCTCTATAATTTCCTTCCTGCTGTCTTCCTCCTTTCTTAAAAGAGTAGAGTGACATTTGCAATTTTCCAGTCCTCTGGCACCATGCCAGAGTCCAATGATTTTTGAAAGATCATTGCTAATGTCTCCACAATCTCACCTGCTACTTCTTTCAGAACTCTACAGTGCAGTTCATCTGGTCCGGGTGACTATGTACCCTTTGGTCTTCCAGCTTTTTGGGCACCTTCTCTCTTGTAATAGTAACTGCACTCACTTCTCTTCCTTCACACACTACAACATCAGGCACACTGCTAGCATTTTCCACAGCAAAGACTTGCAAAATACTCATTTAGTTCATCTACAATTATTACTTCTCCGGCCTCATTTTCTAGCAGCCCTATATCCATTCATCTTTTTTTTTTTACATACTTGAAAAAGCATTTACTATCCATTTGATATTGTTTGCTAGCTTGCTTTCATATTTTACCTCTTCCCTCCTAACAATTCTTTTAGTTGCTCTCTGTAGGTTTTTAAAAGCTTCCCAATCCTCTGTTTTCCTGTTAATTTTTGCTTTATGTCCTCTCTTTTGCTTTTACATTAGTTTTGACTTCCTTTGTCAGCCACGGTTATATGATTTTGCTATTTGAGTATTTCTTTGTTTTTGGAATACATCTACCCTGCACCTTCCTCACTTTCCCCAGAAACCATCAACAATGCTGCTCTGCTGTCATCCCTGCCACTAACTTCCTTTACTCCACTGAAATACTGCTACGCCTTACTTTACTTTCTCCCTATCAAATTTCAAGTTGAACTCAATCATATTGTGATCTCTGTCTCTTTTACCTTAAGCTCCCTAATCACCTCTGGTTCATCACATAACAACCAATCCAGTATAGCTCAATGACAAACTGCTCTAAAAAGCTATCTCATAGGCATTCAACAAACTCACTCTCGAGATCCATTACCAACCTGATTTTCCCAACCGACGTGCATGTGAAAATCTCGCATGACTATCATAACATTGCCCTTTTGACACACTTTTTCTATTTCCTGTTCTAATCTGTGCTCCACATCCCAGCTACTGTTGGGAAGCCTGTATATAACTGCCATCAGGGTCCTTTTACCCTTGCCGTTTCTTAACTCAACCAACAAAGATTCAACATCTTCGGATCCTTTGTCACATCTTTCCAGTGATTTGATGCCATTCTTTACCAGCAAGAGCCATGCTGCCCCCTCTGCCTATTTTCCTATCCCTCCGATACAATGAATAACCTTGGCTATTCAGCTCCAAACTACAACGATCCTTCAGCCACAATTCAGTGATACCCGCATCATACACGACAATCTGTAATAGTGCAACAAGTCCATCCACCTTATTTCTTATACATCATGCATTGAGATATAACACTTGAGTGCTGTATTTAACATACTAACATGTTAACATATTTAACACAATTTTAACATACTAACTGGTAGGTCTTTAGACTGTGGGAGAAACTGGAGCACCCAGGGAAAACTAACACATTCCATGGGAGGACATAGAGGCTCCTTACAGATGACAATGGAATTGAACTCCAAGCTCTGACCGCCCTGAGCTGTAAAAGCATTGTGCTGTACACTAGGCTACAATGGCACCCATAAATAATCTGAATTTTTCTGAGGAATGCATTGATGAGGGCACTGCAGTAAATGTGCTTTATAGAACTTTAGTAGGGTTTTCAATAAGGTTCCATATGGGAGACTGCTACAAAATGTTAGCGCCATGGCTCAAAGGTGTAAAATTCAAAGTTAATTTATTATCAAAGTACATATATGACACCATATACAACACTGCAATTCATTTTCTTGCAGGCATACACAGTTAATCCAAGAAATACAACAGAATTAATGAAAACCACACCTAACAGGATGGACAAACAACCAACGTGCAAAAGACAACAAACTGTAAATCCGCTCTGTACCTCTACAGAAATAAAGGTAAAATGAGATAATTATAAATAAAAAAGCAATAAATATTGAGAACCTGAGATGAAGAGTCCTTGAAAGTGAGCCCATAGGTCGTAGGAACAGTTCATTGATGGGGTGAGTGAAGTTATCCCCTCTGGTTCAAGAGCCTGATGGTTGGTGGGTAAAAACTGTTCCTGAACCTGGTGGTGTGGTTGCTGAGGCTCTTGTACATTATCCCAGATGGCAGTAGCAAGAAGAATGCATGGCATTGATGGTGGTGGGGGGGGGGAGGGGGTTGTTTATGATGGATGCTGCTTTCCTGTGACAGCACTCCATGTAGATGTGCTCAGTGGTGGGGAGGACTTTACCCATGATCAAACCAGTCAGCATACTAGACGTTTGACAAAGTTTTAGATGACATGCCAACACTTCACAAACTCCAAAGCAGAGGAGTTGCCATGCATTCTTTGTAATTTCACTTACTTGCTGTGCCCAAGACAGTCCTTCCCTCTCCACCTCCGATGCCCCAATGAGGAGTGGCTCATGGACCCATGGTTTCCTACTTCTGAAGTCAATAATCAGCTCCTTGGTCTTGCTGAAATTGAGTTGTTGTTGTGGTACTACTCAGCCAGATTTTCAATCTCCCTCCTATATGGTGATTCATCACTATCACATATTCAGCCAACGACAATGGTATAGTCAAGAAAGATTGACCTGGTCAAACAGCATCTATATGTTTGCCAGTGAGTCAACTAGTGTTGGCAGTATTTAAGATGATAACGAGGAGGCACAGAGCATAGAGTCATGAGACAGATCATCTGGTTGAGTGGTGTTACAACAATAACCTTGCAATCAACGTCAGTAAAACCAAGGATTTGAAAGTGGACTTCAGGAAGGGAAGTGAGGGAACACGTACCAATCCTTACTGGGATCAACAATGGAGAAAGTGAGTAGTTTCAAGTCCCTGGGTGTCAACATCTTTGAATCTATCCTGGGCCCAACATATTGATGCAATTTCAAAGAATGCACTACAGTGGCTATATTTCATTAGGGGTTTGAGGGGATTTAGTATGTCACCAAGGACTCACGCGAATTTCTACAGGTGTATCATGGACAGCATTCTTACCGGTTGCATTCGACGTGAAGGGGGTCACCGCACAGGATCTGAAAAAGCTGCAAAAAGTTGCTAACTCAGTCAGCTCCATCATGGGCTTCACAGCATCAAGGATGTTCAAAAGACGATGCCTTGAAAAAGCAGCACCTATAATTAAGGATTCCCATTACCCAGGACATGCCCTCTTCGTACTGCTACCATCAAGGCGGTGGGTACAGAAGCCCGAAGACTTCTTACCCTCCACTATTACATTTATAAATGGACAATGAACCCATGTACACAACTTCATTTTTTTTCTTATTGTGCTCTTTTTGCAAGACTTATTTAATTTAAATATACATACACACACGCACCCAGTTAATTGGGACACATCAGGACCAGTATGTCTTGGCCCAATTAAGCAGCTGCCCTAATTAGTTTCACGGAAATAATTTAAAAGCCCAAAAAAGTCAAAAAACTATTTAAATGAGTAACAAATTATGTATTAAAATGAAATACAGAACAAATTAGAACATTACCAATACAATAAAGCTATGTGCTAGTTGCCAATAGTTATCAATGGAGGAGTTCATCCAGTGTGTGCTGCTGTGCTCTTTGACCAACTGCAAATGACACTGGACTGCTTCCATACAATTTCCACGTTTGCACCCTCTAAATCTGTACTTTCATTGTAATATTCAAAACAACTGTTGATACCTTCAAACTCTTTGTAGTTCCTAACTTCTGAAGTAGTGAAATCATTTAGTTTTCACTCCTGACAGTTTCTGGCAACTCCAAGCCTGATTGCTTGAAACCGCAGGGAGCGAAACAGTTCTGAATTATCTTACTGCTTATTTGTCACCAACTATCAATGACAAAAATCACTGTTTTTTGAACATAAATATACTAAATTGACGCCATTTAAAAACTGTTAGCCCTTAGCACAGTGTAGTGTGTAACAGCCATACATGCAGGCAACCGACTCTAGTTATAAACTGCTCAGCAAGTCTCCTGCGTCCCAATTAAGTGGCACATTGCCCCCAGATAAACAAAGGAAATCCTAGTCATTTTCTCAATTAGTTTATCTTCCCAATAAAGAATCCACTGTAATTCTTACTGCAATTTATATTTTATTATATATTGCAATTGTACTGCTACCACGAAGTAACAAAGTTTACAACATGCACCAGTGATATTAAACCTGAATCTGCTTCTGTTTCTGATATACCAGTGAGGTTATGACATATCTTGGGAACAAAGAACAGAAAGATCTCAGTATGAAAGTTATTGAAGGTGCTAGTGTAATCTGATAATGTAGTTAAGGTAGCACAACTGAATACAGGAGAAGGGATGTTATGCTCCAACTTTATAACTCTGGCTGAAGTGCGGTATACAGTCACCACAGAAAGTATTTAATACCCCTTGAGGGGGTGCAGAGGAGATTCATGAGGATGATCCCTGAATGAAGCATTTTTGTTCTGAGGAGATTGGAGAGGCATTATCTATTTTCCACCCAGAGGTGGTAATCAAGAGGGATGTAACTGACAAATATGAAATTATTAAGGTTATAGGGTACACTGCAGGAAACTTTTCTCCTTACCAGAACTGAATAAGACCGGATTACCAAGGTTGAGTAGGGTCAGTCAGAATTTTAGAATCGGTATCAGGTTATCACCACCACGTCATGAAATTTGTCATCTTTGTTGCAGTAGCACAATGCAATACATAATAACAGAGGAAAAATGAAATACAGTATAAAAAATAAAAGTCATACAGTGGTGTCCATGGGTTCCATGTCTATTCAGAAATTGGATGGCAGAGGAGAAGAGCTGTTCCTGAATAGTTGACTGTGTGCCTTCAGGCTCCTGTACTTCCCCCCAATGGTAGCAATGAGAAGAGGCTTTGAGGGGAACTTTTTTAAACCTAAGAAGTAGCAAGTGACTGAAATCCATAGTTTCCACCAATCATGAAATGCTAGAAGATGGAATTAATATGGGTGTGTGGTCACTAGCTGGTGTAGAGAGCTGAATAACACATTTCTGTGTTGTATGACTCTTTGACTATAACAAATTAATAATATTTTTCTTTATTATCCGAGTCAGCTAATAGCTTTATTTTAGCTCTCAGTCCCATGTCAATATATTAGGCAAAAGGATTTGAGAATAAGTATTTAAAGTTAAGCCCAGAAGATGTAAGCAAACACCTAGATTAATTGTAATTTGACATTAGCAATAGCTAAATTAATAGTCATTGAGTCTGTTAATTTCAAAAGCATTCCACACATTTTACTTTCAAAAGTAATCTATTCCTGTTTGCAATAAAAGTTTTCTGCTGCATTCCCATCAAAACTTAGTGCTGTATACATTAAAATAATCCTCATTAAATAAAAGCTGTCATCAGGACATCTACCTTTTAACAGGAATTACTTAGGTCTCAACAATATCATTTAAAACTACAATGAGACCGTATACCTACAGATAAAGATGTTTTGGATTTTATTTTCTCTCTTCAGCACATACCCAACAGAGAAGGCCCAACATTCAAGACTTAACATTCAAGACTTAAAACTTACTAGCATTCAATGAGTGGACCATGGCTTAGATCCAATTTATTTAAGCCTTGCTGATCTTGATAAAATAACCTTTTTCTGATTCTCTTTCTTTCCCAGCACTTGTAATTAATTTCCATATCTTGGAATGCAGTAGAAATCCCAGTGTCACAGAATGTGGGTTTGCATTTAGACCGTTATTTAGAGGCACACGCACAGCCCCTCAGCCCATTATGTCCATGGCAAAGATTAAATACCCATCCATACTCATAATACCACATACTTAAATTTCAAATCTTCTCAATGACAGTTTTTAAAATGAAATCGAAGAACTCCACGATGTTCTTGATGCTTGCTAGAGGTTTTCTTGCCAAAGGAGAAAGTCGTTCATATTTCTGGTGGATAACCTTTCAGTTGATGAAAGATTATTGTTTTGAAACATGAAGCCCTCTCCACAAATGGTGCTTGAATTATTGAGTTTTGTTAGTATTTCCCTTTCCTTTTCAGATTCCCACCATGCAGTATTTTGCTTCTAGAGGACTGTACTGCTTAATAAGGTATGTAACTTGGAAGATAATTTTCTTAAATATTTAAGCATGTAACTACTACTTCTGGAGAACATTCACCTTGCATAGATAGTTAATTTTCCCCGTAAAGTTCATGTAGGCAAATGACTATGCAACAGTACCCCAATGTCGTAGGGCCAGGCTCTTTTCACAATGTCAAATGACTGCAGTTGCCATCTTTGAATTGATAGATGTGCCTTGAACCGTTAAGTCATGTTTGCTTTGGTGTTTGAATTTGAAATATTCCTCAAACTTGTGAACCTACTAAATAAAGTACATTGTTTAAAAAAAAGCCCTGATTAATAACCTCAGTGATTATACAATAAGCCTTCAATAATTAATTAGCAACCTTTCAGAAATTATGATAATTTTGCATCTGGCTCACCATGTGATATCTGTATTTCCCTCATCAGGGTTCCTGCTGCCATGCTCTCCTGCTACTAACAGCTTGACTGAAAGAAACATCATATCCTGATGAAAGGTCTCGGTCCAAAACATCTACTGCTTATTCCTCGCCTTTGATGCTGCCTGACCTGCTGAGTTCCTCCAGCATCTTGTGTGTTGCTCTGGATTTCCAGTATGTGCAGTATCACTTGTATTTATGGGATGACAAATGTTGTGTAACATCCAAAGGCTGAGAAAATCTGCTAGTCTGGAACCAAAGTCTCAGGCATGCTGAATTAATGGAGTATAACCCTAGTTTAATTTTTGGATATATATACACACATACATATATACATACATATCCAAAAATAATATATGGGAAAGCAAGCAGTGCCATTCAGTTCTTGGAAATGATCACTACTTATTTCCTCCTTTGCTTTCACACTGTGTCTCCCAACATGGATTACAAAATTGACGGAGGTCTCCAGGTCAGTAATGTATTAGTGCAACAAAGAAACATTCAGCGTTCTCAAATTTCTTAAGTTAACTTTTAGTTAAGTAATCACTATTGGAGAACAAGTACTTGAACCAAACAGTGGCTTCCATTTTGAGAGCCTTGAACTGGAGGTAAACCTTGAAATGTCTTGCCCACCTTAGCTGAAAACAGACGTGACAGTTCCACTTTGCAAAGCTTAAAACTGCCACCAAGTCAACATGCAAAATTATCAAAAAGAACACGTAAAGGGCTTCTACAGAATCTATGCAATAAATAGGCTTCTTCATTTAAAGGATTAAACATGGAATGGCAGTTCTTAATCTCAACAATTTTAAGTATAATTACTAATATCCCAGGTGGTAGGTGCACCTTTTAAAATATTGCAGAAACTGATTCTTGAACATCCTTTGAACGTTCATCCCTCGAGTTCTTGTAGCAATTTATATAAAAATAAAAGAATTCTATACAAGCTAAATAGTCCCTTGAGCCTGTTCAGTCGTTTAACACTGTTGGTGATTCAGTACGCAAATGCATTTTCCCATCTAATTCCTACGTCTTGATTCACTTTGATTCATCATACTTTGCTGTGAGTATACAAAACAGATGAACATTCACAGGCAACACATACAAAATGCTGGTGGAACTCAGCATGTGTCAGCCCAAACCGCCAACTCTGTACTTTTTTCCTTAGATGCTGCCTGGCCTGCTGAGTTCCTCCAGCATTTTGTGTGCTTTGCTTGGATTTCCAGCATCTGCAGATTTCCTCTTGCGATTAAACATTCATAAGTGTGAGATATTCATAAAATTTAAATCTGAGTAAAGACATTTCTTCTCATCTCTATTCCTAAATAGCACACTCCTGATTAAGTCCCTTCAGCCCTTTGTGTCAATACCAGCCATGAAATACTCATCATTACTAATTCTACCTACCAGCTATAAATGTTCATATTTTTCTGTGCCTTGGTGATTCAGGTGCAAGTCCAGATCTTGCTACTGGTGGAGTACCTGCCTCCATTACTCACTCAGTACATTCCAGATGCTAACCACTTTCTGAGTGAAAAGGTTTTTTCCTCAGATCTTATCTAAATCTCTTTCTCTTACTCCAAGACTGTGCTATCTGTTTTTTGAAATGCACTGTGGTGAAAAGTTCCCTACTTCATTTTATTTACACCCCACAATTTTCCATTCAGACTTCACTGCTCCAAGGGGGAAAAAAAAGTCAATCCTCAAGTGAGGTCTTCCATCCCAAGCAAGATGCTGAACACTCTGCTCTGTACCCAATGCTCACTCAGCATGTGTGGAAAGAACTTGCTGAGCTTTTCCAGCATTTTCTGTTTTTGTTTCATGGTCTTAATGTGTCAACCAGAACTGTATTTCAGATTCCAGCATCTGTAGTCAACTTCTGTCACTGGCCTTCACTGGAATACAAGAGTAATGAGGTTATGGAACAATGTTGTTTTACAAAGTGTAAAACTAGTAACAAAAGTGACTGCAGAAGCTGGAATCCAGATGAAAAAGCAAAATATTCAAAGAACCCAATGATCAACTGGCATCTGTAGAGGCAAAAGGCCCCCTCTACATTGATGACACCTGACACAGACGAGACTAGTCCAATGCACAAGGTAGGATCTCTTAGTGGCTCCCCATTTCAATTTCAGTTAGGTTGAAAGGTCTGTAATTGCCAGTCTTTTTCCTTGCTGCTCTTAAAAAGAGGCATTTGCTGCCCTTTAATCATTTGGTACCTGCTTGTGGCCAGTGAAAATTTAAAAATCTCAGCCAAAGCCCCTGAAATGTTTTCTTTTATCTTCCAAAACAACCTAGAATAAATCTAATCTCATCCCAGGATTTGCCTACCTTTAAACCTGCTAAGGCATCAAATACCTTCTATTTATGGAAATGCACACTATAATTTTACCTTTCCCTTTGCTGAATCCTCCAACTATAAAATCTATTTCATTGGTGAATACTGATAAGTATTTATTTAGGGCCTCACCTAAACCTTCTGGCCCTACGCAGATAACCAATTTCCCTAATGGGCCCTGCTTGTTGCCCGGATCCTTAATCCTCAATGTACATAAAACACCTTTGAATTTACCTTAATCCTGCCTGCCAGTGCTATTTCATGGCCGGCCCTCATTGCTTTCCTACTTTCTTATTTAAGCATCTTTCCGCTCTTTTTTTTAAAAATACATAACAGGCCTCCCATTTTAGTTCTCAAATCTGCTACATTTTATTTTCACTCTTTACCTTTGGATTATGATTATTTTGAACGCTTATCATTTGTCCTTTGAATACTTCACACTGTGCAGATGCAGACCAACTTGCAAGTATATGTCCCAGTCTACCTTGGCCAGGTGTTCCCAATATTAAAATAAGTCACCTTCCCTAAATTTAGGTCATTTATTCTGGATCTGTCTCCCTCCCCCCACAAACAAAATACTGAAACAAGTTTCTCAACTATCAAATAAAAACACAAGAAATTTTATTGTATTATTTTATACCGAGAATGTGCAAATCTTTTGATGAAAAGGTGAGAAAGAATCTGAGTAATCTAAATACCGGTATGTTCAAATTCCAACCAACTAAAGTTTCCTTGGTGAAAGATGAAACTAAAGCTGCACATTACTCTGAAAAATATGGGTCAAAATATACAATTTTTCCCATTGATGTTGCTTGCAAAACAATATCCATTGCTTGTTGGCCAAGAACATTTCAAATCTTAATATGGGATTTTGATTCTTGGAAGA
Organism: Hemitrygon akajei; assembly: GCF_048418815.1. NCBI lineage: Eukaryota > Metazoa > Chordata > Chondrichthyes > Myliobatiformes > Dasyatidae > Hemitrygon > Hemitrygon akajei. The sequence continues at coordinate 180,495,463 of NC_133126.1, read as the reverse complement.
AAAATGGCAGTAATTTGAAATAACGTGTTAATTTGTTAAGAAACATTCAGCATCTTCAAAATGCTTCTCATCAGTAATTTTTAAGCAATCATAAGGAGTCAAGTTATGGATAGAGATTTTAGAATTTTACTTCATTCTTGATTCAATTTTTTTTTAAATGTGACAGACTGAAGCAGGTTCATAAAATTTCATAAAGGTTAGGATAATTAACAAATGAAGATTTCCTGATGTAACCAACATCCTTCATCAAATCCTTTGAAAGATACATGGTTTTAATGATATAAACCCTACCATAAGAGCCAACGGCTAAACAAAAGCAGTTCAATGAGAGTTAATGAATCTGATATTAACCAGATTCAAAATCTGAATACTTTCCACAATTCATCCATGATGTTTTGTTCAGGTCCCTCGCAGCAGAATCTGTTCAGCTTGTGTTGCTTACCATGGCCAAGTTAAAAGTCACAGAGCTTATTTAAAACACTGGTAGCCAACTTGGTCAAATTCTGGTCTTTCAGAATTTTGAATGTGCATTGTAAGACAAGGTTCTGGTTTAGTTGAGCAAGGGAAACCTATTGACTTATCAGCAATATCATTCCACAGCCAACCACTCTAAAACAGGCAAATGTCATACAGATATATTTATTGGTTTTCCTGAAGTCTAAAGACAATGGGATTACTTTATAAAAACATGAATATTTTTCTGTATTTAAATATATATAGATTACAGTTTCAGTTCTTAAAAATTTTCTCCTCCAAGAATAGGTAAACAAGCCCCAGGTACCAGATTTCAGGAAATGACTTCAGATATAGATTTAATCTCTCATTTATCTAAGTAGTACAAATTGCGTGAGCAGTCATGTTTAAAAGTTTCTTTCCAGAAGCATTTACTAGACCATAAGTAGCTAAAATTAAATAAATGCATTGATTACACTAAAGAACACCAATACTGCTATCAACTAATCAATGCAGCCATTGGGCAATTATGATGTAGTTATGTAACCATATCTGATTTCAACCTGACTTTCGACATCTAGTCAACATTTTTAAGCCCTTGCAAAAATACCATCAATCTGATCACCTCAAAAGAACATTTAAGAAAAAACACTCAGCCATTTCACATAAGTTACAATTTAAGATATTATAAGCAGTGTTCATGCATTGTGAAGTAGACACAGAACAAAGATTTTAGGTTTAAATATTCAAAGCATCATATTAAAGCACAGCTGTTACCTGTGAGAGTTACACAAATTGCATCAAATCTAGGTCTAATCATCACTGGCATCAACTATTGGTACACTAGAGTCAAATCTACACTACTCCATCCAAACACTCATAACTTGCTCAATTTTGAAATTTCACCCTAACATTATAACAAGTAATAAAACAAACTAGTACTCCTTCTGAACAATCTTGCAATTAAGCATAATATGAAAGACTAAAATAATGCATTGAAAAGCAATACACACATTCCATACACCTGAGAAAGCGTTGCACACAACTTAACACTGCTACACCAGTAAATGAGCAAAGTAATCTCATTTAACAAACTACACAGGCAGTTAATCCCAAACATACAAAGGAACCATTGCTCAGCTACCCAAAATCTTAGCCATAAGCACTGATTGACAAATAACCTGATGTCATTTATGTCAGGGACACTTTCTACTATCAGCAGCAATGAAAAATTAAAGAAGAAACGTGTACCTTTCTGTTGGGATAACCACTTTGACTATGGCGTGCGACAGAGTCTGTATATGAAGTCACATCAGACAATAAAGATAGGATAATATGAGTATTGGCAACTTAAGCAGCAAGTATACAAAAATATTAATGCATTTTTAAAACCTTCAAGGTAACATTTATGCTATTATAAATCAATACTTAATAAACTAAGTACACGTATTTAAGATAACTAAAATAAACAGAAAACCAGAGATAGAAATAACTGGATATTTGTCTTTACATTGCAATGAAATTAGAACCAGGACAAAGTCCCAATGGTAGAAATGATTATGACAAATCTCTGATCATAGATCAGTTAATGTGGGAATATTTACTGATGCTCAAGAGTGACTGATATTTTACAGCATATAAAAAGAATATTAGACAATACTTTAATAGGCAGCAGACACATAACACAATTGTAGTCTGTTATTATGTCCATTACAAATTTTGATTTGACGCTGGTGGGATATTTAATTTGTGACATCAAGAAGCACACAATCAACTCATCCCTGAAGTTTAATGGTCACATCATCTAGAGATGAGTCACTTCTCATATCCATCACCTCCCACTCAATCATTATGATACAATTTAACGCTGACATTAAATGATGAAATTCTACTGAAACACACTCAAAATTCATAAGTGTACAAAATTGCAAGTGCCCAAGTAGTGATCTTAAGCTTTGTCCTAGACCTAACGTGCAGTCTAAAGACAAATATATGAACGGCTATTCAAAATACTAAGATTACCATGACATGACTTTATTAATGTACATTGTTTCTAATGCTTTTTAAAATATTAGATATCAAATTCTTTGGGGGAAATGAAACATCTCAATTTTCAAGTGATCAAATTTAAATCAAAATACATCTTTCTTTCAAAAGTCTAGCAAAGGGTATAACCTGTGCAGCATTAAATTTCAAAGTAAAGGTTATCCAACACGGATTAGAGACCATCTATTTTGTGGATAAGTAAATCCAAGAAAAATCTAAATACACAAAACGAGGAAACTGATATCTTTCTCCACATCCTCATCTATTCCCAACTTTTCAGAATAGCAAAAGTGTATCTAGTGATGAGCTCACCGAAATTTGCTTAGTGGCCTAGCAACCTTCAGAAGTGATGAACATGCATTACCCCTCAAGTTAATCTCTTACCACAGGGAATGGATGTTTACAAACAGCTACTGATTTGGTAAAATACTATGGATGTCTGCACTTGGGTCACAAGAATGTGCACCTGCAGTGTAATATTCAATTGGAAAAATAATTTCTGGGGGAAATAAAGCCTGAAAGTCACTTTATACCACAAAAAGTGTGCATTGCTTACAGAATAGCACTAATTTAGTTCAGGGTCATCCACAGCTTTTTAAGTGAAAATTGCTGGCAAAAGGATGACAATTCTTTAAATCTATTTAAAAGGCAGAGGAAGAATCCAGTGGGGTTAATAAGTAACAATTCTGGATTTCTAAAAGGTCACAAAACTACAAGCCTTCTGCCTCATGGAAGCATATAGACTACGTTAGTCATATACAGGATACAGGATTTGGAATAACAAAGCCTACCTTGGAAAGATTTCAGCTGTAAACACTTTTTAAACACAGTATTTTCCTGCTGGGATAATAGAGGCCTCAAAGCCAACAAATTGTAAGTCAAGACAGTGGGTGAACATGCGAGATTTGACTACTTGCCTTTTACTGGGTAAAGAGAAACTTTATAGATCTTCCTCAGGGATATAGGCAGAACCCACAACAGACTAAATTTTGCATGTTATGTAGAAGGAATGGACTTGATGGGTTGAATGGTCTTTTTCATTCCCCATGTTTAAACTGTTACAGTCTTTTAATTTGCAGTTTAGACAATATTTATTATAGAGTTGGTGATATATAAATGCAAGTTCTGCTTTTATTCCTTGTGAAAGACAATGGGGAAGTTTAAATACAAATTTGAAGTCATTAAATAAAATATTCAAAAGCCAGACTATAGATTTCACAGGTTAATTCCAATAACCTCTCTACTTTCAAGCACTGAATTAAGAATCAGAAACTAAAAGTTGAGCTCTATCTCTGAATACTAGCAAAATGTATACTAACCAGAGAAAACAGAGCTAATAAAAACTCTGATCAAAGGTGTCCATGAAAATTATTATTTATTAAAATGTGTAAAAATCTAAATACCAGCAAACATTAATTGCAATGAATTATATTCCTTCAAATTCCTCACCTAGATTTTTAAAATTACCTTTTCAAAGTCATCTTGATTTTTCGGTGGCATCACTGGTGTCGTGGGGTTCTTTAGTCTCTCCCGTGGCTGAGCGTTGAAAGGTAACCCAGATGGAGGTGGCGGTAGAGTCAACTCCATCATAGCAGGTGGAATATAAATGGGGTGAGGTGGAATGGGCACAGCTTTCCCCCAGCCCAACTTCATTTCAAAATCCATAATAATTTTCCCTGAAAGGAAGTAAAACTTTGTGAATTGATGTATAGGTGGAATATTACTGTTCCTTATTTCAAATTTGTTTTGAAAGCGTCTCTGCCTTCTTAAAAAACAATTAGCTCCCCTACTCTTGTACAAGAAATAGCTTAAGTTTATCAAATCAAGACAAGTTCTTAAATGGAGTCTTCTTTTTGTGAAATAACCAGCTCCTATTCACTGGATATTTTCCAACTACTTTTATTCCAAAACAGAAAAACTGCTTCATTTCAGGCTTTTAGTAGTTGGAACCATTATGGCAAAATTAAAAGGATTTTTGATGGTGGGTAAATCCATACATTATCCGCAATTACGTCAGAATTATGATTAAATATCATAGATTTCCAAGATACTTTTTTTTGGAATTGCCATTTTATCTCCCTCCATTTTTCTGCCACTTTTGTCTCTTCTCCATTTCTGTATCCCTCACCCTTCACCTTTCTATAGTATCTTTTCCCTTTCTGCTCATTTTTAGTACCCCATGTTACTTATCTTACCAAGGCAGGGAGGCATGCTTATAGCTACAGTATGCTCTACTCTGAATATCCTGAGGAAAATTTAGATGTGTAGATCTCCATAATCTATTGGATGGGGAAAGAATTCTAATGAGCCAGATGTTTTGGGGTTCATATTGAATATCCCATGAGAGATATAGCTGCTGACAAGCTGCAAAACAATTTGCTCTTAAAGCCAATCTTTTATACATACAACAGCTTAATCACTGGAGTGAAATTTTAGCCACATAGCAGATCACAACTCTAACCAATCTATAAAGTATCAGAATAAAGACAGTACAACAGAAGAACAGCAAAAGCAAACACACTTACCTGAGTGGCTCAAGTCAAGGTACAATCACAAAGATGGAGAAAATAAAGATCAGCAGAAAGATGAACAAAACAATTTGTTCAAAGTAAAGATATAGAAAAGTTTAACATACAGTATTTCATTCTGATACCACAAACAAGCCGTAACCTCCTCTGCAATGTTGCCTACACATTTCAGTAAATTTGCTTCCAATTACTTACCATTTAGATTTTTCAAAGCTCTTTCAGCATCCCTTCTGTTCATATAGGCTACAAATCCACAATTTCTTTCTCTGGCTCTTTCTTCTTCTGTTCTGGGCCACATTATCTTAACACTAGCCAAGGGGCCAAAGCGTCCAAATTCTTGGCATAGCATTTCTTCATTCATCTGTACATCAGAATGAAATATTCCGTGCAAGTCAGCTATACTTAGATTAGATATCATTTGTTAAAATAAAAAAATTTCACCAATACATTGTAATGGGTTTAATTGCTAAGATATGGCACCTAAATAAATGAAATACTGAACCTTACAAATTAAGTTCATTCAAATAGAAAAAAAACCAGCTGGTTATTTTAGATTATATGGCAATTTTGCATAAGTATTGTATTATCAGAATGTACAGAATGTTGCTGTACAGATACCTTAGGTTTCCTTACCTAATAGAATTTTAAGGTTTATTCTAAGATTAAAAGAAACTTGATAACTGTTGAATTTAACACCATGTGATATGGCAACATCTTGGAGAACCAATCAGCTGGGTTGGACTGATGCAGTTCTGAATGCTCTGAGATTAGTGAACAGCATCAGAAAGCTCACTAAATTTATTGTTAAAACTTTCTTGTTCAAGTTCAATTTCAATTTATAATCATTCAACGGTACACATGTATACGGCCAGAGGAAACAACATTCTTCTGGACCAAGGTGTACAGCAGATAAATACAACTCACTCACACAACACGACGTAATATTACTACAAATAAATGAACAAATAATAAGGTGCATATACGATACAAGTTAAAAAGTAAACAGCATAACACTAATGGATCTTCACAAGTGATGAGTCCTGGATTGTGGCAGTGAATTCAGTAGTCTTACAATCTGGGGGAAGCAGCTGTTTGTCATCTTAACAGTTTTTGTTCTAATGCTATGGTATCACCTGCCTGATGGTAGAGGGTAAAGACGGATGGTTGGAATAACTGATGACACTAAGGGCCGTGCACATTCTGCATGTCTGATAAATATTTCTGATGGGTAGAAGTAAGGCTCCAACAATCTTCTCAACAGTTCTCGTAATTCTTTGTAGGAGCCTGCGGTCACATGCCTTGCAATTCCCGTACCAAATGGTGATGCAATTGGTCAGGATGCTCTCAATGGCGCTCCTGTAAAAACTGGTTAGAACAGGGGAGCAGAGCCTCAGTCTCCTCAGAAAGTGGAGCCGCTGTGCTTTCTTGACCAGAGGTGATGTTGAGGAACAAGATAAGATCGTCCGTTATGCGCACACCCAGAAACTTGGAGCTCTGAATTCTCTGCAGAGGAGCCGTGTATGTGCTGGTGGAGTGGTCAGCCTGCACACTCAAGTCCACAGGTTTTTTTTTTGACTCAAACTGCTGTGCTCACACCATTCTACCAGCCACTCTACTTCCTCTCTGTAGACCGTCTCATCATCATTGTTGATGAGGCCACCCACTATTATGTCATCAGCAAACTTGATGATTCTATTTGAATTGAATCTAGCAGTGCAGTCAAGCGTCAGCAGTGGGCTGAACACACAGCCCCAGTTACTTTACCAAATACCTTGTTGGTTAACAATGAATTATGTCCCAAGTTACCCTCATCCTTAGTTTCTGGGGACTCCACATGCACTCAAGATCAGGTTGGTGACCTGGAGACTGCCTGTCCTGGGGTTAGAGGGCCGCCTCTATGTGTGCATGGGAGGTAAGGGGCTTGTTTTACTGTTGTTTTGTTGCTGTTGCTTGTATGTTCTACGAACATAGTGGGCTTGCAATTTTGACAACAAAATGTGTGGTGACACTTGAAGCTGCCCCGGCACATCCTTAGGTTGTGTTGGTGCATTTCATTGTATTTCGATGTACATGTGATAGATAAATAAATAAATCTAAACCCAAATCTATCCACACCTGCTCAATTCCACTTCTGCTTCATGTTCTTTAAATGCTATCAAAACAAGATACCTTGAGGGAAATGGCCAAAAAACATACTGAATGGCATGAAAGTAGATTGTTGAACATGGAAGGGAGATAGCAAAAAAAGAAAACTTAACCAGTACCAGTTTGAACTGATCAGCCAGTTGCAGGTCTAACTGGACCAATGTTTATTACACTTCACTCAATCGCAGAGAGCAAGACAACCGACAGATTCTTTCAATATAGATCCATCAGTTTATAATTTTTGCCTCAACCAATACATTCAGAATTTGCATTAGAAATCTGAATAAATACCAACAATTTCAATTGATCAGAATTTAAAAATCTGTACCTTCGGATTAATGTTACCAATATATAAATTAGTTGTAGTTGGATCTCCAGAATCATGAGAGCCAGGAGTAAATTCTTCAAGTGCTAAAAAGACATAAAATATTTCTTAGTAAATGTTTTTAAAAAAAAGGGGGGGTTTAATGTTTTGAAAATATGAATTAGAGGTACTACCATTTGTTTGTCTGTTTCGCCTTGAAGATTCAGCTGAAAAGAAAAAATATTTGAGTGTCATACTTTAAAATAGAAGTGTTTTACTCTATAAAAATTGGCAAAAGTTTTGATGACAATTTGGCACTGGTGACTGTCAATTCAGAATGAACTACATGCCAACAGATTAAACTCTTCTTAGACAAATCAAACAACATGAGGTAGTTAAAACTCCTGACAACTGTAAAAAAAAAAATTGCCCAGCTTGTGTTTACCACATCAAATATCAATCCACTGCCAAATTCACCAGACAATTAGCACTTGCAACACTATCATCTGCGCAAGTACAAGAAAAAATACAGGCAGGATATTCTCCGGATAGCATCAGTAAGGTTAGCAAGTTGTGGGCATGCTATATTGGCATTGGAAGTATGGCAACACTTGTGGCCCCACCCCCCAAACATGTATTCGCACTGTGTTAGTCATTGAAGCAAAGATGCATTTCACTGTATGTTTCAATATACATATGACAAACAAAGCTAATCTTTATCTTTCTTAAAACTTTATTTTTAAAAAACAAAGAGTTACAAAAAGGAAGCTCAGGAATAGATTGGGACACTTAAGAATGAAATAGTAAATGATAAAATTAAGGCGGCTAATATGCCAACTTACTAGTTTGCACTTAAACCTACTAAATAACACCGCAGACAATGCGGGAAAACAATATTAAATCCAACTTTAGTTTCTTTAAATTAATAAAAAGGAATTTGTTTCATAAACCTAACACTAAATGCTTGGTTAGAACATAACTGAAATATGGTGAACAGTTTGAGCACCATTTCTTAGGCAACGTATATTGACTGACCTCAGATGGAGAGCAAAGATTTACTAGAATGATGAAGTTAGTACCCTAACAGTAGTATCCTCACAGCAATTGACCCTAGTGAGCATTTCCAGGCTTTTTTGTTTACTTTTTGATTTTAGTCTTGGTCTACTAGAATGAAACCCAATCTTCACGGGTTAAATTACAAGTAGAGCTTACACTACCTGGTGTTACATTCCTAAGAGGTTAGTAGTTAGTCAATAATTTGACTTAAGTGCTAAAGATATTAAAAATCTACAAGTTACACAAACTGGTTAAGAAATATTTCCTCAGAATGCCAGCATTTGAGGACCTTGAGGTTCTTGTCAAAAAGTTACACAACAGCCTTTCATAAGGGAAGTCAGGAAATATTGTTACATTGTGGGTGGTAGAAATTTCTAAGTCTTCTAAAAATCAAAAAACATTGTTAGCCAATTTTGAATTTTACATCAGAGTTTGAGTGCAAGATAAAAACTGTACAAACAGCTGAAAGGTTACAAATTAGTTACAAATCAGATATAATTTAAATACTGCAACAATGGTCCATACACTTTCCGTGTTTCAAATGAAGATAACCAGCAAGTAAGCAGGATACTGAGAACAACTGAATGCTCAGGTGGACAAACAGGTAGGTGATGTTTTAATTCCAATGGCCTTACCCCAATCCAAAAACTATCCCATAAGAAAATATGTCAGCTGTTTAATGGTACGGAGGTAGGAGAGCAGGCAAGCTAAACATGAGCAGAAAACATTAAAAAGTCATCTGATAGTGGGATTTGAACACTGGGACTGCTTGAATACTTGCTGCAAAATCTGATACGAATATTTGGTCTTCTTGACTAACCCTTGCCAGCAGCTGCTGACTTTTACTGCATTTAAAATCAATATTTCAATTGGGAATGACACATGGTATTCAGCTATAATACAAATATGTGTTATGAGCATCAGACTGCATTGCTCATTATTCTTTCAGCCAAAATCTCATACACTGGGCCAAGCTATGCAACAGTTCAGGAAGGGACAGAACAAATTTTTCAACACTGGAACTTGGAAAATTTGACCCTTAGGTGCAAGAGCATTTCAGACTGCATTCATGCACCCCCTAGTGTTCAATTGCATGATGGCGTCTTATGTGGCAATACCATTTCTATGTCACGCAGAGTCCAAGAGTTCCAACTATAAATACGGCACAACTCTGACATCTGTTATTCAAGCATTCAGAAATCCTGGTGGCTCATCACCAGGAGACACATCCTATGTTCTGTCGACTTAGTGGGGTCCTGGTTCCCACATCACACTTAAACTCACCCAGTTGTGTTGGCCTTGCTCTGTATAAACATACTGTTTCTGTTTCCCACACTTCCCTTAAATTTACTGTGCAACATCTTTAAACATAAAAAAGTGTGTTGGAGTTTTAATAAAACAAAATCTAACCGAAGTCCCAAGTCTGCTACTTTATAAATTCAGCTATGAACTGAAAAAACTACAATTTTTCTAAAATTTAACGTTTGCCACATACATATTTAGTCACTCTTTTGAACATAAAATGCATATCTAAACAATTACTACTTTGAAATGATAGAATTTTAAACGCAAATCCACATCCAAAACCCAAACACTACATTTCATTTATCGTCATGCTAAAATCTTAACATTTACAGCTTAATATTTCCAAAGAATCCTGCTTTCAAAATAAATATGCTTGGTCGAGATTAACTATGATAAAAATCCACATGCTACGCAACGTACAAATTTTAAAAGAGGCAATATTATTGATCTGCTACACCCAAGAACAAGACCCATTTACCTGGTATGGAAACACAAATGTTCTTGAATGGAAAAGGCCATCACGGGTAAAGCCCTCCCAACCACTGAGCACATCTACACGCAGCGCTGCTGCAGGAGTGCAGCATCCATCATTAAATAACCTCACCATCCAGGTCATGCTCTCTTTTTGCTGCTGTCATCAGGAAGGTGATACAGAAGCCTCAGGGCCCACTCCACCAGGTTCAGAAACAGTTTACCCATCAATCATCAGTCTCGAACGACAGTGAATAATTTCACTTAACTTCACTGTTTCCGCATTCTATGGACTCACTTCAAGAAAATCTTATGTTCTTGATATTTATTGCTTATTTATTAGTTCCTTTTGTATTTGCAGTTTGTTGTCTTTTGCACATTGGTTGTTTGTCCGTCCTGTTGGGGACGGCCATTCATTATTTCTTTTAGTTAATGTGAATGCCCACAAGAAAATAAATCGAAGTGTTGTGCATGTACTTAGATAATAAATTTACTTTGAAATATCTGGCTTCCAACAACTAAATTCTTATGAGAATCAAATTAAATTCAAAAGGGGGTTGAGTTCTGGTGTAACAATAGATTTTACTCACAAGAGCGGCGACTTTGCGAAGAATCTTCTGATGGCAGAGGTTCAAAACGACTAGGCCTGAAAGAAGTATCCTTACTCCCTTTTGTTTTCTGCCGTTCATCACGTTCTTCCTGGATTCTGAAACCAATATCAAAGTCTTTTTATATGATGTAAATGTTTTCATCTACTGAAAAATGCTGTTAAGTTAGTGAAATTATTGTATACCAAGTCCTGATTGTTTGCGAGATAGAGGCACAGAGTTCATATAGGCACTTAAAAGCAACAGCTATTAAAATATTTTCCTCAGTACCCATATACTCCTCAAATAAAGAGTGTTATAACCATATAACCATATAACAATCACAGCACGGAAACAGGCCATTCCGGCCCTCCTAGTCCGTGCCGAACTCTTAATCTCACCTAGTCCCACCTACCCGCACTCAGCCCATAACCCTCCACTCCTTTCCTATCCATATACCTATCCAATTTTACCTTAAATGACACAACTGAACTGGCCTCTACTACTTCTACAGGAAGCTCATTCCACACAGCTATCACTCTCTGAGTAAAGAAATACCCCCTCGTGTTTCCCTTAAACTTTTGCCCCCTAACTCTCAAATCATGTCCTCTCGTTTGAATCTCCCCTACTCTCAATGGAAACAGCCTATTCACGTCAACTCTATCTATCCCTCTCAACATTTTAAATACCTCGATCAAATCCCCCCTCAACCTTCTACGCTCCAATGAATAGAGACCTAACTTGTTCAACCTTTCTCTGTAACTTAAGTGCTGAAACCCAGGTAACATCCTAGTAAATCGTCTCTGCACTCTCTCTAATTTATTGATATCTTTCCTATAATTCGGTGACCAGAACTGTACACAATGTTGTAGAAACAGTGTTGTAGAAACACAAATTAACCATTAAAATGTTTCCATGGTTAAAAAAAATTCTACTTAAAAACTACTTCCTTTGAAACTTCTAAGAGTGACACAATAAGGATGATTGTCACAAATTAGTGAGACTCTTGACAAACTTTATCTGGAGACATTCACTATATACAAACAATCATTCTTCAGTGTGTATCTATATGGGGCCAACTTCACTGTAACGCAGCAAATCAGGGGGTAACAAGGACCAAATATATATACTTTTTAAATTGATGAACATTTACTTACTGTTTTAATTCCTCTTTGAATAGTTCCAAATTACTTTTCTTCTTCTCCTTTTCACCCTTCTTTAGGGGCTGAAAATAATCCAGTTAGTTGACTTAAAACAATGTATTCATCAGTATTAAGAAGTTTAAATTGCAAAGTTAACAATAAAGAAACAGCACCAAATTTATCCACGCCATATTTAATTCAACAATTAAACACAACCTACCGAGAATGGGTAAAAAAGTGGTGCTTAAATAAGTCAAGAATAAAATATTGCACCTGCTGGAAACTTGAAATTAAAAAAAATGATTGATGGCCCAATTGGAAAAGATTAAAAACAGCTGGATAAATCTCACATTAAAAGTATGGCAGAAGGTGACAAATTTATGTGGAATTTATAATATGTTAAAACTTTTTAGATGGTGTGCTTATGATACTGAATTCTTTCCCAGCAAAGGAAATAAAAGATTTGGATTATGGATAAAGAAAGGCCTTACAACCTACCTGTCATTCACACATAAAAATACATTACAAAGTTTTCAATCCCTACAGGACAAACATGGCCTAGAACACAATGACTTTTTTTTTGGTACCTTCGAGTACAACACTACTTTAACCAGAGTTGTAGATGTACAGACTTATCAACAGCAGAATTAGAAATTTTCAAGATTTTGAATTCAGCTTACAGTTCAATACCAAGTAAATCAATTTCTCGATTATATAATGCCCTCTCTCATGCCAAAAATGAAAACACATTGTATATTAAAGTGGGAGAAAGAAGGAAGGTTGGTACTTTTAGAGGTGGTTTGGGGTAAAATATGCAGCTTTCAGTGGTCATCAACTAGCCCTTTGGTTTGGAGAGAACATTGCTGGAAAAATATAAGATACTTCAAGACCCCATACCAGGAAAAATATAAAGACACAAACATGGCATATTGGAGAAGATGTGGCTCCAAGGAGGCAAATCATTTCCATATTTTTGGGGATTGCCCTAAATTAAGTTTATATTGGAAAGGTATTCTCAGAACATTAGTTAAGGTATTTAAGATACAGATACATCTGGGCTTTGTGACTCTCTATTTGGGGTATGTATTGTTTTCGGAACAGAAGAAAGATATAAAGTTGCTGCAGGCCCTTTTAACGGCAAGAAAGAAATCAATCACCAGAAAGTGGCTAAATCCAGTATCACCTACTTTAGAAGATAGGCATGAAATTATTTTGGAAATATTTAAAATGGAAAAGATGACTTACTCCCTGAGAATTCAAGAAATTTTTTTTTAAATCAAATTTGGAATAAATGGATCGAATTTATAACCACAACGCAAGCAGACTTTAGATGATTCTCCTAATGGTTCATACTGCTTTTCTCATCAACACGGTAATAGTGTTAACGTAAGCTCCCTTGGTTTGAATGTTCACAGCTTTATTTCTGAAAAACGTGGAATTAACACAAGTAAAGGAAAAGATTTGGGGAAAAAAAGATAATTTGAAGTAAATAAGTACACAGGAATTGGATAAGTATGTTTATGGGTAGGAGCAAACATGAATGTGTTAAGATACAAACACCTACGATGGAATTTACATAGGGTTACACACATTATTTTGGACATGAAAGAAATGGTCGAGAAGAGATCAATAGAATTCATTATTCAACCACTATTATTACTAATTTTTAACAACAATTATTATTATTTATAACCATATAACAATTACAGCACGGAAACAGGCCATCTCGGCCCTTCTAGTCCATGCCGAATGCTTACTCTCACCTAGTCCCACTGACCTGCACTCAGCCCATAATCCTCCATTCCTTTCCTGTCCATATACCAATCCAATTTTTTTTTAAATGACAAAATCAAACCTGCCTCTACCACTCATGTCCTCTTGTTTGAATCTCCCCTACTCTCAATGGAAAAAGCCAATCCACGTCAACTCTATCTACCCCCCTCATAATTTTAAATACCTCTATCAAGTCCCCCCTCAACCTTCTATGCTCTAAAGAATAAAGACCTAACTTGTTCAACCTTTCTCTGTAACTTAGATGCTGAAACCCAGGTAACACTCTAGTAAATCTTCACTGTACTTGCTCTAATTTGTTGACATCTTTCCTATAATTCGGTGACCAAAACTGTACACAATACTCCAAATTTTACAATTTTACAATTTACAATGCCTTGTACAATTTTAACATTACATCCCAACTCCTATACTCAATACTCTGATTTATAAAGGCCAGCATACCAAAAGCTTTCTTCACCACCCTATCCACATGAGATTCCACCTGCAGGGAACTATGCACCATTGTTCCTAGATCACTCTGTTCTACTGCATTCCTCAATGCCCTACCATTTACCATGTATGTCTTATTTTGATTATTCCTACCAAAGTGTAGCACCTCACACTTATCAGCATTAAACTCCATCTGCCATCTTTCAGCCCACTCTTCTAACTGGCTTAAATCTCTCTGCAAACTTTGAAAACCTACTTCATTATCCACAACTCCACCTACCTTAGTATCATCTCCATACTTACTAATCCAATTTACCACCCCATCATCCAGATCATTAATGTATATGACAAACAACATTGGACCCAGTACAGATCCCTGAGGCACACCAGTAGTCACCGGCCTCCAACCTGATAAACAGTTATCCACCACTACTCTCTGGCATCTCCCATCCAGCCACTGTTGAATCCATTTTACTACTTCAATATTAATAACTAACGATTGAACCTTCCTAACTAACCTTCTGTGTGGAACCTTGTCAAAGGCCTTACTGAAGTCCACATAGACAACATCCACTGCTTTACCCCCGTCAACTTTCCTAGTAACCTCTTCAAAAAATTCAGTAAGATTTGTCAAACGTGACCTTCCACACACAAATCCATGTTGACTGCTCCTAATCAGACCCTGTCTATCCAGATAATTATATATACACCATCTCAAAGAATACTTTCCATTAATTTACCCATCACTGACGTCAAACTTACGGGCCAATAATTGCTAGGTTTACTCTTAGAACCCTTTTTAAACAATGGAACCACATGAGCAATACGCCAATCCTCTGGCACTGTCCCCATTTCTAATGACATTTGAAATATTTCTGTCAGAGCCCCTGCTATTTCTACACTAACTTCCCTCAAGGTCCTAAGGAATATCCTGTCAGGACCCAGAGACTTATCCACTTTTAAAACTTTTTTATTCTTTAAAAGCTCTAGTACTTCCTCTTCTTTAATCATCATAGCTTCCATAACTACCCAACTTGTTTCCCTTACCTTACACAATTCATTATCCTTCTCCTTAGTGAATACCGATGAAAAGAAATTGTTCAAAATCTCCCCCATCTCTTTTGGCTCCACACATAGCTGTCCACTCTGATTCTCTAAGGGACGAATTTTATCCCTCACTATCCTTTTGCTATTGATATAACTGTAGAAACCCATTGGATTTATTTTCACCTTACTTGCCAAAGCAACCTCATATCTTCTTTTAGCTTTTCTAATTTCTTTCTTAAGATTCTTTTTATTCCTCAAGCACCTCATTTACTCCATGCTGCCTATTTTTATTGTAGATCTCTTTCTTTTTCCTAACCAAGTTTCCAATATCCCTTGAAAACCATGGCTCTCTCAAACTTTTAACCTTTCCTTTCAACCTAACAGGAACATAATGATACTGTACCCTCAAAAAAATCCATTTCTCTATTACATCCTTCCCATAAAACAAATTGTCCCAATCCACTCCTTCTAAATCCTTTTGCATCTCCTCAAAGTTACCCTTTCTCCAATCAAAAATCTCAACCCTGGGTCCAGTTCTATCCTTCTCCATAATTATATTGAAACGAATGGTATTGTGATCACTGGATCCGAAGTGCTCCCCAACACATACCTCCGTCACCTGACTTATCTCATTCCCTAACAGGAGATCCAACACTGCCCCTTCTCTAGTTGGTACCTCTATGTATTGCTGCAAAAAACTATCCTGCACACATTTTACAAACTATTTAGTTTAATAGTGTAGAATTACAATGGCACATAAATATCTATTTAAGTGCCTAATTATTTTTTCTTTTAATATCATCTCACTGTGTACTTGTGAATGTATAAATATATATAGATTTATACATATATAAAAAATGGAAAAGGCTTTATATGTAAGAAAGTTTATGTAATACGTGTGAATACCTTATCCAAATAAAAATAAAATTTAAAAAAAAGACATTTAAAAAATGCTGGTGGATACTCCACTGGTTAAGCAATATCCTAGGATAAAGAAAGTTAACATTTTCTGACCTTTTGTTTCAAAATTGGTGAAAGAATGTTCTTTCTTTCTTGTGAGATAAATACTAATACTGTTAACAATTTTAATTTAGAAAGTCTTAATAGGACCAAATTTGCCAGAAAAGCAAAGAAAATGTGTAGCTGAGGCAAGCAGATGGAAGCTACAGATCAACCCTGGGGAACAGCTCATGATATTGATTGTGTAAATTGTTGACTAACAGATTGTGTTTTGAATAACAAATAGAATCTTTTAGCCTACAACAGGCAATAGCTGTATGGCCTTAAGAATCCAGGCTAGCTTCCACGTTTAAATACAAGAGTGAGGTTGAAACTGATGTCAGACTGCATCAGCATAGAGCTAACTGTACATGTCAAACATGGAATTAGGAAATACTTCAACAGATTGTGCACCAGAAGATCTTCATACTTGTTTTTAAACTTATTAATGTATTCTTCTCAGGGTCCAAAAGACAATGAATTTGTCTAGGCTAATATACCACAGTAGCTTCATCTGTGATCTTAAAAAACAAAAAAAAAGCAATAGCTTGCAGTCTAAGTTGATGAGAAGCAAGCAGGGTTCCTCAAAGTTTCCAAATATAACCCACTAACAGAAATTGAAAAGGAATCAGATCTAAATACTCACTGATATGTTCAGCATATTACACAGAATTATCCAAGCCAGTGACAAACACATTCTACTTTAAGATCTGCTTTTTCTTTCATTGGCCAAGTTACTCTTCTACAACTTCTAGGCACGACAATATCTCTGAAGGAGTCAGCCCTCACATCCAATACTAAACACCAAGTTGAGCCTCAATACAACCACTGTGAACACCCTACCTTCGATCTTGATCAACAATTCATGCAACTGATGATCAAGATGGAGTACTTATTACTCCTAATTATTTCTACACACTAACTAAGTGCAAGTGACTCTGGATAAATTACTGATCTGAAAATGGACACACGTTCTTGAATGTCTTTCACCTATTAAGGAAACAAAATAAAAACGTATTTCCAATTCTTTACTGCAGAGTGAGCTAGTAAGTGGAAGGCAAAAGCCAATATTCATCAAGTCACCATTGTTCTCCCATCCAAATTTGGACAAATTTACATGAGTTTGAGGGTTCTACAAACCAAGTTTATAAAGTGTATTCAACATATGTAGGTATCACAGAATAATACATTATTACTGTGAGTTAAGAGTGCTGGGAGTTAGTGGACAAATATTGACATTAATAGGAATTTGGTAACTAACAGCAAAAAAGATGGGATAAATGGGTCATTTTCAGTTTATCAATTAGTGGATTGCCCTGGGAATCAGTGCTGAAGTCCCAATAATTTATAAATTATAGCAACAAATTCAATGAAGGTATTGTAAGGTCCTACAGCCAAATTTGCTGATGGTACAGAGATGTGTAGATCAACAAGTTGTGAAGAGGGCTCAAAGAAATAGCAAACTATACATGAATCGTGAAGTAGTCAACAAATGAAGTATAATGTAGAAAAACATGAGGTTAGACACTTTGGGAAGAACATAGAAAATCTACAGCACCTTACAGGCCCTTTGGCCCACAATGTTGTGCCAACCATGTAACCTACTCTAGAAACTGCCTAAAGAAAACTACTTAAACAACCTAAGACTATAAAAACCGAAATATATGAAGGAGGAGTTCTTGTATAAGAAAAGCAAAAGGTTACCACACAGGTAATGCAATTAATAAGATGGTAAAGGAAATGTTATCTTTCAATACAAGTGTTATGGAGTACAAAATTAGGTAGGTTTAACATAGGTCAGGATGCTGTTTACCCTGACATCAGGGTAAACTGTTTATCAGGATAATGTTGTTCCTCTCCACATCTTGTAGCGCATCAGGTGACAACTGTGCTGTTTCTTGAACAAATTTGTCTTTTTTTAAAAAAAATGAGACCAAGTTGCTAGCTTGATGCTCAACCCAGCACAGATGGAAAGCATGCAAAGAGCTGGTTGGATCCGAACCTAGAACTACTCGCCTCAAATTCCAGTGTGGATGTCACTATGCCATCAGCCAGCTTACTAACTATAGCTCAGTGCTTAACACCATCATTCCTACAGTCCTGATTGAAACCCCTCAGAACCTGACCTCTGTACCTCCCTCTGCAACTGAATCCATGACTTCCTAACCAGAAGACCGCACTCTGTGTGGATTGGTAATAACATCTCCATCGTGCTGACAATCAACACTAGCACACCTCATGGATGTTGGCTTAGACCAATGCTCTAATCTCTCTACACCCATGAGTGTCTGGCTAGGCATAGCTCAAATGCCATCTATAAATTTGCCGATGATACAACCATTGTTGGCAGAATCTCAGATGGAGACGAGAGGATATATAGGAGCAAGATATACCAACTAACTGAATGATGTCAAGGCAACAACCTTATACTCAATGTCAATAAAACGAAAGAACTGATTGTGGACTTCAGAAAGGATAGGATGATGGAACAGAAACCAATTCTCAGAGGGATCAGAAGTGGAGAGAGTGAGCAATTTCAGGTTCCTGGATCTCAATATCTCTGAGGGTCTAACCTGGTCCCAACATATCAAAGCAGCTATGACGAAGGTAAGACAGCAACTAAAACACTCAAAAATTTCTACAGATGCACTGTGGAGTCTTCTAACTGGCTGCATCACCATCTGTTATCGGGTGGGGAGCAAGGCAACTGCACAGGATCGAACTGGGCTGCAGAGAGTTGTAAAATTTGTCAGCTCCATCATAAGTTCTAGCCTCCTTAGTATCCACGACAGCTTCAAAGTGTGGTGCCTCTGAAAGGAGGAGTCCATCATAAAGACCTCCATCAACTAGGACCTGCCCTCTTCTCATTGTTACCATCAGGGAGGAGGTTCCAAAGCTTAGAGGCACACACTCAGCGATTCAGCAGCTTCTTCCCTTCTGCTATCCGATTTCAAAACAGACATTGAGCCCGTGAACACTACCTCATCATTTTATTTCTGTTTTTGCACTAATATTTAATTTAACTATTTAATATACATATACAGTTGCAAGAAAAACTTTGTGAACCCTTTGCAGTTACCTGGTTTTCTGCATTATTTACTCAAAAATGTGGCCCGATCTTCATCTAAGTCACAATAATAGACAAACACAATCTGCCTAAACTGATACCACAGAAACAATTGTACTTCTTGTCAATACTAAGAACACCATTTAAACAATCACTGTCTAGGTTCAAAAAAGTGTATGAATCTCTGGGGTAATGCCTTCTACAAAAGCCATTTGGAGTCAGGTGTTTCAATTAATGAGTTGAGATTGGAGGTATGGGTTGTAGAGGTGTTCTGCCCTATTAAAAAAAGACATACAAAGTTGGGTGCCTGCCTGTCAGAGCCTATCGGTTTACGTGCACCATGCCTCAATCAAAACAACTTTCAGATGACCTTAGAAGAAATGTACAGATGAATGAAGCTGAAAAAGGCTACAAAAGCATTACTAAACACCTGAGTGTTCATCAGTCCACAGGAAGAGAAATTGTCTACAAATGGAGGATGTTCAACACTTTTGTTACTCTCCCTAGAGTGGGCGTCTGCAAAGATCACACCTAGGACACAACGTGCAATGCTAAAGGAAGTGAAAAAGAACCTAAGGGTAACAGCAAAAGACCTATACAAAAACTAGAACCAGTACTAGAAAAATGCTGAACAAGAATGTTTGTGGAAGGACACCACGAAGGAAACCACTGTTCTCCAAAAAAAACACTGCTACAAGTTTGCACAAGACCACCCGTGTGTTCCACAAACACTTCACACCAAAACCTCATCCCAACTGTGAGGCATGGTGGAAGAAGCATCATGGGTGGAGAGCTTGCAATCGTTGAGGGAATAATAAATTCAGAACTGTATCAAGACATTTTACAGAAGAATGTCAGATTAGCATCCTGCCACCTGAAGTTGGATGATGCAACACAATGATCCAAACCACAAGAGTAAATCAGAATGATTTAAAAAGAAGAAAATTCATGTTTTGGAATGGCCAAGTCAGTGCAGACCTTAACCCAACTGAGATGCAGTGGCATGACCTGAAGAGGGCTGTTCATGTGAGGTATCACAGAAGTATTGAAGAACTGAAGCAGTTTTGTGTGAAGGAATGGTCTAAAATTTCTCCTTGCCAATGTGCAAGTCTGATCATCAGCTACAGGAAACATTCAGTGGAGGTTATTGCTGCTAAAGCAGGTTCTACCAGTTATTAAATACAAGGGTTCACATACTTTTTCCAGCCTGGACAGCGAATTAATAATAAATGTGTTCAATAAAGACATGAAAAATACAATTGTGTGTCATTAGTTTAGGCAGATTGTCTTTGTCTATTATTGTGACTTAGATGAAGATCAGACTACATTTTATGAGTAATGCAGAAAACCAAATTGCAAAAGGTTCACTATCTCTTTCTTGCAACTTACTGTAATTGTGTTTATTTCTCTCTAAATACAGTGGCATGCAAAAATTTGGGCACCCCTGATCAAAATTTCTGTTACTGTGAATAGCTAAGTGAGTAAAAGATGACCTGATTTCCAAAAGGCATAGAGTTAAAGATGACGTATTTCTTTAATATTTTAAGCAAGATTACTTTTTTTATTTCCATCTTTTACAGTTTCAAAATAACAAAAAAGGAAAAGGGCCCAAAGCAAATGTTTGGGCACCCTTCATGGTTAGTACTTAATAACACCCCCTTTGGCAAGTATCACAGCTTTCTGTAGCCAGGTAAGTCTTTCAATTCTTGTCTGGGGGATTTTCACCCGTTCTTCCTGGCAGAAGTCTTCTAGTTCTGTGAAATTCTTGGACTGTCTTTCATGCACTGCTCTTTTGAGGTCTTTCTACAGATTTTCAATGAAGTTTAAAACCTTCAGCTTGTGCCTCTTGAAGTAGTCCATTGTGGATTTTGAGGTGTGTTTAGGATCATTGTTGTAGAAGCCATCCTCTTTTCATCTTCAGCTTTTTTTAGACGGT
Organism: Hemitrygon akajei; assembly: GCF_048418815.1. Lineage (NCBI taxonomy): Eukaryota > Metazoa > Chordata > Chondrichthyes > Myliobatiformes > Dasyatidae > Hemitrygon > Hemitrygon akajei. The sequence continues at coordinate 180,474,154 of NC_133126.1, read as the reverse complement.
GTGATGTTTGCTTCCAGAATTTGCTGGTATTTAATTGAATTCATTCTTCCCTCGACCACTGAAATGTTCCGCGTGCCACTGGCTGCAACACAAGCCCAAAGCATGATCGATCCACCCTTGTGCTTAACAGTTGAAGAGGTGTTCTTTTCATGAAATTCTGCACCCTTTTTCCTCCAAACATACCTTTGCTCATTGCAGCCAAAAAGTTCTATTTTAACTTCATCAGTCCACAGGACGTTTCCAAAATGCATCAGGCTTGTTTAGATGTTCCTTTGCAAACTTCTGACGCTGAATTTTGTGGTGAGAATGCAGGAAAGATTTTCTTCTGATGACTCTTCCACGAAGGTCATTTTGTGCAGGTGTCGCTGCACAGTAAAACAGTGCATCACCACTCCAGAATCTGCTAAATCTTCCTGAAGGTCTTTTGCAGTCAAACTGGGGTTTTGATTTGCCTTTCTAGCAACCCTACGAGCAGTTCTCTTGGAAAGTTTTATTGGTCTTCCAGACCTCAACTTGACCTCCACCGTTCCTGTTAACTGCCATTTCTTAATTACATTACAAACTGAGGAAACAGCTACGTGAAAACGCTTTGCTATCTTCTTATAGCCTTCTCCTGCTCTGTGGGCATCATCTATTTTAATTTTTACAGTGCCAGGCAGCTGCTTAGAGGAGCCCATGGCTGCTGATTGTTGGGACAAGGTTTGAGGTGTCAGGGTAACAAGCCATAGCCCTAACAAGCTAATTAAGGTCTGAGACCTTGGTAAAAGTTATTTGAGAGCTCAAATTTCTTGGGGTGCCCAAACTTTTGCACTCTAAAACTATACAAAACAAAAATAATACACTTGCTTAACATGTTGAAAAGAATGTTTCATCTTTAACTTTGACTTTTGGAGATCAGTTTACTTTCTACTCACTTAACTATTCACAATAACAGAAATTTTGACCAGGGGTGCCCAAACTTTTGCATGCCACTGTATTTATTGTGTATTGTACTGATGCTACAAGGTTAATAAATTTCTCAACATATGCCGGCAATATTAAATCTGATTCTGATTTTTGCAGAATACTGGTGAGATCATACTTGGAACATTGCATTCAGTTTGATTTCCATATTTAATATATTTCCATTGGTGGCAATGCAGAAAAATTGGATTAAATTAATTCATGGGACAAAGGGATTGATGTTTGAAAGAAAGGTTTGGCTTTAGGTTAATTCCTATTTAGAAAGTTCAAAGTAAATCTGAGTACACCACAAACAAGCCTGATGAGATTCTTTTCCTGTGGAATATAAAAACAAGAGATTCTGCAGGTGCTGGAAATCCGGAGCAACACTCACAAAATGTTGGATGAACTCAGCAGGACAGTCAACATTTCAAGCCGAGACCATTCAGGACTGGAAAGGAAGGGGTAAGCTGCCAGAATAAGAATGTGAGGGGAAGGGAGAGAGGACAGGCTAAAAGGCGATAGGTGAAGCCAGGTGGGTGGGGGAGGGGAAGTGCAGTTGAGGTAATAGGTGGAAAATGCAAAGGGCTGGAGAAGGAGGAATCTGATAGGAGAAAAGAGTGGACCATGGAAGAAGGAAAGGCACAAGGGGAAGATGATAGGCAGGTGATAAGAGGCCAGAGTGGGGAATTGAAGCAGAGAGAAGTGGGAGGTGAAAAAAAACTCCAGGAAGTTGGAGGACTCGATGTTCATGCCATCAGATGGAATATGAAGTGTTGCTTCTCCAACCTGAGAGTGGTCTCATCGTGGCAGAAGAGAAGGCCATGGACCAACATGTTGGAACAAGAATGGGGATAAGAATTCAAAAGGTTGGCCACTGGAAAATTTCATGTTTTGCAGATAAAGCATAGATGCACGACAAAGTTGTCCCCCAATCCAGGTAAATAGTTGGCTTGTGCAGATCTCTCTTTTTGAAGGAGACAGTGTAGCGTACATAGCAAGCACACCTTTAAAAACTGAAGTATTGTGTTCTGATCTCAAGACATTGCTGTATCAGTTACTGTTATTTAGCTATACATTTTTGCCATTAATAAATGATGCTCTACTAATCGTTTTACCTCACATTTGCTCATGAAAGCAGCTAAACAAGAGCAGCTACAGATGTGCTAGTCAGGAGAGAAAACTTCTTTCCATTTAGAAAGATTAGGATATTTTCAAAACGAGAAATTCTAGACCAGGTTGGATGGGATGATATTTTCTTTTTTGGAATGGAAGGCAGCAGGCTGAGGGGGAACAGGGAAAGATTGAATTGATTGGAAGAGCCCATTTCCTTTAATAAATTGGTTGATTTGAAGTGGACACAAATTGAAGGCAGTCTGCAGATGTATTGGGTGAAATTATTCAAATGCCTAAAAGGCAATGGAGGCAGAATTTCTCATATGCACTAAAAAGTACTAAAATGAGTACTTGAAATGCCATAAACTGAGACCTGAAACAAAGAATTTCAAAATAGGATTTAGCAGTATATCTCTTTTGTAACTATCAGGCAAACCAGCTGATAGTTTTCCACTATACTCACTAAATGCAGGGCACTTGACTTTGTGTGGTGCAAATGTGTATTTATGCATTAGACTAATTAAAATATGACACTTACAGGCTTCTTGGGATCAGATACGAAAGACGGTGGAGAAGATTTATCTGGCATTATGTTCTTTATTTCAGGAACCCGTGTAGAAGGCTTGTACAGCTTTCCTTTCTGTTCCTCGAATCGTTCTAATACACAAGAATAAATTTTGTGTTATTAAGTATTTTTCTCACGAACAGCGGGTTCAAGCTGTGGTAACAAGTGCATTTACGACCAACTCGTGTTAATGTCGGCAAGCTTCTACACAATCCTGAGCAGCCTGATGACAGATGCTCTGCTCATAATCATTTCCATTAAAGGTTGTAAGAAGAACTGCCTACTTTAGTCGCTGCCTCCAACTCTGTGCTCTTTCATACCACGTTCATAACTTGATGATTAACACTGCATATTATCTGCCTAGACCGACTTATCAATTCAGGAACTGATGGACAAGTTATTTCAACTTTAAATTAGCAATCCATACAAAATGCTATTCAGAAATGATAATCAGATAACTCCAAAATACTGAAAAATTAGTTTTTGGTCCATTTATAGGATAAATAGTACCAGACCCAAATTTTTATTCTCATTAATCTACATGCAGAAATTCAACAAAAATCTATGAAAGTATGTAGGAAATTCTCTTTTAAGTACAATCTACCACATAATCAGTGCCTTCCTCCCCAAAACCCATTCAATATGTTCAGTTCAAACACACATCACACAAAATTTCCAACTTGTGCAAATATCCTTCTACCAACTGATTCTCTCAGACTTATCTACCAAAATCAAATGTGCTATTTATGATAGCGTCTAATCCAAGATGTAAGAGAAGAAGTGGGAAAAATTAATTATTTTCAATTAGAGTAGATGCAAATTGTTGGATGGAAAAACCACTTTAAGTACCCACAGCACTAAAGTTGAACCAAATGGGCCACGTTATTTAAGCATCTTACAAGTCTTATTCAAACTTCTTCTAAAATAATGCCATCACATTGTTAAAGATTTCTTTCTCATTTTACAACCTCTTGCTCTCCTAAATGAAACAATTTTCATTGAATGCAGATTAGAAACATCCACTGTACCACTTGTTATTAAAGTTTACTGTATAAAAAAATTCATTGTTGGCTTGTTTAGTTTAAATGCACTCTTATAATAATTATGTAGGCATAGTTTAAATCTTTTCGCTCAATTCCTTTTTCATCTTCCAAATGCACTTCATTCCGGTGTGAAGTTCACGCACAATTCCCAACCACACCCTACCCACGCACAGAAGATCATAATGCATTTTGCCTCAAAAGTTCCAACAATTTTGTGTTTAATTCTGGTCAAAAATTTCTTGTTTTGGAAAGTGTGCAGATTTACCAGGATATTGCCCTGATTAGAGGGCATAAACTACAAGGAGAGGTTGGTCAAACCTGGGATGTTTACTCTGGAGCAGAGGTTGAAAGTAGTTTACGGTTATGGGAGTCGTTGATAGGTTATACAATCAGAATCTTTCTCTCAAGGTAGAAATGCCATGTATATACGTTTAAGAGGACAAGAGAAGATTCAAAGGAGATAAACTGTGCTTTTATTTCCTGCTGCAGGTGCTGGGAATATGCTGCTAGGGGGAGTGGTGGAAGCAGATTATGGTAGTGGCATTAAAGAGGCCTTTATATAGACACACAAATATGCAGGGAATAGAGGGATATGGTTCGCGTACATGCGGAAGAGAACTAGATTAATCTAGCATCATGTTCAGCACAGACACTGTGAGCTGAAGGGCCCATTCCTCTGTTCATCTCAAGTAAACTTTATTGGGCAATATGCTATTGCGTATGACTAATGGATGCCTTAGTTTTATCTGAATAGATGATTATAGCATACAACGTATGTGTAAGCTCTGGCAGCCAATATCAAATACCTGTGCACAGCTCATGGATACACCTGAACTCTTGGATGGGTAAGCAATTGCTGGCCAACTGAACTTCAAATGGAACTTCAGTAATAATATTCCATGACTTAAAAATGTCCAAAGAGGAAATCATAGCAGGATCATTATCTGCATTATTATCTTTCAGACTTTTTGATAGGATGCAATAATCCCTCTGATTGTTATCCAAGCAAATCTTAATTTGTCTCCAATATATTCAAATAAAAAGTTTCAAAAACTGCTGCTTGTACTACTACACTAAGTAAGTGCAATTTAAAAAATCAATACGACAACTCAAGCTACCCATTAACTATCCCCCTAGCTTCTGGAATTTCATCCACTGCCATGAGTGACAAAATTGCACCTTCAACAAAATCAAAGGAATTAATGTAGAATCTGCAATATTTTTAGCTACTTTATATGTTTGAAACAGGTATTTAATATAACCCTGTTTATTTTAGATATCCACTAATAACAGTTCTGCTATAGAAATTCAAGTGCCAGAAATGCTAACATTTCCCCAAGAAAACAGGTTGGAACACTGCTGTAACTTATTGGGCTCAATACACTAAAGCAGTTTGGGATAACCATAGAACACTACAGCACAGTACAGGCCTTTCAGCCCTCCATGTTGTGCCAACCCATATAATCCTTAAAAAAAAGTATTAAACCCACACTACCCCATAACCCTCCATTTTTCTTTCATCCATGTGCCTGTCCAAGAGGCTCTTAAATACCCCTGTTTTAGCCTCCACCACCATCCCTTGCAAGTCATTCCAGGCACTCACAACCCTGTGTAAAAACTTACCCCTGATGTCTCCCCTAAACTTCCCTCCCTTAATTTTGTACATATGCCCTCTGGTGTTTGCTATTGGTGCCCTGGGAAACAGGTACTGACTATCCACCCTATCTATGCCTCTCATAATCTTGTAGACCTCTATCAAGTCCCCTCTTCTACACTCCAAAGAGAGAAGTCCCAGCACTGCTAACCTTGCCTATGACTTGTTCTCCAAACCAGGCAACATCCTGGTTAATCTCCTCTGCACCCTCTCCATAGCTTCCACATCCTTCCTAAAATGAGGTGACCAGAATTGAACACAATACTCTAAGTGCGGTCTCACCAGAGATTTGTAGAGTTGCAACATGACCTCTCTACTCTTGAACTCAATCCCCCTGTTAATGAAGCCTAGCATCCCATAGGCCTTCTTAACTACCCTATCAACCTGTGCAGCGACCTTGAGAGATGTATGGATTTGAACCCCAAGGTCCCTTTGTTCATCCACACTCTTAAGTAACTGACCATTAATCCTGTACTCAGTCTTCTGGTTTGTCCTTCCAAAATGCATCACCTCACACTTGTCCGGATTGAACTCCATCTGCCATTTTTCTGCCCAACTCTGCAGCCTGTCTATATCCTCTTGTAACCTTCGACCATCTACAGCTCCATCCACAACACCCCCAATCTTCATGTCATCCGCAAACTTACTCACCATCCTTCCGCCTCTACATCCAGGTCATTTATAAAAATCACAAATAGCAGGGGTCCCAGGACAAATCCCTGCGGCACTCCACTAGTCACCGACCTCCACAACTTCCCTTCCACAACTACTCTCTGTTTTCTTCCTTTAAGCCAATTTTTTATCCAAACAGCCAAGGTTCCACTGATCCCATACCTCATGACTTTCTGGATGAATCTCTCCTGAAGGATCTTGTCAAATGCTTTGCTAAGGTCCATGTAGACCACATCCACTGCCCTAACCTCATCAATTTCCTTTGCTACCTCTTCAAAAAACTCAATCGGGCTCGTGAGGCACGATCTTCCCTTCACAAAGCCATGTTGACTATCCATGAGTAGACTGTACTTCTCCAAATGCTCGTAGATCCCAACCTTAAGAATCCTTTCCAGTAGTTTGCATACCACCGACGTAAGACTCACCAGTCTATAGTTCCCAGGTTTCTCCCTATTACCTTTTTTAAATAAGGGAACTACATTTGCCATTCTCCAGTCCTCTGGCACTTCCCCTGTAGCCAAAGAAGATTCAAAGATCACAGCTAATGTTCCTGCAATCTCTTCTCTCAATTCCCACAACAACGTGGGCTGCATCATATCTGGATCTGGGGATTTATCAATCTTAACATTTTTAAGAAGATCCAGCACTTCTTCTTCCTTAATCTCCACACTGTCCAGCACACAAGCCCGCTCTACTTCGACCTCATCCTGATCAAGATCCTTTTCACTTGTGAATTCTGAAGTATTCATTTAGGACCTCCCCAACCTCCTCCGCCTCCAGGCACATGTTGCCCTCTTTATCCTTTAGCAGTCCCACCTTCGTTCTCTTCCATCCTCCTATTCTTCACATACGCTAATCCTACATGCCAAGGCCTTTTCATGCCCCCTTCGAGATCTCCTAAGTCCTTTCTTTAGCTCCTTCCTGGCTACCCTATATTTCTCATGAGCTCCTCCTACTTCCTGCTTCTTATATCTAACATATGCTTCCTTTTTCCTCTTGATGAGTTGCCTCATGTTTCGTCAGCCACGGTTCCTTTTTCCTACCATTTTTTCCTTGCCTCAGTGGGGCAAACCTATCCTGAACCCAGCTCGTGGTCCCTAAACTTCTCCAACATTACTGCTGTGTTTTCCCCTTTGAACATCTGTTTCCAATTTACTCTCACTAGTTCCTGCCTCATCCCTTCAAAGTTAGCCCTTCCCCATTTAAGCACTTTACCATTTTGTCTGATTTTATCCCTTTCCATAGCTATGCTGAAGCTAAGGGAGTTGTGGTCACTCTCACCAAAATGCTCCCCCACCAAGAAGTCTGTCACCTGACCAGGTTCATTACCCAGAACTAGATCCAGTATAGCCTCTCCTCTCGTCGGCCGGTCCACATACTGTGTCAGGAATCCTTCTTGAACACACCTGACAAATTCAGTCCCATCTATCCCCCTTGCACTCAGGAGGTGCCAGTCAATATGAGGGAAGTTGAAATCACCCATAACTACTACCCTGTATTTCCTGCACCATTCTAAAATCTGCTTGCTTATCTGCTCCTCGGTGTCCCAAGGGCTATTTGGGGGCCTATAGACTACTCCCAGCACAGTGATTGATCCCTTCCTATTTCTGACTTCCACCCAGACTGACTCAGTGGACACTCCTTCTGCAGCGTCCTCCCTTTCTATAGATGTGATACTATCCCTGACCAGCAATGCCACTCCCCCCCCACCTTTTCTACCTCCCATCCTATTCCTTTTAAAGCACCTGAACCCCGGGACCTGCATCATCCAATCCTGCCCTTCCTCCAACCAAGTTTCAGTAACAGCCACAACATCGTAGTTCCACGTACTAATCCATGCTCTTAGTTCATCCTCCTTGTTCCTAATACTCCTAGCATTGAAACAGACACATTTCAACCCCTTTAACTGGCTACAATTATGTTCTGTCCCCTGCCTGTCCTTCCTCATCAACTCAGAACTCTTAGCATCATGCCCTTGTCCTTCTACCTTAATCCCTGCACTCACATTCTGATTCCCACGCCCCTGCCAAATTAGTTTAAACTCTCCCCAACCGCTCTATCAAACCTGCCTGCCAGGATATTGGTCCCTCTGGGACTCAAGTGCAACCCATCCTTTTTGTACAGGTCACACCTGCCCCAAAAGAGGTCCCAATGATCCAGAAATCTGAATCCCTGCCCCCTGCTCCAATCCCTCAGCCACGCATTTATCCTCCACCTCATTCTATTCCTATTCTCACTGTCGCGTGGCACAGGCAGTAATCCCGAGATCACTACCTTTGAGGTCCTACTTTTCAACTTCCTTCCTAACTCCCTGTAGTCTTCTTTCAGGACCTCTTCCCTTTTCCTACCTATATCATTGGTACAAATACGTACCACGACCTCTGGCTGTTCTCCCTCCCATGCAGGATACCTTGGACGCGATCAGAAATATCTCAGACCCTGGCACCTGGGAGGAAAACTACCATCCGAGTTTCTTTCCTGCAACCACAGAATCGCGTGTCTGAACCCCTGACTATAGAGCCCCTATCACTACTGTCTTTCTCTTCCTTTCCCTACCTTTCTGAGCCACAGGGCCAGACTCTGTGCCAGAGGCACGGCCACTGTCGCTTCCCCCAGGTAGGCTGACCCCCCTAACAGTACTCAAACAGGAGTACTTATTGTCAAGGGGTACAGCCACAGGGGTACTCTCTAGTACCTGACTCTTCCCCTTCCCTCTCCTGACTGTGACCCATTTCTCTGTCCCCCATGGCCCCGGAGTGACCACCTGTCTGTAACTCTTCTCTATCACCTCCTCACTCTCCCTGACCAGACGAGAGTCATCGAGCTGCAGCTCCAGTTCCCTAACACAGTCCCTTAGCAGTTGCATCTCAATGCATCGGGTGCAGATGTGGCCGTCCGGGATGCCGGGAGACTCCAGGACCTCCCACATCTGACACCGACCACAGAAAACTGGCCTCAACACACATAATACCTCCTTTTGCAATCAATAATTGCCTCACTTTGTCCCGTTACCGCCGAAGCCCGTGGAGCCAAAGCCCTTTCACTCTGCTGCCTGCTGGATATGACTGCCTTCTTTTTAAACTGTTCGCGCTCAACTGACGGACGTCACACACCGGCGCAGTCTCTTCCCCCGAGAGCTCAAAATGTCTTCCTGCTGGAAATCCTTCGGTACTCTCCTGCTGCCTTCTTGTTCCAAATCAAAAACTTCTGCAGATTCCTTTTTAAACTGTTTGCGCTCAACTGGCTGGCGGGATACTCAAGTTATAGAAAGGAAGTCTATAACAGATTTCACAAATGTAGGGGCGAGCATATCCGGTAAACACAAACTGTAAATTGTTGAGAATATCACAATACCTCGGCCAAACAGAAGTTTATTTTGCACCATTTTTGCTGGGATTAAATCCTATTGACATGGGATGTACCACAGGCAAATAGTTCAAATGTGAACTGAAATACTGAAGTTACAAACTTTATGAAAAGGAAACATGACTTGTTAGTCACTTTTCTGCTACATTAAAAGTATGATAGGCATAGCATTTTAAATTTACCTTTTGTTGCATTTACAATGCCTCCTCTTACAAAAGCTTTTACTTTGTTGGAGTCAGCCCCCTCAAAAGAGGCCAAAAACTCTTCATATATCTCTGCTGCTGCCTTCTCATCTTCCTGGGGATTACAAATAACATTGTTAGTTACTTCCATGTGTAATAAAATTTAATATATTTAAAATCAATTAGCTACCGAATGCATTTTACATATTAAATTGCTTTAAATAGTGGCATCCATGATAAACTGCAAAATTCATTATGCATGCATTAAATATGCACATTAATTCAGCACAGAACTGATAATCACCAAGAGTCCAAACACCACGGTTTAGAAACTAATGCTTTTATTCAGAACACTGCACTGCTCACTTTTACCCAAGGCTTATTATCCAACAGACAGCTGGCAAAGGCAATACTGCAATCAGATAGATCAAAGAATTCTGTTCCATGCCTAATTAAGTCATCTCTGATTAGTGGCAGTTTGCCTCTGTTGTTCATTTCTTGAGTTTTTAAAGCAGTTGACAGAAAGAAATGGAATAAAAGTACAGGGATCTTGTCACTGTGCTCTACCCAGTAATCCAATGCATTTATGTCCACAACTTCAATCATAGGATTAAGAGAGGATTGAGGTATACTGTAGGCAGTTTCTTTCGAATGACCACGTCCACTTTTACCTACAGTAGAAGTTGGGATTGGAAAAGAGACTTTTACAGTATACCTCCATCCTTGGGGGCAAAAAGTTTAAATGAGTCAGTTTCAAAATTAATGGATTTTTAAAATTTTGAGATTCAAAAAATTGATTTTGTGTCCAAAATTTAAAGAATTAAAAGTGATATATAGTTCTAATGAATTGTTACTGATTTGATAGAATTTCTGCATCCACAAATGCTGTCTGACCAGGTGTATATTTTAGCAATCTTTCCAGAATAGAGACTAAAAATGAACACCTCACAGGAAAAACAGACTAAGAACAAGAATGAAAAAATGCTACATTTGGGGAAATCATTTAACTACACTGCAAATATTAATCCCTGATCCACATTGTCCAAATGGTAAATTTAAATGCAAAGCAAAAAAGTGACTAAATTCCTACTCCCCCCCCCCCCCCCCCAAGGGGAAGGGCTTGACACACTTCAAGGAAGCACAAATAGATCTGTACATTTTCAGGACTGATCATTTAAATTTGGCAGTTCTTCCAAAGTTTCTATTGAGTTTTCCATACATATATCCTGCAAGTCCTGAGGATTCCATACCTTCTTTTTAATTTCCTCCTGTTCCTTTTTACTGAGGGTCCTTTTTGAGGAAGTCATTTTGCCGGGGCTCTGGGTTTTTTGTTGTTGATAAAGCACTCACTGAATAAAAGAACATACAATCATCGCAATTTATCAGAACCAACACACAAAAGAGCAATGTTCACCAGAATGTGATTTTGTTTTACAAAGGTGGATGACATAAAAAAGTAGAAGCACCTGGATAATATTAACATTTTCAACTGTACACCCTCCACGTAATAGAAAACATTGCATCTTCTTTAGCATCTGTGGAAAGGCTTGACTCAGTCTGTCTGGATACCATGCAAACAAAAGCTTTTCACTACAGTACAAGTGACAAAAACAAAACTAATTACCAACTTTAGTATTTTTCCTATGGACACTGATATTTGTACTCTGTTTTATCTCATACAAAAGCTATGTGATAGAAGCAGCTTTTGAAATCAACTCGGTTCAAATAAAATGCTACAGCTACAGCAATGCAAGCCAAAGTATATTAAAATACTACAGCTGGATATTTTTGTGTTAAAATTCAAATTGTGAGTAGAAAAACTGTGAAAAGACCAAAAATTTCTATGTCAATTGCAATGAGCAGTTGCAACTGTGCCCACAGGACAAATGCAGAACATTGTGAACACAACAACCACCAAGATTAATGGCTCTGCTCCAACACTGTAACCACTTGTGTTACTTTCTGAAGTACTTTGAGTATTTCATGATTAGAATTGAGTACCTTAGACTAACAAAATGACACTTCCAGATAAAGAAGTTGGCATTAAACTATCTGTTATATGTCATGTAATATCATCAGCAATACCTACAAGCAGAACTGAGAAATATCAAAGGTATGACTACGCTAATGAGGCTATATTACAGACCAGCCAACGGTCCTACAGATTTAGAGGAACAAATCTGTAGAGAGATCACAGACTGTTGCAGGAAACATAAGGTTACTAAAGTAGGTGATCTTAACTTTCCACATATTGACTTGGAATCCCTACTGTAAACGGACGAAATGGGACACAGTTTGCCAAATGTGTTCAGGAAAGTTTCCTTCATCAGTACATAGAAGTCCCAAAGAGAGAGTGTGCAATACTGGATCTGCTATTAGGTAATGAGACGCATAGGTGACAGAGGTTTACGTAGGGGAACACTTTGCATCCAGTGACCACAACACCATTAGTTTCAAAGTAAATATGCAACAAGATAGATCTTGTCTGCAGATTGACGTTATAAATTGGAGAAAAGCCTATTTTGATGGTATCAGAAATTATCTGGCAAATGTGGATTGGGACAGGCTATTTTCTGGCAAAGGTGTACAGGTGTCCCCCACTTTACAAATGTTCGCTTTATGCCACTTTGCTTTTACAAAAGACCTACATTAGTAACCTGTTTTCGCATTACAAAGAGGATTTTCGCTTTTACGAAAACTTTTCCCATATAAATTAATGGTTCTTCGCTTTACGCCATTTCGGCTTAAGAAAGATTTCATAGGAACGCTCTACCTTTGTAAAGGGGGGAGGACACCTGTACTTATAAAGTGAGAGGTCATCAAAAACGAAATTTTGAGAGTACAAAGCTTGTATACGGCTGTCAGAATAAAAGGTAAAGGTAAAAAGTGTATAGAACCTTGGTTTTCTAGAGATATTGAGGCCCTGGTCAAGAGAAAAAAAGGTCCATAGCAGATATAGTCAAGTAAGAACAAATGAGGTGCTTATGAAGTACAAGAACTGCAAGAGAACTCTTAAATCCAAGATGGCAGCGCGACGCAGCTTGCAGCAGCCACTCCGGAACTGATTATCTGTTATTTGTGAAGTGGGTGCCGTGCGCAATCATAATCGATTGAAAATGGACGTGGAAGCATGGAGAAACATCGGGAAATTCTAGGAAGACCTTCTTCGTTGCTGCTGCTGCTGTGAGGTCCAGGACTTTGCTGGGAAGAACAGGCCCCCAGTTCTCGGGGTCGTGTTGCCGACGGCCGTTGGCGGGGCCGTCTTAATACGCTCGGCAGAGGATGGTGCTCCGAGAAGCTGTGCTGGAGGGGATGGTCGTCAGCTCGGAGGGTCGACGGACCCAGGTCGCTTTCGGTGTGTGCTGCGTCTGCGAGGCTGAGTCAGGTGGCGCCTTGGAAGTCCATAGCGGGGGTACTCCCTTCTGCCGCCAGCGTGGGATGGCGAGTCTGTCGGGACCCTGGGGACTTGTGGAAACTGTGGTGATTTCTTTTGAACTTACAGTCCTTTAACATCTTGGACTATTTTTACTGTACCCATGGTCTGTTTTTTTTAATCAATTATGCTATTGTTTGCACTGTTGTAACTATATGTTGTAATTATGTGGTTTTGTGCAGGTCTTGTAGCTTTAGTTTTTGGTCTTGTTTTTGTCTGGTGGATTTGGAGCTCCTTCCGGGGAACGCGCTAGACGGTAGTGCGATATTAATACGCAGCAGCCTCTCTGGACTCTGGACTGGGGATTGCCAAATGTTACATGGATTTTCTGGTGTAGTCTGTTTTGTCATATGCTTTTGTGATATCATTCTGGGGGAACGTTGTCTCATTTTTTAAACAGCATTGCATTTGTGGTTTCTAAATGACAATAAACTGAATCTGAATCTGAAATTAGGAAGGCTAAAAGGAAGCATGAAGTTGCTCAAGCAACAAAGGTGAAGAAGAATCCTAAGGGATTCTATAGGTATAAGAGCAAAAGGATTGCTAGGGACAAGATTTGGTCCTCTGGAAGACCAGAATGGTAATCCATGTGTGGAGCTGAAACAGATGGGGGAAGATCTTATCTGCATTCTTTGTATCTGTATTTACTCAGGAGGCAGATGCAGAGTCTATGGAAGTGAGGCAAAGTGAAGCATCAACTTCACAGACCCTATACAGATTACATAGGAGGAGGTGCTTGCTACCCTGAGGGAAATCAGGGTGGGTAAATCCACAGGGCCTGACAAGAGGTTACCTCAGACCCTAAGGGAGGCAAGTCCAGACATTGCCAGGGCCCTAGCTGAGATATTTAAAACATTGTTAGCAATAGAAGTACCAGAGGATTAGAGGCTAGCTAATGTAAAAAAAAGATTCTAAACAGAAACCAGGAAACTATAGGCCAGTGAGTCTGACAAAGTTATTGGAAGGTATCCTAAGAGACCAGATACAAGTATTTTTGGATGGACATGGACTGATTAAGGATAGTCAGCATGGCTTCACGCATAGTAGGTCATATCTAACCAAGCTTATATAGTTTGCAAGTAAATTACCAGGAAGGTGGATGAAGGCAAGACAGTGGACGTGTCTGCATGGACTTTAGTAAGGCATTTGATAAGTTCCCCATGAGTCAAGATGGTTCAGTTACTTGGCATTCAGGATGAGGTGGTAAACGGGATTAGACATTGGCTTCATGGGAAAAGCCAGAGAGTGGTCATAGAGCTTAGCCCCTCTGACTGGAGGCCTGTGACTAGTGGTGTGTCGCAGGGATTGGTAGTGGGTCCTTTGCTGTTTGTCATCTATATCAATGATCAGGATAATATGGTTAACTGGATCAGCAAAATTGCGGATAACACCAAGATTGAGGGTGTAGTGGACAGTGAGGAAAGCTTATCATGGCTTGCAGAGGGATCTGCATCAGCTGGAAAAATGAGCTGAGAAACTAGCAGATGGAATTTAATGCAGACAAGTGCAAGGCACTAAGGAGTGTGGCAGAACAAAGGGATCTTGGAATACAGGTATATAATTCATTGAAAGTGGAGTCACAGGTAGATAGGGTTGTAAAGAATGCTTTTCACACAGTGGCCTTCATAAATCAATGTATTGAGAACACAAGATGGGACATTATGTTGAAGTTGTATTAAGACGTTGGTCTGGAGGACCCCAGTTACACCAGAAAGATTGAATAGATTAGGATTGTATCTTTTAGAACGTAGAAGATTGAGAGATTTGACAGAAGTATCCCAAATAATGAGGGGTATAGATAGGGTAAATGTAAGCAGGCTTTTTTCCATTGAGGTTGGGTGGGTCTACAACCAGAGGTCTTGGCTTAAGGGTGAAAGGCGAGAAGTTTACAGGGAACACGAGGGGGAACTTTGACACGCAGAGGTTGTGAGAGTGTACACTGATTTGCCAGCGCAGATGGTCCATGCGAGCTCAATTTCAACATTGAAGAGAAGTTTGGTTAGTTAATGGATATTAAGTTTACAGAAGACTATGGTCCCTGTGTAGGTCATTGGGAAGAGGCAGCTTAAAAGATTTTTGACATGGACTAGATGGGCAGAAGGCCTGTTTCTGTGCTGTACTTCTCTATGACTCCATGTGACAGTTTTAAGATTTCTAATAGTGTAAAAGCCTCAGTTTCCCTGCTATCTAGATCATCTGAAAAACAATAATCTTCCCATTTTCCAGGAATCCAACTTCATACAGCAAAATAATCCAGACATCCAAATAACAAACTTGAATGAACCAACTAAACTACTACAATGTATGTACAAATAACTGCCTATTGTTGCTTAAAGCTGCCTCTGCTGCTTCAGTTTCTGGGGAATCTTCAAATGGGATTTTTACAAACTCTTACTTTCAAGGTAAAAATTAGCAATAATAATTGGATAGACTGGTCTTATGGTCAAAGTTTGCATGCTGATTGGATTATATACTATCATTTCACCACAGAATAAACAAACACACAGCATCAGCCCTGTCAAGTCACATCCTCAGTGCCACTGACTCTGATACAGACCCATACCTTCTCACTTCAGCAAATCACACATCTGCACCCACCAGTCCAGAAAGAGGATATAGAAGTAACTTGCAGATACTGGTAGCATTGAGGAGGGATATACAGACAGCTTTGCATGCACAACCAGGTCAGATATAACTATGAGAGAACAGGAAAAATGTTTGCTGTATCCTATCTACAGAGATTTGGGGAGCCAGCATGTCAGCAATGAGGGGCAGCCAGAGTGATAGCACTTTGCTTCGCAATCTGTGAAAGAAAAACCATGACTCCCATAACCTCTGGAATATTAATGCCAAATGCCATTAATACAGTTCCTGAAGCTTGCCAAAGAGTTACAGCTAAGGACAGCTGATTATTCTCAACAGGTGGAGCAGATAAGCATCGTGATTAGCAGGTACTAGGTGTTATACAGTATTTGCAGCTTAATCTTCTGTAAGGAGTCTCTGTACACCCTCCCTGTGGAATGCTTAAGTTGTTTTCCAGGTCCCCCAGTTTCCTCCTACAGTCCAAAGAGGTAGGTTCATTGGTCATTGTAAATTGTCCCAGGATTAGGTTTGGGTTAATTATGGTTGTGGGGTTGCTGGGGCAGTATGGCTTAAAGGGCTGGAAGGCCCTACACTGCGATGTATCACTAAATCTCATCCTTTAAAAGGATTTAGAAAGCACACGGTAACGGTGAATGGGTGTTTCTCGGAATGGTAGGTGGTGACTAGTGGGGTGCCACAGGGCTCGGTATTGGGACCACAGCTGTTTACGATTTACATCAACGATTTAGATGAAGGCATTGAGAATAACATCAGCAAGTTTGCTGATGATACTAAGCTGGGTGGCAGTGTGACATGTGATGAGGATGTTAGGAGAATTCAGGGTGACTTGGATAGGCTGAGTGAGTGGGCAGATAGATACTTGGCAGATGACATTTAATGTGAAAAGTGTGAGGTTATTCACTTTGGGAGTAAGAACAAGAAGGCAGATTATTATCTGAACGGTGTAGAGTTAGGTAAGGGAGAAATACAAAGAGATCTAGGAGTACTTGTTCGTCAGTCACTGAAGGTGAATGAGCAAGTGCAGCAGGCAGTGAAGAAGGCTAATGGAATGTTGGCCTTTATTACAAAGGGAATTGAGTACAAGAGCAAGGAAATCCTTTTGCATTTGTACAGGGCCCTGGTGAGACCACACCTGGAGTATTGTGTGCAGTTTTGGTCTCCAGGGTTAAGGGAGGACATCCTGGCTATAGAGGAAGTGCAGCGTAGATTCACGAGGTTAATTCCTGGGATGTCCGGACTGTCTTACGCAGAGAGGTTAGAGAGACTGGGCTTGTACACGCTGGAATTAAGGAGATTGGGAGGGGATCTGATTGCAACATACAAGATTATTAAGGGATTGGACAAGATAGAGGCAGGAAATATGTTCCAGATGCTGGGAGAGTTCAGTACCAGAGGGCATGGTTTGAGAATAAGGGGTAGGTCATTTAGGACAGAGTTAAGGAAAAACTTCTTCTCCCAGAGTTGTGGGGGTCTGGAATGCACTGCCTCGGAAGGCAGTGGAGGCCAATTCTCTGGATGCTTTCAAGAAGGAGCTAGATAGGTATCTTATGGATAGGGGAATCAAGGGATATGGGGACAAGGCAGGAACCGGGTATTGATAGTAGATGATCAGCCATTATCTCAGAATGGCGGTGCAAGCTCGAAGAGCCAAATAGTCTACTTCTGCACCTATTGTCTAAATAAAAGATATCAAAATATGCTGGTCTGTAAAATCCAAAATATTAAATGGAAACCATTAAGAATTTGGCTCTGGTGTAAAATTATAACATGACATCAGCTCAATTTGCCTTTTTAACATGTTGGATCTGACACCAACACACAATCAGGTCCCGCTAAGCTTGCTCCAAGACAAGGACAAGCTTTTTTGAAAGTAGGCATGTGGAGGTGGAAGATATGGACATTAATGATTACTTATGGAATTATAATAATGCAGGATATCTTTCTGCTGAGACTTGTTACAGCAGTCTGGCACATTTGCATTCATTCAAGCAAATAACAGAGACACTGTTAGTTATTAAGGAGGCAATGAGATAGTGGATGGAATTAATGTGGAAAGAGAAGATTTTATAATCACTAGAAATGGATACATCAAATAAATGAAAGCTTCAAATGAAAGGAGTAGGAAAAAAAGTGCATGATCACCATTTTGTAATGACATCAAGGATAACGGACCCAAGACCGCATGGCATTCAAAGGATTTAAAAGAAATCCTCTCAATTTAAGAACCAGTTGACTGAAAAACTATGTTAATCATAAACATGAGAGATTCTGCAGATGCTGGAAATCCAGAGCAATACACACAAAATGCTGGAGGAACTCAGCAAGTCAAGCTGCATCTACGTAAAGTAATAAATAGTCGACATTTCAGGCAAAGGTCCTTTCCTTTATCAGGACTGGAAAGGAAAGGGATATACATTAGAATGAGGTGGGGGGGGAGAAGAAGAACAAGCGAAGTGATAGGTGAAGCCAGGTGGGGGGAGATGAAATAAGAAGCTGAGAGGTGATTGATGGGAAAGACGAAGGGCAGGAGAAAAAGGAATCTGATAGAAGAGAAAAGACCATGGGAGAAAGGGAAGGAGGGGTACCAGAGGAGGTAACAGAGGGAGGAGAAAAAAGATCTACTAGAAGTTCGAGAAATTGAAGTTCATGCCATCCAGTTGTTGGCTATTTAGATGAAATGAGGTGCAGCGCCTCCAACCTGAGAGTGGCCTCACCAGGGCAGAAAAGGAGATAGGAATGGGAATAGGAACTAAAATGGCTGGCCACTGGGAAATTCTATTTTTTGCGGATGGAGCCGAAGTGCTCGATAAAGTCATCACCTAATCTACATCGGGTTCTCACCTATGTAGATGAGGCCACATTGGGAGCATCGAATACAGCTGACAACCTCAATAGATTTGCAGGTGAAGTGTTGCCTCACCTGGAAGGTCTGATTCGGGCCCTCATTAGAGGTGAATGGGCAAGTGTAGCACTTCTGCTACTTATATGTTAATCTACTACTTTAGAAAATGGGAAGAGGAAATCAGGGAACCAAATTATTAGGCTCAAAATAAATAAAGTACTGAACAAATGAAAAGGTAAACAAGGAGATTCAAAAGGTTTAGGGCAAATGTATACTGACGAGAAAGGGTTGGTCAGAAAGAAATTTGGTCAGATTGACAAATTTAGTTCCACAATTAAAAATAGGCAAGCTTATGTTACTAGAACCTGACCACAAAAGCTGAGAACATAACAAAGCTTGGGGTGAAATAAAAAATGAGAATGAGAAAGCAAATGTATAAAATACATTTTATAGTAGTTCAGGAAGAAAACATCCTTTAGGGACCAAAAAGGCTACTTGTGCATCAAAGTGGTGGCAACAGGGTTCTTAATAACTACTGTGCAGCCTTTTTTTTTAATTTTAAAAGGGAAGTGTACACAATATCTGAATATACAAGCATAGCAAGAGAAATTACTAGGTTTGAAAGTTAATAAAATCCTTAGACCAGTACAAAATCCTGACTGGTTGCTTCATAGCCTGGTATGGCAAATTCAACACACAGGAATGCAAGAGGCTGGAGAAAGCAATGGACAAACCCTGGTTCATCACAAACACAAACCTCCCCCCATCTACAGGAAGCGCAACCTCAAAGAGGTAAATTGGTTTATGTTTTTCACATGTACCAAGATCAATTCAGTACATTGCATTGAAATTAAACAAGGTAAAACAAAAAAAATGGAGAACTTCAGCAATTAAACACTTCTGTCTCCCACATGTGCCTTTATGTAAAAGGAGCCTCCCTCCCACCTTCAGTTTAATATAGATTGCACAATTTAGGACAGTTCCTAAAGAACAAAAACTATATCTAAAAATATAGCCAGGATTCCATTCCTTTATTTGGGACATTGCACCGCTTAATTTGGCCAGAAGACTGTTGTCTAAGTTTCTAACCAGCACCAGTCGCATGCACTTGGGCGGCCACTATACACTGCAATGTACTTGGAGCGAACAGTTTTAAATAGAGTCAGTTGCATGTGCGTGTGTGAAAAAAGCAGTGACTTGTGTCACTGAAAATTGGCAAGAAATAAGCAGTAAAACAATTCAGAACCGTTTTGCTCAGAGGTTTCAAGCATTCAGTCTTGTAGATGCCAGAAATGGTTGGAAATGAAAATGTAATGATTTCACTACTTTAACAAATTCGGAACTACAAAGAATTTGAAGTTTTCAACAATCACCTTGAACATGACAATGAAAATGAAGATATAGAGGATGCCATCGTCGAACACATTATATGAAGGCAGTCCATTATCTGCACTATGTGTCTGTGCTGATATATTCACTCAATCAAAAGAACACGACAGCATACACTGTGGACAAATTCCTCCATCGATAAGTATAAGGAACTACAGGTTTCTTGTACTGTAGAAGTATTGTTAGTGTTCTAATTCATTGTATTTTATTACTCAGTTAAATGGTATACCTTTTTAACTATTTCCACTAAACTTCAGCTAATTGGGGCAAAATGTACTAGTTCCAATGTGTCACAATTAATTGGAATGCACCATAATTAATATTGTGTGTTGTTTGCACCCATGTGCCTATGATGTTGCTGCAAACAGGTTTTTCCACTATATTTATACCCTCACTTTACTTATGCACATGACAACAACTGACTTGACTTGACTTGACATATTCCAAGCTTTTACAAACAGTAACAGAAAAAATAGCACAGGCTCTGATAAATTTTCAACCATCCCTGCAGGAGTAACTACTCGGGGTGTACCAATGTTTCAAAAAGATAAACTGAAGTAAGTACAGTTCAAGTTCAATAATGGGCATATTATTGGAATTAATCGAGGGACAGAATAAATCAATATTTATCTGATTAAATATCATTATAATTTTTTTCTCATTAGGTCATTTGGCCCATTGAGTCTGTTCCACCATTCAATCATGGCTGATCCTTTTTCCTCCTCCTCAACCCCATTCTTTTCCCTGTAACCTTTGATGCCATGTCCAATCAAGAACCTATCAATCTCTGCCTTAAAAACACCCAACGACCTGGCCTCAACAGCTGCCTGTGGTAATAAATTCAACAAATTCACCATCCTCTGCCTCAAGAAATGTTTCTACATCTGTTTTAAATGGACAGATCCTATCCTGAGGTTGTGCCCTCTTGCTCTGGACCCTTCCACCATATGAAACATCCTTGACACATCTACTCTTTGAGGGCCCTTCAACTTTCAATGATATCCTCCCTTAGCCATTGAAATTCCAGCAAGTACAGGCTAAGAGCTAACAAATGTTCCTCGTATGATAACTCTCTCATTCCCACAATCATCCTTGTGAACCTCCTCTGAAACCTCTCCAATGCCTGCACTTCTTTTCATTGTTGAGGAGCCCAAAACTATTCACAACACTCAAGGTGAGGCCTCACCGGTGCCTTATAAAGCCTCAGCATCACATCACATCCCTGCTCGTATTCTAGACCTTTTGAAATTAATGATAACAATGCATTTGCCTTCTTCACCACCGACTCTACCTGCAAGTTAACCTTTAAGGTGTTCTGCACAAGGGCTCCCAAATCCCTATGTATCTCAGATTTTTGGATATTCTCTCAATTTAGAAAATAGTCTGCACATTTATTTCTACTACTAAAAGTGCATCAACATTGTATTTCATTTGCCGCTTTCTTACCATTATCCTAATCGGTCTAAGTCCTTCTGCAGCCTGCCTGTTTCCTCAACACTACCTGCCCCTCCACTAATATTCATATCATCTGCAAACTTGGCAACAAAGCCGTCTATTCCATCATCTAAATTATTGATAACAGCATAAAAAGCTGCCCCAACACCGACCCTTGCAGTACACCATTAGTCACTGGCACCCCAGAAAAGGATCTTTTTATTCCCCCTCACTATCTCCTAACAATAAGCCAAGGCTCTAACCATCTTAGTAACTTTCCTGTAATACCATGAGCTCTTAACTTGGTAACCAGCCTTATGTGTGGTACCTTGTCAAAGGCCTTCTGAAAGTCCAAATATACAACATCCACTGCATCCCCTTTATCTATCCTACTTGTAATCTCCTCAAAGAATTCCAACAGGTTCATCAGGCAGGATTTTACCTGAAGGAAAACATGCTGACTTTGTCCTATCTTGTCCTGTGTCACCAAGTACTCCATAACCTCATCCTTTTACAGTTGACTCCAACATCTCCCTAACCACTGAGGTCAGGCTAACTGGTCTATAATTTCCTTTCTGCTGCCTCCCTCCTTCCTTAAAGAGTGGAATGACATTTCCAATTTTCCAGTCCTCCGGAACCATGCCAGAGTCCAAGAAAGATCATTACTAAAGTCTCCACAATCTCTACTGTTACCTCTTTCACAACCCTAGGGTGCAGTTCATCTGGTCCAGGTGACAGATGCACCTTTAGGTCTTTCAGCTTTTTGAGCACCTTTTGCCTTGTAATAGTAACTGCACTCATTTCTCTTCCTTCACACCCTTCAAAACCTGGCACACTGTTAGTGCCTTCCACAGTTATAAATGTCATCTGCCATATCTTTCCCTTTGGATTCCAAAATAAAGGGAATAATTAGGTTAGAGTCAAAGGAACTATTCCACCCATATCCAGCCTTTTTGGGGAGGGAGGAGGAAAACATGAAGGCAGAGTTACAAATTAAGAGCTTAGCCTCTTTGTTCTACCAACAATGGTTGATTAGAATTTGGAAAGCACTTTTACAGTTGTTCATATTATTATGTGGATTGGTAGATTCTGTTCTTTAAAGTTACAAGGGGAGTGGGGAAAAATGGTGGGTACATTATGTTAGATCATGATTGGATCATAATCCAATTCACTTACTGAACAGACTAAAAAGTGTGAACACTGCATTCCTACATTTCTAGTGAAGCTAAAGTGAACTTTGCATGACTAACGAGCCTGCAGATGAGACAAAGAAATATTTCAAATACAATTTAGTAAATGTCTGAATAAGGGAAAGTCATTGCAAGTGTGCTAACAAACAAGAGCATAGTGAGATACCGAGAAATCTTGACAAAGATTCACAAGGTGAACATGACAGGTGGAAATGGCTATTAAAAAATATTAGGATAGATAAATCGCTGGGTCCAGACGATATATACTCCAAATTACTAGAGAAAGCAATCGCTAGGGCTTTGACAATGTTCTTTGCATTCCCCCAGCCAAAGAATGAGTATCAGAAGATCAGATGGCAAATGTTGTTCCATTACTCAAGAAAGATAACAAGGAACAATCCTGATTCTTACATCAGATAGTTTGGCGGGAAAACTAATAGAAAGCATTATTAGGAGCAGGATTTATGAGTATTTGGGATAATCAGCATGACTTTGTGTGGGGCTAGTCATGTCTCACGAGCCTGATTACATTTTGAGGAGATGACAAAACAAATCGATAAGGATAGAGCAGTGGATCTTGTGAATATAGATTTTAGTAGGGTGTTTAACAAGGTTCCCCATAGTAGGCTCATCCAGAAAGTCATTGGAAAGGGACCCATGGAAATGTGGCTGCGTAGATTTGGCTTTGGCTTGCCCATAGAAGGCAGAGGGTGACAGCAGAGTGTATTCTGACTGGAGGATGGTTACTGGTAGTGTCCCGCAGGTATCTGCTCTTGGAATCTACTCTGCGATTTTTATAAATGACTTGAATGAAGAAGTGGAAGGGTGTGTTAGTAATTTTGCAGATGGCATGAAGATTGATGGTATTATGGAGAGTGTAGAAGATTGATTTAGGTTACAACAAGAAATAGAAAGGATGTAGAACTGGGCAAAGAAATGGTAGATGGGAGTTCAATCCAGAAAAGTGTGAAGTAATTCAGTTTGGAAGATCAAACATGAGGGCCGAGTACAAAGTTAATGCAGTGTAGAGTAACAGAGGGGTCCAAGTCCACTGATCCCCAAAACAAACGGTGCACTGGCCTTTATCAGTTGAGGGATTGAGTTCAAGAGCCACAGGCATAAACAGACCATAGTCAATTAAATTTGAGATTTTCATGGTATGCAACATCAAATAATCAGGTGGCTAACTTATTTGCTGAAATATCAATGAACAATTGTAGCCAATAGCTCATAATTCAAGTACTTCGCCACCAAAACCCAATTATTAATTATTCAAATATTAA
This sequence comes from Hemitrygon akajei, assembly GCF_048418815.1. NCBI lineage: Eukaryota > Metazoa > Chordata > Chondrichthyes > Myliobatiformes > Dasyatidae > Hemitrygon > Hemitrygon akajei. Next base: position 180,450,439 of record NC_133126.1, on the reverse strand, counting down.
ACTATTGCAAGCAAAGGTGACACTATGTATCTGATCAAGATCCTCAAAGGAAAACTGCTTATGAAAACAACAGTAACTATAGTACTAAATAATCAAATAAGTACATTAATTTACTCATTAAGTTAAAACTTACAAAAAATAACATTTAAAATTTACTTGCATTTATCTTGTAAAGGTTTAAGACTTTGTTTGAAAAAAGAAAAATACTACATGCCTGATCGTATCTCTTGAGAGATTTCTTATAGATGCAAAAAAAAAACTCAGCAACACATTACTTGCACCTGTGGAAATAAATTTAGAATATTTTACAGTAATAAATTGGAAATCTGTTTAATCAATATCACATCTTTAATAACAGCAATCACTAACATGCAAGTTTGTGGAATGAGAGATTCTTTCCAATGATTATCCTACTCAGCTTCCAAAACATTAACATCTTAGAATCTCATGTCTAAGAAATGGAAGACAGTAAACCTGTCAAAGACAGTCAAATCAATTAATTTGGCCACTGCTTAAATCTACACTATAAAGCTCAGAAGAAGGATATAGCATTAAAATTGAGTTTCTGGAAAACCTTTACAAATATAGTGTAACATGGCATCAATGACTAGAGGTCAGCTCATTTGACAATGAACAGAAACCATTTGTTGCATTTCAAATAGAAACACCTGCAAATTGTTTGTCTACCTATTTACAAATCAAAACTGTTCTATTAAAATCAGGGGAAAGGGACAATAGAATAAAACTGCTCCCAATGCCACCTCTGCATAGAAAGGTCCTGAATGGAAATCGCAGTTATAACTAAGGGCGTGAGTTAACGAGAAAAGTCAAATATTAAAACATACGAACATATAATGCACTCGAAGAGCCCTTTAAATTGCTGCTCGCGCCTTGGCCAAAGAGCGTGCAATAAGCCCAGAAGCAAGTGAAGCGCTGCAGTAGGCCTGAGTCAGCCGAGTCTCTGCATCCTGGGCTGGTCAAGAGAACAAGGTGCAGATACCTGCTTCGGTGATATTTCCATGCCTCAAAAGGAGTTCTGGCACGTCGATCGTTCGGGCCAGCAACCACCAGCGGCGGCGGGGTGCAGGAGTGACTCCAGAGACAAGGAGCTGCCGCCCTCACCTCCTCTTCCCCCAGGCCCGCGCCTTCCTCGCGTGGTGCCTCCTGTACCCAGGCTGAGTACGAGCAGCGCCGATCTCCTCCCCCTCAACCCAGAGCACGGAGACGGGTGCAGCCGACCTCGGCAGTACCCCAAGTCCCCTTTCCCGGCCCCACCTGTAACCCGTACCTGGCAAGAACCGCACACACTGTCGATCCCGAAGCACGGTGCTGTTTTGTCCGCCATCTTCTTCCCTCACGGGTTAATCGAGCACAGAGCGAGCACAGGCATCGATGGCGCGGGAGGGGGAGGGGCGACGCGACGGACTGCTCACGTGACGTCGCCCCAGACTCAGTGCTGTGGCTCGGGGAGAGCGGCGCTAGCGGAGTCGAGGTTGGAAATCTAACACAAAAACGGTAAATCCGAGCAGGTCAGCTAGCAATCATGGAAATCCATGACCCTGGAATTTTACTAAAACACCGTGAATGGGGTCTGACGTAAATTCTGGGTTCGAGTCTTATTCTGGTATCCAGGCTTGCAGTATGGAGAGAATGGTTTTCTGTCAGAAGTGTTACCCTTTTGATAATAAACTGACCAATTCCTCAAATGAGCATAAAAAAAATCTCCTGCGCTAATTTGAGGAAGAACAGGATAATTGTTCCCCTGTGTCCTCAATGTTTATTCTTCAATTAACATTACAAATGGAGATTTAAATATCAATTGCGCTGTAAAACAAATTGTTCATTATCAAAGGGTGTTGTTTGTGGGAGCTTGCAGTGTGAAAGTCGCCTTCATTATAAATGTAAACAGTCCAAAGTACTATTTTACTGTAACACTCGCTCATTGCAATATCCCGTTAGCGCTATATAGATTTGACAACGTGGAATTGTCATTTTTCAAAATAAGGACACCTGTAACTTTGAACTGAAAATGTGCTTGAACGTTTGTAATTTCAAAGTCAAAGTTGAATTTATTGTCTTATGCAGAAGTATGCACAGATGCAATGAAAATGTATTTGCAGCAGCATCATGTAAGCAGCATTCGCAAGAAAAATATAAATTTATACACTTAAATAAGAGAGAACACAAAACCAAAGAAAATCCATTGTAGTGCAAAGTGAAAAGAAATTGGTCATAGTTTTACCATTTGGTTCAAGAACTGAAGGATTGAAGTAGCTGAATTTGGTGGTGTGGAACTTCACAATTCTGTTCCTTGAAAAACAACATTGAACACTGTGGGAAAAATAAAGAAAAAAAATCAGCTGATTTTATCTTCCCTCTCTTCCTGACAATGAAATATTTCAAGTGCCGTTCAGCATCTCCACATATAATAGTTCAGAATTTCATTAAGAGTAAGTGTGGGACCCTAAATCCATAATATTTCATACCATTTATTTTAAAATACCAGCATTTTATCTTACCTTACTGGAACATGCTATATCAGAAAATGCTCAGTTTTTATGTACTGTATTTCTATATTTTATGTCTCTGATCTTCTGCGGTATCCCTTTATTGATTCCTGATGCTTTTTCAGCTGGTGTAATCATTCAACCTCTCCTGACCTCTATCCCATCACTATCCATGCCTTTTGTTCTTTCCTCCATTTTTCTCTTTCTCCATCACTTAAAACTTGTTTTTATCTGATTGTCGCACCTGACATTTAGAAACATAGAAATATATTTAAACTCCATTAAAAATAACATAATTTCAAAAGTCCTCAAAACAGTAGAAAATAAATTTGATAGCTACACCCCACAGGTTGTCATGCGTGTCCCAAACTAATCATAGAGAACTATAGATTCATACAGCAACGAAGCATGATCTTTAGCCAACGACTTCCATGCCAACCTTTTAACCCATCTACACTAATCCCATTTACCCAAGGGTGGATGATATCCTTCCTCACATTGCCTATTTAAATGTCTGGCTAAATAAGTCTTAAGCATTGTTGCATCAAAATTCCACCACCTACTTTGGCAGAACATTCCAGATATCAACCACTTTTTGTGTAAAAGAAACATTTGACCCTCAGATCTTCATTGAAACCCATTCTCTGACCTTAAACCTGTACCCACTTCATTTTAATACCATTACCCTGGGAAAAGAATTTTGACATTCTACATTCAGAAACATTCAATAATATTCAAAATCTATTAAAATGAAACAATCAATGAATATTGAAAGTTATTAAATATTCAAAGGAAAATATACAAAAGGAACACCACGAACAAAATGCAGTATTATTGAAGCACGGAATTAAATCCAATTAATTAAAAATTACATAAATCGCTTAATTTGCTCTGTCATAGGATCTGTGGACAACTTCCCAAGATGATGTGCTGGGAAATTGGCATAACTTAGCATTCTATCACTGGACTTAGAACTCATCCTGAAGAAAACCACAAGTTCAGGGCTTCTATGTCCAAAACTCGGCAGCATTTATCGGCACAATTCAACTTTGTCGTTCCTCCATCAAAGGAGCTCTACTTGGAAATCAAGGAATTACTGAAGGCTGGATTTATTGCACATCCCTACTCACACTTCTGCTTCTCGTTAAGGTGCTCACACCTTGCTCTTGGCTAAGGAGTTCTGAGATTTAGACCCTCCGAAGATGAGTTGGTATACAAGTCAATGCATTGTGTAGTGAGAACAGCAATATATTTTCAAATCAGGACTGTATGTGATTTAGAGGGAAGTGTAAATGTAGCGGAATGTTTCTATGTGCCTGTTGCCCTTATTTAGCTGGATGCTGGTGCTAATTGGGAGGTACCATTGGGGCAGCTGAAATGAGTTACTGTGGTGCATTTTGTAGGTGGTTCACACCATTGTCATAGTGTTGGAGGGAATAATATTTAAGTTGAAGAACCATCCCCTTGTATGATCCCCTCTGATGTTTGTTGTCATCCCTCTCAGCAATAACTATATCCTTTTGGATATTGCTGGGATATGATGACCTATCTGGGCACAGCAGCGACAACCAGGCAAGTGGCATTGTGGCCATCTCTGACACTAAGCAAGGAAGGGTAAAGTCAGGCAGAGCAATAGTGATGGAAACTCAGTAGTTAGGGGGAGAGACAGGAGATTCTGTGGCCACAAAAGAGACACCAGTACGGTGTGTTGCCTCCTGGGTGCTAAGGTCCAGGAGTCTCAGAGCAGCTGAATGAGGTTCTCAAGTGGGAGAGTAAGCAGACTGAGGTCATGGTGCACATTGACACCGATAACATAGGTAGAAAGGGGGAAAAAATCATGTGCAGTGAGTATAGGGAGTTGGGGAAGAGGCTGAAGAGTAGGGCCTCCAAGCTGGCAATCTCTGGATTACTTCCAATGTTTAAGATGATAGTATAGATGAATGAGTGACTGAGGAAATGGTACAGGGACAGGCTTTCAGATGTCTGGATCATTGGGATCTTTTCTGGGGAAGGTATGACCTGTACAAAAAGGACAGGTTACACCTGAACCCAAGGGCGACCAATATCCAGGTTTGCTAGTGCTGTTGGAGAGGGTTTAAGCTAATTTGGCAAGGAAATGGGAATTCGAGTAATAGGGCCAAGGGTGGGACAGTTGGTAGACAAGTCAATGCATTGTGTAGTGAGATTGTGAGGAAAAACATGCAGATGATAAAATTCCAGTCAGTGGGATGAGTTGAACTGGAACGTGAGGGCAAAATCGAAAAGGGTGAAGAATAGTTGACTGGGTGTTTAAATGCATGCAGAATACAGAATAAGGTAGATCATCTAGTTGCACAGTTAGATAGTGGCAAGTACGACATTGTGGGCATCACTGAGTCATGGCTGAAAGAAGATCATAGTTGTGAGCTTAACATCGAAGGATAAACATTGATTTGAAAGGACAGACAGGTAGGCAGAGGGTTTGGGGTGGCTCCATTGGTAAAAAGCAAGAAATCAAATCTATAGAAAGAGGTGACATAGAATTGGAAGATGTAGAATCATTATGGATAGAGCTAAGAAACTGCAAGAGTGAAAAGACCTTGAATGGAGTATATATAGAGGCTTCTGAATAGTGGCCAAAATGTGTGATATAAATTACAATGGCAGATTAAAAAAAGGCATGCAGAAAGGGCAATGTTATGATAGTCATGGGGGAATTTCAATACGCAGGTAGATTGGAAAAATCAAGTTAGTGCTGGATCCCAAGAGAGAAAATTTGTAGAGTGCCTACAAAATGGCTTTTTAGAGTAGCTTGTGGTTGAGGCTACGAGGGGTAAGGCAATTCTGAATTGGGTGTTGTTCAGTGAATCAGATTTGACTAAGGAGCTTAAACTAAAAGAACTCTTCGGAGGACGTGATCATACATTGATAGAATTTACCCTGCAGTTTGAGAGGAATAAAGTGAGATGTATCAGTATTACATTGGAGTGGGAGGAATTGCAGAGGCATAGGAGAGGAGCTGGCCAACGTTGATTGGTAAGAGACACTATCAGGATGATGGCAGAACAGCTGTGGCCGGTGTTTCTGGGGGCAATTCAAAAGGTGCAGGATAGATACATCCCAAAGATGAAGAAGTATTCGAAAGGGAGGATGGAGCAACTGTGGTTGACAAGGAAAAGAGAAAGGCAACATAAAAGCAAAAAAGAGAGAATATAATAGAACAATAATTAGCGGGAAGTTAGGGAATTGGGAAGCTTTAAAAAAAAGAAGGCAACAAAAAAAAGCGAAAAGGAAAAAAGAAATATGAAAGTAAGCTATTTAGTAATATAAACAAGGATACCTGAAGTTATTTTTTCAGATATATACAGAGTAAGAGAGGCGAGAATAGATATCAGACCCTGGAGTGGTAGTAATGAGGGACAAAGAAATGACAAACTTAAGTATTTTGCCTTAGTCTTCACTGTGCAAGACATGAGCAGTATAGAAACATTGAAAACCTACAGCACAATACAGGCCTTTCGGCCCACAAAGTTGTGCTGAACAAGTATGCCAGAAATTTGAGAATGTTACTAAGGAGAATGTGCTTGGGAAGCTGAAAGATCTGAAGGTAGATGGATGACACCTCAGGGTTCTGAAGGAGGTAGGTAAAGAGCTTGTGGAGGCATTAGTGATGATCTTTCAAGGATCGCTATGAGGACTGGAAAACTGCAAATGTCACTCCACTCCTTAAGAAGGGAGGGAGGCAGAAGAAAGTAAATTATAACCTGATTTCAGTGGTTGGGAAAATTTTGTAGTCCATTATTAAGGATGAGATTTTGGGGTACTTGCAGGTACATGATAAAGTAGGCCGAAGTCAGCATGGTTTCTGTAAGGGGAAATCTTACCTGACAAATTAGTTGGAATAGTTTGAGGAAATGACAGGCAGGATAGACAACTGAGAGTCAGTGGATGTTGTTTACATGGATTCTCAGAAGGCTTTTAGCAAGGTGCCGCACCTGAGGCTGCTTAACAAGATAAGAATGCATGTGCTGTGAGGATTACATTCCTTGACTTCTCTAGTGCCTTTAACACCATCCAGCCCAAGATCTTAAGGCACAAACTAACGGAGATGGGAGTAGACTCTCACATGGTGGATTGGATAGTGGACTACTTGACAGATAGACCTCAGTATGTGCGGTTGGGAGACTGTAGGTCTGACACGGTGGTCAGCAGCACAGGAGCGCCGCAGGGAACCGTACTCTCTCCGGTCCTGTTCACCCTGTACACATCAGACTTCAAATATAACTCGGAGTCCTGCCATGTGCAGAAGTTCGCAGATGACACGGCCATAGTGGGATGTGTCAGGAATGGACAGGAGGAGGAGTATAGGAAACTGATACAGGACTTTGTGATATGGTGCAACTCAAACTACCTGTGTCTCAATATCACCAAGACCAAGGAGATGGTGGTGGACTTTAGGAGATCTAGGCCTCATATGGAGCCAGTGATCATTAATGGAGAGCGTGTGGAGCAGGTTAAGACCTACAAGTATCTAGGAGTACAGTTAGACGAGAAGCTAGACTGGACTGCCAACACAGATGCCTTGTGCAGGAAGGCACAGAGTCGACTGTACTTCCTTAGAAGGTTGGCGTCATTCAATGTCTGTAGTGAGATGCTGAAGATGTTCTATAGGTCAGTTGTGGAGAGCGCCCTCTTCTTTATGGTGGCGTGTTGGGGAGGAAGCATTAAGAAGAGGGACGCCTCACGTCTTAATAAGCTGGTAAGGAAGGCGGGCTCTGTCGTGGGCAAAGTACTGGAGAGTTTAACATCGGTAGCTGAGCGAAGGGCGCTGAGTAGGCTACGGTCAATTATGGATAACTCTGAACATCCTCTACATAGCACCATCCAGAGACAGAGAAGCAGTTTCAGCGACAGGTTACTATCGATGCAATGCTCCTCAGACAGGATGAAGAGGTCAATACTCCCCAATGCCATTAGGCTTTACAATTCTACCGCCAGGACTTAAGAACTTTTTAAAAGCTATTATTAATGCTTTTTGAGATAGTGATTTAGATACATATCATATTTTTTACTGAGTTAAGTATTGTATGTAATTAGTTTTGCTACAACAAGTGTATGGGACATTGGAAAAAAGTTGAATTTCCCCATGGGGATGAATAAAGTATCTATCTATCTATCTATCTATCTAATCCGGCTGCAGCTCCTTGAAGACCGTGTTAGGGATCTGGAGCAGAAACTGGATGACCTTCGGCTTGTACAGGAGAGTGAGGAGGTAATTGATCAAAGTTACAGGGAGGTAGCCACCCCAAAGTTGCAGGAGGCGAGTAGCTGGGTGACCGTCAGGAGAAGTGGAAATAGGCAGTTAGAGCAGAGCACCCCTGTGGCCATTCCTTTCAAAAAAAAGAATACCGCTTTGGATATTTTTGTGGGGGATGACCTCCTGGGAAAATGCCACAGCGACCGGGTTACAGGCACCGAGCATGGGTCCGTGGTGCAGAAGGGAAAGAGAAGGAAGAAGGGAACGTTAGTGATAGGGGACTCGATAATGAGGGGAACAGACAGGAGATTCTGTGGACGTAAACTAGACACCTGGATGGTATGTTCCCTCCCAGGCGCTAGGGTTAGGGATTTCTCATACCCAGTTCACAACATTTTGGAGAGGGAAGGGGAGCAGCCAGATGTCTTGGTACATATGGTACCAATGACATAAGAAGGAAAAGCAATGAGGTCCTGAAAAGAGAAATTAGAGTGCTAGGTAGAAAGCTGAGAAGCAGGACCTTCCACGAAGTAATTTCTGGATTGCTGCCTGTGCCACGCACCAGTGAGGAGAAAAACAGGATGATTTGGCAGATTAATGTGTGGTTGAGAAGCCGCTGCAGGAGGCAGGGCTTCAGGTTCTTGGAAAATTGGGATCTCTTTTGATGGTATTGGAGTATAAAAGTTGCATTGTTTGCTGTGTAACCAAAACTATGTAGTCAACTTTGAAACTTGCTATTTGCTATGCATGTATCCAAAATGAAATCTTAAGAATGTAGAAGACAATGGTGTGTTAATAAGAGGAAGCTAAGAGATGTAGATTTTGTAGTCTGAGTTTGCTATTTGCTATGCATGTACCCAATTTAGTAGGAGAATGAAATCTTAAGAATGTAGAAGACATTGGTGTGTTAATGAGAGGTAGCTAAGAGATGTAGATTAGAACATGATTAAGTCAATGGGTAGAAACAATAGTGGCGGATGTACTTGTGATACGCAACTATAGATAGATAGATAGATACTTTATTCATCCCCATGGGGAAATTCAACTTTTTTCCAATGTCCCATACACTTGTTGTAGCAAAACTAATTACATACAATACTTAACTCAGTAAAAAATATGATATGCATCTAAATCACTATCTCAAAAAGCATTAATAATAGCTTTTAAAAAGTTCTTTAAGTCCTGGCGGTAGAATTGTAAAGCCTAATGGCATTGGGGAGTATTGGGGAGACCGATTGCATATGCTAATGCAACTAAACCAGGAGATTGCTATAAAAAATGCTATGTCCAAGGATCGGTGGGCAATTGGTGACTAGCTCAATGACTGTCTCAGCTTTGATTTGCAAATTTAAGTTTAATACTTCTTGAAGAATCTTCTGTGTCTCCTGGTCGTTTGTGGGGCACGAGAAACCATGACAAAATTGGCGACCGCGGCAGGACCGGAAAGAGACCCGCGGAAAGGAAATGGCAGATTGGGGATGCTTCCCAGTCCTCTAGGGACCCCCACAAGGCTAACAGAATTAAGGGTGCACCCAAACAAAAGGTAAGCGCTTTTTGCGACAATTTGGACTAAGAATTCTGTTGGCTTTGGGGAGGTCTTGGAGTCTCAGAAGTGTGGAACCACTGCCAAAGGGCCTCTCCAGTCCAAAGAATCTGGCAGAATTGGGGGTTAACAGGAGGCTCAGAGGATTGATCAAGAACACTGCAGTGAGGGTAAGTACAAATAAGTTAATAAGAAGTTAAGTTAAGAAAAATTCCACATGGTGTTGGTAAGTCCCTGTGGATACCGCTTCGTATGAAATGAAGGTCTGAACGGGCAGGGAAAGGGAAATAGAGAAAATCCTCGTGGATACCGCCTTAAGAGATAAGGGTCTGAATAGACGAGGTGCAAAGAGAAAGTTCTGTGGATACCGCTCTGAATAGAGGTCTGTACGGGCAGAACAGAATAAGAAACAAGGACAGTCCAATATATAGTTTAAAGCGCTGGTAGATAGATAGATGGATAGATAGATACTTTATTCATCCCCATTGGGAAATTCAACTTTTTTTCCAATGTCCCATACACTTGTTGTAGCAAAACTAATAACATACAATACTTAACTCAGTAAAAAAAAATATGATATGCATCTAAATCACTATCTCAAAAAGCATTAATAATAGCTTTTAAAAAGTTCTTAAGTCCTGGCGGTTGAATTGTAAAGCCTAATGGCATTGGGGAGTATTGACCTCTTCATCCTGTCTGAGGAGCATTGCATCGATAGTAACCTGTCGATAGACTAGGCATAGAATTAGAGTAAATAATATTATCCAGTAAACGAACTGTGAATCTCTGAAATACCTTAAAAAGAGAGAACAACATGTCAGGTAAAGGAACGGCAGTAGAGATTCTGAGCAAAAAATCCCAGTAAATAAATATGAGATCACAAAAACTTCAGAAAAATGGGAAAAGAGAACCAAAAACCTGGTCACAAAATGGCCAAGAGAAGGAACGTTTGATGTAAGCTTGTGCGAAGAAATGGAGGCACTAATTAAAAATTACAAACCAAAAGATAAATCTAAGAAAAGAAGGCAAAAAAGAGAATGAGAAAAGGAAGTGCTAAAACTCTTCAGAACGGAGGGAGAAAGGCTGAGGAGGACAGGTAGAATATTGATTACAAATGAGGAAGACACTAAGGTGCTGGAGAAACAGCCTGTTAGAGAGAGAGGAAGGTACAGTGAGAAGCTGGCTTCAGCTCCGCACCCGGATGTGAAAGAAACAGAAAAGCCCCCTCCCTATAATGAGGAAGGAACCCCTAAGCAGTGCCCCCTGCTGACGGGAACAGTAAACATGCAGGGAGAAGTACAAGTTTGGGATAATGAGGAGGAAAAAAGACAATACGAGAAGGAAAAAACGGCGATATGGAAGGAGATACAAGCAGAAAGGATAAAGGTGGAACAGGCAAAGAGAGAAATGAAAGAAGAGATTGAACAGATGAAATACTTGAGAGAGGAAAAGGAGTATGAGGAGTATCGGTTATACCATAGAAATAAACAGACTAGAAAAGAAAGTGGCTCATCAGGGCAGGAAGAGATGAGGTATTCAAGAGGAAGTGGAAAAAAGATAGGAGATGAGAGTCTTGAAGAAACACAAGAGAGAAGGGAATCAAGCATGAGTAAGGATCATGAGAAGTCCCTGCCACAGGTGCACAGACACGGACAGGAAGAAAGAGAAGGTGACTCATTGGAGGAGCAAGAGTTAAGTGGAGAGAGAGAGGTTGCGAGAATCTGTGGGGAAGAGGTAGGAGGCAGAAGCCTAGAAGAGCAGAAGGAGGCGGTAGGGGAGCGACTTGCAGAAGTAGAGAGAGAGCCAGATAAGTTACTGAGAGCGGATTGCCAGAGGAGATGCGAAAAATACTCCAGGGGCCAACCAAGTATTGAATCAAGACAGAAAGGAAGGACTCCACAGGGAGATTGAGGGAAGAAGAGGACCCCGGAGACATTTGTGTGGGAGGCAGTAAAGACATACCCTGAGACAGATGGGGAGTCAAGTGAGGAGGAGAGCCAGGGCAGGTGGGAAGGAGGAAGAATGATGCCGTTGTTAGTAAAAGGATCAGGACAAGTGCAGTATATCCCTTGGGGATCCCAGGACCTAGAAGGGCTGAAAAACACTCTGCCCAATCTACATGAAGGAGCAGGGAAATGGATTAGAGCCTTTGAAGAAGAAACGGCGGGACGATTATTGGCTCTGGGAGATTTGAAGGCACTATTGATAAGGTTGATGGGAACCTCCAAATTTAACGAACTAATGGAAATGGCTGGCATAGTAAACTTGAACGACCCAAGAACTGATGGAGACGGGTTTGACAGAGTGAGGCAGAGGGTATGGCAGCCCCTCAGGAAGCTTTATCCACCCAAAGTGGACCCCAAAGCCTTAAAGGGGGATCCACTGGGAGACACAGAAAACCCAGCAGCCTACGTAGAAAACCAATTGAAAAGGTGAAGACTGGAGACTGAGCAAGAGGTGGAAAATAGCTTATTTATCACCACACTGTTCCGACATAGCATCTTGGATGCAATGCCTCCGCAAGTAAAATCCAAACTGGAGGAAGTGGTTGGGCTGACGTCAATGACCCCACAAGAATTTAGAGACCACGTAGTCCATGCGGTTGAGAAATACCAGAAAGACAAACGAAGGTTGGCTGAGCAGCAGGAAGAGGTGCAAAGAAAGTTAATACAAATGCAGCTCGAAGAACTCAAAAAGAAGGAAAAAGAAAAAAACAAAAAGATGCTGCCAGCAACCACCGGTTCGAGTACAGCCATCGAACTGGACAAAGCACTGCTATATGGAGGAACCGATCATACTGTAAGACAAGGGCCGGAAAACCCCATGCCAATAATCGTCTTTGGAGGAGCATTCCCACAAATGCCCTATCAGGAACAGACTAAATTCAAACAGCCCAGACAGGACTGGAAGTCCCAAGGAGGGGGACAGAGGAGCTACGGGCAGAGGGGACCAGTGAGGAAACAGGGGGAAAGAGAGGTAGAGAGATTGTGCTGGGGATGTAATCAGCCAGGTCACATGAGAAGAGATTGTCTGTTTACACCATGGCCTGTCACACACCAGCAGGAACCGATGATAAGGGAACTAAAGTTTAGCCAAGGACCAGCCCCCACAGGCCCAAGCGGACCTGTGAACCCTTATGCAAGGTATTAGGGGTGCCCCGAGAATTCGAGTGGGAAGGGACATTACCCAATGATAACAAGGGAGGCAGACGAGGAACCCATTGTTCAGGTTATGTTAGAAGGGCAACTGACACCAATGATGATAGACACTGGAGCCACGTATACTTGTGTACAGCCACAGTATGCCCTTCACCTTCCCATGTCAGGAAAGTTTATTAAGACAGTAGGGTTCTCGGGGAAAACACAGTTGACACAGTGCATGGCTCCAGTGCGGTTGAAAATGGGAAATAAAGGAATTCTTTTGCCGGTGCTAGTATTTAAAGGAACTCCAATTAATTTGTTAGGCAGAGATGCCTTATTGAAACTGGAATTAAAATTAGAATGCACCAGAAATGGGCTGAGTGTGGAAAGAGCAGGGGCTCAATTGATAGTGCGAGAAGACAAGAAGGCTAATGTCTTTTGGATAGGGGACATCGCAGATCTGATTCAGGAAACCTGGGAAAAATGGAAAAAGGGCGTGCAGGCTATATTACCCAGGGCTGTAATGCCCAAATCTGAGCTACATTGTACAGTGATTTTTGACGAGACTCAGAACAGGGAGTTAGAGGAGAGATGGCACCTGGAGGCATGTACCCAACAGCACCTGGAAGGGGAGGCTGTGATAATTTGAAAGCAAGGGGCAGCTTTACAAGTTAAGTGGAACACCTTTTTAGAAAAATGGTACAGGATACCGGAGGCTGCACCCCACGTAACGTTGTTGGTAAACAAGGGATATCAGTCTAAAGACTTAGGACCCTTGGTTAAGAGTGCTGAAACCGTAACAGTGTGGAGGAAAATCAGGCCAGAGGTGTGGATATCAGAAGACAACAATTGCATTAAAATAATGGTAAGTGTAGATATGGTAGGGACAGTGAGAGAGGTCGAAATAACTCCCCAACCACACCTGCCCTTGCTGGGAAAGGAAAGAGGCCAGCAGAAAGATAGAAGGTTAGATGAGTTGCCGTCTATTCTGTGGTCACAGCATGACACGGACGTAGGGAAAATAAAAACAGCTAGTCCGGTGGAAATAAGGCTGAAAAGGGGAGCAATTCCACCCAGGAGACCACAATACCCTCTAAGACCAGAAGCAGAAGAGGGAATAGCATCAACAGTGCAGGGGTTGCTTGAAATAGGAGTGCTTAAAAGAACAAACAGTCCATGCAATACCCCGTTGCTGCCAGTCTTAAAAGCAGATAAATCTAAGTGGAGATTGGTGCATGATTTGCGAGCGGTAAATGATGTGGTAGAGGACTGACCAGCGGTAGTCCCCAACCCACACACGCTTTTGACTAATGTTCCACCAGAAGCAAGTTACTTTTCAGTGATTGATTTGTGTTCGGCTTTCTTCAGCATTCCTCTAGCCGACCAGTGTCAGTATCTGTTTGCATTTACTTACAGAGGTGCTCAGTATACCTATACCAGAATGCCGCAAGGTTTTAAACATTCACCACACATTTTTAATCAGGTGTTGAAGGCAGACCTAGAGGGCATGCCATTGGAAAGTACATTGTTACAGTATGTGGATGACCTGTTGATTAGCTCCCACAGCGAGGAACAGTGTGAGCAGGACACTATAACTCTGTTAGAGAAGCTGGCGCACGGAGGACATAAAGTATCCAAAAAGAAACTGCAATTTTGCACGCAGCAAGTGGAGTACTTAGGCAGGGTAATATCCAAGGGAGTGAAGGCGATAGCACCAGATCAGATTGAGGCAATAACTAAGGCCCCCAAACCCCAGACTGTAGGGCAGATGATGACATTTTTAGGAATGGCAAGGTACAGCTCAGATTGGATAGGAGAATATGCTGAGATTGTGGCACCTTTGAGAAAGATAATGAAAGAAGCAGGACATACAAATTTGAAGAACGGCTTACAGTGGAATGGAGAGGCGGAGATAGCTTTCAATACTATTAAGCAGGAATTGCAGTCAGCACCAGCATTAGCTTTGCCTGACTACCAGAAGGTTTTTCATTTGTATGTATCCAACAGACAGGAGGGTTATGTCACAGCGGTTCTAACACAGGAGACAGGCACAGGAAAATCAAAGCAGCCGATAGCATACTACAGTACGAGACTAGATGAGGTGGCTCAGGGGTATCCATCCTGTTATCAGGGATTGGCGGCGCTGTACTATGCATATGAAAAGGCATCATCTGTAACCCTGGGCTATCCTGTGACTCTGTACACACACCACAAAGTAGCAGAATTGCTGAAAAGAGGGAAATTTGTGCTGACGCCAACCAGGATAGCAGCATATCAGATGTTATTGACATTTCCTGACAACTATACAGAGATGCACTACCAGTAATATAGCCGATTTTGTCCCTTTGGGCTATGAAGGAGAACCCCATGATTGTGTAGGGAAGACGATGGCATTTACCAAATTGAGAGCAGATTTACGGTCAGAACCACTAGAGGATGCAGATAAAAAGGTTCTGTTCGTAGATGGCTCTTGTTATAGGGATTATGATGGAAATCATGCAGGGTTCTCAGTAGTGCAGCAGGATCAGTTGAGCTATAAGATTATTAGGATGGATTCCTGTCCCCAACCGTGTTCCGCCCAACTAACGGAAATCAAAGCCCTGACAGCTGCGTGTGAAATGATGGAAGGTGAGAAAGTAGACATCTATACTGATTCGGCATATGCTCATGGAGTATGCCATTTGTTCGGCGCAGTGTGGAAACAGAGAGGTTTTTAAAAAAGCAGTGGAGATCCCATACAACATTGTCAGCAAATTCTAGACTTAACAAAAGCCATGATGAAACCTAAAGCATTGGCTATAGTAAAATGCCAGGCACATAAAAAGGGAAATGATGTAATAACAAAGGGAAATCAAGCTGCGGACGAGGCAGCCAGCAAAGCGTCTGGATGTACATCAGCTGTCATTGCCCCCCAGGTAAGCCTAGCTCCAGAACCTGTGGTAGAGGACCTAATTGAAATACAAGGTAAGGCAACTTTGGCAGAACAGACAATGTGGAGACGAAGGGGGGCCAAGCAGAACCCGGAAGGCTTGTGGAGCATGGAAGACGGTTTGTTGGTAGCGCCCCCCTGCCTCTACTGACGATTCTGATTTCAGAAGCGCATGGGATTGACCATTGTGCAAGGGGGGAAGTGATAAAGAAAATAAAGAAGGATGGTTTTTGGTCACCTTATTTACAGGCTTCAGTGGACTATGTCTTGTCACAGTGCGAGGTATGCGGACAGAATGCAGGGTCCGGACATCAGTTATTTGACTGGTTAGAAAGTAGACTCGGAGGATGGGGAGCATGGCTGACTAAAATGGCAATAACTGTCAGTATTGTATTGTTGAGCTGTGCGCTTGTGCTGTGCTGTTTTCTTCCTTGTCTCAAGTCTCTTATAGTGCGTGCTGCAACCAAACAATTTCCGATGCTCGTGGCAATTACTGAAGCAAGCTTAGTGGAGAAAGAAACACCAAAAATGTATCGTTACAGCCTACAACACCTGCAGGATGAACAAGAGCAAAACGACAGTGTGGGAGTAGATTGTAAGGGTTTCTGAGTTTTTTTCCCTGTCTCAGGTACAAAGGGACAGGTTTTTGGCTCAGCGGCCCAGGGTAACAGGAAGAGAATACTTTGAGGTCTTGGCACAGAAAATTATAGTTTAACCCGAGATTTGGGAATAAGTGCTTGAGTTTATTGGGGCTTTTGTGCGCGGACTCTTAGTCTTCTTTCTCTGTGTGAGACCTTATGGGTCTCAAAGGGGGGATATATTGGAGTATAAAAGTTGCATTGTTTGCTGTGTAACCAAAACTATGTAGTCAGCTTTGAAACTTGCTATTTGCTATGCATGTATCCAAAATGAAATCTTAAGAATGTAGAAGACAATGGTGTGTTAATAAGAGGAAGCTAAGAGATGTAGATTATGTAGTCTGAGTTTGCTATTTGCTATGCATGTACCCAATTTAGTAGGAGAATGAAATCTTAAGAATGTAGAAGACAATGGTGTGTTAATGAGAGGTAGCTAAGAGATGTAGATTAGAACATGATTAAGTCAATGGGTAGAAACAATAGTGGCGGATGTACTTGTGATACGCAACTATAGACCGATTGCATATGCTAATGCAACTAAACCAGGAGATTGCTATAAAAAATGCTATGTCCAAGGATCAGTGGGCAATCAGCGACTAGCTCAATGACTGTCTCAGCTTTGATTTGCAAATTTAAGTTTAATACTTCTTGAAGAATCTTCTGCGTCTCCTGGTCGTTTGTGGGGCACGAGAAACCACGACAATGGCAGGTATGACCTGTACAAAAGTGATGGGTTGCACCTGAACCCAAAGGGTCCAATATTCTCATAGGCAGGTTTGTTAAGGCTGGAGAGGGTTTAAACTAACTTGGCAGAGGGGTGGGAACCGGAGTGAAGGAACTCAGGAAAGGACAGATGGTGTTGTGGTTTCTCTTGCCCCACAAACGACCAGGAGACGCAGAAGATTCTTCAAGAAGTATTAAACTTTAATTTGCAAATCAAAGCTGAGACAGTCATTGAGCTAGTCGCCGATTGCCCACCGATCCTTGTACATAGCATTTTTTATAGCAATCTCCTGGTTTAGTTGCATTAGCATATCCAATCGGTCTATAGATGCGTATCACAAGTACATCCGCCACTATTGTTTCTACCTATTGACTTAATCATGTTCTAATCTACATCTCTTAGCTACCTCTCATTAACACACCATTGTCTTCTACATTCTTAAGATTTCATTCTCCTACTAAATTGGATACATGCATAGCAAATAGTAAGCTCAAAGCTGACTACATAGTTTTGGTTACACAAACTAAATTGGATACATGCATAGCAAATAGCAAACTCAGACTACATAATCTACATCTCTTAGCTACCTCATTAACACACCATTGTCTTCTACATTCTTAAGATTTCATTCTCCTACTAAATTGGATACATGCATAGTAGCAAATAGCAAGTTCAAAGCTGACTACATAGTTTTGGTTACACAGCAAACAATGCAACTTTTATACTCCAATAATGGTAAAGAAGTGAAGATATCATGCAGTCAGATTGTCAGGGAGGGCAGGCAGGCAGGTGATGGAACTTAGTTGCAGCCAACAAGCTGAGTATCAAATCATTAGAGATGCAGAGTCAGAAAGGATAGCAAATACGATACTCAAGGTGTTGTATCTAAATGCATGTAGTATAAGAAATAAGATGGATGATCTTGTTGCAATATTACAGACTGTCAGGTATGATGTTGTGGCCATCACTGAATCACGGCTGAAGGATGGTTGCAGTTGGTTTTGTCGTGGTTTTTCGTGTCCCACAAACGACCAGGAGACGCAGAAGATTCTTCAAAAAGTATTAAACTTTAATTTGCAAATCAAAGCTGAGACAGTCATTGAGCTAGTCGCCGATTGCCCACCGATCCTTGTACATAGCATTTTTTATAGCAATCTCCTGGTTTAGTTGCATTAGCATATCCAATCGTATCACAAGTACATCCGCCACCATTGTTTCTACCCATTGACTTAATCATGTTCTAATCTACATCTCTTAGCTACCTCTCATTAACACCCCATTATCTTCTACATTCTTAAGATTTCATTCTCCTACTAAATTGGATACATGCATAGCAATAGCAAGCTCAAAGCTGACTACATAGTTTTGGTTACACAGCAAACAATGCAACTTTTATACTCCCAATATTGGGAGCTAAATGTCCAAGGTTACACATTGTATCAGAGGGATAGGAAGGTAGGCAGAGGGTGTGGTGTGGTTCTACTGGCATCATATCAGTGGAAAGTTGTGACATAGAATCGGAAGGTGTTGAATCATGGGATGAGTTAAGAAACTGCAAGGGAAAAAGGACATTGATTGCAGTTATATACAGGCCTCCCAACAGTGGATGGGAGGTGGACCACAGATTACAACAGGAAATAGAAAAGGCGTGTCAAAAGGACAATGTTATGGTAGTCATGGGAGATTTTAACATGCAGGACGATTGGGAAAATCAGGTTGGTAATGGATCTCAAGAGAGTGAGTTTGCTGAATGCCTAAGAGATAGCTTTTTAGAGCAGTTTGTCATTGAGCCTACTAGGGGATCAGCTATACTGGATTGGATGTTATGTAATGAACCGGAGGTGATTAGAGAGCTTAAGCTAAAAGAAACCTTTGGAACCAGTGATCACACTATGATTGAGTTGCACTTGAAATTTGATAGGGAGCAAGTAAAGTCTGATGTAGCAGTATTTCAGTGGAGTAAGGGAAATTACAGTGGTTTGAGAGAGGAGTTGGCCAAAGTAAATTGGAAGGAGCTGCTGGCAGGGATGTCAGCAGAGCAGCAATGGTGTGTGTTTCTGGGAAAAATGAGGAAGGTGCAGGACATATGTATTCCAAAAATGAAGAAATACTCAAATGGTAATATAGTACAATCGTGGCTAACAAGGGATGTCAAAGCTATTGTAGGAGCGAAAGAGGGGGCATACAGCAAAGCAAAAATTAGTGGGAAGATAGAAGATTGGTAAGTTTTTAAAAACCTACAGAGAACAACTAAAAAATCATTAGAAGGGAAAGGATGAAATATGAAAACAAGCTAGCAAATAATATCAAAGTGGATAGTAAAAGTTTTTTCAAGTATGTTAAAAGAGAAATCAGGGTGGATATAGGACCACTAGAAAATGAGACAGGAGAAATAATAATGCGGGACAAGAAGATGACTGCTGAACTAAATGAGTATGTTGCGTCACTCTTCACTGTGGAAGACACTAGCAGTATGTCTGATGTTGTTGTGTGTGAAGGAAGAGAATTGGGTGCAGTTACTGTTACAAGAGAGAAGGTGCTCAAAAAATTGAACGACCTAAAGGTACATAAGTCACCCGGACCAGATGAACTGCACCTTAGGGTTCTGAAAGAGGTAGCATTAGAGATTGTGGTGGAATTATAAATGATCTTTCAAAAATGATTGGACTCTGGCATGGTGCCAGAGGACTGGAAAATCACAAATGTTACACCACTTTTTAAGAAAGGAGGAAATTATAGACCAGTTAGCCTGACCTCAGTGGTTGAGAAGATTTTGGAGTCAATTGTTTAAGGAGTACTTGGTAACACAGGACAAGATAGTACAAAGTCAGCATGGTTTACTTCAGGGAAAATTCTGTCTGATGAAACTGTTGGAATTCTTTGAGAAGATTACAAGTAGGATTGATAAAGGGGATGCAGTGGATGTTGTATATTTGGACTTTCAGAAGGCCTTTGACAAAGTGCCACACATGAAGCTTACTAAGTTAAGAGCCCATGGTCTTGCAGGAAAGTTACTAACATGTTTAAAGCATTGGCTGATTGGTACGAGGTGGCGAGTGGGAATAAAAGGATCTTTTACTGGTTGGCTGCCAGTGACTAGCAGTGTTAGGACCGCTTCTTTTTATGCTGTATATCAATGTTTTAGATGATGAAATAGAGATGGCTTTGTTGCCAAGTTTGTAGATGATACAAAGATTATTCAAGAGGCAGGTAGTGTTGAGGAAACAGGTAGGATGCAGAAGGACTTAGACTGATTAGGAGAATGGCAAGAAAGTGGCAAATGAAATACAATGTTGGAAAATGCATGGTCATGCACTTTGGTGGTAGAAATAAATGTGCAGACTATTTTCTAAACAGGGAAAAACCCAGGAATCTGAGATGCAGATGACTTGGGAGTCCTTGTGCAGAACACCCTAAAGGTTAACTTGCAGGTTGAGTCGGTGGTGAGGAAGGCAAATGCCATGTTAGCATTCATTTCAAGAGGTCTAGAATACAAGAGCAAGGATGTGATGCTGAGGCTTTGTAAGTCACTGGTGAGGCCTCAACTTGAGTATTGGGAACTGTTTTGTGCCCCTCATCTTAGAAAAGATGTGCTGGCATTGGAGATGGTCCAGAGGAGGTTCACAAGTATGATTCCAGGAATGAAAGGGTTATCATACAAGGAACGTTTGATAACTCTGGGTCTGTACTCGCTGGAACCCGGAAGGACATGGAGGATCTCATTGAAACCTTTTGAATGTTGAAAGGCCTAGACAGAGTAGATGTGGAAAGGATGTTTCCCATGGTGGGAGAGTCGAGGGTAAGAGGGCACACCCTCAGGATAGAATGGCGCCCTTTCAAAACAGAGATGCAGCAAAATTTCTTTAGGCAGAAGGTTGGTGAACTTGGGGTTTTATTGCCACAGGTGGCTGTGGAGGCCAGGTCATTGGGTGCATTTAGGGCAGAGATTGATAGGTTCTTGATTGGACATGGTATCAAAGGTTATGGGGAGAAAGCCAGGAACTGGGGTTGAGGAGGAGATTGAAAAAAAAGATCAGCCATGTTTGAATGGCGGAGCAGACTCGATGGGCCAGATGGCCCAATTCTGCTGCTATGTATCATGGTCTTATTTGAACAGATTGGCAGCATGGGCAAAGAACTGGCAGGTGGAATACAATGGTGGTAAGTGTATTGCCATGCACTTGGGTAGAAGGAATAAAGGCATACATCATTTTCTAACTGGGGAGAAAATTCAAAAATCAGAGGTGCAAAGGAACTTGGGAGTCCTTGTGCAGGATTCCCGAAAGGGTAACTTGCAGGTTGACTTGGTGGTAAGGAAGGCAAATGCAATGTTAGCAAAAATTTAGAGAGGACTAGATTATAAGAGCAAGGATGTAATGCTGAGGCTTTTTAAGGCATTGGTCAGACCGCGCTTGGAGTATTGTGAGCAGTTTTGGACCCTTTTCTAAGAAAAGACATGCTGGCATTGGAAAGTGTTAACATATGAGGAGTGTTTGATGCTTTGGGCCTGTAGTTTTTGCTGGAGTTTAGAGCAATGAAGGGAGATGTCACTGAAACTATAAAATATTCAAAGGTCTAGAAAGCGTGGATGTGGGGAAGATGTTTCCTACAATGTGTGGTGCGGGACCGGAGGTCACAGCCTCAGATTAGAGGGATATCCCTTTAGAACAGAAATGAGGAGGAATTTCTTTAGCCAGAGGGTGGTGAATCTGTGGAATTTATTGCCAAAGATGGCTGCAGAGACCAGATCATTGGGTGTTTTAAAAGCAAAGGTTGATTGGTTCTTGATTAGTTAGTGTGTCAAAGTTATGGGGAAAAGGCAGGAGAATGGTGTTGAGATGGATAATAAATCAACCATGATGGGATGGCAGAGCAGACTCAAAGGGTACAATGGCATAATTCTGCTCCTACAGTATGTCTTGTGATCTGAATGTAATGTCAGTCAAACAGCCTGCAGAATGTTGAGTTTCCTGAGTTGTTGGGACTGCACCCATCCAGGGAATATGGAGAGTCTCATTACATAATTTTAAGGTGATTGGAGGAAAATATGGGGGGGGTTGTCAAAGTTTTTTTTTACACACAGAGATTGGTGGGTTTATGGGACACACTTTGATAGGCGGATGGTAGAAACATTTAGGACTCTGTCAGAGGAAAGGGTTAGATGGATCTGAGAGCCGATTGAAAGATTGTCACAATATGGTGGGCTAAGGGGCCTTTCTTGTGCTGTAATATTCTATATTCTATGTAAATGCCTGGCTTGTATTGATAGAGAAGCACTGGGGTGTTAGAAGGTGAATCTTTCACCTTAAGATAATCAGCCTTTGACCTGCTCTTATAGTATTTATGTGGCTACTTTAGTGAAATATCTGCTGGGTGGTGATCCTATTGTAGTTGATGGTGGGAAATTCAGTCATACTTGAGAAATGATCAGATATGTGGCTGCCAGGTAAAGTTTGGTCAAATGTGATATCCATCAACTTTAAAACATTGCAGATACACAGTCATGGGGTCATTCTAGAACACCACAGGTACTGCTATTAACATGTACTGTGTAGGAGTGAAATAGTCTTATCTCACATTGTAGTCAATTAAGGTGAATACTTTGTTGCAGCTCCAGCCACATTATCTTGTTAACACTATAAGGGGCAGTGGGGAAGAGTTGGAAGTTCCTGCAGTCAGGCAAATGTTGCTGTCTTCATGGTCAACATTAGCAGGACATTCCATTGTGAATGGGAAGAGTACAGAGAAGAGATGGCATAGAGGAAGTTGTGATGAACAACTTGCAGACATGGGGGTGAGGAACTAAAGACCTTGTTTAATAAAAGTGCCTTATTCTCAGCTCCAGCTCCAAAGCACAGTGTCAGTATTCCAGTCACATTCCAACCCCCCCCCCCCCCCCACAACTTGCTCATTTACTTCCACCAACACTCACATTGTCTCACACACACCAATGCATTACTGATGAAGGGTCTCGGCCCGAAACATCAACAGTGCTTCTCCTTATAGATGCTGCCTGGCCTGCTGTGTTCCACCAGCATTTTGTGTGTGTTGAATGCATTACATATACCTTGGGTATCAAGCCTCCTTTCTAACTAATTTCAGAAGCAATTGACCAGCCAACATCACTTCACCTTTCCTTTTCACATTCAAATGGTAGAAAAAGACCATGGAAAACGAAGATGAAAATCTGATGCATTTAGCATTTGGGCACCAAAGAAGATTAGTGAGCTCAGTGATAAGATAAGAATGCACGTTATGAGTTATGATATGGATAGCAGGATTTTGGATGATTTTAAGTTTAAAGAGAGTAGAATATGGATGACCAGCCAGCTGTACATTGGATTAGTAAAATTTAGACATAGATCACGGTAGTACAGCTTAGAATGTTTCGCAGTTCAGTTCCAGTGCCAGCTGTAAACACACATTCTCCCCGTGAGTGCATGTGTTTCCTCTGGGTACTCCAGTTTCCTTCACTTTCCAAAGTTCAAAGTAAATGTATTAATGAAATACATATATACAACCCTGAAATTCTTCATTGAGATATAAATCCATAAGAGAATAATAACTGGGATAGAATCAATGAAAGAGCTGTGCAAATACAAAAAGAAAGAATAATAACCAGTAAATAAGCAATAACTATCGAGTGCGTAAGATGACAAGTCCTTGAAAGGTGAGTCCATTGGTTGTGGAACTTTTCAGTGATGGGTGAGTGAAGTTTTCCCCTCTGGTTCGATAGCCTGATGATTGAGGGGTAATAGCTGTTTCTGAACCTGGTGGTGTGGATCAGAAGACTCCTGTACATTCTTCTTGATGGCAGCAGCAGGAAGAGAGTATGGGCTCACAAAGTACACTGCAGATGCTGTGGTCAAATCAACACGTACAAACAAGCTGGATGAACTCAGCAGGTCGGGCAGCATCCATTGAAAGGAGCAGTCAATGGACTCAGTCCTGACGAAGGGTCTCGGCCCGAAACGTTGACTGCTCCTTTCAATGGATGCTGCCCGACCTGCTGAGTTCATCCAGCTTGTTTGTACGTAGAGAGTATGGGCTGGTTGGTGGGAGTCTTGATGCCACTTTCCTGCGACAACACTCCATGTAGATGTTCTCAGTGGTGGGGAGGGCGTTACCTATAATGGACTGGGCCACATCCATTACTTTTTAAGACATACAAAAAAGCTGGACGAACTCAGCAGGTTGGGCAACATCCGTTGAAAGAAGCAGTCAACATTTCGGGTCGAGACCCTTCGTCAGGATTAAAGAAGGAGGGGGCAGGGGCCCTATAAAGAAGGTGGGGAGAGGGTGGAAAACCAATCAGAAGAAAGATTAAGGGGTGGGGGAAGGGAAGCATATACCATCTGGGTAGTCTCCAGCCCCTTGGTATGAACATCGAATTCTCCAACTTCCGGTAATTCTCTCCCTCTCCCTTCCCCATCCCACCTCTACTCTGTCTCCTCTTCTAGCTGCCTATTACCTCTACTGCCTTCTACTACTCATAGTGCTTTGCCCTTAGGTTCTTTCTTCACCTCTCCTGCCTATCCCCTCCCTGCTTCCCCTCCCCCACCCCTTGATCTTTCCTCTGATTGGTTTTCCACCCTCTCCTCACCTTCTTTATAGGGCCCCTGCCCCCTCCTTCTTTAGTCCTGACGAAGGGTCTCGACCCGAAACGTTGACTGCTTCTTTCAACGGATGCTACCCGACCTGCTGAGTTCATCCAGCTTTTTTGTATGTCTTGATTTGACCACAGCATCTGCAGTGCACTTTGTGTTTTCCATTACTTTTTGTAGGATTTTCCATTCAGTGGCATTGGTGCTTCCAAACCCGGTCGTGATGCAACCAGTGACTATATTCTCCACTGCACATTTATAGAAGTTTGCTGAAGTTTTAGATGTTATGCCAAACCTTCACAATCTAATAAGAAGTAGAGGCACTGCCGTGGTTTCTTTGTAATTGCACTTACGTGCGGGGCCCAGGACAGGTCCTCCAAAATAATAACACTAAGGAATTTAAAGTTGCTGACCCACTCCACCTCTGATCTTCCTGTGAGGATTGTCTCATGGACCTCTGGTTTCCTCCTCCTGAAGTCAATAATCAGCTTCTTGGTATTGCTAACATTGAGTGAGAGGTTGTTTTTCTGGTACTACCCAGCAAGATTTTCAATCACACTCCTATATGCTGATTCAGTCTACAACAGTGGTGTCATCAGCAAACCTGAATAATACATTGCAGTTGTGCTTAGCCACACAGACATGTGTAAGGTGAGTACAGCCGAGGGCTAAGCACAAAGCCTTGTGATGCAACTCTGCTGATGTAGACCGTGGAGGAGATGTTGCCAATCCAAAATGACTGGGGTTTGGAAGTGAAGAAGTCAGAGATCCAATTGCACAAGGAGGTATTGAGGCCGAGGTCTTGAAGCTTATTGATTAGTTTTGAGCTGCAGTCAATAAAAAAGCATCCTGATAGATGCACCTCTGCCGAGATGCAACATGGAGAGCATCATAGGAAGTCATCCCTGCTTGAGGCCATCAAACTTTACAACTCCTCCCTCGGAGTGTCAGACACCCTGAGCCAATAGGCTGGCCCTGGCCTTATTTCCACTTGGCATAATTTACTCATTATTTAATTATTTATGGTTTTATATTGCTATATTTCTACACTATTCTTGGTTGGTGTGACTGTAATGAAACCCAATTTCCCTCGGAATCAATAAAGTATGTCTGTCTGTCTGTCTATCTGCAGTGGACCTGTTGCTCCAGTAGGCAAATTGGAGTGGATCCAAATCGCTTCTCAGGCAGGAGTTGATATGGTTCATCACCAATCTGTCAACACACTTCATCACTGTGAATGTAAGTGGTACTGAATGATAATCATTGAGGCAGGTTACTACGTTTGGTTAGTAGGACGTACCTGTTAATTGGTCATTGTAAACTGTCCTGTGATTAGGCTGGTGTTCAATAGATGAGTTGCTGGGTGGCCTGGAAGGGCCTGCTCTGCGCTATGTCTCTACATAAATAAATACTTTTTTGCAAATAGGTAGTGAAATGGTATTGTTTTTCCGGGTGAAACAGTGAGGCTGAAAACCTATTAGTCACACAGCTCCAGCGACCTAGGCACGATTCTGCTCTCTGGATTGGTCAGTGTGGAGTTTGCACATTCTTGCTGACACTTCATGGTTTTCCCCTCAGTGCTCTGGTTTACTCTCGCATCGCCAAGTCGTGCTGGTTACTGATACTCCCCATACGCGTATGTGGGCAATGGGAAAATCTTGGGGTGGGCCAGAATTCATAGATAAGTGTAAAACGATGTGTCACAGGGAAATTGGTGGGACAATGGAATTGCTGGGATAATAGGATTGCTCCGAGAGCCTCCAGAGCCAAACAATGTTCATGTCTGTTATTAGGAAATGTAAAAGTACAACTATTAAATAATATGATGAAACTTAACGGTAAAGTTTCAAGATATTTAGTTCATGACCATAAGACCACAGACATAGGAGCAGAATTAGTCTATTTGGCCCATCGAGTCTGCTCCGCCATTCAACCATGGCTGATCCTTTTTTTCCCTCCTCAGCCCCACTCCCCGGCCTTCTCCCCATATCCTTTGATGCCGTGTCCAATCAAGAACCTATCAAGCTCTGCCTTAAATACACCCAAAAACCTGGCCTCTGCAGTTGCCTGTGGTAATAAATTCCACAGGTTCACCACCCTCTGGCTACAGAAATTTCTCCACATCACCATTTTAAATGGACACCCCTCTATCCTGAGGCTGTGCCTTCTTGCCCTAGACTCCCCCACCATGGGAAACTCTGTCTAGGCATTTGAAAGATTTCAATGAGATCTCACCTCATCCTTCTAAATTCTAGTGAGTGCAGACCCAGAGCTATCAAACATTCTTCATATAATCACCCTTTCATTTCCGGAATCGTCCTCATGAAGCTCCTCTGAACACTCTCCGATGCCAGCACATCTTTACTAAGGCGAGGAGCCCAAAACTGTTCACAATACTCAAAGTGAGGCCACACCAGTGCCTTATAAAGCCTCAGTATCACATCCTTGTTCTTGTATTCTAGACCTCTTGGAAATGAATGCTAACATGGCATATACCTTCCTCACCACCGACTCAACCTGCAAGTTAACCTTTAGGGTGTTCTGCACAAGGACACCCATTTGCTTCTCAGATTTCTGGATTTTCTCCCCATTTAGGAAATAGTCCGCACATTTATTTTTTCTACCAAAGTGCATGACCGTGCATTTTCCAACATTGTATTTCATTTCCCACTCTCTTGCCCATTCTCCTAATCGGTCTAAGTCTTAATACGCTTGGCAGAGGTTGGAGCTCGGAGAAGCTGTTCTGGAGGGGATGGTCGTCGGCTCGGAGGTTCAACGGACTCAGGTTGCTTTCGGTGTGTGCTGCGTCTACGAGGCTGAGTCGGGCAGCGCCTTGGAAGTCCATAGCAGGGGTACTCCCTTCTGCCGCCGGCGTGGGATGGCGAGTCTGTCGGGACCCTGGGGACTTGTGGAAACTGTGGTGATTTCTTTTGAACTTACAGTCCTTTAACATCTTGGACTATTTTCACTGTGCCCATGGTCTGGTTTTTTTTTAATCAATTATGGTATTGTTTGGACTGTTGTAACTATATGTTGTAATTATGTGGTTTTGTGCAGGTCTTGTAGCTTTAGTTTTTGGTTTTGTTTTTGTCTAGTGAATTTGGAGCTCCTTTCCGGGGAACGCGCTAGACGGTAGCGCGATATTAATACGCAGTAGCCTCTCCGGACTCTGGATTGGGGATTGCCAAACATTACGTGGATTTTCTGGTGTAGTCTGTTTTGTCATATGCTTTTGTGATACCATTCTGGGGGAACGTTGTCTCATTTTTTAACTGCATTGCATTTGTGGTTTCTAAATGACAATAAACTGAATCTGAATCTGAATCTGAAGTCCTTCTGCATCTTCAACACTACCTGCCCCTCCACTAATCTTCATATCATCTGCAAAACTTGGCAACAAAGCCATATATTCCATCATCTAAATCATTTATATACAGCATAAAAAGAAGCAGTCCTAACACCAGCCTCTATGGAACACCACTAGTCAATGACAGCAAACCAGATAAGGATCCTTTTATTCCCACTTGCTGCCTCCTACCACTCAGCCAATACTCTAACCATGTCAGTAACTTTCCTGTGATACCATGGGCTCTTAACTTGGTAAACAGCCTCATGTGTGGCACCTTGTCAAACGCCTTCTGTAAGTCCAAATATACAACATCCACTGCATCCCCTTTTTCTATCCTGCTTGAAATCTCCTCAAAAAATTCCAACAGGTTATCAGGCAAGATTTTCCCTTAAGAAAATCATGCTGACTTTGTCCTATCTTGCCCTGTGTCACCAAGTACTTTGTTACCTATCCTTAACAATTGACTCCAACATCTTCCCAACCACTGAAGTCAGGTTAACTGGTCTATAATTTCCTTTCTGCTGCCTCCCTCCTTTCTTAAAGAGTGGAGTGACATTTGCAATTTTCCAGTCCTCTGGATCCATGCCAGAGTCCAATGATTTTTAAAAGATCATTTCTAACGCCTCCACAATCTTTACTGCTACCTCTTTCGGAACCCTAGGGTGCAGTTCATCTGCTCCAGGTGACTCATGTACCCTTGGGTCTTTCAGCTTTTTGAGCATCTTCTCCCTTGTAATAGTAACTGCACTCACTTCCCTTCCCTCACACCCTTCAACATCAGGCACACTGCCAGTGTCTTACACAGTGAACACTGATGCAAAATACTCACTTAGTTCATCGGCCATCTCCTAGACTCCTGTTATTATTTCTCTGGCCTTATTTTCTAGTAGTCCTTCATCCACTCTCATCTCTCTTTTATTTTTACATACTTAAAAAGGCTTTTGCCTTTTGATATTGTTTGCTAGCTTGCTTTCATATTTCATCTTTTCCCTCCTAATGATTCTTTTAGTTGCTCTCTGTGGGTTTTTAAAAGCTTCCCAATCCTCTATCTTCCCACTAACTTTTGCTTTGTTATATGTCCTCCCTTTTGCATTTGCATTAGCTTTGACTTCCCTTGTCGGCCACGGTTATACTATTTTGCCGTTTGAGTATTTCTTTGTTTTTGTAATACATCTACCCTGCACCTTCCTCATTTCCCCCAGAAACTATCACCATTGCTGTTCTGCTGTCATCTCTACCAGGGGCTCCTTCCAATTTACTTTGGTCAACTCCTCTCTCATCTCATACCACTGTAATTTCATTTACTTCACTAAAATACTGCTACATCAGACTTTACTTTCTCCCTATCAAATTTCAAGTCGAACTCAATCATAGTGTTATCACTGCTTCCTAAGTGTTCTCTTACCTTAAGCTCCCTAATCACCTCTAATTCATTACATAACATCCTATCCAGTTTTTTGCTGATCCCCTAGTAGGCTCAATGACAAACTGCTTTGAAAAGCCATCTTCATAGGTATTCAACAAACTCACTCTCGAGATTCATTAAAAACCTGATTTTCCCAACTGATCTGCATGTTGAAATCTCTCATGACCATCAGAAGATTGCCCTTTTGATGTACCTTTTCTATTTCCCATTATATCAGTGGTCTGCCATCAGGGTCCTTTTAATTGCAGTTTTGCTTCATCGTCTTTCTAGACAATGTCTATGTCACATCTTTCTACTGATTTGATGCCATTCTTTACCAGCAGAACCACACCATCCCCTCTGCCTAGATTCCTATGCCTTCGATACAACTTGTAACCTTGGACATTCAACTCCCAACTGCAACCATCCTTCAGCCACAATTCAGTGATGACTACAACATCATACTCGACAATCTATAATATTGCAACAAGGTCATCCACCTTATTTGTTATATTCTGTGCAATGAGATATAACACTTTGTTATTTGTACTCTGTACTGTATTTGCTACCCTTTTTGATTTTGCATCCTTGATGCACTGATACTCACCCTGCTGGATGCAATTTTGTCCTATCATCTGCCTGTTCTTACTGACAGTCTGACTGCATGCTATCTATGCTTTTTTTTTTAACATCCGTCCTATCCTGAATCCCTTCACTCGGGATAACATTCCCCTGTCAGATTAATATAAACCCTTCCCAACAGCTCCAACGAACCCTCCCACGAGAATGTTGGTTCCCCTTGGGTTCAGGTGCAACCTGCATTTTTTTACAGGCCATACCTTCCCCAGAAAAGATCCGAATGATCCAAGGACCTGAAGCCTTGCTCCCTGCACCAGCTTCTCAGTAATGCATTAATCTGCCAAATCATCCTGTTTCTACCCTCACTGGTGTGTGGCACAGGCAGCAATCCAGAAATTACTACCCCGAAGGTCCTGCTTCTCAGCTTTCTACCTAGCTCTCCAAATTCTTTTCAGGACCTCTTTGTGTTTCATTCCTATGTCATTGATACCAGTATGCACCAAGACATGTGGCTGCCCCCTCTTCCTCTCTAAAATGCCATGGACGTGATTTGAGATGCCCCTGACCCTGGCACCAGGGAGGCACCATACCATTCAGGTGTCCCATTTATATCCACTGTATCTCCAGTTTATTCCCTAGACTACCGAGTCCCCTATCACTACCACTTCCCTCTTCACCCCCTTACCCCTTCTGCACACAGACCTATGCTGAGTGTCAGTAACCCGTGGTATTCCCTTGGGAGGTCATCCCCCATAACAGTATCCAAAGCGATCTACTTATCGAGAGGAATGGCGACAGTGGTGCTCTGCGCTGTCTACTCACATTTCCATTTCTCCTGACAGTGGGATTGAAGTTGTAAAAAGGTTCAATAATACTGTAATGGCTTCAGTCTTCCCAGTTGGAGGAATTTCTAGTTTTTCTTCTGAGCTGAATTAGAGGTAGCAGAATGGTCTAGACAAGTTTCATAAGTTAGGGCACCTTGGTGTGTCAGTTAGTATCACTAAGGGATTTCATGTAATGAGTAGCAACTAATGATAGCTCCATGGGGTATGGCAGTAATAGCAATGTGGGAGCCTGATGAAAAATTATTGTGAATGAAACCACATAAAAATGGACCCAGAAGATATTGTCTCACTGATGCACCATCAATAACTCTCGGAGACGTGAGTCAAGGTAGGCTTTTATTAGCTGGAAGAAAGCAGCGTCAGCAGCAAGAGACCACCACACAACATCCTGGAGACTGAGGGAGGAGCAGTGCCTCCAATTGCCTTTATACAGGGGTCTGTGGGAGGAGCCACAGGAGCAGTCAGCAGGGGGTGCGTGTCCAGACAGGTCTATGGAGTTCACCACACTCACTCACAAGGACAAAGGAGGAGAGCCATTGGATGAGTGTGATTGACTTTATTGAAGGATGCAAACAGGAGAGGGGCAAGCAGGAACAGTTCAGCCTTGTCACAGTAGCAGGGGATGCACTTGTAGTTTTTACAACAGTAGACGAAAGACTGAAAACACGCAAACAGGAAAATATATGCTTGGATCTGGGAATTGACACCAGGTCCAACAGCTCTGTAGAGGAAAAGGGCATAGTTTCTACGAAGACTGCTGTCTGTACAGAGTTGGTACGTTTTCACTGTTGCTGTGTGGGTTTCCTTTGGGTGCTCCGGTTTCCTCCCACAGTCCAAAGACATAGCCGTTGATTGGCTACCTGGTCATTGTAAATTGTCCTGCGATTATCCTGGGGTTAAATTGGGGGTGGCTGGGTGCCACAGCTCGAAGAGCCAGAAGGGCCAATTCCATGCTGTATCTCAATTAATAAATAAAAACAATAAGTTTCAGTTTTTTTTCTCCATGGACTCACAAGTAATGCCTCCCAAACCAGCAAAGGCTACAATTTCTCAACACAAATACAATGGTTTCCAATTAATTGGGACACATCGAGACAAGTACATTTTGGTCCAATTAAGTGGCTACCTGAAATAGTTTAAAAGGTATTAAAAAAGACAAACTGAGGAACAAATTATGTATTTAAATAAAATACAGAACAAATTAGAACACTACCAATAGTACTACAGTACTATAAAACTGTGTATTAGTTCCTAACAGTTATCGATGGAGGAATTTAGTTATCGATAGTTACCTGGATGAGGAAGTGGAGGGATGGGTTAGTAAGTTTGCTGATGACACAAAGGTTGGGGGTGTTGTGGATAATGTGGAGGGCTGTCAGAGGTTACAGCGGGACATTGATAGGATGCAAAACTGGGCTGAGAAGTGGCAAGAGTGCCAGATAAGTGTTAAGTGGTTCATTTTGGTAGGTCAAATATGATGGTAGAATATAGTATTAATGGTAAGACTCTTGGCAGTGTAGAGGATCAGAGGGATCTTGGGGTCCAAATCAATAGGACACTCAAAGCAGCTGCACAGGTTG
Organism: Hemitrygon akajei; assembly: GCF_048418815.1. Taxonomy (NCBI): domain Eukaryota; kingdom Metazoa; phylum Chordata; class Chondrichthyes; order Myliobatiformes; family Dasyatidae; genus Hemitrygon; species Hemitrygon akajei. The sequence continues at coordinate 180,418,360 of NC_133126.1, read as the reverse complement.
ACTCTGTGGTTAAGAAGGCATATGGTGTATTGACCTTCATCAATAGTGGGATTGAATTTAGGAGCTGAGAGGTAATGTTGCAGCTATATAAGACCCTGGTCAGACCCACTTGGAGTACTGTGCTCAGTTCTGGTCATCTCACGACAGGAAGAATGTGGAAACCATAGAAAAGGAGCAGAGGAGATTTACAAGGATGTTGCCAGGATTGGGGAGCATGCCCTATGAAAACAGGTTGAGTGAACTTGGCCTTTTCTCTTTGGAGCAATGGAGGATGAGAGCTGACCTGATAGAGGTGTACAAGATAATGAGAGGCATTGATCGTGTGGATAATCAGAGGCTTTTTCCCAGGGCTGAACTGGTTACCACAAGAGGACACAGGTTTAAGGTGCTGGGGAGTAGGTACAGAGGAGATGTCAGGGGTGAGTTTTTTACGCAGACAGTGGTGAGTGCGTGGAATGGGCTGCCGGCAATGGTGGTGGATGCGGATACGATAGGGAGACTTTTGGATAGGTACATGGAGCTTAGAAACTTAGAGGGTAACCCTAGTATTTTCTAAGGTAGGGACATGTTCGGCACAACTTGATGGGCCAAAGGGTCTGTATTGTGCTGTAGGTTTTCTATGTTTTCTATGAATTCATCCAGTGTATGCAAAGAACAAAATTAACGCAGACACCTAGTGGAGATAATGAACTGCTTTCATACAGTGCTATCGACGACTGCATCCTCCAATTCTTTATTTTCACTGTAACGTTCAAGATGATTGTCAATACCTTCAATTTCTTTGTAGTTCTTAACTTACTGAAGTAGTGAAATTGATTTAAAAACTGTTTGCTCCATGGTGTCATGTCTAACAGCCACATGATGTGCATGAGACTGACGTTAGTTTGAAAAGGTTCGGCAACAGTCTCCTGCCGCAGTTAAGTGGCATAGTGTCCCGAAATAAATGAAGGGAATCCCAGCTATTTTCTCAATTTGTTTTTGTTCTTTAAGAGTTGTCCCAAATCAGCAGCTGCCCTGATTAACCAATGCCACAGTAAACCAGAATTCACTGTAGTACTAATCTGTAACTGGTATTACAGTATTCTCAACAAGGTTGTCACTGCAGCATTTATGTTCATTTTCATATGTGTTCTTTATTTCTAATAATACTTTCTGCATTCTCTTTAAATTGTTTTTATTACAAGCACATTTATTTTCACATTTCTATATTAATTTTCAAAATCTAATTTATCTTGATCCACGTTCCTACGTCAGTAATGGTAGTTGAGACTACCATTAGTTAACTACCATTAACTACCAAGGTAGTTTTGGACCTTCTGAGGATCCCATTTTTTTTACTGAAACGTCGACAGTGCTTCTCCTATAAATGCTGCCTGGCCTGCTGTGTTCCACCAGCATTTTGTGTGTGTTGTTGTTTGAATTTCCAGCACCTGCAGATTTCCTCATGTTTGCTTTTTATTAACTTCAGCTTGGTGTTCAACACAATTGTACCTCAGAAGGCGGTGGGTAAGCTTTTCACTGTATCCTGAACTTCCTGGCAGAAAGGCTATAGTCAGTCCATGTTGGCAGAAACGTGTCTAGCTCCATCATGCTGAGCACCAGTGCTCCCCAGTGCTGCAAGCTCAGCTTGCTGCTGTTCGAACTGCTGACGCATGCCTGCACTACTGGATGCAGTTCAAACCAATCAACAAGTTCGCTAATGACACAACAGTGTTTGGCTTCATCAACAATGATGACGAGATGGCGTGCAGAGAGGAGGTAGAGTAGCTGGCAGAACGGTGTGAGCACAACAACTTCACACTCAATGTGGACAAGACCAAACAGATGATTGTGAACTTCAGGAATGTGTAGGCTGACCTCACTGCACGTACACGGTTCCTCTGCGGAAAGAAATAGGATCACCAAGTTTCTGGGAGTATACTTAACGGACAATCTCACCTGGTCCCTCAACACCACCTCTTTGCTGAAAGAAGCACAGCAGTGTCTCCAGTTCCAGAAGAGATTGAGGTGAGAAAGGGTTCCCCCCCCCCACCCCATTGTAACCAATTTTTTTACAGGAGTGCCATTGAGAGTGTCCTGACCAGCAGCATCATTGTTTGGTACAGGAATTGCAAGACATCTGATCGCAAGTCCGTACAAAAGATTGTGAGGACTGCTGAGAGGATTATCAGGGTCCGTTCCACCCATTAGAGATGGTTATCAGGAGTGCTGTGTACACAGGGCTTTTAGTATTGTTAGCAACCCTTCCCATCCATCCAACAATATCTCTGACCCCACCCCTACCATCAGGCAGGAGGTACTGTAGCATCAGGACAAGAACCATTTGGACGGGAAGCAGTTTCTTACCCCAGGCTGTAAGACTACTGAATTCTTTGCCGCCACCCAGGTCTCATCATGCATGAAACATTAGTACCGTTATACTGTTCTTTTTAAATTTGTACCACATATGCACCTTATGGTTTGTTAATTTATTTGTGGTAAATTTACTCTATGTATGTGTGTGAGTTATATGTGCTGTATTGTGCACCTTGGTCCAGAGGAATGTTGTTTTATTTGGTGGTATACACGTGTATGGTTAAATGACAATAAACTGAACTTGAACTTGAGGGAAAGAGGCAACAGGAAAGCACACCTGCCACTTCTATCAAGGACAATATCCTTGGGGAGAAGGTGGAAAGTGGAAGGAAAGTACTTTGTGCTTGGGACCTAGAAGATAATCCAAAGCCAAAGTGAAGAGTTGCCACTGATATGTCCACTCACAGTTATACGCTCTACCACATGGAGTAACAGTGAAAGAGATATTGTGATTCTATAGGACATGTGGATATGTCACAGCAAAGAGAGGAAGACAAGTATTCTGCATGAGCTTAACTCTCGGATACCACAGTCAGCAACTTATGCACACCCACATTCATGGACAGCTTGGCATAATTGTGAGGCCAAGAAAGCTGTGCCATAGGTGATGTCGACAAGGAAGGGATAGTGACATTGATTCAGCCCTTGGATTTGAATAATTTTTTATGGAGTCAGTATTGATGGTACTTTTAGCATGTTTTGACGTACCTGTGTAGGTTGTTTGTCTCTGGAGGGCACACAGAAGCACAAGGATCATGAGTTGGTACCAGATTTGTGGTCTTTCCCTTCTGAAGGTTGAGCTTGTTTACTGGAAGCAGTGTTAAGTTTCAACATTGCTGTTTGATTTTCTCTGAGAAACCTTCTGTTGAAAATTTACCAGTTATTGATTGATGAGATTGGAGACAGGGATGGAAGATGTGTAGCAGGTGCAATTTGTCTTCCCAATTTTCAGTGCAAGGTACTTAAGTAATGGAGTCAACAATGACTTGGAGCCCAGTCTCTAAATGTAAGCATTGTCTGCATATTGTGTATCAGTAACTGAGGCTGCGTGATTTTGGTTGCCGAATAGAATCATTGAAGGTTGGAGGATTTCCCATTTATTCTGTTCTTCAACTCTACTTCAGTGGGAAGTTTGATAGAGTTGAGGTGCAGTATTATGGTGAGGAAGACTAAGAAGAAAATTGTGCTTACATAGCCTTGGACATCATGGTCTCTTAAATTTATTTAATTATGTGGACCATCAGCTTGTTCAATGCCAAATAATCCATTAAAATATAATTGCTGATTAACTTCAGCTTTTATTTTGAGTTTACTATGCAATATATTTTAACTATGTTACTTTGTACATTTTTTTGTGTTTGTGACTGCAGCATCGATTTTGCTAAAAGCATATTCTACATAACAGTTAATCAGAAACCTCCTGCATGTACACTGGAAGATGTGAGAAATTACCTGTAAAGGATATCTACAGACTTGAGTTTGTGTGATAAAATGAATTGTAATAAGGGTGATTAGTTTTATATTTAACTTTAAAAATGTTGGCCAAAATACTTCATAAGGCTTAAAAGACAAATAAAAATTCTGGCATCTGCAGATTTTCTCATGTTAAAAATTCCAAGTATAAGGTTTGCTCCAGTAAAATTTTAAAGGAGATGTGTTGCTGATAGGACAGAAAAAAAGACAGAAAATGGTGGAAAAAGACTAAGGAGCTGGTGGTGGACCTGAGGAGGGCTAAGGCACCGGTGACCCCTGTTTCCATCCAAGGGGTCAGTGTGGACATGGTGGAAGATTACAAATACCTGGGGATACGAATTGACAATAAACTGGACTGGTCAAAGAACACTGAGACTGTCTACAAGAAGGGTCAGAGCCGTCTCTACCTCCTGAGGAGACTGAGGTCCTTTAACATCTGCCGGACGATGCTGAGGATGTTCTACGAGTCTGTGGTGGCCAGTGCTATCATGTTTGCTGTTGTGTGCTGGGGCAGCAGGCTGAGGGTAGCAGACACCAACAAACTCATTCGCAAGGCCAATGATGTTGTGGGGGTGGAACTGGACTCTCTGACGGTGGTGTCTGAAAAGAGGATGCTGTCCAAGTTGCATGCCATCTTGGACAATGACTCCCATCCACTCCATAATGTACTGGTTAGGCACAGGTGTACATTCAGCCAGAGACTCATTCCACCAAGATGTAACACTGAGCATCATAGGAAGTCATTCCTGCCTGTGGCCATCAAACTTTACAACTCCTCCCTCGGAGTGTCAGACACCCTGAGCCAATAGGCTGGTCCTGGACTTATTTCCACTTGGCATGATGAACTTATTATTATTTAATTATTTATGGTTTTTATATTGCTATATTTCTTCACTATTCTTGGTTGGCGTGGCTGTAACAAAACCCAATTTCCCTCAGGATCAATAAAGTATGTCTGTCTGTCTGTCTGTATATTGTGGTTTGATCTTGATCACATACACAGTCGGCTTTAATCATTTATGCTACACTGTAGAATGGCCACTAGATGGCATATCTGCACTTTGCTGTCACTTCCACTGTCTCACCTATCACCCAAATGAAAATGCTGATACATCAATAAAACAGAGTACAAAAGAATTCTTGTAACTATTTGAAATATGATTCACATATGTAAGACTGATGTTTGATTTTGAATCACAGATTGGATCTGTGCATTTACATAAAATTACATCACCAGACAAGAAAAACTGCAGACGTTGGAATCTAGGAACATAAACAGCGCCTGAAGAACTCAGCAGGTCAAGCAGTTTCTGTGGAGGCAAAAATTTTAAGCTGATGTTTCAGGTTGAGACCCTATATCAGGACTACAGAGCAAGAAAGATGAGCAATGCATAGCAGTGCATGGGCGGGGGAGATGGGTAAAGGCTGGTAGATGACAGGTGATGGTGAGCGGTGACAGGCACTTGGAATCAGATAGAAGAGGGATGGGGACCAAAGGTGGATCAAGATGGAGAGGGGATGTTAGACAGGTGGAACCTGGTGGTGGGTGCAAGGAGCATAGAAGAAATTGACAAGAAAACCCAGTAAGCAAAAGGGGTGGGGAGGGAGGAGAGTTGAGAGTTCCCTGAAATTGGAAAATGCAATAGTCATACCATTGGTTTGTAAGCTGTCCAAGCAGAATATGAGATATTGTTCCTCCAATTCGCTTTTGGTCTCTCCACGGCAATGAAGAATCAGAGAATCAGAAGGCCAAGGATAGACGAGGCCAATGTGGGAGTGGGAAGGAGAGTTAAATGATATGCAACCAGGACCTCGAGCTGCTCATGGTGGAACTGAATGCAGACATGTTGTGAAATGATCAACTTTCCTACCCTTTGATTCACCAGTGTAGATCAGGCCATTTCATAAACACCAAATGCAGTGGACCAGGTTGGACCTCTGCTTCACCTCAAAGGCTGCTTAAGTCTCTGGACGGTGGTGAGGGGGCAGGTGAAGATGCAGGTGTTACATTTCCTTTGATTGCAGGGAAACATCAATTAATATTATAGTTTGAAAACCTGTAAAAGAGCACTCTGCAGCTTCCTATTATCTCACAACACATTTTCCTTCAGCTCATAAGATATCACGTAAGTATGCAAGATTTCATTTATGAACAAAATAGAAATATTTTGGTTGTATTTCAGTTAAAGCCTCTTTGTTGTGCTTCTTAATCAGTCTGCAAAAACACAAAGGTGAGAGGAATTGGTACTTTGCTGGCTGGATTTACAGGGGCCTCTTGAGGAAGACATATGGCCAAGTCACTCCTGTAATCCAATTGGAAACCAAATAACAGCGGAAGATCGCCTTCACTATACACTTCCACTACACTCTTAAATAGAAAACTAGATAAAACTGAACAAGCTGAGCACACAACTCATACAGAAATTTTCTCTGTATCAAAAGGCAGACAAATATATTGGATACCTATTCAAGTAATATAATTAATAACCCTATTCCACAAAAACACTGCAGCTTTGCCAACATACTTGTGCTTGATTTTTGGGGGGGAAATGATTAGCAGCATCGAATATCTTGGCAGCTGTGTGAAAAGTAAAAAACACTGAAGAATGTAAAAAATGAAAAAAAAAGAGCAGTTGCCTTTCTTTGTTTTGTTAGTGGAGACTGGGATTTCAACTTCTGGGGGAAAAAAGAATCCTCTATGGTGATTTACAAACCTGAAGGCATTTCGTTGGGTTTGGTAGGAAACCTGATCATTCTTAGTGTATGGTAGTATAATTGTAAAACTGGTCGTAGAGTCATAGAAAAGTACAGGACAGAAACAGGCCCTTTGGCCCATCTAGTCCATGCTGAATTCATTTAAACTGCCTACTCCCATTGACCTGCACCGGGCCCATAGCCCTCCATACCCCTACCATTCATATATCTATCCAAACTTCACTTAAACATTGAAATCAAGCTCTTTCCACACTCTCAAGACCTTCTGAGTGAAGAGGTTTCCCTTCATACTCCCCTTAAACTTTTCACTTTTCATCTTTCACCCTTAACCCATGACCTCTCGTTATAGTCCTACCCAACCGCAGTGGAACAAGCCTGCTTGCATTTACCCTATCTATACCCCTCATAATTTTGTATACCTCTATCATATCTCCCCTCAATCTTCTGCACTCTAAGGAATAAAGTCCTAACCTATTCAACCTTGTAACTCAGATCCTCCAGACCCATTAACATCCTTGTAAATTTTCTCTGTATTCTTTCAACTCACTCACATCTTTCCTGTAGGTTAGTAACCAGAACTGCACACAATACTCCAAATTAGGCCTCACCAGTGTATCATACAACTTCAACATAACATCCCATCTCCTGTTCTCAACACTGATCTATGAAGGCCAATGTGCCAAAAGCTTTCTTTACAACCCTATCCACCTGTGACACTACTTTCAACAAATTATGGACCAGTATTCCCAGGTCCTTTTGTTCTATCACACTCCTTAGTGTCCTACCATTCACTGTGTAAAACCTTCCCTGGGTGGTCCTACTGAAATACAACACTGCACACTTGTCTGCATTAAATTCCACCTGCCATTTTTCCAGCTGATGCAGATCCCTCTGCAAGCCAGTGATGGCCTTCCTCTCTGTCAACTACACCCCCAATCTTGGTGTCATCCGCAGATTTGCTGATCCAGTTAACCACGTTGTCATCTATATCAATGATCTAGATGACACCAAGGACAAGCACCGATGCTTGCAGCACTCCACTAGTCCAGTCAGAGAGGCAACCACCTACCCACAAAGCCAATGTCTAATCCAGTTTACTACCTCATCCTGAATGCTGAGCGACTGAATCTTCTTGACCAACCTCCCATGGGTGACCTTGTCAAATGCCTTGCTAAAGTCCATGCAGACAACATCCACTGCTTTGTCTTCATCTACTGTGTAGAAATGCAGTCTAATTTAAGTAGAATTGGCTGAGCAATGTGTTGAGAACTAATCTGATTTGGGCAAAAAGGGAAAAGAACTGTATAAATGGATTTGTCTTTTCTTCGTAGGCTATTCCTCAGGATCAAGGTTAACTTGCTTCCTCTCGATGTGTGGTTCTGAGGTGATTGATAGGCTAATATGTGGCACACAGACTGTACTATCGGTAGGGCCAGAAGTGGTTGATGGGATAGGAGATGGGTGGGTAGTTTGAGAGGTGCTATATTCCTTGTATTATACACAGTGAGCTTTCATGTGACCCTGTGAATGGATTTCTCACTACCAGCCCCAATGCTTCTTATTCACTTCAAGCAATCCTGCGCCAGGCATTCCTAAAAATCAGTGGGAATTATGTTTTTAACATTATGTTATTAAACAAAAGGTTAGGCTGTGAAAATGCTCATCAATCTTCTTCTGTGCATTAGTTAATTTCTTGCATGTCAGATCTCAGCAACAGGTCAAGAACAGATTTGAAGAAAGGGCATGGAATTGCCAATGTGAGGAGTAAAATTGTTGCAATTACACATTGGTTAAAATTAATGATATGTACTTGGTAAATTGTACACTAAATTATGACAGTTCATTGAAACCTACTGAATATTGAAGAGGGCTCAGCGTCAGAATACAAGGACACCCATTTAGAACAGATGAGGAGGTGTTTCTTTAGCCAGCGGGTAGTGAATCTGTGGAATTCATTGCCACAGACGGCATTGGAGACCAAGTCATTGGGTATATTTAAATCAGAGGGTGATAGGCTCTTGATTAGTAAGGGTGTCAAAGGTTATGGGAAGAAGGCAGGAGAGTGTGGTTTAGAGGGAAAATAAATCAGCCATGATTCAATATTGGAGCAGACTCAATGGGACAAATGACATAATTCTGCTCCTATGTCTTATGGTCTTTTAACATGATTAATACTTCCATAGATAATTTTTAATGTATTTTTGTCGCTATCGCCCTTTCTGCAATCTATTTTGAAAATGCTACACTACTATTCCAAGTTTTCATATGCCTTGATATTTATATTTAAATGCCAAACCACACCAGCACTTTAGGGAAAACATTTCTTACTCGTTAGTTTCCACAAAAAAAGATAGTTCTATTTTTTTAAAGATCCAGCTATATTGTGGAAAAAGTTACATTTGGTTTGGAATAAATCTTTTGCTTTATTCAAATAAAAGGAAATTTACAAACAGCAGTGACATCTAGGCAGCAGCAATGCCATATATCAATGGACTAAATTGGAAACCACGGAGCATAGATATTGCTTTCAAATGTATTTTTACAGATGAAAATCTCCAATTTCAATTCTGGAATGTAAAAGAAATTCCCAAGCATCAATACCCGAATGGCCCAGAAACATCAGCAGCTGACACGAGTACTCTCTATCTCATCGCTGAACTGAGTCGTAGTAATAGAATCGTCTAGCACAGAAACAGGCCATTTGGCCCAACATGTCCATCGATATTCATTCCATTTACCAGCTCCTGGCCTCATTTATGAAGCTCTAAACATGAATCTCATATCCTCTCTTGATCTATTCTGTTACCTTCAAAAAATCTATGTGTAGCAACACTCAACCGTTTGTTTTTTCCTAGTCTGAAATCTCACATTAAAGAACACATTCGAGAGTTACAATGGGAGAAGACTCCTCAGATAATCCGACTCATTGTGTTATCTAGGTCCTATTTCAGGAACTAATCTGACCATTCTCTATCAGATCCCTTCCTCTCCAGCCCTTTACCTTTCCCACCCACCTGGCTTCACTATCACCTAGCTATGCTCCTTCCCCCTGCCCTAACTTTTTATTCTGGCCTCCTCATTCCTTTCCAGTCCTGAAGAAGGGTCTCGGCCCAAAATGCCAACTGTTTGTTCACTTCCATGGATGCTGCCTGACCTGATGAGCCCCTCCAGCATTTTGTGTGTTTTGCCTTGAATTTCCAGCATCTGCAGAATTTCTTGTGTTTATAGTCTGACCATTATTCATTTTAGTAATCCCTCTATTCCAAACTGAATCTGGAATGTATTACAATGAGTAACTGCTGGACTAAGTTATGTCCTACAAGTCATTATTCTTACCCCATGCTTAGCTCATTGCTGTACATTTACAGAAAATTGAAAAGTCAGACATCTCTTAAATGATGAAAGGTGGATCTGGGTGCCTGCATGTCGATTCCGATTCAGTTATTAATCGCATATACAGTATCAAAACATACAGTGAAATAAAAAAAAATACAGTAAATCACTGAAAACTAACATGTAGATGAAGAAAACAATTAGGAAGGCTTTTGTTGAAGGAGATTCCAGTACAGGAGTAGCATTACTGGATTACAAGGAGCCCTGGCTGAGTTGCAGCTGGCCCACTGTTTTGCCCCCTCACCCAAGGCTGGATATACAGTATTTGTGATGGAAGAAGTGCAATAAAGATTCGGCAGATTGACTCCTGAGAATGTGGGCTTTGACTGGCAAAAACAAAAGGATCATACTAGACTAGAGCTATATACTCCTGAGTTTCAAAGAATTATAATGATTTCAGTGAAACAAAACGCTCACAGGGGCTTTGACAGGGTAATATCGGAGACGTCACATGGTCGGCACAACAATGTGCTGTAGATCTCTCTGTTCTACGTTTCCCCTGGTCTGGCATCTAGAAAGAGTCATAAAGCTTAAATTTGCTAAAATCTGGGTGCAAAGAAATTTGTTCTTTCAAAGGGCAGTGTATATGTGGATTCATTTTTAGCAAAATGAGGTACAATAATTCAATTCCTCTCACTTTAATGTTTCAGAATAGTGTGCAAGGTCGTCCCTAAAGTATTTTGCCACTGCCAAAATCTTTCAGCTGTATTCTCCTTTGTTAAAAGGATACTATATCCACACTGTTTACCTGCAATGCTCGGATCTTGAACATGGTGGAAGTGTGAGGTGAGACATGATCACGAACCCTAGTTTAATGTCGGCGCTGGGGTTATTTTCTGGCGCGCACCGCATTTTAAAACAAAATTATACTGATAAGATTTATTTAATATGAATAATACAGCGAACCGTATTGATTGTGGACTGATGCTGGAAGTCTTCAGCAGCTCAGGAGCGCTTCTGTGTGGAGTTCCACAGGTTCCAACCGGAGCCCGAATTGGTCCCTTATTTAGCGAGTCCCTCCCTACCAAGTGACTATATGGGTTCCCAATGTTAGCCGCACGCGGAGATTATGACCCTTAACTTTACTAACGCACCTATTCTCTTAACTACAACCACGTCTGAAACTAGCCTGTTGAGTACATTCAGACGATCAAAGTAACAGTTTTGAAAATTAGCTTATGTTCTGCGGGTTGGTTAAACAGGGAGACTCACTGCCCAACAGCACGCATTCTTTAAAATGGCGTAGCCAATTTAAAAAAAACACGAAACCGAAGTAAATGCGTTTATTTTTTTTTTAAAAAAAGCTATCTTACGATTTCTATCAACTAAATACTTTACTCCCGTTACAATGTGCACCTATGGCGTCGATAGAATGGGGATTCTCAAAGATTTTCGCTCAACTCGGCAATTCTCCACCTCCATTCCCGCCCCTAATCAGTCTGGGGTTGAGCCAAAGGTGGTAACCCGAAGTCTGCCGACGAATGTCTCCAAAGGGTGATGGAAAAACACCGCACTTCACATCTCTGAAGTCAGCCTCCTGTATAAAAGTCACCGACTTGGTTATCTTCCCCGCCGCTTAACAAGCACAGCTCTTCGAATCAGAGAAAATCGAAACATTTTACTTCACCTCAAACAAATTTTTAATTCGGATTTTTTTTTCTTTAAAAGATCCACGCAGATAAAAGTTAATACGTTGCCATTTGTTAAAATCGTAACTACAAGTGTTTTAAGAGCTAGGGAAAAGGCGACTGCCCTGCGAAGCCGGCTTACCCCCTCCGCCTAAGAACAAACGCGATATTCATGTGCAGCGAGTCAACTGCCTTCTTTCGGGGAAGCGTAGAGGCGGCTCCGGAGACGACCCAGACCCTGTGCGAGTCTGACTGCGCCCCGCTCTCTCCCTGCTAGGCTCCTGACCTGATCCACGCCGAGAAACATGAAACTCGCTGCTTACCTGCTCTGCCTTTCGTGCGCGAGTCTGGTCTCGGGTCAGCTTTCCATCGGAAAAAGGTAAAACAAAAAACTATGTAAAGTTCTTAAACTTCCGTGTACTCTCGAACATCGGACGCCTGGTTCTGTTACAGCGGGAGAGACATTCCGGCGTTTGCTCATGTCATCTAGGGTAACGAGGCTGAAAATTTACTCCCTGTCACCCCGCACTGTCAGAATTAATAGACGATCCTTGCACTCGAGCACCTCAGATCAACTCGGTGACTGGTAAACGTACTGGAAGCTACTTACAATGTGGTAGCGTCAGGTAACCAACTATTTCCACATGGAGCTCCCGTTTTTACTGTCCCACATCCACGCAGGAGTTTTACACTGTGGCTTCACTGCTTCTTCTGGTCAGAGGTTTGCAGTCGTAAAACATGAGGGTCAAAAGAAGGCCTTAACATAAATAAATCATTGTCAAGTTTTCATGCGCGGGATTCCATTGTGGGAGAATAAATGCTAAAAAAAATTTTTTTGAAGTGAAATTTCATGTTTGAAACACTGCTTAATGTGGTAATGAACGTTTAGGACGAATGCGACCAGATTATTTTGTGTGTTTCTGTATTTTTGCATTACGGTATATTAGGCAAAGGTTCGCTGGTAATCGATGGCAGATTACTTAGGTGTAAAATCGTGCTGCGGTGCTTGATTGCTGTTTCATACCAACCGACTGAGTTATGCCTCGCTTATTCGGACTATTATCGCAAATTTGGGGATTAAAATTGGATCTTGATTTTCAGATAACGGTGACATATCAGTTAGTCTGTTAAATTTAACTGCCACAATGAGGTTAATAGCTTGCGGAGAAGTCTCGCTTGAGATCAGTGCTGCGATTGCTTAACTATTTCTGTCATACAGTATTCCTTTGTCCACCATTTTAGCTGAAGCGCTGCCCGCTAAGTTAACAAGTATCGTTAAAAGTAACCGTGTTCGGAATTTGAAAGGCGTGGACTGCGTTCAGGCAGCAATGGATGGGTTTATTTGGACGCTTCCTTACTGTGGAACTGAGGACTAATGACGCATGCCATTGAGTGATTTGTAAATCTCCTGCCTGTCTTGCCGTTTCCAGGAACTTTAAATGTGGCGGAGTTAAAAGCGGAGTGTCAGGTTTCATTGGAAGTGAGGGTTTCCCTGGACTCTACCCGGCCAACAGCAAATGTACATGGAAAATTACGGTATGCATCAGATTTTGTTAACAAAGGGATAACTTTATATTTTAAAGGTCGCAATGTATTTAAGCATTTCATAGGAGCAAATGTGGCAAAATTAGCTAAAATCATTAAATAACTACCAATTAATATATAAATCATGGCAGTAGCTGCCTCTATTGACATGAGCTATTACTTAAATAAAGCTTTAAAGCCAGAAATGCAGACAGAATGGTATGAATTATATTCAAATGATGAAGCCATTTGTCTTCTGGTTGTTTTAGACTGACCTGGAACAGTCTACATTATTCTCAATGACTCCTCTTTCATGTGCCATTTCTGAAATGTTATTTTCAAATAGTGTTCTAACCTTCTGGCACCATCTCCACTTGAGCTAAACCATACAATTGTCAGATAGATGAAAAGATTCTTCTGACTTGTGCATACTCCAATGTTGAAAGGCTTTGGCTGACTTGCCATGCAGGAGAAGAGATCTTTCACCAGTTACTGTCTCAAAATCTTTGACTATCAAAACCCTTCTGGATCCCCAGTTAATGACTTCTTGTTGGTTGAAAGAGAGAGTGCTCTGGGAGTGAGTATGGGGTGGAAACTTTACGAGGGATATAATCCAATTTCACTCACTTTGCTTCCAAATATATGGTGATTTTAGACCAACATGGAAGAAAATGTCTTCCACAGTGCCTTCACTGTGGAAGACACCAGCAGTGTGCCAGATGTTGTAGTGTGTGAAGGAAGAGACGTGGGTGCAGTTTCTGTTACAAACAAGGTGGTGCTCAAAAAGCTGGAAGACTAAAAAGTACTCAAGTCACCCGGACCAGATGAACTGCAGCCTAGGGTTTTGAAAGAAGTAGCGTCAGACATTGTGGTGGCATTATAAAGGATCTTGCAAAAATCATTGGACTCTGGCATAGTGCCAGAGGACTGGAAAATTGCAAATGTCACTCCACTCTTTAAGAAAGGGAGGTAGCAGAAAGGAAATTATAGAGTAGTTAGCCTGACCTCAGTGGTTGGGAAGATGTTCATGTCAATTGTTAAGGATGAAGTTATGGAGTACTTGGTGACACAGGACAAGATAGTACAAAGTCAACATGGTTTCCTTCAGGTAAAATCCTGCCTGATGAAACTGTTGGAATTCTTTGAGGAGATTACAAGTAGGATAGATAAAGGGGATGTAGTGGATGTTGTATATTTGGACTTTCAGAAGGCCATTGACAAGGTGCCACACATGAGGCTGCTTATCAGGTTAAGAGCCTATGGTCTTACAGGAAAGTTACTAAGATGGTTAGAGCATTGGCTGATTGGAAGAAGGCAGCAAGTGGGAATAAAAGGATCCTTGTCTAGTTGACTGCCAGTGACTAGTGGTGTTGGGACAACTTTTTATGCTGTATATAAATGACATAGATGATTAAATAGATGGCTTAGTTGCCAAATTTGCAGATGATACTAAGATTGGTGGAGGGGCAGATAGTGTTGAGGAAATAGGTAGGATATAGAAGGATTTAAGACAGATTAAGAGAATGGGCAGGAAAGTGGCAAATGAAATATAATGTTAGAAAATGCATGGTCATGCACTTTGGTAGTAGAAATAAATATGCGGACTATTTTCTAAATGGAGAGAATATCCAAAACTCTGAAATGCAAAGGGGCTTGGGAGTCCTTGTGCTGAACACCCTGAAGGTTAAGTTCCAGGTTGAGTTGGTGGTGGTGATGAGGAATGCAAATACAATGTTGGCATTCATTTCAATAGTCTAAAATAGAAGAGCAGGAATGTGGTGCTGAGGCTTTATAAGGCACTGATGAGGCCTCCCCTTGAGTATTGTGAACAGTTTTGTACCCCTCATCTTAGAAGAGATGTGCTGGCATTGGAGAGGGTTCAGAGGTGGTTCATAAAGATGATTCCAGGAATGGAAGGGCTATCATAGGAAGAACATTTGATGGCTCTAGGCCTGTACTCGCTGGAATTTAGAAGGATGAGGAGGGATCTCATTGAAATCTTTTGAATGGTGAAAGGACTACACAGTGTAGATGTGGAAAGGATGTTTCCCATGGTTGGAGAGTCTAGAACAAGAGGGCACTGCCTAGGGGGGCATAGACAATAGACAGTAGGTGCAGGAATAGGCCATGTGGCCCTTCTAGCCAGCACTGCCATTCACTGTGATCATGGCTGATCATACACAATCAGTACCCCGTTCCTGCCCTCTCCCCATATCCCTTGACCCCGCTATCTATAAGAGCTCTATCTAACTCTCTCTTGAATGCATACAGAGACTTGGCCTCCACTGTCTTCTGGGGCAGAGCATTCCACATATCCACCACTCTCTGGGTGAAAAAGTTTTTCCGCATCTCTGTTCTAAATGGCCCACCCCTTATTCTTAAACTGTGGCCTCTAGTTCTCGACTCACCCATCAGCGGGAACATGCTTCCTGCCTCCAATGTGTCCAATTCCTTAATAATCTTATATGTTTCAATCAGATCCCCTCTCATCCTTCTAAATTCCAGTGTATACAAGCCCAGTCACTCCAATCTTTCAACATATGACAGCCCCGCCATTCCGGGAATTAACCTTGTGAACCTACGCTGCACTCCCTCAATAGCAAGAATGTCCTTCCTCAAATTTGGAGACCAAAACTGCACACAATACTCCAGGTGGGGTCTCACCAGGGCCCGGTACAGCTGCAGAAGGACCTCTTTACTCCTATACTCAATTCCTCTTGTTATAAAAGCCAGCATGCCATTAGCTTTCTTCACTGCCTGCTGTACCTGCATGCTTGCTTTCATTGACTGATGTTCATCCATTCAAAACAGATGGGGAGAAATTTCTTTAGCCAGAGGGTGGTGAATTTGTGGAATTTCTTGCAACATGCAGCTGTGGAGGCCAGGTCATTAGTTGTATTTAAGGCAGAGATAAGTTCTTGATTGGACACGGCATCAAAGGTTTCGGGGAGAAGGCCGGGAACTGGGGTTGAGGAGGAGGACAAAGGATCAGCCATGACTAAATGGCAGAGCAGACTCGATGGGCCAAAAGGCCTAATTCTGCTCCTATATCTTATGCATACATTGTGCAGACGAGACCTGGATTCACACACCACTTCACTATAGCTAGGTAATGGTGGATTCTGATTGGCAACTCCACCCACTGTCTGCTGATTAGTCCTCCAAGAAGGCAGCCTTTGAAAACGTTTCATTCCAAGGAACTGTTTGAAGATGTTGTAATTGGAAGTGTGCAAATTCAATCGAAACATGTCTCCTTGAGTTATTTTCCCACTTCTACAATGGACAGCAGCCAACCAAGAAATCTCAACAAAATCTAGACACTGTACTTACATACTTTAAATTCTATTTTCCAACCACTCTTTATTTTTAAACCATTTAATTTTCTCCCCCCTATAGGTTCTTCCACACCATGTACCAAGGCTAAAGAGTGAGCAGGAGGCCTGGTTCCTCTTCTCTGCCAAAGCCGCTTTTGATCAGCCAGGAGGTATGCAAAAGTGGCCTGGGGTAACTTGCCCACTAACTTTCTCTCCATCAGCATATGACAATCAGCCTTCCCTTCACAGCCTCCCTAATAGTCGAATACGTGCTAAAAATATTACTCCTTCATTATTCCCTTATTTTAAGGGATTTTTGCTTTGAAAGATTGGCGTCTGTACTTTCACTATTCAAATGAATCTCTGACATAAAGGAACCAGATGTAAGGTGCAAGTACCAGCCCCAGGGAAGAACCTTTACCCTGAAATATTGACTGACTTACTTCTGTTTTTCTATAGGTGCTGCCTACCCTGCTGGGTTTCTCCAGGTCTTTTATGGCCTTGTTCTTTTCATGTTTTATTCCAACTCCTTACAAGTTCCAAAGGCAGAGCTCAGGGGCACAGAAAAATAAAATGTGTCTCTTGGGCCTTCTAGCTAGGACCCGTGGTAGAAAAGAGCAATAAAAAGGAAAGAATTTGCCAATGTCCCTCCTCAGAATTTCAGCAACATTCTGTACATGGCTAAATGTACATTTAATACTCAATTGCATTTTTTTCCCCCACAGTTTGTAAATTGAGTGGTTGTGACGGGGGGGGGGGGGGGCTACTTTATATTCAACATAGACCCCATTGGCTCTAAATGGTACAAAATTAGAAACTACTGGACCTACATATTAGATACAGTAAATTGAATTTATAAGCACTATGTTTGGGTGTGACAATTTTTCAGAAAGCTAAATTAATGCATTGATTGTAAATACTCAAAATCACACCTAATGCATTTAAATTTATTCTGGCCTTAGATATTTAATGTTTTTCTTTATCTTAGAACAGTGGATTCCAATTTATTGAGACACATTTGGACCAGTATTTTGTGGCCCAATTAAGTGGCTGTCCCAATTAGCTGAGATTTCATGGAAAGTTGTTAAAAAGGTATTCAAAAAATGACAAACTTACCACTTAACTGAGTAATAATTTGTGTGCTTCAATAAAATACAGAATTAGAATACTACTATAACTCTACATTACTATAAATCTGACTATTATTTATCCAGTACAGTGTATGCTTCTGCATTCGTTTGAAAGACTGCAAGTGAACAAAATGAACGCAGACATCTAGTGCAGATAATGGACTGCCATCATACAATGTTTTTAACGATTGCATCCTCCAAATCTTCATCTTCATTGTAACTTTCAAGGTGATTGCCGATACCATTAAATTCTTCATAAGTCCTAACTTGTTGAAGAAGTGAAATGATTTTATTTTCACTTCCAACTGTTTACATCATCTCCAAGCCTTCATGCTTGAAACCATGGTGAGCAAAGTGGTCACTCTCCTCACCTATCAGATTCCTTCTTCTCCAGCCCTTTACCTTTCCCAACCACCAACCTGGCTTCTCCTATCACCTTCCAGCTAGCCCCTTTACCCCACCTTTTTATTCTAGCGGCTTCCCCTTTCCTTTTCAGTCTTGAAGAAGGGCCTCAGCCCAAAATATTGATTGCTTATTCACTTCTATGGATACTGCCTGATCTGCTGAGTCCCTCTATCATTTTGTGTGTGTTGCTTAATTGTCTCATTGCTTATTTCTCACCAACTATCAGTAGCAAAAGTTGTTGCTTTTTGAACACAAAACACATGCAGTTGACACTATTTATAAAATGTTTGCTCTAAGTATGGTGCAGTGTCTAATGCCCACACAAGTGCACACATCTGAGGCTAATTAGAAACTGCTCGGCAAGTCTCCTGTCCCAGTTAAGTGACTGGGGAATGCTGGCTATTTTTTCAATTTGTTTTTTTTTTTAAGAGTTGTCCCAAATAAGTAGCTGCCTCAATTAACCAGTCACCCAATTAACTGGAATCCACTGTACTCATTTGATGTCCAGCCAGGATACCAATTCACAGAACATTTTAACCCAGGAAATTGTAGACCAGTGAGTCTTACTTCAGTGGTGGGCAAGCTGTTGGAGAAAGTCCTGAGAGGCCGGATTTATCAGCATTTGAATAGACATAATCTAATTAGGGATAGTCAGCATGGCTTTGTCAAGAGCAGGCCATGCCTTATGAACCTGATTGAATTCTTTGAGGATGTAACAACACACATTGATGAAGGTAGAGTAGTGGATGTAGTGTACATGGATTTCAGTAAGGCATTTGATTAGGTTCCCCATGTGAGGTTCATTCAGAAAGTATTGAGGCATGGGATGCAAGGAGACCTTGCTTTATGAGTCCAGAATTGGCTTGACCAATGAAGGCGAAGGGTGGTTGTGGATGGTTTGTATTCTGCATGGAGGACCGTGACCAGTGGTGTTCTGCAGGGATCCCTCTTTGTGATTTTTACAAATGACCTGGCTGAGGAAGTAGAAGGATGGGTTAGTAAGTTTACTGATTATACAAAAGTTGTGAGTGTTGTGGATACTCTGGAGGGTTGTCAGAGGTTACAGCGGGACATCAATGGGATTCAGAACTAGGCTGAGAAGTGGCAGATGGAGTTCAACCCAGATAAGTGTGAAGTGGTTCATTTCGGTAGTTCAACTTTGAAGACAGAATATAATCATAATGGTAAGACTCTTGGCAGTATGGAGGATCAGTGAGATCTTGGGGTCCATGTTCATAGGACACTCAAAGCTGCTGTGCAGGTTGACAGTGTTGTTAAGAAGGCGCATGTCTGTGCTTGCCTTTGTCATCTGTGGGATTGAGTCCAAGAGCCGTGAGGTGATGTCACAGCTATACAAGACCTTGGTTAGACCCCACTTGGAGTACTGTGCTCAGTTCTGGTCACCTCACTACAGGAAGGATGTGGATACTATAGAGAGAGAGTGCAGAGGAGATTTACAAGGATGTTGCCTGGATTGGGGAGCATGCCTTATGAGAATAGGTTGAGTGAATGTGGCCTTTTTTCTTTGGAGCGATGGAGGATGGGAGGTGACCTAATAAAAGTGTATAAGATGATTAGAGGCATTGAGCACATGGATATCCAGAGACTTTTCCCCAGGGTTGAAGCGGCTAACACAAGGGGGTATAGTTTTAAGGTGCTTGAAAGTAGGCACAAGGGGGGATGTCAGAGGGAAGTTTTTCACACAGAGTGGTAGGTGCTTTGAATGCACTGCCGACGAAGATGGTAGTGGCTGATACAATAGGGTCTTTTAAGAGACTCTTGGACAGGTACATGAAGCTTAGAAAAATAGAGGGCTATGCGCTAAGGAAATTCTAGGCAGCTTCTAGAGTAGGTTACATGGTTGGCACAATGTTGTGAGTCAAAGGGCCTGTGGGTTTCTATGTCTATTCTAACATCCACCAATAGCATGTCGACAAAGAAATAAGAACTTGTAACAACAAACAATCTGCTGAAGAAATTCAAGTGGGTCGAGCAGCATCTGTAGGGGTGGAGTGCAGGGGAAAGGAAGAAGTTGTTGACATTTCATGTTGAAATTGCTCCATCAGGATTATCAAGCAGACTTAAGAATGAGAAGGCAGGGTGCCACTCTGGGCTGACCTAAAAGGGTAGTGGCTTCAGGTGGATCATGTAGGTGAACCAGGAGCAAGGATGGACAGAATAAAGGAGGCAACTAAAAGTGGGCCAGTCAATGTGAGGAGTTACAGGCCAGGCCATCTCAGATAAGGCTTGTTTCTGTGCTTGATGATATTCTGATTCTTTATAAAACTTGGAATTTATCATAAATAGAGCAGATAAAACTAATCAGCTGTAACAAGCCAGCAGAAGAGTAGCATTTGCCATTTTATGCAGAGATAATTTTCACAGAAAGAATGGGAAAGGGCAATGTAGACTTAATTGCTCAGTTCTAAGGCTGTTCGTAGACAGAGAAACTTGATGGTAGGTGGGGAGGTTCATGAACGCATCAACTAACACTGCAGAGCATATTAAGAGTAGTTAGCAAAATGTGGGAATTTGGACTCCTTAAGTAGAGGTATTAAATAAAGAACAGAAAATGTCGGAAAAACACTTTACATCTGGCAGCAACTCTGGCAAGAGAAACCCTTTATACTGAATCTTTAATAAGGTCTAGTAAGGCCACTTGTAGAATATTTGATCAGCTTCTGTTATTAGTATAGAACAACATTTGTGCAACTATAGCATCTTGATATCAATGGCTGAGACAACTTTTTTATATAAAAAAAAAGCAAATTGGAGCAAAAAGGTTTGGAGGAATATGGGTCAGGCAAATGGGACTTGCTTAGATGGGCATCTTGTTTGGTGTGGACTAGTTGGCCAAAGGGTCTATCTCTATCCTGCATGACACTACAACCTGCTGAGTTCCTCCTGCAGATTGTTTGTTTGTTTCTGCAGATTCCAGCATCTTGTAGTCTTTTGCACCTCCACAAAGGATTTTTATGTCTTTCACAGCCAATGATTGTCTCGAAGCATCTCACAGTAATGTAGCGCATTTTTCAAGTACAGTTACTATTGTGATTATGTATTCTTTAATTCTTGGAACGTAGGCACTGTCCCCCTCTAACTGCCCCTGAAATGAATCAAAAGTCAGTCGCATTACATGTAATTCAGTCTGGGTGAAGATGGCAGATTTCATTCCCTTAAGGACATTTATTATTAAACCAGATGGGTTTTTGTGATCATTTGAGTTTTATGATCACTGTTACAGTTATTAACATCATACTCCTGATTTATTTTAACTACTTCAGTTTAATTTTCCCAGATGTTGTGGTGGGACTTAAATTCCACATTAATTTTCAAAACCTTTCAATGGTAATTTAGTAATTTAATCCCTCTGCAAGAGGAAATGTGCAGTTAATTCACATTTGGTTTTTGGATAGCTCCCTATTTCTTTTTCAAAGTAATGCCTTGGGTTCTTTAAAGTGTATCTGAGAGGACAGAAAGGATGTTGACTTACATCTCAGCAAATGAATGTAGAATTCCCTCAGTACAGCACAGGCATGTAAGCAAAGGTACATTTAATGTCAGAGAAATGTATATAATATACATCCTGAAATGCTTTTTGTTCTCAACCATCCACGAAAACAGAGGAGTGCCCCAAAGAAGGAATGACAGTTAAATGTTAGAACCCCATAGACCCCTCCCCCAGCTCCCCTCCATCCCGTGCATAAGTGGCAGCAAACAATGATTCCCCCCACCACCGAGCACTCAGGTGTGCAGCAAAGCACCAGCAAATACACAGACTTGCAGTATCCCAAAGACTACCCGTTCACCTGATATTCAACATACCACAGTGTGTGTGTCTCTCTCTCCCCCCCCCCCCAAGGGAAAAAGGGGTGTCTCCATTTCACAGCGAGAGGGGAGACATAACAAACAACTCACTGGTTTATGATGTTAAAATTCCTTTCCGTCGCTTTTTCTGAACTCTGTGCCCAAAGGTCTTGGGTCTTTGGGCACACAGCCATGGATTTTCCGACTCCCACGACGCACCGATCTCCTGCCGGATCTCTCACGACCTTCGATCCACCCGTCTCCAGAGCCATGTGATCTCAGCCCACTAAAGGTGATCTGAACTCTTAGGCCATGACCTTGGCGTGTTGAATAATGGCCAGCCATGAATCCCTGAAAGCGAGTCCCATTCCCGCAAAGAACTGCAAAGAAGATTTTGTGGTAGAGTCCAAAATAGGATTTGAACCTGCTATCCTTTGACTCTAATGCTACAAATTACGACATAGCAGATCTCCACAGAGAAGTTTAAATCTGTTGAAAACTCTTACGTGAAGACGTGACGAAGTATTTTGTTGATGAGTTTCTTCCTTTTCTTTCCATCATTATGTTATGGCCTTGAAATACTTTTCCGTCTCGTAAGACAGCAGACAAACTTGTTCCATGCCAGTTATTTTTCTTAATCAATGACTCATGTTAAAGATTTGTTCCAAGGACTCCCACGGCTCACTGGTTCCTTGCCCATCAAAAT
Source organism: Hemitrygon akajei (assembly GCF_048418815.1). Lineage (NCBI taxonomy): Eukaryota > Metazoa > Chordata > Chondrichthyes > Myliobatiformes > Dasyatidae > Hemitrygon > Hemitrygon akajei. The sequence goes on along the minus strand of NC_133126.1, from coordinate 180,395,910 downwards.
TTCTGGGAAATCTAGCTCAAAAACAAAATCCTCCCCATCAGTTTGTTAATTAACTATATAACAAAAACTAAGCGATGTGGAGTGTGACCATTTTACCTTTTTGCAGTTATTCCTAATTATTTGAATAAACTGGGATAATTACTGAGAAAAGGCACCAGATTGCAGAATTATGATCACCGTCCGAAGTAAGGTTCTGTTATTTTATGTGAGAGTGGATTAATTCTGTGCATTGATTAACTGAGCTATCTGTAGCCTAAGCAGAGAATGGATCTGGTATTCATTGTTTACCAGAGGAAACTAGGAACCACTTTGTCTTGCTGCTGAGAAAGGGTTAGACTTGTGTCTACATGAGATTAAATGGTTACATATTGTAATATGAAACAATTGTATTAATAACATATTTCAGGTATCGTTAGGTTTGTCTTAGTTTCAAAATAACTTTCTAAATTTCGTGGTTAGAATGATGAAGTAGAACATTGAGAATCATTGGATGCGGTAGCTTGGCCCATAGCTGGTGGTGGTGAATGATGAGATGGCAGGTTTCTCTGTTTGCCATTCCATGCACTCTTTGCGTAGGACAACATTGCAGGAAGACTGAAAGGAAACAGAGGAAGATGACTTTAGGTATACTTTGCAGTATATCAGCAATGACTCTGTTGTGTTGTTAATTAACCCAGAGCCTATTAGGCAATGGTACATATTCAGAAATCTATCCCTGCCTGTGGGAGGGTACTGGCGGTTGAGATCAACCTACTTTTGGTATCTGCTGGGCTGTGTGATATCTTAAATTTCTCATTTTTGTTCTGGGGTTTGGGGGGAGAAAGGACTGCTTATGAGAAAATATCATGCATATGCTAACACTTGTAGGTAATATTACAACTAGCTTTTTTGAAATGGAATAAAACTTTTTTTTAAAATCCAGATAGTATCAGAAGTGCACTCAAATACTGTTCCATGTTCTGCTTCAAACACTTTTAAAGACACATCTGAAATTATGTTTGAATATGATGCCTAGTATATCCATGTTGATGTAGCAAACAATTTGTGTTTATAAAGTCACTTAAATTTGATGGCAACTCTTAGAGATTTATAAGAGTGCTTGCTATCAAAGTTAGGTTTCGTGATGAGCCTCAAGAGGAGTTATTACTGTAAGTGTTGAGAATGTAATCAAAGAAGTAAATCTTTAGCAGCATCTCGAAGGAGTGGTGAGTGAGAGAACTAGAGTATGAATTTGCAGAAACCAAAGACACAGTTTCTTATTATACTAGTTTAGCCATAAGTAATCTTTACTTGGATAAACTGATGTAACTTTTTATGATCTAAAATCTTGGGGTATCCCAACTATTCTAGCTAATGGAATGAATTTTGGAGTGTAGTCATGGTTGCCTACCAGAAGGTAAAGTAGCAGGAATAGATTGTATACCAGCAATTTTGACTTTGGTATATCTAGGTCTGATTAACCAATTATCTGACTGTAAATATTGGGCAGAATTGTATGTCTGGTGTTTCTCCCTCTGCACTCACCTGATCCAAATTCTGCTGATCATCTGCAGCCTGGAGTCACTTGGTATCTGATGTCACTAGGGCTCTGACAGATCGTTAAAGAGGTCCCATTCCTAAACTCTCACTGACAGCCTTTTGCATCTGGCAAATTTGGGGTTAAGACTGTGTAAGAGATGGTACAAAACTGATTTTAAAACTTAATATACTTAACAGGTAATTTTTATAACATTTTCCTTTTTCTCAATCAGTTTCCCGCAACCTCCTCTAAAATACAAATATATGAACATATGAATCATGGACAGAACTAGACTACTAACCCTTTGAGCCTGCTCTGCTATTCAATGAGTTTATGACTGATCTGATTGTAAGCACAGATCTACATTCCTGTCTGCCCACTGTTATCGTTTACTTCATTATGAACAATCCATCTGCATCTGCCCTAAAGCCATTATTACCACTTCTCCTTGGAACAAAAGAATTGCAAAGACTCCTGAACCTTGGTAAGGGGGAGAAAATCACCTCCTCGCTTATAAATGGTGACCCCTTATTTTTAAACAGTGTCTCGTAGTCTTAGTGTCTCCCACAGGACAAAGTGTTCTCCATTCATCTTGTCCAGACCTTTAGGGTCTTATTTGTTTCTAACAACCCGTTTCTCACTCTTCTAAATCCCAGAGGATACAAACCATCCTGCCCTTACAAAATAAACTATCGATTTTGAGTTATCAGTCCAATAAACCTTCTCAAACCTGATTTCAATATATTTGCATCTTCCTTTAAGTAAGAGATCAAAACAGTAGAATTTTCCAGTTACACAAACAAAGCCAATGCATGACTCTCCTACTAGTTGCATATTAAATTCTCTTTGTAAGAAATGATGCAATTTTATTAGTTTTCCTAATTACTTGTTACACCTGGAGCATCGCCATGAGTGTATTCATTATACTTAGGAGAAGCATAGAAGAATAATAGAAGGAGAAGCATTAGAAGGTCAGAGGAATTCCAGAGCAATGACTACAATTAATTCCCAGTAGTCCTCTTGCATGGCCTGAGACCACGATTACTTGTTTTTAACCATTACAAATCTTAGCTATTTTTCTTTCATTATAAAAATATTTAAGATAATGGATTTATGAGTAAAATGAGTTCATCACATACTTGGCAATGGTCAATTATTGTTACATGTATGGAGATACAGTGAAAAGCTTGTCTTGCATACTGTTCACGCTAGTCAAATAATTACCCAGTGCAATGAGATCGGGCAAGGTAAAATATTAACAATGCCAAATTGTGTCACAGCTACAGAGAAAGTGCAAGATCATAACAAGGTAGATTGTGAGGTCAGGAGTCCATTTTATTGTACTAGGGAACCACTTTATAGTCATATAACAGCAGGGTAGAAGCTGTTCTTGAGTCTGGTTGTGTGTGCTTTCAGGGTTTTGTACCTTCCAATAGAAGAGGAGAGAAGAGAGAATGACTGGTCTTTGTGCTGGCTGCTTGACTGAGGCAACAAGAATTATAGACCACTCCCTTTGTCTTCTAAGTATTGATAAAGAGCCCAAGTACAAAGAGCAGGGATGGGCCAGTTACCCTTTCAGATCTACTCTATCATTCAATAAGATCATGGATGATCCAGTACTGACCTCAAACACCACTTTCTGACACCCTCCCTGTTCCCCTCAACTAGAGTCTCCGGTTAATCTTGTGCCATATCTGGGCTGTGTTGTTGGACTCCAAGTGGAGTCCAATAGTGAAGCAAACTGCCTTTTGTCTTTCAGGAAGCCCTGGACTTCTGCCTTTCATAGTGCATGCATGGAGCTCCAGTACTTACTGCCACTCTAATGGTTGAATCGCATTTGGAAACACTGGTAGTCGTCAATGATACCCAGCCTTTTGCTTTGTAGGATACTCTGCTGGGGACGACTCATTGGTCAACTTTGTCTTTTTGTATGGGTGCTTGTTCTGAGCAAACTTTACAGTTATTACGTGATGCTGACACTCATGTAACAATGCTTTCAGGTTAAAACATTAAACATAGAACATTACAGCATAATGCAGACCATCTGACTCATGATGTTGTGCCCACCTTTCAACATACTCTGAGATCAATTTCACCCTTCCCGCCCATGTAGCCCTCCATTTTTTTTTACCATTCATGTGCCAAATTAAGTCTCTTAATTGTCCCTAATGTATCTGCCTCTAGCACACATTCCACATGTTCCACATATTCACCACTGTAAAAAAAAAACTTCTGACACCCTTCCCCTCCCCATCTACTTTGTACTTTCCTCCAGTCACCTTAAAATTATGCCTCCTCGTATTAGCAGTTTCCACCCGGGGTAAAACTCTGGCTGTCCAATGTAAGCATTGCAAGATTAAACAAAATTGTAAAATTTTAAAATCTATCCAAACACAGCTTGAAATTTGACGTTACAAACAAATCTAATTAAAGTTAATTTTATTTCTTTGTAACTATGAAGCAGATCCACATTGATTCCTCTTTTTAAAAAAAATAAGATATTTGTTAAGTTTAGAACCTAGATTGCTTTGTTAGAATGGAGAAGGCTGGGACCTTATAAGTGTTTGAAGTTTGTGAGATTTTTAACAAGACAAATGGAGAAATTCCCATAAGTTACAGTCAGCATGTAACTTACTGCTCGTTAACACATGGCATTTAGGGCAGTAATGAAGGTCCTCCATCTCTGTATGTCCTTGGCTATCTTCCAGAAACCATTTAAGTCCGGGGTGGAGATTCAGGAATACTATCACACACGGGTGTAAAAGAATTCTTCACTGCTGTTTCTGTAACAGTTTTGGCTGACCAGTCAGGGTTGTTAGCCCTGAGCTGTAACTCCTGAACCTGGAGGACCAGTGTTAGTCTGGCCTCTGCCCTTTGACCTGTTTGGCATGGGTGACCCTACCAAGAGCTAAACTATAAAGTCCTGATTCCAGCCAACATAGCTCTCCAGGGCATCGAGGCATGCAAGCCTTCAAGTCACATCAAGGTTGTGGTCCTCATGGATGGTCAGCATGTCGAGGAATCGGGAAGCTGTTGTTTATACAACTTTGTTGGGACAGGAACGATGATGGATGTAGGCCAAAACCAAGTGTGTGAATATTTAATTCAAATCTTAAGGGGAGCAAGCAGGGAAATGGGTCCAGTAGGACAGCTAATTCAAGCAAGTAATAGAGCTACAGTAATACAAATAATTTTCTTTGGTTTCCTTGTAAATAGCAACCAGATTTTGCAAAATTCTCACTAAAAATATAAACTTAAATAAGTGAGTCTCACTCACACCACAGCTCTGTACATTAGTACCTTTAGTATGCTATGCTGCACCAGAGTACTTGTCCTTTTAAACCTTGTAATGTGAGCATGGCCAAGAGTGAATTTTGCTTTTTACTGTTGCCGTTCACAGGTACCAAAAGGCCGGGTGGTTGCTCTTAATTTCCGGTTCCTTGATCTGGAACGTGACACACTCTGTCGGTATGATTATGTTGATGTTTACGATGGACACGTCAATGGCCAGCGGTTGGGCAGATTTTGTGGGACTTCAAAGCCTGGCGCGATCATCTCATCTGGCAACAAAATGTTGGTCCAGATGGTAACCGATGCCAACACTGCAGGAAATGGTTTTGTTGCTATGTACTCTGCAACCAGGCCAAACCAGAGAAGTAAGATCATTTCATTTCTACTGGCAGATTATGCACTATTAACCAATGATAAAACTCAAAATATATACAAACTAATATTTAATTCTTTCAGTGGTGGCATTCTCACCTTTGCGGGGAAAATGTTGGATGTTAGACCCAGCTCCACTAGCCCAGAGAGCACACATCAACAAGCATTTTGGTGTAGTCTTTTTAGCTGAAGTTTCAAAGATAAAAATCTTATGGCACTATATATTGAATTGCACAGGAGTTCATTCAGTGAGCTGGTTAAAATGAATTAATCAAACACATCATGGAAAATTCCTTTAATCCAATTGAACTCCAAAAAACAATCACATTATTGATCATTTAGAGGAGGCCAGTGCAAATGGGAAAGTTAGTTGATACAAATCATCTATGAGCATCTTTATATGAATGTTAGTTTTATTTCAGCACTTAAATTTCAAATTGGCCTAACTCTTATTAAAGGATTTTTAAATAATTTAGTATTTTTATTTATTTATTGTTGTCATATGATCCAAAATATAGTTAAAAAAAACTTGACTTGCATACTGTTTATATAGATAAGTCATTACACAATGCATTGAGAAAAGTAAAATGATTATAATAGAAGTAATTAATTCAGAAAGATATGCATAAATGTTCTTGTTTATGTTGGATTTTAATAGTTCCAAAATAAGATTTGGAAATTCTAAGGTGTAAACAGTACATAAATCAGACCTGCTGCTGTTCCTTTTGATGTCTTGTGGTGCATTGGGCAACTTTTTTTCCGGTTTCCTTAGCATTTGTCTGTTTTTTTACGAGGCCAAGTTGCTCACTCGATGGTCAACACAGCATGAATGGAAAGCGTGCAAGGAGCCAGCCGGATCCAAACCCAGGACTGTCTGCCTCAAAGTCCGGTGCTGATGCCACTACACCACTGGCTGGCAATAGAACAGAGTACTATTAATAAATCTTTTAAGTAGATTCCAGTTGCTGAAGTTACAACAACAGAATCTAATACTATTATTTTGGATTGTTGGCAGAGAAAATACTCCAGTTCCAAGCTGATAGTGTCCTACTAATATTGGCAGATGAATTTAAAAGCCACCAGATTGACTTGAGTGAATATGCATGTGCAAATTTAAGCTCACTTTTAAACAGTTACTATTTTGCTGGTGAATGCGAGGAATTTTGTACACTTGAAACCATCTCAATTAATAGCCATTGCTGACAACAACAAATGAGCAAAAACTGTTTCGACAAGATCGCACGGATATGAAGGAAAGGAACAATGTTTTATTGACATCTTGAAAATGTGTGCAACACAAATATGTTTGAAATGTAATGTCATCAGGTCCAGCAGCATCTGTGGGGAGAGATACTGAACTACCAGTTCAGCTCAATAAAGTTCATATTTCTGTTTCTCTCCACAGATGCTGTTTGACTAAATGAATATTTCTAGCGTTTTCTGTTCTGTTCATATTTCCAGTATGTGGTTTCTTAGTTATGCAGATGTGTATTTCACTTGAATGCTCACTCTGAACATATAATGAGAAGATTTTTATTCCATCACCATAGATGATCAGTTTTGCGGTGGTCGTCTGGAAAAATCACCCGGCTCCTTCAAAACACCCAACTGGCCAGACTATGACTACCCAGCGGGAGTCTCCTGCTCATGGCACATTGTGGCACCCAAAAATCAGGTACTTTTGGCACCCAAAAACAAGTGTGCATTTTCCCTGCCGCTTTAGGCAGTCCCCCGGGACTGAGGATGGCAAGCTTGTGCTCTGCCTCTGTGAGTTCTGAAGTGTCCAATGTGGGACACCAGCCCCTTCCACATTTGGAGCAGGACATGTCTTAAGGATGGGTGGTCTTACAGGTTGTATACTGCCGATGTTACTTATGCAAGGGGTCTGTGTGCTGTCAGTGTATGGGGGTGGTCAAGGTTAGCAATACCAACCCAAATGCACCTTTTCCATTCTGAGCCACCATGAATCAGGTATTCCCAAACATGAATGGGGATATTGTATTTTATTTCAAGTCAGCTTTGACACATCCTTGAATCATTTTCTACTCCCTCAGTCCCTCCCTTTGACAGAAAAGGAAATAAGGTGTCTGCTTCAGGAGCTGAGTGTCAGCCATGTGAGCATTGTGGCAAGCTCAACACAGCAGTTGGGTTCTCCTTGACCCCAACATTTTTCTGCCTTTTCTTATAACTCAAGCCCACCAGTCCCAGTAACATCCTTGTGAATTTTTTCCTGCACCCTTTGACAGCCTCCCTGTAGCTAATTGACCAGAAATGCACACAGTCTGGCCTCACCAAACATCTTGTACAGCTCCAACTTGACATCGCAACTCTTTCGCTCAGTGTATGAACTGGGAAGAATTCTTCTAAATCTTGACATCCCGCAGCTTGGCTGTTCAAAAAAAAAAGACAAAGAACCAATGTTCAAGGTGATATTTGAGCATCAACTGTTCTTAAGCCAAGAATTTGTTCATCAGTTTCACATATTTGCAGTATGAGGTGGAATGAACATTCCTGACTAAATGTCAAATGTAGTTCTTCCCTGCCAAAACGTTTTACCATCTAAAACTAAGATGAAAGTGAATTTGAAGAATAAATAACTAGTTTTTAAAAAGCATCTGAAACTTACTTTTGTTTGATTGTTTAAGCTTGTGCTTTGATATATAGTTTATTTTCCTTTGTTCTGGGGCTTCTACTTTTACCCCTCATTCATTCTACACAGTCGTTATTTTATTTGGGAATTTCTTTCTGCCCTTGTAACTTAGATCACTTCTCATTCACGCTAATTTAGCCCAAGCAATCCTGCTTCTTCAGTGATCTTTGGACTAGTATGTACAAAATTGGAAAAGCACTGCTCATGCCATTACAGACTTGACCTTTCTCTGTTGTAAATAAGCTAAATGGCTGAATCTGGTGAGATGTGGACAATTTTTAACCATGGAATGCAGAGCCTGAAGGATTGGATCAAAGTAAATTGAAGAATAACTCTCAAAAAGCAATTGGATATATTCTTAGAAAAGGAATAAAAAGAGGTGAAAGAGCAGGGGACTGGATTAATTAGATAACTCTGTCTATGAGCTGGCTGAAGCAAGATGAGCTAACTGACTTCTGTGCTGTATGACTGACAAATCTGCTGTGCATACATTCTTCAGCCAAACTATTGCTGAAGCAAGCCAGTATATCAGCTTCCCTACAGACTGTCATCACCAACATGGCAGGGTGCTGGAGTTTGACAAAGGGGAAGCATTCACTAAATTATAAAGAGTAATTGATCACCTTCCTGTTACCATACATGCCCCTATCAATAATCCCATCCACTTCTGTGAGAAAGAATTTAGTCACTTCTTGTGCAGCTTATTTGTGACTGCAAAATACATTGATTGCTGTATTCCGGCAGATGCCACATTTGCCTAGGCTGTACCTAACTTCACAAAAAATAGTGGCTAGGTTGTGTACAAGGCAGGCAAAATTGTGGAGAAGTAGTATTAATAGCAGTAATTTGCAAGTCAATGGATTTTCATTTCTGAGGAGGCAAACCATCTCCAGATTTGTAGTTGATAGTCATAGAACACTATAGCACAAACAGGCCCTTCAGCCCATCTAGTCTGTGCTGAACTATTAATCTGCCTAGTCCCATTGACCTGTACCCATATCATAGCCCTCCATACCCCTTCCATCCATGTACCTATCCCTTAAATGTTGGAATTGACCCTGCATCCATCACTTGCACTGGCAGTTTGTTACACACTCTGAGTAAAGAGATTTCCTCTTGTGTTCCCCTTAAACATTTCACCATTTACCCTTCACCCATGACTTCTAGTTGTAGTCTCACCCAACCTCAGTGGCAAAAGTCTACTTGCATTTACCCTATCTATACCCTTCAGAGTTTTGCATACCTCTATGATCTTCTACACTCTAGGGGAGTAAAGTCCTTACCTATTCAACCTCTCCCTATAATGCGTCCCTATCTACCAGAGGTGCTGCTTTCAAGGAATTATGGACCTGTATTTCCAGATCCCTCTGTTCTACAGCACTCTTCAGTGCCTGTGTAAGACCTACCCTGGGTGATCCTCCCAAACTGGAACACCTCACATTTGTCTGCATTAAATTCCATCTGCCATTTTCCAGCCTATTTTTTCCCAGCTGGTCCAGATCCTCTGCAAGCTGTGATAGTCTTCCTCACTGTCCACTACACTCCCAATCTTGGTGTCATCTGCAAGTTTGCTGATCCAATGTACCACCTTATCTAGATTGTTGATCTAGATTACAAACAACGATGGATCCAAACCCATCCCTGCGGCACACCACTAGTCGCAGGCCTCCAGTCAAAGAGGTAACTGTCTACAGCCACTCTGTGGCTTCTGTGAAAGGCCTTGCTAAGGTCCTTGTAGATAATATCCACTACCTTGTCTTAATCAGCTTTCCTGGTAACTTCCTCAAAAAAAACTCTAGAAGATTAGTTAGACACGGCTCACTGCACTCAAAGCCACGTTCACCATTTCTAATCAGTTCTTGTGTACCCAAATATCCGGTCCCTTAGAATACCTTCCACTAACTTCCCCCACTGCTGATGTCAGGCTCATCTGCTTGTAATTTCTTGCCTTATTCTTAGAGCATTTCTTAAACATTGGAAAAATGTTAACTATCCTCTAATCCTCTGGTACCTCACCTGTGCCTAAGGATATTTTAAATATCTCTCCTAGGGCCCCTGGACTTTCTGCACTAACCTCCCACAGGGTCTGAGGGAACACATTGTCAGGCCCTGAGGATTTATCCATCCTAATTTGCTTTAAGACAGCAAGCACCTCCTCCTCTGTAATCTGTATAGGGTCCATGACCTCTCTATTGCCTTGCCTCACATCTGTACTACCCTCGCTTTGGTTTTGTAACATCAACTAGACAGTCAGTTAAACTCCATTCAAAAATGACAGGAAAGTCAGGAAATGGCCTCCTAGCTCCTTGGTTTAATTGCAGACTCAATGGCACGGCATAGAGAATAAGGAATGAAAAGCAATGCTTGTGCTGGGGAAACAACAGCATGGCTCTTGATAGAAACTTCTTTTGCTCCAAACATAAACCTCTGGCCTACTGCCAGTCAATGTGTTTTTATACTTGCTATTTCCTGGCTGCACAGGAAGTGACCCAATACAAATCTGAAACTGCTCATTAAAATAAAGGCTGAATGTGTTTAACATAAATCAATTGCCTGAAAGGCAGAACACTTGTCTCCCGACTAAATATAGATGCTGCTGCGTATAGATTAGTGTTCTGATCTTCCAAAGAACCAATTTTGTCCCTTGCTATCCTTTTGCTCCTAGTATCTCTGTAGAAGCCCTTACGATTTTCCTTCGCCTTGTCTCCTAGAGCAACCTCATGTCTTCTGTTAACCCTCCTGAGTTTTCAATGTTTACATTATTCAATATGGTACTTTTTGTACTTCTAAAAGAACCCTTCATGGTTTGTGTCTACTTGTGTTTCCTCTGCCATCAATCATCGTTCTTAAGACTGGATTTGGCAGTGAGTAGACAGTGCTTGGCATGATTGGCCTGGGGATTGGTGTGGCTTCATCATTTTCACACCCAGGCTTGGGGCAGGTAATGCACTACAGAGTGGCTGGGCTGACCTTCTGAAACTTCTGTAAGCAGGTCAGTTCGCTTACGATTTCCCTCACCTTGTCAGAGGTCAGCTACTGTAACCAGGGCTCACATATCTGATCCCTCTCCTCACTGTCACTGCCACTGTCTCCGTGCTGTTTCTCCGCGACAGATGTGGCATCTGGACCAAAGGGGGTGAGAGGGCATCTTTTAGCAGCATTCACCAATGATGGGCCAAACAAAGAAAAATTGCAATAGACGCTTTGTATCACAGGCTCTGCAAATATTGAAAAATTGCAATTTAGTTATGAATAGATTAACTCATTTATGGCATCCTAATCCAAAAAGATACTGATCAACTTAAAAAGGTCAATGCAAACTGTCAAGGGCCAGGTAAGTTTCAAGTTCTGCACTTTTTAAAATGGACTTTCATGCCGTGCAGAGAGGAGTACATGAAGTTCACTGTTGGTTATGCATTCAGTTTAGAATAATTTTATTGATTAAATAGTACAATAGAGTTGATTATGCTCTGCACTTTTATAAAGTGCCTATAAAAAGAATTCACCCCACTCCCTTGGAATTTTTCATATTTTACTGTTTTACAACATTGAATCACAGTGGATTTAATTAGGCTTTTTTTGACACTGATCAACAGAAAAAGACTTTCATGTCAAAGTGAAACCAGGTCTCTCTACAATGTGATCTAAATTAATTACAAATATAAAACACAGAGTCGTTGATTTCATAAGTATTCACCCCCTTCAAGTCAGTAATTAGTAAATGTAGCTTTGGCAGCAATTACAGCAATGAGTCTGTGTTGATAGGTCTCAATCAGCTTTGCACATCTGAACACTGCAATTTTTCCCCATTCTTCTTTACAAAACTGCTCAAGTTCTGTCAGATTGTATGGGGATCACGAGTGAACAGCCCATTTCAAGTCCAGTCACACATTCTCAGTTTGATTGACGTCTGGACTTCTGACTAGTCCAGAACATTAACTTTATTGTTTTTAAGCCATTCCTGTGTAGCTGTGGTTTTATGCTTGGGGCCTTCATCTTGCTGGAAAACAAATCTTCTCCCAAGTTGCAGTTCTTTTGCATTTGCATCAGGTTTTCCTCCAGGATTTCCCTGTATTTTGCTGCAATAATTTTATCCTCTACCTTCACAAGCCTTCCAGGGCCTGCTGCAGTGAAGTATCCCCAATGCATGATGCAGCCACCACCATGCTTCACGGTAGGGATGGTGTGTTTTTGATAATGTGGGGTGTTTGGCTTATGCCAAATATTGCGTTTAGTCTGATGGTCAAAATGCTCAATTTTGGTTTCATCAGAGCATAGAACCTTCTTCCAGCTGACTTCAGAGTCTACCACATGCCTTCTGGCAAAGCCCAGCCGAAATTTTGAGAGTTTTTTCAACAGTGTCTTTCCCTTTTCCACTCTTCCATAAAGCTGCAACTGGTGAAGCACCCAGGCAACAGTTGTATGTGCAGTCTCTCCCATCTGAGCCACTGAAGCTTGTAACTCCTCCGGAGTTGTCATGGGTCTCTTGGTGGCCTCCTTCACTAATCCCCTTCTTGCATGGTCACTCAGATTTTGAGGATGGCCTGCTCTAGGCAGATTTATAGCTGTGTCATATTCTTTGTATTTCTTTATAATTGACTTAACTGTACTCCAAGGGATATTCAGTGACTTGGAAATTTTCTTGTACCCATCTCCTGACTTGTGCTTTTCAATTATCTTTTTGTGGAGTTGCTTGGAGTGTTCTTTTGTCTTCATGGTGTAGTTTTTGCCAGGATACTGACTCACCAGCAGTTGGACCTTCCAGATATGGGTAAATTTTTACTACAATCAATTAAAACATCATGAGTGCATACATGTGATCTTCGTTTAACTAATTATGTCTAAAACCAGTTGGCTGCACCAGTGATGATTTGGTGTGTCATATTAAAGGGGTGGATACTTAATATTTGTAATTAATTTAGATCACTTTGTAGAGATCTGTTTTCAGTTTGACACGGAAGAGTCACTTTCTGTTGATCAGTGTCAATAAACCCAAATTAAATCTACTGTGGTTCAATGTTGTAAAACGATAAAACATGATCCTCTCCGCGGTTTTTGCCGTCCTCTGCACGGTCTTGCATTCCCATGACTTGCAGTTTCTGTACCACACAACAATGCAGCCAGACAGAACACTCTTGAGAGTGCTCCTGTAGAAAGTTGCTAGACTGGGGGCCTTACATGCCTCAGAAAGGGTTGACGCCGCTGTGCTTTCTTGACGAATGAGGAGATGTCATGGTTTCAGGTTAAGTCGTCTGTTATGATGATTTCTGAGGAACTTTGTGCTTCTTGCAATGATGAGGTGCACTGGACAGGGGTTGCTCCGCACCTTCCTGAAGTCCACAATCGTCTCCTTTGTCTTGGCCCAATTCTGGTTGTTCTCACGCTATTTGACAAGCCTCTCTACCTCCTCTCTGTATGCTGACTCATCACTGTCGATGATGAGGCCAAACCACTGTTGTGTCATCAGTGAACTTAATGACGTGGTTTAAGCTGGACCCGGCGGTGTAGTGGTGAGTCAGCAGCAGGCTGAGCACACAGCCCTGGGGGGGCGGGGAGGGGGGCAACAGTGCTCAGCATGATGGAGCTTGAAATGTTCCTGTCAAGTCAGACTACCTCAGGTCTTTCTGTCAAGAAGTCCAAGATCCAGTTACAGAGAGGGGTGCTGAGTCCTAATGAGGACCATTTACCCACCACCCTCTGAGGGATGATTGGGTTAAATGCCGAGATTACGTTGATGAACATCAACTTGGCGTAGGTGGCATCGTTTTCTAGGTTGGACAGGATAGAGTGGAAGGCTGACGCAATGGCATCATCAGTGCACCAGTTTGAGCCGTAGGTGAACTGGAAAGGGTCCAATGTAGTTGGAAGATGCAATTTTATACAATCCATTACCTGCCCTCAAAGCACTTAATGGTTGTTGAGATCAGTGCCAGTGGGCGGTAATCATTTAGGCCAGTTACTGTGACTCTCCTGGGCACCAGAATGATGGTGGCTACCTTGAAGCCTGCAGGGACACTGGACTGTTGCAAAGAGATTAAAGATGTCCATGAAGACCTCTGTTAGCTGGGCTGCACGATCCCTCAGCACCCAATCAAGTGTGTTGTCTGGCCCCACAGCTCACATGGGTTTATCCTGGCTAGGAACCTCCTCACCTTGCTGCAATCAGACAGGGTGCCTATTCCCTGAGGAGAGGGGGCTTTCCTCGATGTTAGCTCATTCAATGCGTCAAATCATGCATTCAGCCTATCAGGAAGGGAGGCGACACTAATGGTGCGCTGGGTGGACTTGTAATGAACAGGTGAAGAGGGTGAGCTCGTGGCTCTGAATAAGGTTACATCATTGAAGACTGGCAAGAGTATGACGTACTTGTAAACTAGGTTTAAGGTCAATGGGTCCAGGGTCTGATGAGATATTCAATTAGATGAATATTTATCATTAAGATAGGAAGTTCAACAGTTTGAAGAACTAAAAACAAACGAGAAAATCTGCAGATGCTGGAAATCCAAGCAACACACACAAAATGCTGGAGGAACTCAGCAGGCCAGCTAGCATCTGTGAAAAAGATTATGGTTGACGTTTCAGGCCAAGACCCTTCATTAGGACTAGAAAAGAAAATGGAGTCAGAGATGGGGGTGGGAGTGGAGGGGTGAATTAAAGAGCTGGGAAGTTGACTGGTGAGAGAGATACAGGACTGGAGAAGGGGGAATATGATAGGAGAAGACAGAAGGCCGTGGAAGAAAGAAAAGGGGGGAGACACACCTGTGGGAGGCGATGGGCAGGTAAGGAGATAAGGTGAGAGAGGGAAGTCGGAATGGAGAATGGTGAGGGCGGGGGTGTATTACCTGAAGTTCAAAAAATTGATGTTCATGCCATCAGGTTGGAGGCAACCCAGACGGAATACAAGGTGTTGCTCCTCCAACTGGTGTGGCCTCATTACGACAGTAGAGGAACCTGTAAGAACTGTAAGACAGCTGTAGGAACTGGAATTTTTAGTAAGACAATAACATAGCTACAGCAGAGTCTCTATCCAACAACTAATGTATGTTATTTTCCATCTTTAACAGATAATTGAGTTAAAATTCGAGAAGTTTGATGTTGAACGAGACAACTATTGCCGATATGATTATGTTTCTGTATATAATGGCGGTGAAAACAATGATGCAAAACGAATTGGCAAGTTCTGTGGAGATAGCCCTCCAGCGTAAGTGACTTTGGTGATTTTTTTTACAAATGTGTGTTTGTTCTTCCTTCTCTTAGTCTCTTGGAGTTACCACTCTTTGGGCACAGTGACAGTTCTGCTAGATCTAATATTTTCATACAATTATGACAGAATAGGAACTTGGCTTGGTCACTGATCCAAGGAAAGGGATTGATTCGGATATCAGGATAGGTGTTTGCTCCTGGTGCTTCTAACATGTTGAGGCAGTGACATTCCAAAAAGAATCCAACTACTTCACCAGGGTGAAAGGGCATGGACTTAAATAAACATCTTGTATTGTGGAAGGCCAATTTTATTAGAGTAACCCAGGACCCAGCTAAGGTTGGCTGCATTTAGTTGTGGCCAGGTCTACAGCTGCATAATGCAAAGCATTTATTAGAGAGAAAACAAGAGTTCCCAGGCAACATGTTCCTGTAAGGATCAAAATCACAGGTAACAACTTCACGGAACCCTGGTTGTTGAAGGTATTGAGGGTTGCATAAAGAGAGGAAGGAAACGTATGGCAAGTATAGGGAACTGAAGATGAGGCTCATCTGGAGTACAAAATAAAGTGTAAGATGGTGCTTAAAAAGGAAAAGAGTTATGAAATATTATTGTCAAACAGGATTAACATGAGTCATGCCTGGATAGAGTAGGTCTGCCCATTTAGGGATAACATGGGAACTCAATGAATACAGCCAGAAGATATAGGAGAGGTACTAAAAGAGGACATTCTCATGATAACTAAGGAAATGAGACTCTGTAGTTAGAGAATTTAGCAAGGGGTGAGGGGGTGAAAGTCCTGTGTAAGCTTTAATAATGAAAGAATTACTCAATGCCTTAGCAGGCTTGAAGGTGAATAAATCCCGTGGCTATATGGTGTCTACTTATGGCAGCTGTGGGAGGCAAGGGAACAAATTGCTGGGATCATAACTGTGAGATTTAAATCTTTGCTAACCAGAAGAGGTTTGAGTTGACTCGGCAACTGTAGCCCTCTTTATAAGATCATAAGACAGAGGAGCAGAATTAGGCCATTTGGCCCATCGAATGTGCTCTGATTTCTATCATGGCTGACCCATTATCCCTTATGACCCCATTCTCTTCTCCCTGTAACCTTTGATGCTTTGACTAATTAAGAACCTATCAACCTTCATTCTAAATATACCCAATGATTTGGCCTTGACAGTCGTTTGTGGCAATGAATTCCACTGGTTCACTATCCTCTGGCTAAAGAAATTTCTTATCTCTTTTCCAAATGGATGCCCCCTTATCAAAAGGGTGGTGATAGAGAATTGTGTTATTGTTACAAGTGGTGTTTCTCATTGGTGATTGGTATGGGACCTTGGCTGTTTACAATATATGTGAATGATTTGGAGGTGTGATCAGGAAGTCTGCAGATGATGGGAAGATTGATGGAGTTGTTGATGCTGTGGAGGAGTCTCAGTCTACAGGGTGAGATTAATGTGTTGGTGAAGTGAATTGAAAAATTGGAAATGGAGTTCAATCCAGATCAATGTAAGGTGATGCATTTTAAGAGCACTAATGAGACCAGGAGATATACTGTGGATGGTAGGACCTTGCAAAGGAACATTGGAAAAGAGAGATCCCTGAATGTGACAAGTAAATAATGTGGTTAGGAAGGCATGTTGGGATATTTGCCTTCAGGAGGGCAGTGAATACAAAAGTGGAGAGGTTATGTTCCAACTTTATAAAGCTTTGGTTTAGTCCAGAACTGCATGTAGTTTTGGGTGCCAGACTACAGCAAGGATTCATAGTGATGGAGAATTTTGCTTGGGGTTGAGCATTTCAGTTATGAGGAGAGATTGGAGAAGTTAGGTCTCTTCTCCCTGAAGTGGAGGACATTAAGTGGAGATGTGATTGAGATACATAAAATTATGAAGGGTATTGATAGAATAGACTGCAGATATCTTTTCCCCCATCAGCATAGACGAAGCAAGATAACTTAGATGTAGGATGGGGGAGGAACTTTTGTGACCCAGAGGGAGAGGCAACTATCTGGAATGTACTGCCTAAGTGAGTGGTGGAAGCAGAGTTATCAACAGCATTTAAGGAGTGTGGGAATGAGCCCTTGAATTGCTTAGGCATGGTCGACCAGTGCTGGAGATGGGGTTATTGTGGATGAATGCCCACTGGTCAGGGTGGACCTAGTGGGCCAAGTGGCTTATTCCCATGCTGTTTATCTGAATGATTCCAAATCCTGCCTTTTTAAAGGTAATTTCAAAGATACACACTTAGTGGTACATTTCCTTCATGAAACATTACTAGTGGTATGTTGGGTTGAACTGATGAGATTCTGAACATCCCATTAGTCTTTCGTCTAAAAATGATCTCACACAGGATGGCAACAGGTAGAAGAAGCACCTTCCACTCCCTCTGTCATCTTTTGAGTTGGGTGTGTTACGAACCCTGTAACTGGGTCACATACCAGCAAAGATAGAGAGGTCCATTGAAGTCTGATGATACTATTTTTAACAGTATTTATTAGTAAAAATACACAAAAATAATATCAATGCAAATATACAGATAATATACATCGTCAATACTAAATCTAAAAGTGCGGGTATAATAATAATCAATAAGAAATAAGCTCTATCGTTGTCTAGGGGATAATGAATTGTCCGATTGAAATGTACAGTTCACTGCAGTTCCACAAGCTGCCGACTTTTGGGTTGTCGCTGTGTTGCACTTTGTTGGAGAGAGAGAGAGAAATAGGAATAGAATGGGAATAGAATGGGAACAGTTACCGCTACGGGTTTTTCCAACCTTTATGATTTCGATCCGACAGGTGTCTCTTTGTTGTGGCCGTTCAATTGTGACCTCTCCTTTAGCTAAACCGTTCTTCCGTGATGAGCCTGCCACCATAGCAAGGGAGGATGCACACAAGCCCTCACCGGCGTTCGCTATAAAATGCTGTCACTGGATTTCCAGCGTTTCTCCTGGTGCGTCTAAAGGGGTTGTTCTCCAGACCCTCTTTTATCCTTACTCACAGGGTCTCAGATGTCAATCAGGTTGGGATGATGCAATCCCTCAACCAGCCCACTCTGGTTGTCCCCTGAGGGGTTTCAATGAATAATACAGTACTCAATACACAATTCTGTCTCCAAGAGACAATGGCTGTTATCAGTGGTTCCGTTTTGCTGAGGTCAGGACACATTCCAAATCTTGTGTATTCTGGGTGTCTCTCTCTCATTTCCTGGGTCCCAGACCCGAATTAATAGCGATCTTGCGATTCTCAAAAAGGAGGAGGCGACTTTGTACCCTTCGGCCCCTCAGAGTTGCTTCACATTCATAACAGGTGTCACCCTAGTATTTTGGAATTCTTACCAACAACCAAAATAAACAAAGTTGACTTCATCTTTGATGCTTGCTCTTGATGCCTCCATTTGGTGACTCACCTCTTGCTGGAACTTCCTCCTCAACATCTCAACATCCACTTCTCCTCATCCAAGTGATCACAAAAGACCATAAGATTGAGAACTCAAAATTCATAGAAAAGGGAGAACTCCTCTGTTGTCATTCAGAACTAGCCACTGACAAGTATCCAGATGCTCCAGATGTTGAGTAGGATATGTAATTCACCTTTCGTTTCCTTGGTCCTTCAAAGTTCTTGCCATATACCTCCAAGCTATGAATCTTTAGTCTGGTATACAATCATAAAATTATACCTCGAGGCAAAGGTTATAATTAAAACGAGAGAAACGAACAGTTGATGTTTTGAGTCAAGACAGACATGAAGGATCTCACTGTGAAATATCAACTGTGCATTTCCCTCCATAGATGCTGTCTGGCCCAGTGAGTCCCTCCAGCATCTTGAGTGTTGCTCTAGGTCCCAGCATCTGCAGTCTCTTGTATCTAAATGTAATTAAAACCACTATTTTGTAGAAGTATCCAAATAATTACTGTGGAAACGTGAAAAAAATCATGCCTAACTTTGGTTTATTTCTATAAATTATGCAAATATATCTTGTAATCAGAGGGCATAATAACATCATTACATGTTATAATGTACCATTGCATGTTAAGAGTTCCTTACTCTTCCATTTAGAATTAATACACTTGTTTGAAACTCATCTTGTTGATTTACTATAAATAGAACTTTTTTGAACTTAAGCAACATATAATGCCCACCTTAAAATACACTTCAATTATAATACAAGGACTGGAAGAGTTTAAAATGGGGAATAAACCAGGAGAAGCAACTTCTAAATCAAACATTTTCAGGCAAGCTCTTGTCTCTTGACATTTTCATTGCTTTAAACAGAAAATTGGATCTGGAGGTTCGATTATACAACTGCAACCTCAGTAAAGTGTATTTTCTGAACATGAGATTCTGCAGTTGATGGAAATCTTGAGCAACACACCAAAAATGCTGAAGGAACTCCGCACAGTCAACGTTTCTGCTGAAACCCTTCATCAGGACTGGAAAGAAAGAAGGGGAAGAAGTTAGAATAAGGTGAGAGGAAGGAAAGGAGTATAAACTGGTAGGTGATAGGTGAGGGGGAAGGTGGGTGGGGAAGAGAGGATGAAGTAAGAAGCTGAGAGGTGACAGGTAAAGAGCTAAAAATGAATGTAATATGAGAGAACAGTGGATACTGGAAGAATGGGAAGGAGAAGGGGAGGTGATGGGCAGGTGAAGAGAAGAGGTGAGAGGGTAACCAGAATGACAATTAGAAAAAGAGGGAAGAGTGGACTAATTATAGGAAGTTAGAGAAATAGATGTTACTTTTATTGACCACCTTATTCTGGCTTCTGCCCCTTCCATTCCAGTTCTGATGATGAATCTCAGCCCAAAACTGTACCGTTTTTGTTTGTTTGTTTTTTCAGAGTGAGCTCCAGCCAGGAGACTTCTGACCAATTTTTTAAAAAAAAAACTGCTCCAACTTATTTTTGTAGTAATATTAACATAAAAGGAAGATGATGTGTAGAAATGGGAAATGCACAGGAGACATGAGTACTCTGGTGGGAAATGACTGAAAAATGGCAAGTCAGATGTAATCGGGCCTCATTGACAAAGTGGGGCTGGATACCAAAGCCCGTATGTGAGCAAGTGGAAACATTTCTCAATGTGAATAATAATCTTGAGCAAAAAGGACATGCAGGCACTGGATGCTGTAATGAGAGAATACAAGCAAGCCAACTTACTTATGGAGATTTACTGTGCCCTTCATTGTACACACACCGACTCAGTAACTGTGCATAAAGTTGTGGAGCTCTCATATAGAGATGTAGCTCAAACGTAAGAAAAGTACATCGACTTGCACTGTATGGGATATCAGAGAGCCATAACTAAAGCATTTGCATTCAAAAGCTGGGGGAAACAGTGACTATATCCACTGTGGCCACTTTATTAGTTAATTCCAATACCTACTAAAGTGGCCACTGAGTGTATGTTTGTGGCCTTCAAGGTTTGACGTGTATCCAGAGATGCTCTTCTGAACACCACTGTTATCATGTGCGGTTATTTGAGTCGCTGTCACCTTCCTATCAGTTTGAAACTGTCTGACGAAGCCTCAAGGTAGGAAGTAAATTTAGCCAATTTTTCACATTGAGAGGAGACTACAGTTTAGGCTTCTGCTTAGCAGAGCACAGCTACAGGACACCTGCACTACACACAGGCTGGGAAATCTGTCCAAGCCTGTTTAACCTGGAGCAATTATCATGGGTCCATCCAAAAGAATGCAAGAAATTGGCTGCTGGGATAAAAGCAAGTGAAGCTTTTTATTTAATTAAGATAGCTTAAATGCTTTAAGAGTAGGTGTACATGTGTGTCTGTTTTTGTCTTCTATAAGGATATGCAGGTACACTCTTTAGGTACTTCCTGTATGTTTGCAGTCTGCTGCTGCTTTAACCCATTCGCGTCTCAGTTCAACATGTCATGCATTCCGAGACATTCTTGGGCACACCAATGTAATGAGTGGTTAATTCAGTTACTGTTGCTTTCCTGTTAGTTTGAACCAGTCTGGCCATTCTACTGACCTCTCACATTAACAAAGCACTTTTGCCAACAGAACTGCCACTCACTGATGATTTTATGCCTTTCCACCACTCTCTCTAAACTCTAGAGACTATTGCGTGTGAAAATACCAGATTAGCAGTTTCTGAGATACTCAAACCACCCAGTCTGGCACCAATAATCATTCCACAGTCAGAGTCACTTAGATCACATATCTTCCCCATTCTGATATTTACTTTGAACAAAAACTGGACTTCTTGATCATGTCTTATGCTTTTATTTATTGAGTTGCTGGCACATAATTGGCTGATAAGATATTTGCATTGGCAAGCAGGTGTAACTAATAAAGTAGCCACTGAGGGTATATAGCATTGCCTTTTTTAAACACCTATATGACTACAAACCATTATCATATCTTATTTGGAAATGATTTGTGAAAGTGCTTAAAATACAAGAACACAATGAGAGTTGAGTACTGGAAGGCAAGCTGGAGACATCCAGCACCTATCTGGTGTCTGATATGTTTCCTCTTCACATCTGCATATTTGTGATAGAGAAGTTCACAAAGCTGTTTTTGTAAACATTCCTTAGTACTATTTCACTTAATTTCCTGCTATTTTTAACCTAATTGTGCTAGGTTCATGCTGGAATGTGTTGTGACACTTGCAGACTGCCCCTAGCACATTTTTATGTGTGTTACTATTAACACAACGATGCATTTCACAGTTTGTTCCCATGTACGTGTGATAAATAAATCTGAACCTGGAGATGAATCTATTTGCTTTATGAAGTTTATTTCTTAGTTCATCTCCACCTCAATTTGTTGTGATGCTGTTTGTTTCGGTGTGTATAGGCCAGTTCTGTCACAAGAAAATGAAATAGTGGTGCAGTTCCTCTCGGATCTAAGTGTCACAGCTGATGGTTTCTTGGCTCACTACAAATTCAGATCAAAGAAGTTTCTCAGCACAGCTGCACCAGTCACAGCACCGACCATAACAAGTAAGTTTGTCATTGTACAGAGAATATTTAGTATTGTGGAATACTAATTCATTATCGTACAGGAAACAGTTGGGATTGAACAAAGTGTTTAAATGTGCCTGAGTATGTTTTCCACTAAGCTCTGGAATACTGCTGCTTTTTCACTAACAATTTCTTTGGTAAATCCACCCACCCCATTAAGCTTTCAGTGAGCTAAATGTTATTTGTGAGCTACATAAATAGCATGTTAAAAGTACCTTTAAAAAAAAACTCATAATCTCTATTGGCCTTTACAAAGATGGATCTCTCTCTGTCTAATTGAGATGACTATTTTTAAAACATGGGTCACTTACAGCAGGTTGATTTTTAATATGAATTACTTATTTCTGTAAAGTTTTAAATGATTCATTCATTCATTAACCAAAAATCCATATGGACATAATTTACTGCAATTCAAACCTTTTTCTTTTATTAAATATGGATTTATAGATTGGGTTTTGTCTACTTCATGTAGTTGGCAAGCTTTTCTCTTTATCATTTGGCTTCAATTGAGAAATATTCACTAAAACTATTAAAGTACTAACTACCTGTACACAGATACATCATCAACATAACAGTTTGCTAATGAGGTAATAAATATTCATTATTATCTCAAAAATTGAATAGAATACTTGTTCACTAATAGATTGATCAACATTTTTCTTCTTAGGAAGGTTAATACTTTATATCTGCTGCCCAGTATTGTTGATTGCAGAAAGGTCCAGTATATCAATATCTTAATGTTTAGAAGGTGCCGTTGCTTAAAAAAACATTTTCTTGGCATGTTTCTCCTTTGCCCAGCTCTCACTGGACAGGCCATTTATTATTTGTGCAGTGTCTGTCTCATACAGTGCACATTAAGACAAGGATTCCAAAGATTGTTGCAGCATGAATCTTGCCTTGTATCTTAGACTTGGTCAGGCAGTGTGTGTCTATAATTGCCTGAAAGACCCAGTGACTCAGCAGATAAAGTGAATTATTTGACTAATGTTTATGTTGATTTACTTACTAATACATCTTCTGCTAACAGCTGCAGTGCATTCCATGAAAATTCAGAGTTGAGTAGTATTACTTCAATACACTTTTGTACTTAAAGTGCAATATAAAATATAACGTTAACTGAAGCTTCTAATAACTCAGTGCATTTGACTGCTTATGTAGCTTGATCACAGACATCTACACTGATTTTTTTACAGAAGTTAACATTATATACCTTGAAGTAGAACAGAAATGAATTTTTGAGAGCGAGCTGTTTATAGTTACTGTAATAAATGTGAACTTACTTCAAATGTGAATTTACTTCTGAAAAGTAAATCTGAGATAATAGGTAAGTCACTGTTTTTTTCCTTCTGAAAGTAATTATATATGGCTTTAAGTTGACTTGTTGGTATGAATAATTTGATTGTTAAATGCCTGCCTTAATGAATTCTGGATGCTCCATTTTGTTTTAAAGCCATTAAGCCAACAGTGCCTCCTTGCCAGCTGAAATGCAGAAGAAGTGGAACAATGGGAAGCAATTATTGTAACAGTGACTTTGGTGAGAAACCTAGGCTTTCAATAGTTTAAGTAATTTTTTTTCTATATATCTGTGAACATAAAAGCTGACATTTACCATCTACAACCAACTATATGTATATAAGGGCTTCACAGAAAGCTTTTCTTGTGAAAGAGTGAATTTGTGTATTAAAAACAAGTACAGCTCCAAAGCGTAAACTCAAGTCATGAAACATAGGCTGAATTGTCAGTATATTTAAAGTGTTTATTTAGTTACAGTTTTTGGCAAGTTTTCCCTCTGCCTAAGGCATAATGGTGCACTTGTCACATTGTGATCACCGAGTAGCTAGAAACGTCATGCGGTAAGCTATACGAATACAGATGTGTTCAGTTTTACCTGAATTAACTGCTCATAGCAATGCAGTAATTGTTCTGATGTATGTTGTTGGAGTGTGAGTAACGATTCAAAGTACATTTATTCTCAAAGAATATATGCAGTATACAACCCTGAGATTTGTCTTCCCACAGATAGCCACAAAACAAAGAGACACCGTTCAAAGAAAATCATCAAACCCTTGACATGCTTTAAAAAAAAAAGAGCAAAAAACCACCAAACTGTCACAAAGTCATTGAAAGAGTCCAGGCATATTCAGTCCAATCCAGTGCTGTGTCATATATATTAGTATTATTAATGCATTATGTAATTAATACATTCATAATACATATTCATTGCTTACCCTTCCATTTCTGTAGGTTTATGATGTACTGAGGTGATCATTCAGCCAATTACGTCCTTGCTGTCCAAACATAATAAGTATCCTATATAAACCCAATCCCCAGTACCTAGCTCTTGCTTCATAATCTAATAGTTTATGTTACTTAAAATCTGTTGTAGTATAATGTGTCATCTTGCACCTTCACCTTTCAAGGTGACAATTCTAGACACCACAGTAGGAAAAATATTAATTATGTTTTAATTCTTTTACCATTTACTTTAGCTAAGTGATTTCTAGTTAGTGACCTCTCTGCTTTTGGAAATGGCTCCTCAAATACACTCTATCCAGGTCTCTCATAATTTAATTTCACCTTGGTCTAATCTTCTCTAAACAAAAAGAGCCAAGCCAATCCGCTTCTATTCCATTTCTCCATTTCTGGCATGATTCTTCTGAATGTCTTTAGTGATTCTCTAGTGCTGTTTGTACCTCTTGTGATGTGATGCTCAGAACCACAGCTGTGGCCTAAACAGTCATTCATTGAAAAATACCTTGAAATTAAAAAAGCCTAATGCAGCGTCAACAGAACCCAATTGCAAAAAGTCTTGTCACCTTAACAACCATTGCATTTTGCTTCCTGCAAGTTAGAGTCCAACATGTCACTTGCCCTCAGAACCTGTGTGCTTTTAATTTTTATATATCTGACTGCCCTGCCGAGAACCTAGTAAAGATTAATTAAAATCCATTTAAGTTATATCAGTTGAGGTAGTCTCTTTGAATATGAAGAAATAACATTCATTAACAAATCCGGGCTCTCAATCCTCGCTTTCAAAGCTCAGTTCTTCACCATGTGATTGTCCTTCATTAAGCTTGGGTTGAAACACTGGAAATTCCTTCACCTGCTCTACTCTTGTTTAATATTGACATCATCGTAACAGTGTTTCAATTAAGCAGCATCAACTTTCCATTTCCTATCAAGTCTATTCTAGATTTGGACTCTGACCCTTTAACTTCCTCTGAGTACAATTGCTCTGCCCTCTCTTCTTGTGTTCCCTCAGCTGTTTCAGGGATTTACTGTTATCTTGTTGAATAGTGGAGCAGAAGACCTAGATGGGATAAAAATTGGAGGTGTTAATATCAACAATATAAGATATGCAGTCGATACCACACTAATAGCAAGTGTTGCAGAAGACCTACAAATCCTCCAGACAAAGTAGTACAAACAAGTGCAGATATTGGTCTAACCATCAACTGTTTTTTAAAAAAAACAAATGTATGGTAATATCAAAACAGCAGGATACTCCCAACTACCTACATCGGTAACCAAGAGATTGAACAAAATACCAGCTTTAATTACCTTAGTAGCTTTATATCACAAGATGCAAGAAGTAAAGTAGAAATAAAAAGAATTGCCATTGCCAAAATCAGCTTCCAAAAAATGAAGCCCATTTTTACCAACAGACACATTTCTAATGACAACAAGGCTTAGGCTACTAAAATGTTACATCTGGTCAATCCTGCTGTATGCTTCTGAAACGTGGACTATAACACCAGAACTCCAAAGAAACTTAGAAGCAACAGAAATGTGGTTTCTTAGAAGAATGCTGGAAATATCATATAGAGATAGGGTAACTAATGAGACAGTACTCGAATGTGCCCATTCAAAAAGATCTTTAATGAGAACATTAAATGAGAGGAAACATAAATTCCTGGGTCATGTCATCAGAAAGGGAGAAATAGAATGCTTTACAAGGTCATATGCCTGGGAAACGTGGAAGAGGATGGCAAAGAAGAAAATATATGGACACTGAAAGAATTAACAGATCTAAGTGTGCAAGATGTCATTGACGCTGCAAGGGATCGTTCAATGTGGAGAGCCATGATCGCCCAAGTGTGTAACGTGCAAGGCACATGCAGAAGAAGGTGGAACAGAATCAAGGAAATTACATCCCATTCCCTGTGTTCTTTTAATCAAGGCCAGTCCAGTTTCCAGACCGTGTTTGCTTATTGACATCTCAGTTCAGTAAAATTAACCTTCTGACTGCTGAGAACTTTTACTCCAAGCCTCTTTGTTAACTGATGCTGTGTGTGATCCTGCACCAAAATACTGCCTTTGATCTAAGTCTTCCTCCAAGACACATCCACTTTCAGAAGGTGCTTGCATCCATTCATCCTGAGTAATGATTTTGTACAGGAGTAACTCAATGCTCACTCAGAAGCCACTCTCAATTGGAACTGTGAGTAAGGCAGGCCATTGTGGTGAGCATGTTAACTTCCTAATTAAGGATTTCTTATTAGTTTAAAAAAATCCTGCAGCAAAAGAGACTAAAGTATTTTAACATGAGCCAATGTATTTGGTGGTTCTTGAATTGTCAAGCTGTGGTTCCCACCCATACGATCATACCCTGGTGGGTGCTACAGTTTTCCCAAGTGTCTCTGGAAGTCTGTATAGTTGGGGAGGGAAGAAAACTGTTTGAAGGTTCCTTACTCTGTGATCTTGTGCAAATAGATGTTTATTACAAAAACGTGGATAGTGAGTAATGTTGTAAAAGGATTCAGCAGGTTATAGACCAATTGGGAATAATGGCAAGTGGAGTTTAACCCAGACAAGTCACTTTGGAAAGTCAAATACAAGAGTGAAGAGTAAATGGAAAGATCCTTAGAAGAACTGATATACAGAAGGATCTTGAGGTGCAAGTCCATTGCTCCCTGAAACTGACTACACAAGTAAATAAGGTAGTAAGGAAAGGGATAGGGTATCCTTGCCTTCATTGTTCAGGATGTTGAGTATAAAAATTGGCAAGTCATGTTCCATTTGATATTTATTTATATTTGTAGTGTATGCAGTTCTGGGTGGGGATGACCTGTTACAAGTGTATATAATATTCTGAGAAGCATAGATAGGGGGTAAATAGAGTCTTGTTCCCAGGGTGGAATGCTAAATACCAGAGAGCATTGGCTTAAGGTGATAGGGAAAGCTTAAAGGAGATGCATGAGACAAAATTTTTTTTTAACAGAGTGTAAAAAAATGCTTCAAGGGGAAGTGGTGGAAACAGAAGTAATAACAACGTTTAAGAGGTGTTTAGACAGGCAGAGAATGGAAGGATGTAGACAATTGTTGGTACTTTGGATTGACATCATGGTCAGTGTAGACATTATGAGTGGAAAAACCTGTTCTTCTTCTTCTTCTATGTTCTCTAGTTAACTAGTTAAAAGACATAACTTATTTGAAGCTTGCTGATGTCACAGCTCTTCTCCCTCATTTAAATGGAATTCGTAGGTAGTTTGCCATTGTAACTGCTGGGAAATTGATGGAAGCTGGTGCCCAGTTGCTCGACGAAGAGCCCAACACTGGGCATTTTAAGAAATCACTGACCAACACACTTTGAAGAAATTCAAGACTTGAGTTTTCCCCATTTACGTGCTCGGGAATTCCCTGATAGTTACTGAGGAAAATGCATTCATATCATGTCAGTGCACTCTCAACACCTGCATACAACTGCTCAAAGCAATCTTGATGCATCTTATTTATTTAACAATTGAATTGTTTATTTTAGCCATAGCCTGAAAGAAAACATGAATTTGAAGTAATAGTAATATGAAACTGAAATCGTATTGTTTAAACTTTTTAAAATATTGAATTCTTGTTTTCTACAGTGCTAACTGGGACAGTTATAACTGCTGTAACACGCAATGGTAGCATCCATGCAACGATCTCTATCATAAATATTTATAAAGAAGGGACTCTGGCAATTCAACAGGCAGGGAAGAACATGAGTGTCAAAATAATTGCAGTGTGTAAAAAGTGTCCAATTATTAAACGAGGTAAGCTTGCTATTTCGATGGCTATTTTATCAATATGTATGTTTAAAATTTAGTTGTCTGATGTAACAGGAATAGAGTGGCTAGGGGCAGTGCCTAGCACCTGTCTGTTAATATATCCAGTGGTAGTTAAAGTTCTGTGAGAAGGCATATATGTTTGGGGGGGGGGGGTAGTTTTGGCTTTGAAAATCTTTTATCTGCAGGATGAATGAAAAATTGAAGGAATTAAGAAAATCTTTCTTCCTTGGGATAAAAATTCTCAATGATCCATCACCAGGTTTGACCATTACCAGTTTTAGTTATTTCAGATAGTACCTTGGGTTAATAACTTTACTTCAAGTGAGACATCAATAGAATTCGGCATCTATCACTATGATCATAGGGACATTTACACCATACACTATATCCGCAAAGCAAACAGCATTATGAAGGACCACACGCACCCCTCATACAAACTTTTCTCCCTCCTACCGTCTGGGAAAAGGCACCAAAACATTCGAGCTCTTTCACGACCAGATTATGTAACAGTTTCTTTCCCCCAAGCTATCAGACTCCTCAATACCCAGAGCCTGGACTGACACCTTACTGCCCTAGTCTTGTTTATTATTTATTGTAATGCCTGCACTGTTTTGTGCACTTTATGCAGTCCTGAGTAGGTCTGTAGTCTAGTGTAGTTTTTTTTTCTGTGTTGTTTTTTACGTAGTTCAGTCTAGTTTTTGTACTGTGTCATGTAACACCATGGTCCTGAAAAAACGTTGTCTCATTTTTACTATGTACTGTACCAGCAGTTATGGTCGAAATGACAATAAAAAGTGACTTGACTTGAGAGGCCATTAAATTGGTGCATTGTGGCACAGCATTTTCAAAATTAGCCTTATTGAACTGGTCTCCTATAGCATGTGAAATGGGTAGGGTGATGATCCAGCACACCTAATAGAGTGAAGTACAAATAGGCTGAGAAAGCAGGGCCAAGTGGGAGGCCACAGAGAAAGTGAGCAGCAGGGAGAGGCTGTGAGAGATCTGGAATGGATTTGAGAAGTGGACCTGGTAGCTGGACCTCAAGTGGGCCAGAAAGGATGATGTTTGAGTGGACCAGAGAGGACAGAGGCCCAGCAGACCATGGAAGGTGAAGCAGGAGACGGTATGGACAGAGCAAAGGTTCAACTAACCTAGGGATTGTGCAATGGTAATCAGCGGCAGGGAAAGCAGTGGATGATGAGATGTGAAGAGGAACAAGGCAGTGAGCCAGCGCACCAGGTTGGGTGAAGTATGAGCAGGCTGAGATGGCAGAGCATAGTGGGATCAAACTTGTAAAGGCACAGAGGTAGCAGGTGACTGGATGATCCAGAGTGGATTTGACCACCTGGCAAGGTGAAGCTCAAGCAAGCCTGATGACTACATAGTAGGTTTGACTCGAGTGGACCGATAAGGTACACATCGGGTGGTCTCAAACTGACTAGAAAAGAACAACAAAATGCAAAGAGGATGCAGCTATGGCAGGGTGGATGCTGGTAGATGAA
Organism: Hemitrygon akajei; assembly: GCF_048418815.1. Lineage (NCBI taxonomy): Eukaryota > Metazoa > Chordata > Chondrichthyes > Myliobatiformes > Dasyatidae > Hemitrygon > Hemitrygon akajei. Next base: position 180,366,340 of record NC_133126.1, on the reverse strand, counting down.
TGGTCTCCGCCCGAAATGTCGACTGTTTACCCATTTCCATGGATGCTGCCTGGCCTGCTGAGTTCCTCCAGCATTTTGTGTGAGTTGCTTGGATTTCTAGCATCTGCAGATTTTTCTCGTGTTGGTTTTTTAAACCTGAAGGGTTTAACAATACAAAAGAGAAACGCAATGCTTTTTCACTTTTTGTGTAAGCAGTAATCCTTTTCTTTAAAAAAAAATAATCTAGTAAACACTCCCTTCTGCTTTCAGTAGAAAAGATGCCTGTAATCAATTTTGTAAAGTACTCTCGCTATTTGAAATAAGATCAGAAACGCTTAACGTCCTGGCTCATCTGCGGAGAAGGGATTATGCTCCTTTTTTGTTAGTTTTTTACCAGACGCCAGCATCTCCATCCTGCGCTCTCTTTGGCTTTAATGAGTTTTGTCATTTCTACATTTAAAGACAACATTTTATGTAGAAATTTAAATCTTTAGAATGTTAAATGGACATGGAATGGCCTCCCAGCCTAACAGCGTTCACGTTCCATCTTTAAATGTTTAAAAAAGATTTTAATGTAACCTTTTTGTTTTAACAATAGTTGCACGTTCCTAATGCTTTAGCTTTGTTTCATTTTAATTTATCCGCACATTTCTTTGCTTTGATGTACCCTTCTTTGCTAGATACCTTCTATTCCAAGAGTTGCTACTGCTAATCTATAAACTAGTCTGATAACTTAAGTTAATTTGTATCAGATCACCATTTATTTCAATAATTTGCCCTTTTCCCCCAAAATCCAATATTATTTTCCTTGGAAATTTATCATCCTTTTCTACTTTCAATATACCAATTGTTCAGCTACTTTTCCTGACCAAAATCCAAGTGTTTCTGGTTAGACAAGATACAGTATATACAGCAATGAGGCATGATGTTTCTAATGTTGAGAAACATCTTACTTCCATCCACGTGCCCGTTCTTCCTTTTGGATAGTTTCATTCCAATTTGTTACAGCTTTAAGACTTAACTCTTGTGTGCTGTTGAGATTTTCTTAATATTTATCTAACCTTAAAGCTCTAAGCAGAGGCCTGTATTCACAAATACCATCTCTCTTACTTCATTCTCATTTCTGTCCCATTGATCTTCACCTTCGATAATCACATGCTTGTCTTCATCGGTAAAGACAATGAGTTTAAGAAGTCATGATGCAAGAGTATAAAACTTTGGTTTGGCTTTATTTGGAGTATTGTGTGTAGTTATGTTCTTACAGGAAAGATAGGAAGCTTTGTAGAGGGCACAGAAGAGGTTATTAGAATGATACCATTAGCTATGAGGATTGGTTGGACATGGTGGAGTGTGGCAATTCATTGCGAGCTGCTCCCTGCAGACTTACTCATTACTTCTATTACAACAGTTCCACTCCTTTTAAATCTAAATTTACTCACTTTATTCTGCATTGTTGTTTTACCTTGTTCTGCATCAATGCACCCAGTAATGCTTTGATCTGTATGAACAGTATGCAAGACAAACTCTTCACTGTATCTTGGTACATGACAATAATAAACCAGTCCCAATTTTCTTTGTAGTATTAGAGGCTGAGGGACAACCTGATAGAACTTTATAAAATTGTGGGAGGTGTACAGCATATGAGATCCAGAAGTTAAGTCTTTTTGAGTGAGATTTAAGAAACATCTAGTCAAACACATGAATGTGCAGGGAATGGAGTATTGTGTTCAATTTTGGTTGCCCTGCTATAGAAAATGTTATTAAACTGGAAGCAGTCCAAGAAAGATTTACAAGAACTTGAGGGATTGAGGAAGAGGAGAGATAGGATAGGACTTTATTCCTTTGAGCGTAGCAGGCCGATGTAATCTTGTACAGGTGTATAAAATCATGAGGGGCATAGTTTGGGTAATTCTACCTTTACCCCAGAGAAAGTGTATTAAGAACTAAAGAACATATGTTTAAATTGAGAGGGCAACAGGTTTTAAGAGGAACTTGAGGGGGAACATTTTTATTAAAAGCAAGAGGTATCCGTGTGGAATGAGCTGCCAGAAGTGGTTGAGGCAGGTACAACACCACCTTTTAAAAGACAGGTACATAGGATTGGTAAGGTTTAGAAGGTTATGGGCTAAACACTGGCAACTGAGTCTAGCTTGGATGGGCATCCAGGTTCCAGTTAGGCAGTGACTCAAACTATTACATAATAGGTAAAGTTCTGCCTCTTGAGGAGTCTTTCTTTATTTTTGCAGGACTGAATTACATTTTCATGGGCCAAGTCGATGAAACTGGAAGAGGCAGAGTACTTCCCAACAGCTTTGTCGTGCCCTATAAATCAAAGAACCAAAGGTTTCTGAACAACTTGAAAAACAGACGATGCTAAACACACATAGCAGTGACTTTACTTTCTATTTATGATGCAAGAAATCTTTCACTGATTTTAATTTGGTTTGTTACAAGGTCCTCTTAACTGGTAGGAGACATTATATTGACAAATAGAAGCATTCAGATAAGTTTGATGGAATATATTTAAAGTGCTGCCAAGAATTTGGATGCTTGCTATGGGTATTTTAATCCTCAAACTAGCAGGGGAAAGTCTGGACAGAAAGATTAGCCCCATATTCACTCTGGCTTTGAAACTGTCTATTCATAACAGCAATGACAGAGAATGAACCTATGTATATCTTATATTCTTTCATATCATAATAAATGGTCTTAAGTGCAATAACAATGTACAGCAAATGATGTATTGTAATTAATGTTTTAATCTTTTTTATTTCTTCAACTGTCATTATTTACATAATGTATCTGCTGCTTAATAAAAAAAATATGGTATATTTGGAACTACTGAATGTCCTAAAGTCACCATTCAAGACTGCCAGAATCAACTCTCCATTGTACACAGAGAAAAGTTCTTGAACTCTTTTCCTAAGTTTTTCATGCTGGAGTTGATGGTAGAAAGTTAAGGAACATCAGGCAGTTTCAGCTCTTAATGGCAGGGTATTATCTTGTAAAACAGGGCTCAGCTTTCTTTATTTGGTAACTTGCCAAGATATCTGGTAGATAGAAACAGACCAGTGAAATGGCCGCGCATCCATCACATCATATTTAATGCAGCAAAACCTGAAGTGATAGGAATAATGGAGAAGCAATATAAATGAAGTTCTAAAGAGGACATAGCCAGGCATGACTTGGAGGCCAAACTACGAAGGCTGCTAAGAAAAGGCATAGATTACCACAGCAAACCCTGATAAAATAGTGGTGTGAGCACAGCTGGAATGCTGTGTTAATTCAGCACACTGCGCTCAATGATCAGGTTAAGGCCTTTGACAGTGTGACATTCATCAGAACAGTATGAACAAGCTGCACCCATCTTTGTTCGAACAGAAAGTGCAAATAATAGGTTTGGCAGAGAGCAAAAGACATATGCGTTCATACGACAGAGTTAAAATGATTGGCAAAGGAACAGCAGGCCCATTACAGAATTTTAATGCAGATTTATGATGAGATAAATTAATTGCATGTAAAGCTAAATGTAGACCTTATGGGAAAGTATTAAATTGAAGCAGGGTCAAGCAGGAACTACAGAGAGTTAATTGGAAGCAGTTGTTTTTGGGCAAGTTCACATCTGCCACGTGGAGGTGTTTAAAGACTAACTGCATAGAGGAGGCAGGTTCGGGAGATGAGCCGTGCTGGGGCATTGCAAGTGCAGCGTGTTGGAGTGCAGAGGGAAACTGAGTTCACATCACTGCTGGAGCTGGAGTGAGCGATTTAGGGAGGAGTCAATGCAGAAGAATTTTGATACCCATTCACCAAATCCAGCACCGAGCTGATTTGGTGAGATGGAGAACAGCTTTGGGCTTGTATTTCTTTTTCTGAGCATAACAGCCCAAGTAGGTTCTGCAGCAACATAACTCTTAATTACCCTCTTAGATGGCCCAGCCATTAAAGGATGAACTTCATTCATTTTAGGAGTGTAGCCCATATTCTATGAATTCTGCTTTGCAATTATATTAAATTGGCCCTTTAAGATTTGGTACGTTGGTGTATCGTTACCAGATTTTAAATGGGTGAACCTTGATTTTTGACAAAGATACAAAACAATAGAACTGTACACATGGAGTGTATAACCAGCAAACAAGACACTGATTAACATAGAAAATGCTGGAGGAACTCAGGAGGTCAGGCAGCATCTATAGAAAATAATAAACAGTCGATGTTTCAGGCTGACCCTTCATCAAGATCTCTGCCTCAGTGTTGATCCATTTCCATAGACGCTGCCCAAGTTGCTCCAGCAGTTTTGTTTGTTACCCTGGATTTCTAGCATCTGCAGAAGCTCTTGTGTTGATAAGAGACTGATGTTTTGAGACCCTGCAGAAGATAAATTTAATACCATAATGCCACTTGCACAATGGAAGAACCTGCCACATAAGAATATCATAAACAACATTCCAAAGAACAAGCTATCAGTTCCATATTTTCCTTACACCAAGATGTACCAAAATCTGACTGTATAACTTCTAAGTGTGCTGCTTTTAACCTCTGAGTGGCGAAGTGTCCCTCATGCTCCCCTTAACCCATGATCTCTCGCCGTAATCCCACCCAACTTAAGTGGAAAAAGTTTGCTTACATTTACCCTATCTATACCCCTAATTTTATATACCTCTATCAAATCTCCCCTCAGTCTTCTATGTTCCAAGAAATAAAGTCCTAACCTATTCAACCCTTCCTTATAACTCAGGACCTCCAATCCCAGCAACATTCTTTTAAATTTACTTTGTACTCTTTCAACCTTATTTACATTTTTTTCCTGTTGATTGGTGACCAAAACTGCACACAATACTCCAAATTAGGCCTCACCAACATCTTGCACAACTTCAACATAACATCCCATCTCCTGTTGTCTGTTTTATAAGAACAAGTCCAAAATGAATTGCTCAAATAATGTCCAAGTTATTATGACAGCATGCTGTGACAACCATCAAACACACCTATTATACTAACATACTGGAAAACATGCAGCTGCTTGAAGATCCATTTTAATTTGGTTACTGTGGATCACATTAGACTTCATCTGAATAGGAAATGGTTTTAAGAGAACTGCAATCTTTCACTCTGGCAGAGAAAACAATTTAAAGAAGCTTTAAGATTAAATTAAATACAAGTTAAAGTAGAAAATGTATCTACTGTCAGTGCTGAACACACTTACCTTATTTTTGCATGTAGAACTCTCCTGTTTGGTATCTATAAACAAGATTATAGGGTTCAACTTGCATTATAGAAGAGTTTTATTAAAAGTTTTCACACATACGCATTTTTCTTTGTCCACAATCATAATAAAAATGTTAAGATTGATGTCAACCGAGTCCTTACCTTTGTTGAAATCATTTACAAGCGTCATGGAAACTTGTAAATTTATTAATTGCCATTATAAAGGCCAGCTTCACCCATAACATTAAACTGCCATTTCAAAGTCTGATTCTGATGACAAATTATTTTTAAACACGGCACAAACCATATAGATGGGAACTGTTCAAAAATGTCCACACATAAGTAGTGTTATATAGGATAGTGATTAAGCAGGATGTTGATTAAATAATAAACATTTGGCAAAGACGATTATAACCAAAGGAGTCATTTCATGTAGTCGGATGCTTAGAATAACATGGCAACATACTTCAGTATCCAGTCCCGTGAATGTTGGAATACTTGTTAATTCCGTGAATAGAACATGGCGTACTTTGCTGTCCTGAATCCAAGAATGTCTCTCATTTCATTGCGAAATTTAGAGAGGTCTTGCCGTAGTTCATTCAGGTTCTCTTCAGTGGCCTGGTCTGTACTATGCATCTTTTGTCTCATAGCAGTAAGGTAACGATGAACTAAGCAGCACATTACCTTCTGGTAATTTTCATCCTGCTTATGCTTGAGGGTCTTCCATTCCTTGTCAGATTAAACGAAAAACAAAAGTTATTTAAAGGCAGGTCATGTTTCAACAGAGAAGAAATGTTAGAAACCCTTCATGTTGCTCTTTAAAGCCATCTCCTTAGCAAAGCCTTGTCATTCATTCTTAAATGTCTTTTGCCTCAGCTTCAACTATCATCTGACTTTGCTCCTGTAAAGAGCTTCAGAAGATTTCATCTATTAGTAAAAGAGGCTATTTAAGACACAGTTAGGTTGATTTTCACATAGCAGGGGATCTGAGTGCGTGGCCATATCAGCCACGATCTTACTGAAAAGTGGAACAGGCTCGACAGGCTACATGCTCCTGCTCCTATTTCTTACGTTCTTATTATTGGGACATTCTCCAACAGCACGAAGGGAGTATCTTCACCAGAAAGATTTCAGCGGTTTAGGTTAGCTCACCTACACCTTCCACAACTCAGTCAGGCATGAGTAACAAATATTGGGCTTGCTAGTGACAAATACCAAAAATTACATATAGATTTTTAGAAAATCCCATTATTTTTCCTCATCATACTCTAAAGACATTGCAGGATGTGCCACTGGTGTTTGTTTAACACTCATCTCTTAACTAAATCTACCAGCAGAATAATTTCTCAACTATAGTCTTGGGCACATACTGTATATATAGCTAGGGTGCCTAAGACTTTTGCACAGTAGTAACTTTATGTATTGCACTGTAACACCGCCACAACAAAAATCATGATACATAAGTGATGAGAAACCTGATTTTCATATGGGTCTCTATTGTGGACTGAGAGTGGAAAGGAGGTAGGGAGAGGGAAATCATGTTTGGGAAATGCCTAAGGGAGAGGGGAGGGAATGGGAAACACCAGAGAGACATTCTGTAATGATCAATAAACCAATTGTTTGGAATCAAATGGCCTTGTCTGGCATCTCAGGACTTGATGTGTCTGCATCTGTGCAACCTCGCACCCCAGCACTCTTTCTCTGCCACCTGTCCCACACCCTCCTGCACCATTCCCCACATCCTTTGCTCCTGCTGTCCATTTCACATTGACAAATACTATACTGTGCAAAAGTCTCAAGCACCCCAGCTTTATATATGTGCCTAGGGCTACGTCCACACTACACTGGATAAATTCGTAACCGAAGCTTTTTCTCCTCATTTTTACCCTCCGTACACATTAAAACGGCGTTTTCGTCCCCCGAAACCGGAGCTTTTCAGAAACGCTTTCCAGGGTGGGTATTTTTGAAAACGCTGCTTGGGCAGATCAGTGTGGACGGGGTAACCGGAGACTTCTGAAAACGCTATCAGATGGCAGCGCATTATTTCATTGTTTTCCTGAATGCAAACTAACAATTTCAGAACAGACGGCAAAGAGACTGAAGCCAGAAGAGTTAGAAATGCACTCACCAAATACTTTGACCCATAACTTACTGAATAAGTAAGTATACTCACTTTGCCCTGTTTTCTGTCCTTGCTCGTGTGAAGGTGGTTTACCTATTTATGCAAGTACTTCTCTGACAATAGATATGTGACAGCCTAATGTAACATCGTATGGAAATACAAGATAACACTGATGCAGACATGTTTTATACATTTAACAAGGTGCTTTATTAATGCAACAGAGTTAATCAGTTTTTCAATGTTCGTCGTCAGCTGGGTCAATCTGCCTGTGAACTCGTCGGCTGCCTTCGTACACTCCAGTATTTGTTTTTTTTACTTTTAAGTTCTCCTGCGCGAAAGCCAACAGCTGTCCATCGTTTTAAGTTTTTCCAGACTGTAACTACACAAACACGCTCTTTTATGGCAAGATTCGACACTAAACATGTTGCTTGTTTTCGGTAGATGTGTCCTGCGCATGCGCAGGAGGAGGAGATTTGCCGAAATCTCCGTTTCAATGTGGACGGAGGTATTTTCAAAAACACATAGTGTGGACGCCTATCGTTTTTATGTGAAACCGACGTTTTCAAAATTATCCGGTCTAGTGTGGATGTAGCCTAAGACTTTTGCCCAATACTGAATATCCAACAGTAAATTAGGATCCCAAGAATGTGTGAATTGATGCTTTTATTACGATAATGACACTGAACCGTACTCTAATGGCTTTGACGTTTAGGATAAAGAGTTACATAAACTGTTTATTTAACCTTTGTTTCACTGATGTATTTTGCACATGTGTAAGAATGCTCAACATATACAAATAACATCTGGAAGTGGTTTACTATCAAGCACAATTGAATTCACAGTTGTGTCACAGAATACCAAGCAGGCCAACAACTTACACTGGACAAGATTTAACAAGCCGACACCCAACAAATATTAAAAGGCAGTTTAAGGATATTGGAAGTGCTTTTAATTGCTGGAATTATATAAATATAGTTTAGGATTTATCACACTATACATGTTGCAATGTCACGGGTGGCAAACCGATGACACGCACAAAAATTTTGATGGCATGCAAAATGCAGTGCCACGCCTTGAATCTTTAAACCCCATCCGTAATAAAAAGATACATAATGATTATCTGGCAACACGAGTGAATCTGCAGATGCTGGAAATAAATAAAAACACAAAATGCTGGCAGAACTCAGCAGGCCAGACAGCATCTATGGGAGGAGTTAGTGACAACGTTTCGGGCCGAAACCCCTCATCAGGAGAGATAAAGGGAGTTTGTTTTTTTTAAAAGAGAAAGTCACAGTGCTACAGTACACAATTTTATTTTGAAGATTATTGCCATTTTTGCAACAAGCTCTCAAAAAGATTCACCACCTTTGGTCCAAGGTGTTCACTTAACATATGGGTACGAATCAGGCTACTGATGGTATTTTCAAGCCCATGCAAGCATCATTCATTCTTTAAACTCAGTGTTCAAAGTGTTTACTTACTTTAAGGCTGTTCTGTCTTTTCACCTTTCCTGCACTAGTATGAGAGCAGATCCATTTATTGAGACTCGTGAAGAGATAGTAAATGGTTTTTGGAGACGGGATGATGTTGAATGGCGGGGGCAAAGTACACTTATCATCAAAGTAGCTCAGCCACAGCTTAGCGCGGGCAAACTTCCACTCCTTGTCCTCGTGGTTCTTGTTTGGAGGTGAGAAAAAGAAGAGTTCAATGAAAAACACATTGAACACTACAATTTGTCTAAATATTAAGATTCCAAAAAGATCCTCTGGGAAGAAAGCAACAAAATTGTATAAATGCCACAATCTGGTTACTGACAGAAATGAACAGCTATCTTGCTTGAAAACACGAAGTACACTGCAGATGCTGTGGTCAAATCAAGACATACAAAAAAAGCTGGATGAACTCAGCAGGTCGGGCAGCATCCGTTGAAAGAAGCAGTCAACGCTTCAACGCTTGCAGTTGACTGCTTCTTTCAACGGATGCTGCCCGACCTGCTGAGTTCATCCAGCTTTTTTGTACGTCTTATCCTGCTTGATGTGCTTTTCATTTCCACGTGAAAATAGAGCGATCCATGGTGGGTTATCAGTTACATCCACTGTCATTATCCTCTCCCAGACCAACATGAGATAACACTCCACAAGCTCCAATGGTATGGCAATGAAATTCACAAACTTGATACCAGAGTTCTGAAAGCCAGTACTCTAGTCCAAATTTAGTAATTGACATCCAGGGGGACTGGAAAAATACAGTACTGTGCAAAATTCTTAGGTGCATTAATATAACTAGGGTGCCTAAGACCTCTGCATGGTATTGTAGTCATTTTATGTATTGTACTCTACTGCTTCCACAAAAAAAAATTCATGACACATGTGAGTGATGATAAACCTGATTCTAATATGAGTCTCTATTGCGGACTGGAAGTCGGAAGGAAACAGGGGGAGGAGAAACATGGGCGGGTAAAGTAGAAGGGCGAGGGGAGGGAGCAGGAAGCACTACAGAGACATTCTGTAACGATTAATTAACAAGTTGTTTGGAATTAAATTACCTTGCCTGGTGTCTCAGGTCTGGATGAGTCTGCACCCACATCACCAGCCCCATCTGTCCCCCACCTTCTTCTCCAGCCCTGTGCCTTTTCCACCTATCATTTCCCAGCTTCTTACTTCATAGCCTCTCACCCACCCACCTGCCGTCACCTATCACCTTCTAGCTTGTCTTCCTTCCCCACCCCCACCTTCTTATTCTTGTATTATCCCCCCTTCATGATACACTGGACAAACAGAGGAGCATCTTCAGTAACAGATTGATTCCACCAAGGTGCACTACTGAACGCCACAGGAGATCCTTTCTCCCTGTGGCTATAAAACTCTACAACTCCTCCTCCTTAAGTATACAAGTACATGGTTTCATTGCACATCTGTATTTTGCACTATTACTTTTTAATGCACATTTTGTATTTTTTTGTACCTCAATGCCTTATCTCTATATTTTAAAAGTATATATTTCTGACTGAGCAACCTTGGGATAAATAAAGTTTTATCTAATCTTCCTTTCCAGTTCTGAAGAAGGGTCTCAGCCCAAAACATCAATTGTTTACTCATTTCCATAGATGCTGCCTCATCTGCTGAGTTCCTCTGGCATTTTGTGTGTGTTTCTATGTTGGAATATTGTTTATTGAATACAGTCCACCTTCAAAACTATAATTCCAAGCAAACTCATTTCCAAACTCCAAGAACCTGGAGCCAACATCTTCCTCTGCAACTGGATCTTTGACTTCCTGGCCAACAGACTGTTATCAGTAAGTTTAGGCAGCAACAGCTCTGCCAACACAATTATTCTCAGCACTGGTGAGCCACAAGGTTATGTCCTCTGTACTCAAAATTGTCAAGTTTGCAGATGATACCATCATAGTGGACCACATCTCAAAATAACGAGTCAGGGTACACAATGGTGATAGAGAGTTTTGTAACATCATGTCATGACAACAACCATTCCTTCAAAGTCAGCAGAACAAATATAATTGACTTTGGAAAGGGGTGCAATGCACACGTTCCTGTCCACTGCAATGGTGCTGAGGTTGAGAGGGTTGAGAACAATCTGTCCTGGTCCAACCGAGTAGATCCAAAAAAGCTCACCAATACTTCTACTTCCTCAAGTGGCTAACGAAACTTAGCATGTCAATAGACAATAGTTTTTTTTTCATTATTTTTTTTCCTTTTGTTTCTTTTTTCTCTTTATTAGTTATTAGGTTGTTAGATTAGTTTTTCTAGCATAATTTTTTTTTCTTTTTCTCTTTTTTGTTTTTTTTAAATATATATTATAATATACCTAGTTTTGCTTTATTTATATGTTACTTGTATCGTTCATGATTTGGGAAGACTCATTTATATTGTAACTATTGCTTATGTATCCTTTCATGTTCAGTTTAAATTTGTATGTTTGTAATCCCATTATCTATGTATTAATCTTATTATGTTGATATTAATAATAATAATAATAATAATAATAAAAAGATTGGAAAAGAAAGAATAGACAATAGGAGCAGGAGTAGGCCATTTGGCCCTTCTAGCCAGCACCGCCATTCACTGTGATCATGGCTGATCATACACAATCAGTACCCCGTTCCTGCCCTCTCCCCATATCCCTTGACCCTGCTCTCTCTAAGAGCTCTATCTAACTCTCTCTTGAATGCATCCAGAGAATTGGCCTCCACTGCCTTCTGGGGCAGAGCATTCCACATATCCACCACTCTCTGGGTGAAAAAGTTTTTCCACATCTCTGTTCTAAATGGCCTACCCCCTATTCTTAAACTGTGGTCTCTAGTTCTGGACTCACCCATCAGCGGGAACATGCTTCCTGCCTCCAGCGTGTCCAATCCCTTAATAATCTTACATGTTTCAATCAGATACCCTCTCATCCTTCTAAATTCCAGTGTATACAAGCCCAGTCGCTCCAATCTTTCAACATATGACAGTCCCGCCATTCCGGGAATTAACCTTGTGAACCTACGCTGCACTCCCTCAATAGCAAGAATGTCCTTCCTCAAATTTAGAGACCAAAACTGCACACAATACTCCAAGTGGGGTCTCACCAGGGCCCTGTACAGCTGCAGAAGGACCTCTTTACTCCTATACTCAATTCCTCTTGTTATAAAGGCCAGCATGCCATTAGCTTTCTTCACTGTCTGCTGTACCTGCATGCTTGCTTTCATTGACTGACATACAAGAACACCTAGATCTCGTTGTACTTCCCCTTTTCCTAACTTGACTCCATTTAGATAGTAATCTGCCTTCCTGTTCTTGCCACCAAAGTGGATAACCTCACATTTATCCACATTAAACTGCATCTGCCATACATTTGCCCACTCACCCAACCTGTCCAAGTCACCCTGCATTCTCATAACATCTTCCTGACATTTCACACTGCCACCCAGCTTTGTGTCATCAGCAAATTTGCTAATGTTACTTTTAATCCCTTCATCTAAATCATTAATGTATATTGTAAACAGCTGCGGTCCCAGCACCGAACCTTGCGGTACCCCACTGGTCACAGCCTGTCCCCATCAGCCCTTACCAATGTTAATCGATACGCCATAGAAAATATCCTATAAGGACATATCATGGCTTGGTATGACAACCACTCTGTCCATGACTACAAGAAACTGCTTGAAAATTGTGGACACAGCTCAGCACATCACAGAAACCAGTTTCCCTCCATGAGCTCTGTCTTTGCTTCCTGCTGCACTAGTAAAGCAGCCAGTATAAACAAAGATCCCACCCACCTCAGACATTCGCCTTCCTATAGGGCAGAATATGCAAAAGCCTGAAAGCACATACCACCAGGCTCAAGAACAGCTTCCATCATTATAAGACTATTGGATGGCTTCCTAGTACAATAAAATAGATTTTTGACCTCGGTCTGCCTTGTTATGATCATTATGGCCTTATTGTCTACCTACACTGCAATTTCTCTGTAGCTGTTTCACTTTATTCTACATTTTGTTATTGATTTACCTTGTACTAGTTCAAAGGACTGCATCATGATCTATATGAACAGTTTAGAAGACATGCCTTGGTACAGGTGACAATAATAAACCGATTTCAATGATTCGAATGAAACCTGTGGAATGCAACAGGTCATAATTGTATAATAGTCTACACAATAGTTCTATAATGTAGAATATACTATTTAGATGAGACCCTGGAGGGTTTTGTTTGATTGCCAGAATAAATTACACAAAATTTTCTCTCAAAAAAATTTCTCTCATGGGATCAATGAACTGGGAAAATAAGACCTGTCAAGATAAGCAATCCTATGAGAGGCAATAGGCTTTATAAATGGATTCCTTTACTTTTACATACATATTTTATCAGAGGCAAATTCATCTCCTGGAAAACTGAAAATAAATTTGACTTACATTCTTTCATAATCATTTTAATGATTAAGAAGCAGACATTCATTAAACATTTTGCTATCAAGTGAACCTTCCATTCTGACAGTGTATACATCTTACAGGTGTGGATGTCCTAATAATATATTTCAAGGATTGGCTTTGTAACTAACATCCATTGTATTGACTTGGACTGGTCCTGAGTGCTTGAGAGGTAGTCCAAGAGTAACACAAGAGAAATATCTCCCTGATTGTTCATAAGTTACTGTCTTATTGCATCTTTTGAGATCGAGCAGGGGTATGGGACAAACAAGGTTGCTCTCCTAGGAGGCAGCAGAGTCTCAAAAGGGCCTGGTGCCTACCTTTTCTGTTATAATAACTCACAAAATTCATCGTCATCAACAGCCTGTAAGTCTGTACGACGCCATACCATTCCACATTCTATTATTAGCATAAGAGGGGATCAGTCTGCTTTAATCATAGAGACCAATACTGACATATACTCAACACACACAAAATGCTGGTGGAACACAGCAGGCCAGGCAGCATCTATAAGGAGAAGCACTGTCGGCTTTTCGGGCCGAGACCCTTCGTCAGGGCTAACTGAAAGGAAAGATACTAAGAGATTTGAAAGTAGTGGGGGGAGGGGGAAGTGTGAAATGATAGGAGAAGACCGGAGGGGGTGGGATGAAGCTAAGAGCTGGAAAGGTGATTGGCGAAAGTGATACAGAGCTGGAGAAGGGAAAGGATCATGGGACGGGAGGCCTCAGGGGAAAGAGGGGGGGGGGATCAGTGGGAGATGGAGAACAGACAGGGTGATGGGCAGAGAGAGAGAAAAAACAACTAAATATGTCAGGGATGGGGTAAGAAGGGGAGGAGGGGCATTAACAGAAGTTAGAGAAGTCAATGTTCATGCCATCAGGTTGGAGGCTACCCAGCCAGTATATAAGATGTTGTTCCTCCAACCTGAGTGTGGCTTCATCTTGACAGTAGAGGAGGCCATGGATAGATATATCAGAATGGGAATGGGACATGGAATTAAAATGTGTGGCCACTGGGAGATCCTGCTTTCTCTGGCAGACTGAGCGTAGGTGTTCAGCGAAATGGTCTCCCAGTCTGCGTCGGGTCTCACCAATATATAAAAGGCCACACCGGGAGCACCGGACGCAGTATACCACACCAGCTGACTCACAGGTGAAGTGTCGCCTCACCTGGAAGGACTGTCTGGCGCCCTAAATGGTGGTGAGGGAGGAAGTGTAAGGGCAGGTGTAGCACTTGTTCCGTTTACAAGGGTAAGTGCCAGGAGGGAGATCGATGGGAAGGGATGGGGGGGGGGGGATGAGTGGACAAGGGAGTCGCGTAGGGAGTGATCCCTGCGGAAAGCAGAAGTGGGGGCAGGGAAAGATGTGCTTGGTAGTGGGATCCCGTTGGAGGTGGCAGAAGTTACGGAGAATTATACGTTGGACCTGGAGGCTGGTGGGGTGGTAGGTGAGGACAACGGGAACCCTATCCTGAGTGGGGTGGTGGGCGGATGGGGTGAGGGCAGATGTGCGGGAAATGGGACAGATGCGTTTGAGAGCAAAGTTGATGGTGGAAGAAGGGAAGCCCCTTTGTTTAAAAAAGGAAGACATCTCCTTCATCCTGGAATGAAAAGCCTCATCCTGAGAGCAGATGCGGCGGAGACAGAGGAATTATGAGAAGGGGATAGCATTTTTGCAAGAGACAGGGTGGGAAGAGGAATAGTTCAGGTAGCTGTGAGAGTCTGTAGGCTTATAGTAGATATCAGTAGATAAGCTGTCTCCAGAGATGGAGACAGAAAGATCAAGAAAGGGGAGGGAGGTGTTGGAAATGGACCAGGTAAATTTGAGGGCAGGGTGCAGGTTGGAGGCAAAGTTAATGAAGTCAACGTTCTCCAACGGGATCCCACTACCAAGCACATCTTTCCCTCCCCCCCTTTCTGTTTTCCACAGGGATTGCTCCCTACGCGACTCCCTTGTCCACTCGTTCCCCTCCATCCCTTCCCACCGATCTCCCTCCTGGCACTTATCCTTGTAAACAGAACAAGTGCTACACCTGCCCTTACACTTCCTCCCTCACCACCATTCAGGGCCCCAGACAGTCCTTCCAGGTGAGGTGACACTGTGGTATACTGCGTCCGGTGCTCCCGGTGTGGCCTTTTATATATTGGTGAGACCCGACGCAGACTGGGAGACCGTTTCGCTGAACCCCTACGCTTGGTCCGCCAGAGAAAGCAGGATCTCCCAGTGGCCACACATTTTAATTCCATGTCCCATTCCCATTCCGATATGTCTATCCATGGCCTCCTCTACTGTCAAGATGAAGCCACACTCAGTTTGGAGGAACAACACCTTATATACCAGCTGGGTAGCCTCCAACCTGATGGCATGAACATTGAATTCTCTAACTTCCGTTAATGCCCCTCCTCCCGTTCTTACCCCATCCCTGACAATATTTAGTTGTTTGTTTTGTTTTCTCTCTCTCTCTCTGCCCATCACTCTGCCTGTTCTCCATCTCCCTCTGGTGCTCCCCCCCCCCCCTTTCTTTCTCCCGAGGCCTCCCGCCCCATGATCCTTTCCCTTCTCCAGCTCTGTATCACTTTCGCCAATCACCTTTCCAGTTCTTAGCTAAATCCCACCCCCTCCGGTCTTCTCCTATCATTTTGCATTTCCCCCTCCCCCCACTACTTTCAAATCTCTTAGTATCTTTCCTTTCAGTTAGTCCTGACGAAGGGTCTCGGCCCGAAACGTCGACAGTGCTTCTCCTTATAGATGCTGCCTGGCCTGCTGTGCTCCGCCAGCATTTTGTGTGTGTTGTTTGAATTTCCAGCATCTGCAGATTTCCTCGTGTTTGCTCTGATATATACTCAATGGGTTGCTTTGTTCCAGACACATTCACTCCAACCCAGCAGAAGACAGAATTGCATGACTAGAATAATCGTAACTATTAAATCCAACCTTAAATTCAAAATAATAAGGTTTTGATGACTGGACTGTGACATAAAACACTAGCAAAGGGAAATAGACGCAGCCAGCTTCATTATAGGCACAACCTTCCCCACCACCGAGGACATCTTCCAGAGGTAGTACCTCAAAAAGGTGGTAGTCATCATTAAGGACCCTCACCATCCAGGACATGCCTTCTTTTTGTTACCACCATTGAGAAGGTGGTACAGGAGCCTGAAGACTTATACTTAATGTTTTAGGAACAGCTTCTTCCTCTCAGCCATTGGATTTCATAGAACAGTCTATGAATACTACCTAAACTATGTGCATTAATTTAGCTTTGTGACTTGTAATAATTTTTATTCGTTGCACTGCACTGCTGCTGCACAACAGATTTCACTACGTATGTGATGTAGAAAACTGATCTATAGAGTGATGGTGGTAAAAAGCAGTATGGAACAGAACAAGGAAACGTGGTGGCACTGTAAACTATAGTAAGATGGGAGAGGACTCATATGTTGCATAATTATTGCAACAGACATACTATGTTGTTAGGCTGTTATGTAAATGTTCCATAACTCTGACACAGAATAAAACCAGAGAGATATTGAAATTCTCAACAATTATTCCACTTACTGCTATCATCTGGAAGCTTTTGTGCAGCATGGCTACTAGGAGCTTAGTTAGAACAATGACAACGACCACATTATACGTGCCAATGATGAGCACCCCAACGACAGACCGCAAGTCATCGGTGTAGCTGAACCTTGTTACAAACAGTGCCACGTGTGCCAAGGAGAAAATATACCAGAACAGGATGTAGCAGGTCCCAATAAAGCTGAAGGAAGAAAAGAAGAAAGAATTAAATCTTCACCGCCAACTTTAGGAAAAGGAGATTTAAGAAAAAAAATACAAACCACATAGCTATAATACACTATTATCCTGGATTTCAAGTACATGTAACAGGATTAATGTTGGCCGATTAGATAACACTGTCATTTGAAGTGTACTTTAGTGACTGTGAGAGGCAGGACACTTGAAAGGCATAACATCTTTCATGGTCCACACTCCTTGGTGTGGACAGAGTAATCTCTGTAAGTACAACTTTAAACCAGTCATTTAAAGCACACATCAATGACTTTTCTTGAAATTTCCTCCATTCTCTTTGTGGAAGGAATTGGTTTCTGGAGGATCTTCAAAGTAACACTGGCATCCTGGGTTAAAATGATTGTGCATCTTTCTATGACACTGCAGCTCAACCACAATGTGACCACCCATGTTCAATGTAATCAAAGCACAATAATGTCTACAGTCGTGCTTGAGGTTTTAACTACATGGAGATTCCAACTCAAACAAAATCTGATGCCTTTGATTCAGGCATTTAGAATTTATTACTGATTTTCCCCTTCCTCTTAGATTTACTTTGTTCGCTCCTGTCTGTACTCATTCCTCAGTAAAGACCAGCATGCTGACAAAACATGAGAATCTGTAATGTAGCAACCGTGGGAAATGCAGGATCCTGAAATCTTTCTTTGGTAATCCATAAAGGATCAAATACAAAACATGCATAATTGGGGTACAACTTGAGTACGACAAGCAGATTGTCGATTATAGCTTGGTAAAAGGGCAAAACAATCAGAAAACAAACATTTGCCACTAATTGTAATGACTGAAAGACTGCTCAGATCTAGCAACTCTGCTTTACACAATGGAAATGGAACAACAGGGTGATCCCACCTTCTGAAAAATCATTCAAAATAATAGTCACAAAATTGCAAACAACTCACGAGTCGAACGTGCTACTGCTCTGCTGCTCACAGTAGATTCCGGTGCACCCCTTGACTTCTTTCACTGTTGAAAGCTCCTTATCATGTAACTGAGTCAATCCAATGGTGAAGGAGATCAGCACAAGCAGAAACAATCCGAGGAACTTCCCAAAATCCTGCAGCATTTGCCCCATGGAAATCTGATCACAAATATCAGTAACAGATTATTAAGCACTTTAGATCATCAATGAAATTAGTCATATTCAGAAAATAATGGTTATTAAACAGTGAGTGCTATAAAAAGGCTGAAGAAATGCAATTTGGGTCTTGGTTTAGTCGACTCAGGCTAAAGGATGAACTCTGCAAGTTCATACCAATTAAAAGACAGGACAAGAAAATAAAACAAAATAAGACTTGCACATGTGGTTAGATCTTGTCTTCCAAAAACTAGCAAAGGCACATTTAGCAAAGCATAGCTTTACTCTGAACCTTGCCACAGCTCAAGTGCTCAATTCTGATGAAGGACGCCAGAGAAGTAGAAATACTCCAGTCGTTAATCCAAAGGGTTATCAAAGTAGGTAAATTGGAGCAATTTCAACTGTGGTCACTCCTCCTGCTTTCTTATAATTTAAGATGCATAGTCCTTATGTTCACATATCAGCTCTGAAGCACAGAAGGCCTTCATCAAATCCACTTGTATATGAAGATTTTCACAATGAAAAACAGGTATGTGAGCTGGAACCTATAGCATGCATGTGTCCTACGTAGAAATTGGATGCTTTATGGACCCCTTCCACTAAGCTACAGGACTACATAGATTCGCATAATCATTGATCAAACGAAGCTGCCCATTCAAAAAAAATGGACGGTTCCATTGTTTCTTCAGGAATCCTGGTGAAGAAAATATATAAAAGCCATGAACACAATTTGAAAGTTGGAAGAAAGGCTTTCTATTTCTCAGAACTGATAGGCCTCTAGAGAAGAAGGAAAAACAGATTATAAATTAAACTGTTTTACAATGATGCCTTTTTACATTTCCGTCATATTTGAGAGGAAAGAACCGATCAAACGTTATAACTAGACCTTTGAAAAACCATCTGGTTTTATTATTTACTTAGATTTTGTTTTTCAGCCCAAAAACTGCAAGCTTCGCTATTTGCATCAACGATGTTGACACGCTGTCCACGTTGACACAGCTCTGTCCTTTAGAACTGAATCCTGCTGGCTCAGCTTGTGAATCGCCAGGAGCGAATGAATTTACGCTTGCACATTACTCAAAAAGGTCTTGTCAATTTTAGAAAACCAACGTGAACTGCACGAAATAAGTAGAGGGCAGTAATACTTTGGCTTTGATCGGCCAGTGGCCCTATTTGCAATAGTTTTGCTTCATTTTCTTCGTGACTGTGTTAAGTAATTACCAGGAAATGTAACAAACCATCTGTGTTTTCAAGCCAGATGCCAACCACATTTTCCATACATTAGTTGGAGGACGTGAAAGGCATCATTGTTGTGAAACTCCAAGATTAATTCTATATTTTCAACTGTATTTGCATAATGTTTGGATTCTGTTTCAAAATGTCAATAGCTAACGAAAACCTATAAATCAATTTTGCTTTTTAAAAATAATAGCGTTAATTTAAGGAAATACAGAGGATGTCCATATCAAAGATCTTATTTTCCGTAGCAAAGACGTTTAAAATCATTTAATTAGATTTCATTTATATGAAGTTTAGATATTTATATTGTATTGCTTATGCAGCAGAATCCAATACATTTCCTCAAAAAGATCTTCCATCAAATCATTCTCCTGATTAAATGGCAGCAAAAGTCTACTTCTCAAATGAAATTATTCTTAATGAGGCATCTATAATTTAACCCTGGGTGTTGAGTGTTCCCTTGAAGTGGTCTGACTCATTCGAGGATTTTTAAAACTAGACTCTTCGTTTTTGAAAGCATACAACCGTATTTTTGTTGCAATCTCAACCAGCATCTCAGAACAACACTGAGAAAAAACTACTTAAGATATATTTTCATCCTTTTTGTTTAATGCCGTACTCACGGATTCAGAAAACGCAACACTTTGGCCAAACCAAGGGCTGTCATTGATATAATATCTGCTTTATATTGGTTAGCGTGGTGGCGTTTGTTGTGTTGGGATGAGATGCTCTGGAAGCAATGACAGATGTGGCTTCCCACTATTCTGCCCAGAGGAAGTATTCCATCGCACACACAGGTTTCCAAATTAACCTACTGACAGTGGAGAAGAGAAACTGTCTCATTCACCTTTGCAGGCTGTTTAAAAGCTATCAGCCCATGAAAATGAAGGAGCAGTGCCCGGGAAGTAAAGTAGCCAAGTGTCAAAATGCCACCTTCTGACGTAATCGTGCATTATGCTCGATTTCCTGAACAGCAGGATGAACAATCAGTTACTCTCAGAGAGTTACCAACATCATTAAAGAACTCATGACAGTAAACTAGAATCTCCCTTGCAGCACACACACAAAGTCAACGTTTCGGAGCGAGAACCTGTTTCAGGACTGGAAATAATAAAGAGGTGGGAAAGGGGAAGGGTGATAGCTAGAAAGTGAGAAATAAAAACCAGGTGGATCAGAAAGATGAAGGAATCTGATTGGAGAGGAGAGTCGACTATAGGAGAAAGGGAAGGAGGAGGGTTCAGAGGGGAGCTGATAGGCGGGTGAGAAGAGATGAGCCAAAGTAGGGAATAGAAGAGGAGAGGGGAGGGAATTTTTTTTTAAACTGGAAAGAGGAATTGATATTCATGCCATCAGGTTGGAGGCTACCCAGACAGAATAGAAGTATTACTCCTCCAGCCCAAGGGTCTCACCAATGTAGAGGAGGCCACATTGGGGGAACTGGACACAATACATAACCCCAGCAGTTGAAGTATTGTCTTAGCTGGAAGGACTGTTTGGAGCTGTGAATGGAAGTGGGAGAGGAGGTGAATGAGCAGGTGTAGCATTTTGGCCACGTGCCGGGAGGCAGATCAGTGGGGAGGGATGAATGGACAAGGGAATCATAGAGGGAGCAATCCCTGCAGAAAGTGGAGGGGCCAGCGGAGCTAAAGATATGTTGGTGGTTGGATCCCTTTGGAGATGGCAGAAGTTGGCAGAGGATGATGTGTTGAATGCAGGGACTCATGCAGTGGCAGATAAGGACAATAGGAACTCCCATCACTGTTAAGGCAGCGGGAAGATGGAGTGAGCGCAAATGTTCAGGAAATGGAGGAGATGTGGGTGAGGAGAGAATCAACGGCGGAGGAAAGGAAAGCCCTGTTTTTGAAGGAGGACAACATCTATGACATCCTGGAAATGTGTCTCATCCTGGGAAAAGATGCAACGGAGACAAAGGAACTGAGAAAGGGGAATAGCATTTTTACAGGTGACAGGGTGGGAAGAGGTATAGTCAAGAGAACCATGGAAATTGGTAGGTTTATAAAAGATGTTAGTTGGTAGTTTGTCTCCAGAGATGGAGACATAGAAATGGAGAAGGGGGAGGGGGAGGCTGTCAGAAAATACCTCCTTACTTCTTGAGCCTCTCCGTTAACACGTCTGCTGAGATTAGGAAATCCTTGCAGATGAAAACAGAGAGAAATTTGTACAGTACAACTGGAACAACCAGATAGCAATGCATGAATGGAATAAACATTCAGAGATCCCATAAACCTGCTCAAGCTAACATCAAAGATTCTAAAGACATTATCTGAAGTAGTGCAGAGATTTCTCCATGTATTCTGGAAAACACTCCTCTCCCAAATAACACTATCCAAAAACATATCGATTGCTTTTCTCATTGCATCACTGATACCATATGATGTACACGTTTCTGACAAGTCAATGTATATGCAAGATGTTGTTAAATTGCTGATTGGCTTAATCTGTTGGTTATAACTAGGTGAAATTAATAACCATGAATTAAGAACCGGTTACAGAAATCTAACACAATAATTTTGAATATTTATGTCAAGACAATTTGTATTAAGAATCATTTTAAATTATCAGCAAGACAGATGTCAAACAGGTGTGTGGAATGCACTACCAATGACATTGGTAAAGACGAATACAAAGGGGGCTTTCAAGTGACTCTTGGATAGGTACATGGAGGTTAGAAAAATAGAGGGCTATGCAGTAGGGAAATTCTAGGCAGTTTATAAAGTCAGTTACATGGTCGGCACAACATTGTGGGCCGAAGGGTCTGTAATGTGCTCTAGGTTTCTATGGTTTATATTTACAACTTTGAAAGTCAATGTCAAAATCCCACCATTCATTCTACTACTTCCAAAGATCTGGTTTAGTTTTACTCAATCCAAACTGACTTTTTAAAATGAATCAATGGTAAAGTATGAGTGTGCGAGCCAACTTTTTTTTTAAACTTTGGTTATTTGTACTCGTAGCAGTGTTCAGGAGGAGGGGAGGTGTGGGTGGATGGTGGCGGCATGTTGTTTTATAGTAATTGCTATGTAATTAATAACATCTCAGATGTGATATTTTGACTGAAAAACATAGCCTGAAATTGTAAAATGTGTGGGTGTTTGAATTTTTTTTTTTACAAGCACCTAAGCCAACTGGAACACAACCAGTACTTATCTGGTGCCTATTTATTTTTAGAACTCTAAAATCAGCATCTAGTGTGTGGTTTGGTGTTTCAGTCTTATTATGGACATTATTGCTAGTGATTTTAATCTTTGTGAATTATAACTGCACCATAACATTATTGGAATCTCTACAAGATTGCCAGAGTGCTTCTTCTTTCTCTTCCTTCAAGCAAACTGAAAATAATAAACACTGGAGTCACTGAAGACAACAATGTTAATACTATAAAGTAAAAGGGAGAAAAGAGTAAGCTAGGGCAGTTCAAATGTCAATTTTCTCCACAACTATTTGATACCTATGCCAAGCTGCTGTTTATTGATTTCAGCTCAGTGTTCAACAACATCAGTACTAATCAACACACTTCAAAAACTTGGCCCTCTGTACTTCCCCCGCAACTGAATCCCTGATTTCCTCACCGGGGACCACAGTTAGCATGAAATGGTAATAATATCTCCTCCTCACTGACAACCAACACAGGTGCACTTCAAGGATACGTGCCTACCCACTGTTCTACTCTTTACAATCACGACTGTGTTGTTAGACAAAGCTCAAATGGCATCACTGATGACACCACTTTTATTGACAGTACCTCAGATGGCAACAAGGAGATGTATAGGAGTTAGATAGATCAGTTGGCACGTGGCCTTGTGGATAAGGCATTGATCTAGCGATCTGAAGGTCACTGGTTCGAGCCTCAGCTGAGGCAGCGTGTTGTGTCCTTGAGTAAGGCACTTAACAACACATTGCTCTGCGGCGACACCGGTGCCAAGCTGCTTGGGTCCTAGTGCCCTTCCCTTGGACAATATGGGAGAGGGGAAGGCGTGCAGCTTGGGCAACTGCCGGTCTCCCATACAACCCTGCCCAGGCCTGCGCCCTGGAAACTTCCCAAGGCACAAATCCATGGTCTCACAGGACTAACGGATACCTATAGATCAGTTGGAAATTGGTGTCACACTATCAACTTGGCACTCAGTGTCAGCAAGATCAATAAATTGATTGTGAATTTCATGAAGGGGAAGTTGGAAGAACACAGACCAATCCTCACTGAGGGTGTTCAGCTGAAAGAGTGAGCAACTTCAACTTCCTGGGTGTCAAAATCTCAGATTACACCGAGCCTGGATCTATATTGATACAATTATTAAGAAGCATGCATGTGGCAATACTTCCTTAACAGTTTGAGGAGATTTAGCATGTCACCAAAGACTGACAAATTTCTACAGATGTACAGTGGAGAGCATTCTGACTGGCTGCACCACAGCCAGGTATGGAGGCTTCAATGCACAGGATCAAGAGAGGCTACAGAGGGTTGTATACTCAGCCAGCTCCATTGCAGGCACAACCCTCCACACCAACAAAGACATCTTCTAAAGGCACTGACTCGAGAAGGTGGATCCATCACTAAGGACCTTCACCATCTGGGACATGCCCTTTTTTCATTACTGCCACCAGGGAGGAATGTTATGAACCAGCAACAATAA
Source organism: Hemitrygon akajei (assembly GCF_048418815.1). Taxonomy (NCBI): domain Eukaryota; kingdom Metazoa; phylum Chordata; class Chondrichthyes; order Myliobatiformes; family Dasyatidae; genus Hemitrygon; species Hemitrygon akajei. The sequence continues at coordinate 180,342,330 of NC_133126.1, read as the reverse complement.
TTGAGACAGGTTTTTTTTTATAACAAATAAAACATTTATTAAACTCTGCCAAAAAAAATCCCCAAAAATAAACAAACAACTAACTTAACTGTAAGTTGACTGCTATACAGCAGCTCGAACAGTTCTTAAAGCGAGAAATGCGAACACAGTCCTTTATAGTATTGCAAAAAGTCCAAAATGATTTACAGTCAGTTAGAAGAGACTTTCCTGGAAGTAATAAATTCTCTTTTATGATGTTACTGCTGATCCCAGCCAAAGTATGCCTTGCCCGAAGGATTTACGACGAAGGAAATAAAACAGCTTAAAGGCACTGGCCTTTCCTTGGCGAAACTCTGCATCCAACTCTTTCTGCTTTCAGAATGCAGGAGCTATCTTGGATTGCAGGTTACTAACTCCTTGTACGAAGATTAAATAAGGTCAAACCTGTTTTACCGCCCACATCAAATTTCCTTAATACTTCAGCTTCCCGAACTTCGATAGATCTTTACTCTCCATCTGGACTTTAACGGGCAGTGATTTTCAGAACTGCTGGCACAATGATTCTTACAGTAGAAATTAAAACTCCACTTTTAAAATGAAACTGTGTCATAAAATCAACTACGCAGCAGAACTGGAGTCACTGACGACTTAAGCCACGAAACTGACCTGTGTCACAGGGAGGGGTTCTCCTTTTATACCTTGTTGAAAAAAACTAACACATGACCTCTCACTGGCGGGAAAATTACATCACTCCACCATCACAAGACCATTACATCATGTCTAGCAGAACCTCAATTACATCATGGTCATGTGACAGTCACAGGATACCCACGGGTACGTAACAGGAGATACAGGAGCCTGAGGGTCCACACTCAAAATTTTGGGAACTGCTTCTGCCCCCCTGCCATCAGATTTATGAACAGTCCTCACTATTCCTCTTTTACATTATTTATTTTTTTAAACCGCAATTTGTTCATAAATTATAATTTATGTCTTGCACTATCCTGTTGCCACAAAACAACAAATTTCATGACATAACGTATGTCAGTAATAATAAACTTGAATCTGAGGCAATGTCCATTTCTCATTTTTAATTACTTGCATAATGTTGCTTTGGAACTTACAGCCCAGCTTCCCCATGCCCGTTGTCTTCGGTTCCTTGACCTACTGGGGGCTTAATTCAATAGACAATAGGTGCAGGAGTAGGCCATTCGGCCCTTCTAACCAGCACCACCATTCACTGTGATCATGGCTGATCATACACAATCAGTACCCCGTTCCTGCCCTCTCCCCATATCCCTTGACCCCGCTATCTATAAGAGCTCTATCTAACTCTCTCTTGAATGCATCCAGAGACTTGGCCTCCACTGCCTTCTGGGGCAGAGCATTCCACATATCCACCACTCTCTGGGTGAAAACGTTTTTCTGCATCTCTGTTCTAAATGGCCTACCCCCTATTCTTAAACTGTGGTCTCTAGTTCTGGACTCACCCATCAGCGGGAACATGCTTCCTGCCTCCAGCATGTCCAATCCCTTAATAATCTTACATGTCTCAATCAGATCCCCTCTCATCCTTTTAAATTCCAGTGTATACAAGCCCAGTCGCTCCAATCTTTCAACATATGACAGTCCCGCCATTCCGGGAATTAACCTTGTGAACCTACGCTGCACTCCCTCAATAGCAAGAATGTCCTTCCTCAAATTTGGAGACCAAAACTGCACACAATACTCCAAGTGGGGTCTCACCAAGGCCCTGTACAGCTGCAGAAGGACCTCTTTACTCTTATACTCAATTCCTCTTGTTATAAAGGCCAGCATGCCATTAGCTTTCTTCACTGTCTGCTGTACCTGCATGCTTGCTTTCATTGACTGATGTACAAGAACACCTAGATCTCGTTGTACTTCCTCTTTTCCTAACTTGACTCCATTTAGATAGTAATCTGCTTTCCTGTTCTTGCCACCAAAGTGGATAACCTCACATTTATCCACATTAAACTGCATCTGCCATACATTTGCCCACTCACCCAATCTGTCCAAGTCACCCTGCATTCTCATAACATCTTCCTGACATTTCACACTGCCACCCAGCTTTGTGTCATCAGCAAATTTGCTAATGTTACTTTTAATCCCTTCATCTAAATCATTAATGTATATTGTAAACAGCTGCGGTCCCAGCACCGAACCTTGCGGTACCCCACTGGTCACAGCCTGCCATTCCGAAAGGTACCTGTTAATCGCTACTCTTCGTTTCCTATTAGCCAGCCAATTTTCAATCCATGTCAGTACTCTGCCCCAAATACCATGTGCCCTAATTTTGCCCACTAATCTCCTATGTGGGACTTTATCAAAAGCTTTCTGGAAGTCCAGGTACACTACATCCACTGGCTCTCCCTTGTCCATTTTCATAGTTACATCCTCAAAAAACTCCAGAAGATTAGTCAAGCATGATTTTCCCTTCGTAAATCCATGCTGACTCAGACTGATCCTTCTACTGCTATCCAAATGTGTCATAATTTCATCTTTTATAATTGACTCCAGCATCTTTCCCACCACTGACGTCAGGCTAACCGGTCTATAATTCCCTGTTTTCTCTTTCCCTTTTTTCTTGAAAAGTGGGACAACATTAGCCACCCTCCAGTCAGCAGGAACTGTTCCTGAATCTATAGAACATTGGAAGATGATTACCAATGCGTCCACGATTTCTAGAGCCACCTCTTTAAGTACCCTGGGAGGCAGACCATCAGGTCCCAGGAACTTATCAGCCTTCAGACTCAACAGTCTATCCAACACCATTTCTTGCCTAATATAAATTTCCTTCAGTTCATCCTTTACCCTAGTTCCTTTGACCACTATTACATCTGGGAGATTGTTTTGTGTCTTCCCTAGTGAAGACAGATCCAAAGTACCTGTTCAACTCATCTGCCATTTCCTTGTTCCCCATAATAAATTCACCTGTTTCTGTCTTCAATGGTCCAATTTTGGTCTTAACTATTTTTTTGCTATTCACATACCTAAAGAAGCTTTTACTATCGTCCTTTATATTCTTGGCTAGTTTACCTTCGTACCTCATTTTTTCTTGGTGTATTGCCTTTTTTGTTTTCTTCTGTTGCTCTTTAAAAGCTTCCCAGTCCTCCGACTTCCCACTCATCTTTGCTATGTTATACTTCTTCTCTTTTATTTTTATACTGTCCTTTACTTCCCTCGTCAGCCACGGCCACCCTTTACTCCCCTTAGGATCTTTCTTCCTCTTTAGAATGAACCGATCCTGCACCTTCTGCATTATTCCCAGAAATACCTGCCATTGTTGTTCCACTGTCTTCCCTGCTAGGGTATTGTTCCATTGAACTTTGGCCAGCTCCTCCCTCATAGCTCCATAGTTTCCTTTGTTCAACTGTAATACTGACATATCCGATTTTCCCTTCTCCTTCTCAAATTGTAGGGTAAAACATATCATATTATGGTCACTGCCTCCTAATGGCTCCTTTACCTTGAGGTCCCTGATCAAATCCTGTTCATTGCACAACTCTAAATCTAGAATTGCCTTCTCCCTGGTAGGCTCCAGAACTAGCTGTTCTAGGAATCCAACTTGGAGGCACTCCACAAACTCCCTTTCTTGGGGTCCAGTACCATTCTGATTCTCCCAGTCTACCTGCAGGTTGAAATCCCCCATGACAACTGTATCATTACCTTTGCAACATACCAATTTTAACTCTTCATTCAACTTACACCCTACATCCAGACTGCTGTTTGGGGGCCTGTAGATAACTCCCATTAGGGTCTTTCTACCCTTAGAATTTCTCAGTTCTATCCATACTGACTCTACATCCCTTGATTCTATGTCCCCCCCTCACAAGGGACTGAATATCATTCCTCACCAACAGAGCCACCCCACCCCCTCTGCCAGTCAGTCTGTCCTTTCGATAAGATATATATCCTTGAATATTCATTTCCCAGGCCCTGTCCGCTTGAAGCCATGTCTCTGTTATTCCCACAACATCGTACTTGCCAATTTCCAACTGAGCCTCAAGCTCATCTACTTCCTTAGAAGGTTAGCGTCATTCAATGTCTGCAGTGAGATGCTGAAGATGTTCTATAGGTCAGTTGTTGAGAGCGCCCTCTTCTTTGTGGTGGCGTGTTGGGGAGGAAGCATTAAGAAGAAGGACGCCTCACGTCTTAATAAGCTGATAAGGAAGGCGGGCTCTGTCGTGGGCAAAGTACTGGAGAGTTTAACATCGGTAGCTGAGCGAAGGGCGCTGAGTAGGCTACGGTCAATTATGGAAAACCCTGAACATCCTCTACATAGCACCATCCAGAGACAGAGAAGCAGTTTCAGCGACAGGTTACTGTCGATGCAATGCTCCTCAGACAGGATGAAGAGGTCAATACTCCCCAATGCCATTAGGCTTTACAATTCAACTGCCAGGACTTAAGAACTTTTTTTAAAGCTATTATTAATGCTTTTTGAGTTAGTGATTTAGATGCATATCATATTATTACTGAGTTAAGTATTGTATGTAATGAGTTTTTGCTACAACAAGTGTATGGGACATTGGAAAAAAATGTTGAATTTCCCCATGGGGATGAATAAAGTATCTATCTATCTATTCCTTATACTTCATGCATTCATATATAATACTTTTAATTTGTTACTCCCCTCTCCTTTCATATCAATTCCTATTTCACTTGGTCATACTGTATGATCTCTTCTTGAGCTTTCTACTCCATTGATTCTGTTGTCCTTTTTAACTTTTCTTATTTTCACTTTCCCTTTAACTCCATCCTTATATTTCCAGTTCATCCCCTCCCCCCCACTACTTAGTTCAAACACATCCATGTTGCAGTGGCAAACATGCCTGCCAGAATGCTGGTCCCCCCGCTTATTAAGGTGCAACCCGTCCCTTTTGTAAAATTCATCCCTACCCCAATTCACTGTCTCATTTATGTTTGTAGTCAAGGATAGAATCAGATATTATTATTACTCATTCTGATCTTCAGCAACCATAGGATGGTTGCCACTGCCAAAGGCAACATTTATTCATCATCCCTCATCACTTTTGAGAAGCTAGTGGCAAACCATCTGCTTGAACTTTTGTATTCAAGTTTCATTGTTTGGACTGTTCCAGGATTTAAACCAGGTAGCAATGAAGCAATGGAGATGCTTCCCAAACAAGACTTTTGAGAAAACCTGTTGTTGGTATTGGACATGTGCACAAGTTGGTCTTATCTTTCTGCACAGAAAAAAAATACAGGGTTGGAAGATTTTGCCCGTTGCAGCCTTGGTGCAAGAGTGGAGAAGGAGGTTAATAACTGAGGTTGGATGCTAAACACGGGTTGAATTATTCAGGATAGTCAGTGTTGTTGGAGCTGCAGGTAGAATCTGAAGCAGAGATATCCTAACTTCACACTGCTGACTTGTGCCTTGTTGTGGAAAAGCTTAGTAAATAAATGATACACTGCACTATACCCAGTCACTAAACTACTTTTGTAGATTCACAGAGTTATTGAGCACTAAAGTACAGAAATAGGTCCTTCAGCCCACCCTGCCCATGTCAAACTGTTATTCCATCTAGTCCTATCAACCTGCACCTGGACCACACTCCTCCCATCCATGTACTTACCCAAACTTCCCTTAAATCTTGAAATCAAATCTGCATCTACCACTTTCTCTGGGAACTCGTTTCGCACTTGCATCGCCCCCTGAGTGAAGAAGCTTGCCCTCATCATCAAGCCTGTCTGCAGATGTTACTTTTAAGGGTGAAATTATGAGGGTACAGAATCTTTATGTTCCTGTTCGGTTGAAAGGAAAGGTTAAAGGTTTGAAAGCGCCATGGTTTTCAAGGGATATTAGAAACTTGGTTCAAAAAAAGAGGGATGCCTACAATAGATATAGGCAGCATGGAGTAAAGGAATTGCTCGAGGAATATAAAGAATGTAAAAGGAAACTTAAGAAAGAGATTAGAAAAGCTAAAAGAAGTTACGAGTTTGGTTTGGCAAATAAGGTGGAAGTAAATCCGAAAGGCTTCTACAGTTATATTAAAAGCAAGAGGATAGTGAGGGATAAAATTGGTCCCTTAGAGAATCAGGGTGGTCAGCTATGTGTGGAGCTGAGGGAGATGGGAGAGATTTTGAACGATTTCTTCTCTTCGGTATTCACTAAGGAGAAGGATATTGAATGGTGTAAGGTGTGGGAAACAAGTAAGGAAGTTATGGAACCTATGACAATTAAAGAGGTGGAAGTACTGGCGCTTTTAAGAAATTTAAAAGTGGATAAATCTCCGGGTCCTGACAGGATATTCCCCAGGACCTTGAGGGAAGTTTGTGTAGAGATAGCAGGAGCTCTGACAGAGATCTTTCAGATGTCATTAGAAACGGGGATTGTGCCGGAGGATTGGTGTATTGCTCATGTGGTTCCATTGTTTAAAAAGGGGTCTAGAAGTAAGCCTGGCAATTATAGACCTGTCAGTTTGACATCAGTGGTGGGTAAATTAATGGAAAGTATTCTTAGAGATAGTATTTATAATTATCTGGATAGACAGGATCTGATTAGGAGTAGCCAGCATGGATTTGTGCGTGGAAGGTCAAGTTTGACAAACCTTATTGAATTTTTTGAAGTAGTTACGAGGAATGTTGACGAGGGTAAGGCAGTGGATGTAGTCTATATGGACTTCAGCAAGGCCTTTGACAAAGTTCCACATGGAAGGTTAGTTAAGAAGGTTCAGTCATTAGGTATTAATGCTGGAGTAATAAAATGGATTCAACAGTGGCTAGATGGGAGATGCCAGAGAGTAGTGGTGGATAATTGTTTATCGGGATGGAGGCCGGTGACTAGCGGGGTGCCTCAGGGATCTGTTTTGGGCCCAATGTTGTTTGTAATATACATAAATGATCTGGATGATGGGGTGGTAAATTGGATTAGTAAGTATGGTGATGATACTAAGGTAGGAGGTGTTGTGGATAATGAGGTGGGTTTTCAAAGCTTGCAGGGAGATTTATGCTGGTTAGAAGAATGGGCTGAACGTTGGCAGATGGAGTTTAATGCTGAGAAGTGTGAGGTTTTACATTTTGGCAGGAATAATCCAAATAGAACATACAGGGTAAATGGTAGGGCATTGAGGAATGCAGTGGAACAGAGAGATCTAGGAATAACAGTGCATAGTTCCCTGAAGGTGGAGTCTCATGTAGATAGGGTGGTGAAGAAGGCTTTTGGAACGCTGGCCTTTATAAATCAGAGCATTGAGTACAGAAGTTGGGATGTAATGTTAAAATTGTACAAGGCATTGGTAAGGCCAAATTTGGAATATTGTGTACAGTTCTGGTCACCGAATTATAGGAAAGATATCAATAAATTAGAGAGAGTGCAGAGACGATTTACTAGGATGTTACCTGGGTTTCAGCACTTAAGTTACAGAGAAAGGTTGAACAAGTTAGGTCTCTATTCATTGGAGCATAGAAGGTTGAGGGGGGATTTGATCGAGGTATTTAAAATGTTGAGAGGGATAGATAGAGTTGACGTGAATAGGCTGTTTCCATTGAGAGTAGGGGAGATTCAAATGAGAGGACATGATTTGAGAGTTAGAGGGCAAAAGTTTAAGGGAAACACGAGGGGGTATTTCTTTACTCAGAGAGTGATAGCTGTGTGGAATGAGCTTCCTGTAGAAGTAGTTGAGGCCAGTTCAGTTGTGTCATTTAAGGTAAAATTGGATAGGTATATGGACAGGAAAGGAGTGGAGGGTTATGGGCTGAGTGCGGGTAGGTGGGACTAGGTGAGATTAAGAGTTCGGCACGGACTAGGAGGGCCGGAATGGCCTGTTTCCGTGCTGTGATTGTTATATGGTTATATGGTTACTTTCCAATTCTGCCAATTTGTCCATCAATGTTAGTGAGGACTAGTTCACCTGAAGACTTGGCAATGGATCTTAATGTTTGGTGGGTGTACCAGTTTCAATCATTAGGAAGGAATATACATCAACAGTGAAGCAGCTGAAGACAAGTTTACTCGGGCTCCTTGATGTCAGATTTGGTTGAAAGCTTCTTCAACAGATGGAGCAATTTTTCCTTCCTTCAGTTCTGGAATTCAGCCTTTTTCCAACAGGTGGACTATATGGTCCCACCAGAACCTGAGAACAGCTGTAATTGTCTAATGGAAGAGACAGCTTCCCACTCACATCCTAAGTAGTAGTGATATCAATGAGAGTGGCGTCCTTGGAACCACCTCCTCCTGTCAATTATATAATTCCCCAATGTAATTCATGGCACGTCGCCCGTGGACTACAGAGCTCTGATCTGGTCAATGGATTGGTGGTGTTGGGGGTGGAATCACTTGATTCTCTTTCTTGATACATTCTCTGCCTAGTACACTGTGCTGTGACTTCCTATTTCTTATGTTGTGCTCTTAGTGATGTCAGCAAAGGGTACATTGGCAAGGGCAATGGAACTTGACAAAAACAGGAGTTTGAAGACTCAGTATAGCTCTTCTTTTATCATTACCATTGAAACAAATGGACTGGTTCAATGTTGAGTATCGAATGTTCCAGGATCCACAAGGACTGCACGTAAAAGTGCAGCACCAGTTTTCATTTAAACAGCATCTTTCACAGCCACAGTCCCAATGCACTTTACAGGTAATGAAACACTTCTGAGGTACGGTGACTGCTGTAATGCAAGGAAATGCAACAATGGATTTGCACACAACCAACGCCAAGATAAAAGACAAAATAAATTTATTTCACTATATTGGATTAACATACCAAATTTACGTTGTGGCCGCTGCTGGATTATATCTGAATGAAGAAGCCTGACAGAATATTGGTTGAACTCTGGTCTAGAAGCCAGCATCTCCAACAATCTTTTCTGTGGATCCACTGCAGAATATTCCACAATGGTGGCTTTTTCAGAGTGGCCCAGCAAGCAGGTGCACTCACCTTGAATTATAATTACAACATTTAGACAGGTACACTGATAGGAAAAAGATCAGAGGGATATGGGCCAAATGCAGGGAACTAGCTCAGCTACAGAACTTACTTGGCACAGACAATCTGGACCAAAGTGCCTGTTTCCATACTGTTTAATTCTATGACCCTATAAATACCACTATTCTGATAAGATAGTCAACATTCTTTCAAAAAGATTATTCAAAAACTTGAAAGCACATTGTAGAGTAGAAAACGTTTTGTTTGGGGAGTCCTTGCCATTAACACTTAGCTGCAGTTCAACAGTGCACAGCTTAAAAAGCTGCTTCTGTATCGTAATGAATTGAATTTAAAAACAAATTCGAAATTAACACCGTCACAAATTATTCTGATAGAATAGCATTCCAGGGAAGGCAGTTAATAACACTGCAAGTATAGAGAAAGATTAGCTTTATCTCTCACATGTCTATCGAAACGTGAAATGTGTCGTTTGCGTCAACGACCCACACAGTCTGAGGATTCTGCTGGGGGCAGCCCACAAGTGTTAGCATGCTTCCAGCGCCAACGTAGCATGCTCACAACTCATTAACCCTAAATTAATATCTTTATAACGTGTCAAGAAACTGAAGCACCCGGAGGAAGCTCAAGCGTTTATGGGAGGAACATAAAACTTGTTACAGACAGCAGCAGGATTTGCTGCGCCAACTGCTACATTACGGTGCCACCACTCCTTCTGCCTAAAAGGACAACACTATAATGTGAAGGAGTTACTGAAAAGTAAACTACACACATGGTGCCACTACATCTATTAGCCTAAACTCTGCAGAAGGTCAGATACAGTAACACCTACAGAAACTCTTTACGAAGAAAAACGGTAAACTCACAAATCAACCGCAAATATCTTGGAGGTTTTAGGTGTGAAATTCAGCCAGTCTCAAAATATTTGCAGTGCAAATATTTTTAGGTTAACAGTGCTCACTGTATAAACTGTTGATTCTAGGCTGACTAAAGGTGATGGCAGAAGTATAACAAACAATATTCATATTGTTTCCCTCCAAGATTTAGAATTCAGGCCACAAATGAAAATGGCCTACTGATGCCTGCATAGGCGTATTGCATTAGCTGCTGCCCTGGTCAGGCAACTTCATAAAGATACATTACACACCAGATTTCTGGTTGGATGGAAAAGTAGAATTAAAAGATTAACCTGACGAAGGATCTTGGCCCGAAATGTCAGCCATTTACTCTTTTCCATAGATGCAGCCCGGCCTGCTGAGTTCCTCCAGCATATTGTGAATATTACTTTGATTTCCAGCATCTGCAGATTTTCTTTTGTTAAAGATTAACCTATTGAACACTGAACTTCTGTCGGTCAGTTAGCAGGAAGTTCTGGAAGACAATTGAAAACTGGCCTCCCAACATAACCAGGACAGCAGGATGCAGAGAAGAAAAATTGGAGAAAGCATTCTTAATTTACTCAAAACTTTCAATTATACAACAGAACCACTGGGCGAAAATATAGAAGTGCAGATGACATTGGAGATGTAGCGAGTCATTGCACAGAATGGTAAAGTACATACAGTGTCTTGTGTATGCTTTATGTGGCACAAGGAAGGACTTTCCAGGCACTTGAACCAAAGAGAAAGAAAGCAAGACTACTCCACAAGCCATTCTGAGATATCCCAGTTCATTTGGGGTACCTTTAACTGAGACCCGGTGCTGTTTACCTGCCCTGTGTACTCTACACTGCTTGCCTCATGAAAGAACCCAGAATAATTAAGAATTAACCAATACGAATGCATTACCTGCAGTGGTCCCAGGATGGAACTGGCTGTGTACATGAAGAAAAGCCGCAAAGAGCTGAGGATATTTCCAAAAGCGAAGAGACCCTCTGCTACTAAAGTGGGATGGAAAGCATCCCAACTCTTCCGGTCTGCAATAGCGTGAAACTGGAGAGAAATTAGAGAAGTTCAGAGCTTATGTGAAAAATAACATGATTTACAAATTACTCTTCGTTATCTAATATACTCATTCATGATACCCTGATTCTTAAAAGATTCCTTAAGGGGATTTGTTGTAAAATTTGGCAAGTTGCTTACATATTTTCGGTCTGAAAGGTAAACACAAGCTCCTTCTGTAGTAAGGTTGTGTTATTTTTGAGCAAGTAATGCTTTACATAAGTTTATGAGTCAGTAAAATGAACAGCCCATATATAGTAAAAACTCAGAGAACACGACCTTCAAGGTGCAGCATTTTCTATGCAATGAAACTAGAAATTGTAATACCCATATTTTACATACTAGATTTTACAAGCATAAGCAACTGCTCAAAAGGTGCTCAATTCATTATTTAATGTCAATGACTTTCTATGTATATGCAGAGACTCAGGTTAGAGTGAAGAACAATGCAAGTCCATCAGAACAGAGACTAATCATTGTTTTGCATGTTCTACGGTAATTCTTTCTGCTCCTAAGTGGACCTACGTTTTGAACTAGTTTACCACAGTCAGACCAACATTGATCAGGTCCCGTCTGGCATTCCTTCTATGACTTCTCTATCTTTACAAAACCATATACAAAACGCTTCAAATATACTCATTGACCTGGTTTCCACAGCCATCTGTGGAAATGAATTCCACTCATTCACCATCCTCTGGCTAAAGAAATCCCTCCTTATCTCTGTTTTAAAGGGACATCCTTCTATTCTGAGACTGTACCATTGGTTCTAGACTCTCCCAAAATTAGAAATATCCACTCTATAGAGGCTTTTCAATATTTGGTTTCAAGGAGATCCCCCCCCACCCCTCAATTTTCTAAGTTCCAGTGAGTACAGCCTTTAAATGCTCCTCATATGTTAACCCTTCAGTTCCCAGGATTGTTCTCGTAAACCTCTCCAAAGTCAGCACATCCTTTCTTAGATATGGGGACCAAACTGCTCACTACATTTCAAATGTGGTCTGCCCAATGCCTTATAAAACCTCAACTGCATGTCTGCTTTTATATTCTGGTCCTCTCAAAATGAAAGTCTTTGGTCTCCTAAACTGTCCCAATTATTGTAAGTTTACAGAAAGCACCTCATCTCTCATCTTGGCAGTATGCAACCATTAGGACTCAATAGTGGAATCAATAATTTCAATGAATAAGCTTTATTTTTTCACTTTTCTATAGATATTGGATTCTGCAGTCCAGGTATGCAATACTGTGAAGGGGAGAGCAGCAAAGTAGATTTTCAAATCTTGGGCTAAAAATACAATTAGATTTATTATTTTCTACTTTGTGAAGTTAATTAGAATGAGTTTTAGGGAATTCTTGGCAATGGATCCTCACAATTGGGGGAAGGTCAATCCAGGCTGCCTCAGTCATACTCCTTCAAGCAGCTAGTGTTTGACAGAGAGCTCACAAACAAGTCACCTTCCTTCACTTCAGGGGAGTGACAAGATCCGAAGGAAAACAGTAGTCCCGTAACATGAAAGAAATCTATTTTTTTTCTTCATTGCTTAATATTTCAAAATATCCATCTGCAGGCAATTAGATTCAGGTCTTATTATTTCACTGTGATTGCAGCATTAATGAACCATCAATATATCCATTACCAGGTAATAGGATTGGATAATTTACTAGTGGTTGATTTATGAACATTTGCAGTGCCAGTGACTCTTCGCAGACATGCCTTCGATTTGTGAATTTACTTTTTGCAATGACTAGTCTACTGGAAAACACTATACCAACATATCTATCATGCACTGTACCAGCTTTTATGATTCATATAAATTTTGTTTAAAGATATATTTTCCATTTTGTCAGTTGGCTGTATTTTTAATCAAATTCTCTACCCCTCTCTCATTTTTGTTACATCATCTTCGTGCTAATAGTGGCAATTCTCACATCCTGATAGAACTACAGACCTGCCTTTCTTTCCAACCCATCTCTTATTTACCTTATAATGAGCCACAACTTTGAGAGCGAACGTTGCTAAATACAAGGAGTTCATGACAAAACTGAGCTGATTTCGAGACTCTTCCAGAAAATCTTCAAGTCCATCATACCACAGTCGCTTCACATCTGACCACACCATTCCTAGAGACAAATTACACATTAGCACGTTTTAGAGAAAATTGCGATATTCAAACCATTGATTCAACAATGTCTGGGTTTGTCCAGTGGAAAATAATGATGCCACATCTCAGTACAAGACTAATACTTGCAGGATGGATGTAACAGCAATGGCAACAGCAGTTTTAGGATTATGCAAAGTACACTGTTTTCTGTTCAGAGTTCCAAAGGAATGAAATTATCTGCATCTAAAGAATGTTTACACTCAGGGAATGTAAACATTATTTGAGAAGGAGATTAGTACCAACTCAAGTATTTGTTTCCATTAAGTAGAAAGGGTTGTAATTGAAACCAGTTTCCTGTTCTGCTTGTTTTCAGAAGCATCTTGGTGACTGAGTAATTCCCAACTGGTCATTTTTAAGATAATTCTGAACAGCCATGAGGCTTAGCTCCATCTTTTCATGCAAATGATTTTTTTTCTTCCTACCAAATTTTGCCACGCCATAATGTACTTATTTCCAAGTGGCTGACTGTTACAAACTTTTCTTCTTTCCTGGTTTCTATGTGAAAGAAAACAGTAACCAATGTATAGTCTCCCCTTTGATTCCTCAAAAGGAATCTACCTTCTTGCATGGGGAGATATAGGCCCTCCCTGGATTAAAAACACCTAATTTATGGACATCACAATACACGAATGAGCTTTCATAACATTATCAGATTCAGAAGTCTCATACACATACATACATTCATCCCTACAAATAGCAGAACTGATTTCCTCTTTCTTCACTTTTAGTAATCGTTCTTTCTTAACAGTCTTAAATGTGTTTGATGCCATTCATTACAATAGTATGGAGATGTTGTTACCATATCAAGTGATTTCTGACTTACGGACAAAAATCAACTTATTGATGTCTGTAAAAACAAAACTGATTCATTATCCAAGATCAGCCTATATTCTTCTATTCAAGGACTGCCATGTAAAATCAACTGCATAATATTATGGCACAACCTGTTGCACTTCCCAACTATGACCTCAACTGTGTCAATTAAATTTGAAAGTCTAGAATCACAAATGGACCATTTAAGATTTTTTAACCTAACAATCCAATAATTTATGTCACCATTACTGAGACAGCTTTTTCCAGTTTACACAGAACACTGGAGGAACTCAACAGGCCAGGCAGCATCTAGGAAAATAGTACAGTTGACAAGGGTTTCTGCCTGAAACACTGGCTGTGCTGTTTGCCATCGATGTTGCCTGGCCTGCTGAGCTCCTCCAGCATGTTGTGTGTTTGTTGCTCGGATTTCCAGCATCTGCAGATTTTCTTGTTTGTCATTTTCCAGTTTATTTAATTCACAAGTTGTCATCTTTTAATTTGAACGTAGCTTTCTGATCAATTATCCAAACCTTTATCTGGTAGTCTAGTAACTTACGTTATCTTAACCTGTACACAAATCCTTTTCACCCTCAGGAATATAAAGTTTGTAACTACATCCCTCCTCTGTGTATCATGCTTTTAGATAATTTGAGGTAATAAATCTCTTAAATTGTCAGAGCCTGATGAGATTTATCCTCAGCTGCTATAAAAAAAGACTGCTAGGACTATGGAAAACACTGTTTAAACTACCCCTGGTCACAGCCAAATAACTGGAGGATCTTTGTGGTATTTTTATTCAAGAAAGACACAAGGTAATACAGAATGGTAGGGTTATCATGAGTAGTAGAAAAGTGTTTTTTTTTTAAAAAAGAGATCCAGCACAGTAACAAGCCCCTCCAGCCCACAAGCCTGCGCTACTCAATTACATCCATGTGTCCAATTAACCTACCAACTCCTTTGCCTTTGGAACGTGGGAGGAAACCAGAGAACCCAGAGGAAACCATCACAGTCATGAGGATATCTGACAGACAGTGGCGGAATTCAACCCTGGTCACTGGCATTGTCATAGTGTTATACTAACTGCTACACTACCACACCACCCTTGATGGTCTACATCAACGTGTTGAGCTGAATGCCCTGTTTCTGTAACTATGACTTGAGAAACACTTTGCAACTGCTAAACACTGTAAATACAATTGTGACAATTCGGAAAGAAAGGAACCAATGAATTCATTTCCATGCACTGCAAACAATAGGGCAACTTCCTTACACTGAGAAAATAACTTATTTTTACTTTATATTCAGTATTACGATTCAGAGGACTTGAAATTCAAGAACCATTTCTTTAAAAAAAACATTGCTTTAAGATGACACCTGCATAATTTTGAACAATTTAACCGATTTTGAAATGTCCAATAACATGACCACAGAGAGGCTAAAGTATTACATTCAGGAAACAGTACAGTGCTCTTTGCATTTAGCTGAAGAATAAAAGCAAATTATAATTGATGCATAGAGGCTGAAGTGATGTAAAATGTTATTGAATTACATGCTCCACAGCAGAACTGTGGTCTAACTACACTTGATGCTAACTGTACTCAGAATCCATTTACTGTGCAGAGTGCAGCTTTTCTATGTACCCTTTAAATATACTGACAGGAAATCATTAATGTTCAATTTGCCTTCAGGGCACTTAAAGTGCATTTTGGACATACCGAAGTGATCAACACAAAAGCACTTGCTTAACCAACAGAATCTAGTGCACACAGCATATAATGATTTAAAGTAATCAAATAACTTGCAACTTCTGGGAAAGCAAAAACAACAAAGTCTAATTCACTGACAAAAATCTTAAACTTCAACCGAAGGGTATGAGATGCTGTCGACAGAGCTGTCCAATGCAGCTTATTCACCAATAATGTGCTAGCACTGATCAGCTAGAGTACTAAAATGAGCCAAAGTAGTTGTCTTTCTTTCTTTTTAAATCTTTTTATTGATTTTTAGAACATAACATAAGTAAAATATAGTACAAAAAAACATTTGAGAGTACACAATAGATTCATTAATAATCAATTATATATTATCAATGTAAAAAGTCTCCCAAACTTATAATATTAATATGAAGAATTTAAGACAAAAAGCACAAAAAAAAACCCCCAAAAAGAAGAAGAAAAAAAAACAATATATAAAAAAAAAACTAACATGGGCAATTGTATAATGTTAAGTACACACAGCAGTGCCAATGACTCCGAACCTCCATTTATACAATTCAGGATGGTAGCAATAAGGTTCAGGATCAGACCATTTAACTCACATGAAAATGTTGAATAAATGGTCTCCAAGTTTCCTCAAATTTAACTGAGGAGTTAAAGACCACACTTCTAATTTTTTCTAAACTCAAACAGGAAATGGTTTGAGAGAGCCACTGAAATACAGTTGGAGGATTAATTTCTTTCCAGTTCAATAAAATAGATCTTCTAGCCAATAGTGTAGCAAATGCAATCATTCGCTGAGAAGAAGCAGATAAACACATATTATCTATCATAGGTAGACCAAAAATTGCAGTAAAAGGATGTGGTTGAAGATTAATATTTAAAACTCTTGAAATGATATTAAAAATATCCTTCCAATAGCTTTGTAAACAAGGACAAGACCAAAACATATGAGTCAATGTAGCAATATCAGAATGACATCTATCACAGGTTGGATTAACATAAGAATAAAATCGAGCAATTTTATTTTTAGACATATGGGCTCTATGTACAACCTTGAATTGTATTAGAGCATGTTTAGCACAAATAGAGGATGAGTTTACCAATAATAAAAATTTTTCCCATTGCTCAGTAGATATAGGGCAATGCAATTCTTCCTGCCATTCCTTCTTAATTTTTTCTGATATATCCGGCTGTATCTTCATAATCATATTGTAAATGATAGCTACTAAACCCTTTTGATAAGGATTAAGAGTTAGAATTCTCTCTGTAATGTCCAGTGGACATTCTTTCGAAAAAGACTTTAATTCATTATATAAAAAATTTCTAATTTGTAAGTATCTAAAAAAATGGGTTTTAGGTAAATTGTATTTGTTAGATAGCTGTTCAAAGGACATAATGTTATCATCCAAATACAGGTCACGAAAACATTTTATACCTTTTGTTTTCCATAGGAAAAAAGCCTGATCTATAAATGATGGCCGAAAGAAATAATTAGATGTTATAGGACTTGACAGTATAAACTTATTCAAGCCAAAAGATTTACGAAATTGAAACCAGATTCGTAATGTATACTTAACTATGGGATTAGTTATCTGTTTATTAATTTTGAGTAACGAAAAAGGAAGTGAAGATCCTAAGATTGAGATCAATGAGAAATCTTGCACAGATTTACATTCCAAATTTACCCATTGTGGGCCAGCTACTGTAGTCAATTCTTGTGTCCAAAATATCAAATACCGTATATTAACTGCCCAGTAGTAAAATCTTAGGTTTGGTAAAGCCAAGCCGCCCTCTTTCTTTGACTTCTGTAAATATTTTTTACCTAATCTAGGATTTTTGTTCTGCCACAAATAGGAAGATATTTTAGAGTCAACCATATCAAAAAAAGATTTAGGAATAAAAATTGGTAATGCTTGAAATAAATATAGAAATTTAGGTAATATCATCATCTTAATGGCGTTAATTCTGCCTACCAAAGACAAAGAAAGTGGGGACCATCTATTAGCAAGTTGCTTAATTTGGTCTATTAAGGGGAAAAAATTAGTTTTAAACAAATCTTTATGTTTTTTAGTAATTTTAATACCTAAATAGGTAAAATAATCTGTAACGATTCTATATGGTACATGATTATAAATTGGAATATACATATTTAATGGAAAAAGTTCACTCTTATTAAAATTCAATTTATAACCAGAAAAATTACTAAATTGAGCAAGTAAAGAAGAAATAGCAGGAATAGATTTTTCAGGATCAGATATATATAATAATAAATCGTCCGCATATAATGATACCTTATACATCGCCTCTCCACGGGTAATGCCTAAAATATTGGGTGATTCACGAATAGCTATAGCCAAAGGTTCTAAAGCAATATCAAATAATAAAGGGCTCAAAGGACAACCTTGTCTTGTACCGCGAAATAATTGAAAGAAAGGGGATTTTTGATTATTGGTAAAAACCGAAGCTAAAGGTTTATGATATATTAACTTAATCCATGATATAAATTTTGATCCAAAATTGAAATGTTGCAATGTATTAAATAAATATGACCATTCGACTCTATCAAATGCTTTTTCGGCATCCAAAGAGATAATACATTCAGGAATTTTAGATGTAGAGGTATAAGCAATATTAATTAATTTTCTAATGTTAAAAGATGAATAGCGATTTTTAATAAATCCGGTCTGATCCTCAGAAATAATCCGAGGTAATATATTTTCTAATCTAATAGCTAAAATTTTACTAAAAATCTTAAAATCCGTATTCAGCAAAGATATAGGACGATAGGATGCACATTCAGTCGGGTCTTTGGCCAAAGTAGTTGTCCTTGACATCATCAGTATTTAACCCAGTGTGGCATCAAAAGGCACAGAGTAGAAAGGAAAACTCTGTGCTAACTATTGAATGATTGAAGGTATTGAATGATCTTTATTGTCATTATACATAGGTACAATGAAACTCTGTTTGGCTTCCTCTCAGGCAATCAAACAAAGCACCAGATAAAAACAAGACAGTAATAGAAAAACGGTATTAAATAGCTAAGTAGCAGAAAATAAGTTGCAGCAGCACCAGAATATCACAGTAACACACAAAGTGCCGCTAGTGCAAGTATTCGAGTTTTTGTGTGTGCATGTGTGTGCTCACAGTTTCAGTCATTGTTCTGTGGGAGTGGTGTGATGGAGGCTACAGCTCTGGGGTAGAGCTGTCTATGTAGAGCTATCCTCAGTCTATTTGTTCTGGCTTTTAGAGTCCTGAACCTTCTGCTGGACAGCAGCGGGTCATACAGAGAGTGACCAGGGTGTGTGATGTCTCTGGTTATGCTGATTGCTTTCCTCCTGAGTCTGCTGGAATAGATGGTGTCCAGTCCTGGGAGCTCCATCCTGACAATTCGCTGGGCCGCCTTCACCACGCGATGCAGGTCTTGTTGCCCAGCAGCTGTGCAGCTAGCATACCATACTGTGGCGCTGTTGGTCAGGATGGTTTCAATTCTGTAGAAGTTAAGCAACAGCTTTTGTGGGAGTTTGGCCTGTTTCAGCTTTCTGAGGAAGAAGAGTCTTTGTTGTGCCTTTTTTTACAAGCAGCAAGGTGTTGATCTTCACAAAGATAGCTAATAGTCTCAGCTGCCAAATGATGCTGGGGATGTTATTTGAGCAATGCTGCAAATGATTTTCTTAAGAATAATACAGTCAAGAATCTAAGGCTATGTCCTAGGTCAAACCATCTTCTATTGTCTTAACAACAGCATTTCTTTCCATATGATTTACACTGTATATGGGCGGGTCCTGGAAAATGTTGAACAGAGGTTTCAATGGGTACAGATGCATAATTCACTCCAGAAAGGTGTGAAGCTCTTTGAAAAATTGAACTTGAAAGCAAGAGTACAGAACAGGATTGTTAGCAGTGCAGAGGAAAAGAGGGATCTTAGGGTCCATGTCAATGTCAAAGTTGCCATGCAAGTTGCTAGGGTGGCTAGGAAGATGAAAAGTGTGCTGCCATCATTAACTGGGTGACTGAGCATATGAACCACAAGGTAATGATGCAGGTCTACAAAACTCTGGCTATTGGAATATAGCACCCCAACATAAATCTGGATACCGTCTCGACGAGCACCTCCACTCCACCTGCAAGAAAGCACAATTTCCCGGTGGCCAACCACATGAATTCCAGTCCCCACTCCCGTTCCAACATGTTGGTCCATGGTCTACTCTATAGCCACGATGAGGTTATTCTCAGGCTGGAGAAGTAACACCTCATATTCCGTTTGGGTAGTCTTCAACTCGATTGCATGAACATCAGTTTCTCTAACTCACAGTAACTTCCCCCCTCCCCCCTCATCTGATTCCCTACTCTGGCTATCCCCTTTAACTCTTCTGTTTTCCTCACCTACCTACCTCCTCCTCCCCTTGTTTCCACTCATCCTTCCCTTTCACCTATAGTCCACTCTCCTCTCTGATCAGATTCTTTCTTCTCCAGCCCTTTGCCTTTTCTATTTATCACCTCCCAGCTTTTGTGCTGTAGTCTTAGGTAACTTTTGAACCCATAAACGTTTGTCTTGAAGACTACCGCACTGCTCACTAACACTGACACGTAACAGAAACTTAGTGATATGGCATGAAGAGCAGTAAAAGGAAAAAAGCTGCTCTTACTCCAGCGTGTCCATTACAAACAAAATGCAGCCTTCAGCATACTGATTCTCATTACTAAAGGTACAACACATCACTGAACAAAGTAGCCTTTGGTTTCCTTTCAAACCACTCTTCCTAGACCAAAAAAAACCTGAATAAATACCAGGGTAGCCCTTCAGAAAAAATACGTATCATTCAAACACTGCCAAATGCTGAAGGTCCCCTATTGTAGCTTACAAATTCTGCCAGCTCTCTGTCATCAGCTTTTGCCTTCTCCTCCTCTCCATGTCATACCTCATCACTATTCCTTTTTGACATGTAAACACCTGCTTTTCCACAACAAAACTGAGCATTATGCAAAAAATTACAAAACTTACACAGAATTTTTTCTCCAGCGCACATCATAGAGTTTCCTTGTCTGGGACAGATAGATTATATGTCTGCTTGATGATGCTCCTGAAACATGTTTCTTCAAAGGCTATTTACTGGGTGGTGTGAAGTATTAGAGCATTACCACCAGGCACAGCTCAAGGAGGTAATCCTTCTCTTTCAGCAGTCAAACATTTGACCTCACATCATACTGGATTGCTGTCATTTTTCTCTAAAAGTGTGAACACAGAAACGTCAATATGAGTAGGGCCATTCATCCCCTGCTGAAGGGACTTGAACCAAAACACTGTTTATTCCTCTCTGTAGAGACTGTCTGACCCACTGAGTTCCCCCAGGTGAGTGTGTGTCTGTGTGTTGCTCTGGACTTCCAATATTTGCAGAATCTCTTCATCCCCTAATATGTATTCTTTTATATAACTAAATTCTAACTGATCCACACTGCAACTTAATAGATCCACCTCTGTTCAATTTTCATTCACCTTCTAACCAAACAAAACTCTGTCAATCATCCATTGTATACAAGTGTAACAGATACTCATGAGATTCAATTTGGAATTCCAAATTGTGGTGAGAATGTGGAACTCACAGCCATTGGGGATCAGTGATAACAATAAAAATATAGATGCAATTAAGAACATGCTGAAGAAACACACATGGGAGAATGGAATAAGGGGCTTCAATGACAAAGTTAAATGAAAGAAGGAGGAGGCTAATTGATAAATAAACACTAATTGATACTATTTGGGCCAAATAGCCCATTCTTGTGTAATCCTTTGTGAAGAAGATTTTGCTGTTTTCATTTAGGACCAGCAGAACTTGAGACGATCTCAACCCCAAGAGACTGGATTAAAAGGAGACGGGCAGAGCACTTTATTATGATGCAACCACGGCCAAGTCTTATTCCTTAACATACATGGACATATCCTTTGCAGTAGGGATTACTTACCATATTCCTATATGTGAGATGCAGCAAGAGTAACTACAATGACTGTTGTTGTTGGCCAAGCTGACAGCTGCAAAGTATCCAGCCCAGCCTCTCCAGTACACGTACACTTTTGTTCCAGATTGTACACTTCTTCACCTGATCTTTGGAACAGATGAAGCTACTGTACATCAACACATTTCACTGAATTTCATATTGTCATAGGATCATATAGGCTCTTCCACCAAACTGGTCCATGTTGACCAAGATGCCCCATCCAACCTAGTCCCATCTTCTGGTGTTTGGCCCATAGCCTTCTAAACTTTTCCAACCCACATATCTCTCCAACTGCCTTTGGAAAGGTTGCTACTGTACCTACCTCAACCACCTCCTCTCGCAACTGAATCCACAAAGACACCACCCTTGCTGTTAAAAAGCTGCCCTTTTTAAACAGCAAGGCAAGGCCATAGACTTATTTTGGGGGACTTTGAGGTTCACGTTGCATGTGTTCCTGGATTCTGCTTACTCTTTTTTGGTTTCTGAGCAGTCTGATTGGGGCGATGAATGCAGACTGGGGTGCTTCGGCGAAGAATGGCTCCGTGGCCTGCAGGGGGCTAGCGATGCGGGGCTGAACTGAACTAAACTGAACACTACTGGACTCCTGGTTTGATGTTTGATATTCTATGTGCTGTTCACTCGCTGTTTGTTGTTTGCGCAATTTGTTCTTTTCTTTTCGTGTGTTGGGTTCTTCAACAGGTTCCATGTTGTTTCTTTGGCTGCCTGAGGGAGGATGAATCTCAGAGTTGTATACATTCTTTGATAATAAATGAACTTTGAACTTTACACTTCTAATTCCTGGTAAATCTTTCTCTTCTCTCCCCTCAAACCTATGCCCTCCAGTTCTTGATACCCCAAATTTGGAGGTGTAAGGGAAGGAGTACACTCACCCTATGTCTCTCATGATTTAATACAGGTCACTGCTCATTTTCTGATGCTCCAAGGAATAAAGTCCTAACCTATCTGAACTCCCCTAGTCAAACATCCCTTTGACTTCTGGCAGCATCTTCATAAATTTTTTCTTTATACATCTATGTTTAATAGCATGCAACCAAAACTGAACACAATATTCAGCTTGTGGTCCTACTTGTGTCCTGTGCAACAGCACCATGACCTCCTACCTTTTTATGTACAGTGCCCTGACTTATAAAGGCCAAAGTGTCATAAGCCTCCTTAAAGCTTTGAAAAACAGTGTGACTCCACTTTCAGGGAACCATGAACTTGTACTCCAAGCTCCCTTTGTTTACAACATTCCTGCTGTTCACAAGGAAGTTCAATCTTACAGTGCAACAATTCTAAAAGGATAAACTTATATGATATATGGCTTTTTGGAGAATTGTACAGCAGTACTGCAAAGGAACAGGCTCTTTGGCCCACCAAATCTGCGTCAATCAAAAAGGGACGTTTCAACAGAAAAACAACCAAGCGTAAGTTGTCAGAAACACTTTCAATAGTTGTTAAGAAACCACCCTATGGTTCAGAAACTGGATTCAATGAATGTCATAATAAAAATTTACTAACTCGTTACATTATGTGAACCAGTACACCACTGCTTCACTTCACAACATTTTAACACTGGTTAGAAGTATTTCAGTATTTATTTTTAAACAGCATTTTTCTATGATTATGTATTATGTTTACTCTGGCAATTCATCTCAATATCATGTTCCTTTCTTCCACAAAGTCTTCAAGCCAGCAAAAAAAAAAAACAGGATTTAAGTTTTGGACTCTATCTGTTCAAGGAAATAATCATAGCTTGACAGCATTTTTATAAATTAACAGACTTTGGCTAACAGAATTGCCAAGTTTTGAATGTCTGTGAACAAAGTGATCTCCACCTGCTGTATTCTGTATTTCCAAAACTTCCAATGGCCAGAAAAAAGTAGAAATGGTTCGGGTTCTTGGCTCATGCTCTCCGATGTCAACTTCAGCACTTGCGTGCAAACAGATGCAGAATAACTCTGTGGACTGATGATGATGGAAAGTTGTATGCTTCAAGTTCTACAGCAGTCCAACAAAAAAGATCAAACACCTTCTCTATGTTTAATCCTGAGCACCAGTGGAGTTGTGAAATATTTTTCTACTGAGAGCTGTTGAAATCCTTTCAAAAAAGTGAATTGTTTGCAGTATACAAGTGTTTCTTATGGCTGTTGAACAATTCTATACCAGGATTAGTAATAAACAGTTGAAAAATCATATAAATTTAATAGTGAAGAAAGCACAACAAGGCCTCTACTTCCTTAGGAGTCTGTTGAGATTCAGCATGTCATCAAATCCCTGGCAAACTTCTATAGATGTATGGTGGAAAGTGTGCTGACGGGGCTGCATTATAGCTTGGTATGGGAACACCAATGCCTTTGAAAGGAAAAGTTAGTGGATTTGGCCCAGTAGATTCAAATACAAAACCCTCCCAACCATTGAGCTCATTTACATGGAACGTTGTCGTAGAAAGGCAACATTCAAAGATCCTCACCACCCAGGCCATGCTCTTTTCTCACTGCTGCCATCAGGTAAAAGTTATAAGTGCCTCAGGACTCACACCCCAAGGTTCGAGAGTAATTAGTACCCCTCAACCATCAGGCTCTTGAACAAAAGGGGATAACTACACTCACTTATAACCATATAAGCATATAACAATTACAGCACAGAAACAGGCTATCTTGGCCCTTCTAGTCCGTGCCAAACGCTTACTCTCACCTAGTCCCACTGACCTGCACTCAGCCCATAATCCTCCATTCCCTTCCTGTCCATATACATATCCAACTTTGTTTTAAATGACAATACCGAAACTGCCTCTACCACTTCTACTGGAAGCTCATTCCACACAGCTACCACTCTCTGAGTAAAGAAATTCCCCCTTGTGTTACCCTTAAACTTCTGCCCCCTAAGTCTCAACTCATGTCCTCTTGTTTGAATCTCCCCTACTCTCAATGGAAAAAGCCTATCAACTTCAATTCTATCTCCCTCCTAATTTTAAATACCTCTATCAAGTCCCCCCTTAATCTTCTACGCTCCAAAGAATAAAGACCTAACTTGTTCAATATTTCCCTGTAACTTAGGTGCTGAAACCCAGGTAACATTCTAGTAAATCTTCTCTGTACTCTCTCTATTTTGTTGACATCTTTCCTATAATTCGGTGACCAGAACTGTACACAATACTCCAAATTTGCCCTTACCAATGCCTTGTGCAATTTTAATATTACATCCCAACTCCTATACTCAATGCTCTGATTTATAAAGGCCAACATACCAAAAGCTTTCTTCACCACCCTATCCACATGAGATTCCACCTTCAGGGAACTATGCACCATTATTCCTAGATCACTCTGTTCTACTGCATTCCTCAATGCCCTACCATTTACCATGTATGTGCTATTTGGATTATTCCTATCAAAATGTAGCACCTCACACTTATCAGCATTAAACACCAGCTGCCATCACTCAGCTCACTCTTCTAACTGGCCTAAATCTCTCTGCAAACTTTGAAAACCTACTTCATTATCCACAATGCCACCTACCTTAGTATCATCTGCATATTTACTAATCCAATTTACCACCCCATCATCCAGATCATTAATGTATATGACAAACAACATTGGACCCAGTACAGATCCCTGAGGCACACCACTAGTCACCGGCCTCCAACCTGACAAACAGTTATCCACCACTACTCTCTGGCATCTCCCATCCAGCCACTGTTGAATCCATTTTACTACTTCAATATTAATACCTAATGATTGAACCTTCCTAACTAACCTTCCGTGTGGAACCTTGTCAAAGGCCTTACTGAAGTTCATATAGACAACATCCACTGCTCTACCCTCATCAATTTTCCTCGTAACCTCTTCAAAAAATTCAATAAGATTTGTCAAACATGACCTTCCATGCACAAATCCATGTTGACTGTTCCTAATCAGACCCTGTCTATCCAGATAATTATATATACCATCTCTAAGACTACTTTCCATTAATTTATCCACCACTGACGTCAAACTGACAGGCCTATAATTGCTAGGTTTACTCTTAGAACCCTTTTTAAACAATGGAACCACATGAGCAATACACCAATCCTCCGGCACCATCCCCATTTCTAATGACATTTGAAATATTTCTGTCAGAGCCCCTGCTATTTCTACACTAACCTCCCTCAAGGTCCTAGGGAATATCCTGTCAGGACCCGGAAATTTATCCACATTTATATTCCTTAAAAGTGCCAGTACTTCCTCCTCTTTAATCATCATAGTTTCCATAACTTCCCTACTTGTTTCCCTTACCTTACACAATTCAATATCCTTCTCCTTAGTGAATACCGAAGAAAAGAAATTGTTCAAAATCTCCCCCATCTCTTTCAGCTCCACACATAGCTGTCCACTCTGATTCTCTAAGGGACCAATTTTATCCCTCACTATTCTTTTGCTATTAATATAACTGTAGAAACCCTTCAGATTTATTTTCACCTAACTTGCCAAAGCAACCTCGTATCTTCTTTTAGCTTTTCTAATTTCTTTCTTAAGATTCTTCTTACATTCTTTATATTCCTCGAGCACCTCATTTACTCCATGCGGCCTATATTTGTTGCAGATAACTCTTTTTTTCCTAACCAATTTTCCAATATCCCTTGAAAACCATGGCTCTCTCAAACTTTTAATCTTTCCTTTCAACCTAACAGGAACATAAAGATTCTGTACCCTCAGAATTTCACCTTTAAATGACCGCCATTTCTCTATTACATCCTTCCTATAAATCGAATTGTCCCAATCCACTCCTTCTAAATCCTTTTGCATCTCCTCAAAGTTAGCCTTTTTCCAATCAAAAATCTCAACCCTGGGTCCAGTCCTATCCTTCTCCATAATTATATTGAAACTAATGGCATTGTCATCACTGGACCCGAAGTGCTCCCCAACATATACCTCCGTCACCTGACCTATCTCATTCCCTAACAGAAGATCCAACACTGCCCCTTCTCTAGTTGGTACCTCTATGTATTACTGCAAAAAACTATCCTGCACACATTTTACAAACTCCAAATCATCCATCCCTTTTACAGTATGGGCTTCCCAGTCTATGTGTGGAAAATTAAAATCTCCCATAATCACAACCCTGTGCTTACTACAAATATCTGCCATCTCCTTGCAAATTTGCTCCTCCAATTCTTGCTCCCTATTAGGTGGTCTATAATACACCCCTATAAGTGTTACTACTCCTTTCCCATTCCTCAATTCCACCCAAATAGTCTCCCTAGATGAGCCCTCTAATCTATCCTGCCAGAGCACTGCTGTAATATTTTCTCTGACAAGCAACGCAACACCTCCCCCTCTTGTCCCCCTGATTCTATCACACCAGAAGCAACAAAATCCAGGAATATTCAGTTGCCAATCACACCCCTCCTGCAACCATGTTTCACTAATAGCTACAACATCATATTTCCAGGTATCAATCCACGCTCTAAGCTCATCCACCTTTCTTACAATGCTTCTAGCATTAAAATAAATGCATTTAAGAAATTCTCCACCTCTTCCTCTCTGTTTATCTCTAACAGTACAAAGAACTTTACTGTCTTCTTTTTCTTCCTTCTCTCATACATCTGTTCCTACACTCTAGTTCCCCTCCCCCCTCATATCTAGTTTAAATCCACTGGAGCCTCTCTAGCAAACCTACCTGCAAGAATATTTAAGGACTTTTATCTTGTTATTTTGTGCTCACTATTTATTCCTATTTATATATAATCTGCATTTGCAGGTTGTTTACAGTTTACAGATCCTGTTCTATAGATTTGCTAAGTATGCCCAAAGAAAAAAAATCTTAGGGTTACATGTGGTGACATGTATATACTTTGATAATAAATTTTACTTGTAACTTTTAAGTGTAAAGTTTTAGACAGGTATTGAAATTCCATTTCTGACTGAGCTATTCGGCTAACATTAATGAATGTTACATACCGATACAGAATCTAGCTGGTTGCATTAAAGTAACACAAAATGCTGCAGGAACTCAGCAGGCCAGGCAGCATCTATGGAAAAGAGTACAGTCAACAGTTCATCAAAACACTGAAAACCCACAACACAATACAGGCCCTTCAGCCCACAATGCCAAATATGTACTTACTTTAGAAATTACCCAGGGTTACCCATAGCCCTCTATTTTCCTAAGCTCCATGTACCTATCCAAGAGACTCTTAAAAGACCCAGTTGTATCTGCCTCCACCACTGTTGCCGGCAGCCCATTCCACACACTCACCACCCTCTGCGTAAAAAAACTTACCCCTGACATCTCCTCTGTACCTACTTCCAAGCACCTTAAAACTGTGCCCTCTCGTGTTAGCCATTTCAGCCCTGGGAAAAAGCCTCTGACTATCCACATGATCAATGCCTCTCATCATCTTACATACCTCTATCAGGTCAACTCTCATCCTTCATCACTCCAAGGAGAAAAGGCCAAGTTCACTCAACCTATTCTATTAAGGCATGCTCCCCGATCCAATTCTTGTAAACCTCCTCTGCACCCTTTCTATGGCTTCCACATCCTTCCTGTAGTGAGGTGACCAGAACTGAGCACAGTACTCCAAGTGAGGTCCGACCAGGGTCTTATATAGCTGTAACATTATCACTCGGCCCTTGGACTCAATCCCACAGTTAATGAAGGCAAATGTACTAACCCATCCTCCACTTCCTCATCCAGGTCATTTATAAAAATCATGAAGAGTGGGGGTTCCAGAACAGATCCCTGAGGCACACCACTGGTCACCAACCTCCAAGCAGAATATGACCTGTCTACGACCACTCTTTGCCTTCAGTGGGCAAGACAATTCTGGATCCACAAAGTAAGGTTCCCTTGGATCCCATCCCTCCTTACTTTCTCAATAAGCCTTGCATTGGGTACCTTATCAAATGCCTTGCTGAAACATCGATGGTTTACTCTTTTCCATAGATGCTGCCTGGCCTGCTGAGTTCCTCCAGCATTTTGTGTGTTGCTCAGATTTCCAGCATCTGCAGATTTTCTCTTGTTTGTGGTTGCATTGAAGTATTATTTTAACATTGTTTTAAAATAATTTTAAAAAATACATATACACTATATAACTACTATACAGATATCAACAGCACAGTACATTCTGGTCAAAGATTTAATCACTGTGACTCTTGTGGAATAACATCTTTCCTGACCAGGGAGGTCACTGTGCTTGGCAGGTGTGATCCATTAGCTGTGAAACAATCGCAGGTTCTGGGGCCTCCTCTGGGGTGTTGTAGGAGTTGACTTTTGGACTGTAGGAAGTGGTTCTAACAGCTCTGGAGTTGACTTGGGACATGTTGACATCCCAAACAGTGCATAGCAAGCTTCACTGAATGATGTGGATCATAACATGTGAGCACAGTGTCTGACGTTAATACTTTCTTTACCTTTTTGAAAGCCACCCATCACTGCCTTGCCAATTCCCATTTCCTCCCGCTCTGTTGTAATGAGTTCAAGAGATGTAGCACAGTAGTCAGGTTTGGGAGGAACCTGTTGTAGTAATTGACAAGTCCTAAGAAGGACCACAAATGTGACACATTCATTGGCATTGGGGCATCCACCACTGCTTGACTTTTTTCAGCACAGTTGTGTAATCCTTGCGTGTCGATGGTATGACCACACTAAGTGATGCTTGGTTTGAAGAATTCACACTTGTTGCGCATGCTCTGAGCCCATAAGCTTCTAATCTTTTTAACACTGTCTTGAGATTTTGAAGGTGTTCCTCATAATCCTATCTAATAACAATGATGTCATCCATGTAACATTGAGTGCCTGGGCCGCCTTGCAGCATGTGGTCCATAGCTTTTTGCCAGAGTGCAGGCGCAGTTGCTAATCCAAAAATAAGCCTATTATAACAATAAAGCCCTTTCTGAGTGTTTATGGTGAGAAAAACTTTGGACTCTTCTTCTACCTCCATCTGTAGGTAGGTTTGGGCGTGGCATTTTCATTTAACACTATTTTACCCCTGATGTTTTCCAATGCCATCCTTGAAACACTGCCAATGGCATCATTTAGTATCTTTCTTAATTCGCTTTTAGTTGACTCCATTGCAGGGGTTGTGGCATGCAAATGGTAGATGGATCTCCAATCAAGTTGCAGTTACCTCAGGCCAACCACACCCCCACAATGCTGGCTCTCTTGTTTTTACTACACACAAGTCCAATGTGGCTAGTTGGTTGTTATATTTCACTGTTACGAATGTCACTCGCACAGGAGTTATTTTTACTCCAGTGTAAGTTCTTAGTTGGATATCTACAGGCTTCAGTTGAGTATCTTTGAAATACCATTCTAATTCATTTTGTGGAATAACTGAAACAATCCAGCCATTACCAATTCCATTTTAATTAATCTGCTGTTCTTTTCTGGAGTAAGCCAGCATGCTTGTCTATTATTAGTTTTCACACTGTAAATCTCAAAGCTACCCCATCCTGTGTCACTCTCATTATCATCATATTTTTCATCAACAGCATGCAGATTAGTGTCCTTTTTGAAACTTCAAACTTGACTTTTTAGCTTCTTCCCTTCTCTGTGTAGTCCATTTATTTTTGTCTACCCGACCTGCTCTTTGTTTATTCCTACTTTATTGCATTTTCAGCAAGCTTCACTTTTAAATCTGCATTGGTCTGGTGTATGTGAAATCCTGACCCCAATGGTAACATAATTTGTACAGCCAGGCTGGCTTCTGTTTAGACATCGCAAGTTTGATCACAGTCACTTTTACTCCTGACTGCAACTTAATTGCATCTTTATCTGCTGTCTTCATTGATACAGCAATTTCAACTACTCTTTTAAATGCAAGATGTGCTTCAGTTAGAAACTATTTTTGGATGCTTTCTTGTCAAATTCCACAAACTAAATGATCTCTCATTGTATCTTTAAGCCCATTACTGAATTGACAATACTCCGACAATCTCTTCAATTCAGCTATGTATGCCAAAATGGACTCCCCTTTCTTTTGATTCCACATATGAAATCTAAAGTGTTCTGTAAACAATGGTTTTGGTTTTAAGTATTCCTGCATTACTTTCACGATATCAGCAAAGCTAATTTCAGCTGGTTTGGTTGGAGCAGTTAAACTTCTAAACAAACTGTGTGCCTTTAAACACAATGAACTCATTAAAATTGGCATTTACTTCTCATCGCCTAGACCGTTTGTTTTAAAATCCTGTTCAATTCGCTCCATATCCAATATAGTTATCTGTTGCGTAATCAAATGCATCAATCTTTCTGATATAGCCAGAAATCTTTTTATGATTATCATCACCTGGTACTCATTGTTTATGAACCTGTGAACTTGTCTGATTTCTGCCTTTTTTAAAAAAAACTTGACAGTGTCTGACCATTCCTGAAGAAGCACGTACTGTGCTGCATTATTTGTTGGACCATTTCAAAGTGCCTTTTTAAAAAAACACGATTGTCTCATTGTGCCTGAGAGGTAGGCAGTCATCTTGGATTTGCTTAGAACTTCCTCGTCACCACTGTTATGTGTTGATTCCCTCAACTTCCCCTTCTTGAAGTCCACAATCAGTTCTTAGGTCTTACTGATGTTGAGTGCAAGGTTGTTGTTGCAACACCTCTCAACCTGCTGCTCTATCTCACCCCTGAATGACTCTTCATCACCATCAACTAGTCATCAGCAAATTTATTGATGGTATTTGAGCTGTGCCTCACCACACAGTTGGGGGTGTTTAGAGAGTAGTGCAGTGGGCTAAGCACACATCCTTGAACTGTGCCAGTGTTGATCGCCTGTGTGGAGCAGATGTTACTTCCAATCCACACAGACTGTGGTCTACTACTGAGGAAGTCAACAATCCAGTTGTAGAGGGAGGTACAGAGGCTCAGATTTTGGAGCTTGTGGATTCGTACTCGGAGTATTATAGTGTTGAACTCTGAGCTGTAATCAATAAACAGCAGCCTGATGTATGTAGGTATTACTATTGTCCAGGTGATCCAAGACCAGTGGAAAGCCAGTGAGATTGCATCTGTCAAGAGAGAGACCTTTGTGACAAAAGGCAAATTGCAGCGGGTCCAGATCCTTGCTGAGGCAAGAGTTGATTCTGGACATGACTCAAAGCACTTCATCACAGTAGATGACTGTCACTGGGCAATAGTTGTTGAAGCAGCTGACCCTGCTCTTATTGGCTACTGGTATGATTGTTGCCCTTTTGAAGCAGTAGGGAACCTTCAACTGCAGCAGTGAGAGTTTGAAGATGTCCTGGAACAGTGCCACCAGTTGGTTGGCACAGACTTTCAGAGCCCTACCAGGTACACCATCAGGGCCTGACTCTTTGCGAGCGATCACAACCTTGAAAGATGTTCTGACATCAGCCTCTGAGACAGAGATCACCATATCACCGGATGCTCCAGGGATTTGCGTAGATGAAGTTTTATTCTCCCTTCCAAAGTGTGAAATGAGCTAAATAAAATAAACGACAAATGTTCACCCAAATCTTGCTAGCCAGTCAAATGGAGATAAATGAAGCCAGAGATACCTTGACAAAGAACTGCACTCATTTATTTTGGCCAACACTAACCTCTGAACCAACAGCAAAATAAACACATTAGCCAGTCATTTACCTTACTGGCAACTGATGAAGCTGCACTGCTCAAGTGATCGCTTGACAATAAAGTATACAGGGATGGGCTGCAGTATAGATTTTGCCTTCTATTCACTATTAAAGAAATAGTGCAATATGCAAAGTGGCAACTTGAAATGAATGGTACATTTATACATCATATTAAAGTGGGTCAACTGAACTAGTCATACTTTTTGAAACTCCCACACTGGTGGGCACATACTTGGAAGTTCCAAACTTCCCAATGAATCTTTGCCACTGACATTTCCCGTGTCCTCTGGTGTTGAGTTCCTTGTCCTTGGTGTTGGGGCAGCATGGTAGCTTAGCAGCCATCGCATTGTTGTACAGCGGCAACTGTAAGATCGGGGTTCGATTCCCGCTGTTGTCTGTACAGAGTTTGTTCTTTCTCCCCGTGTGTATGTGGATTTCTTCTGGGTGCTCCGGTTTCCTCCCACATTCCAAAAGGACATACAGTAAGGGTTCACGAGTTATGGTCCTGCTATGATGACACCGAAAGTGTGGCAATGCAATACTTGTAGGCTGTCCAGCACAATCCTCGCTGACTTCATTTGGCGCAAATGACACAGATCACTGTACATTTCAATGCACATGTGACAAATA
The DNA here is from genome assembly GCF_048418815.1 of Hemitrygon akajei. Lineage (NCBI taxonomy): Eukaryota > Metazoa > Chordata > Chondrichthyes > Myliobatiformes > Dasyatidae > Hemitrygon > Hemitrygon akajei. The sequence goes on along the minus strand of NC_133126.1, from coordinate 180,309,599 downwards.
AAGCCAATCTTTCTAATCTGTCAATTTTTCCATGGATGCCAGTTGGTTGAGTGCTAACTTCCTGCAGTTTTCCATCAGTTACAGAAGGTAATCAATGTGCAGTACACGTACAAGTTTAGACCTGGCACAGGTCCAGCATCTCATCTTATTTCAATACCGAGCAACAACTATGGGGATGTTAAAGATAATAACAAACATTTTTCAGTTAATTGAAATTTTAAATATACTTAATTGCTTTTGTTATCTTAGTGTTTTTTAGTTAAATTTAAATACCTCTCAATGTTTTAATTTTAGTTATAATGTCAGAGAGATTAACAACCTTTCAGGCAGTTCCCGGGCAGAGGCCATAGCTTAATCAGCTGTCAGAGGACTTCAAGGGATTTATAGCTGAGTTCATACTAGACAGACAATTCACCATCCCCAGGAAATTCCATTTCATAACATTTGTAACTTCAGGATTCTTGCTGGTATAGATTTCCACCATTCAAAGTAAAACTATGCAGTGTACCAAACAACAATGCACAGGACTAAATGGTGTGGCAGAGATGTTATGGGAGGGCTGCCATTTGTCTGATTTGTTGTTTGCGCATAGAGGCATTTGATGTTCTTGTTGCTGTTTGCAGGATATTTTTTGCACGTGGGGAGGTTGATGTTTTTCTTCGAATGGGTTCCATGGTTTTCTTTGTTTGGTGGCTCTCTGCAGAGAAGATGAATCTTGGGGTTGTATACTGCATACATACTTTGATAATAAATGTACTTTGAACTTTAATTGAGCTGGACTTGGGGGCCTTTTAAACTGTGAGGTTGGGTCATGTTGTTCTGCTTCTCACTGTCAACAAACAATAATTCAAAAATGCTCAATGTTTGAACATACATCCAGTTGCCAAGTTTTCCTCAGGTATGGGAAACCAAAATGCTGCAGGTAAAAATCAATGAACGAGAATTGAGCATCCTTGAGTCAAGTTTGGTCCCGAATCCACTGTGATTGTTTTTTTTCCATTTTAGCCTCTAGCACAATCCCAATGAATCTACTCTTGGCAGATGCATTATAACACAGCAGTACATGTTAACAATAGTGAGCAGTGTATGAATACACTTTGTTTCCTGTATCTACACGAGCTTAATAGATTATCATAGAATTGTACAACACAAAGGGAGCTCAGTCAGCCCTTGCATCAGAAGCTGCTCTTTGCAACCTAAACCAATCTGTCTCACTCTTTTCCCTCTCTTTTTATTTATTCCACTTTCCATTTATCTTTCTAATTTTAAATTGCTACTGTAATCTTTACAACTCAAGAAGATTGAAAACTATATATTCATTAGAAAGTGCAAATTATTTGAAGAACTACCAAATCTAAATTGCTGTGAGTTTAGAACCATAACCCATAGGCTTAAAATATGCCAGTTTTGCTCCCCTACAATTATATCATACAATTTGTATGCAGTGTTGGTTCATCTGAGCATCAACACAATCTCCCTGAAAATTGTACCAAGTACATTCAATCAATTCAGGAACTGGTACTTTCTTCAAGTTCAGGAAGTTTCATCCCACTTGTGTGTTAAACTTCATTTGACTTCCCTTTAAGTAATGCAAAAGAAAAGTCACACACTTTGCATCTGCTACCATTCATCAATCTCAAGTGAGGAAGTGGGGATAAGAGACATACAGAGGAGAACAATAAATACAAATCAGTAGCTTGACTTACCGATTATCCATATGATCAGGAGGTAATCAATCATCTCTAATGCAGGGCCCATTGTGTTTTTTAAGTCTTCATTGTACACTAGTGAATACAAGTTCAGTAACAGTAGAAATGTGAAATATGATGCACTGTGAATGATGAACTTCATGAATGGAGTGTGAATGACTCTTCCTACTCGAGACTTTGGTGCCAGCAGATAACAAAGGGACAGCAATGGCCACAAGGTGGCAACTGAAAGAACAGTCAGAATCTTCTTACAGGTGTGCTTCCGCCTGTAGCCTGCCATCTGCCCAAACCAGACCGTATTCAAGAACTGCTGGCAATTTGACTGAGCCACAAACTGCAGGAGATAAAATTAAAGTGGAATGCAATAACTAACTACATAGTTACATACACACATAGTAAAAAGGGCTTGATTTTTTCTGTTTTACTTATTATTTGCAGACTATTTATGTATTTGATTAGAGTTCAGTAAAAGAGACTATTTTTGGTTATTAAATGAAAGTCTCAAGGGGTTGACCAGCTTCTGGTCTATTACACAATAAATCCAATTTGATATTATTCATAGTTTCAAACAAATTCAAAACTTTAATGAGCTCTCAACAGCCTTCACTTTCTTTCATGTTAGTGTCTTTTTGTTGTTTGGCTAACATTTTTACTTTTCTGGCTTTTTATTTATCCATAACATCTACTGACCAACACATCCCACAGAGAAATGCCAGTGGCTAGTGGTCCATGTGAGCTTTTTGATAGTCACATGTGGCTTTTTCAAAAACAGAATGAAGAAAATGTAGATTGTACATGTGTGATATTTTATTTGCTGATGAAGCAATGATTGCAATGATTGCTTGAGTATGCTTCTGGGCTTGTACTGATTGAAAACAAAAAAAAATTCAAGCCCTCTTTAACAGACATGCAAATACTTGACATATTATCCTGTACATAAACTGATATTGCACCACAAACACTGATTTTTTTTATTAGTTGTACAGATTTTAGATATATCTATTTTATGCTGTCAGAACAGGCTGAGTTATAGTCAGATCATGTACCTCTTTCTGATTGTACTTAATTGCAAGTTTAAGTCGACTTAGGTTCATCCTCTCCTCAAGCAATCCTCTCTTATCGATCGGCTCATCACTCGATGTGTGATTCAGAATAACCTCCAGTTCACGGGAGTTCCGGGCCTGTGCAAGGAGATCTTTTGCAAAGGTCTTACATTGCTGTGCTAGTTCTTCGTAGTCATTCCTGAAAATGTTTAAAGGAAGCTTTTCACATTTCTTAAGTGTCAAAAGGAAAACACATGCAGTTTAGTAACTGTATCCTTGATACTTCCCAAAAGACTTCATACAATGATTTATTTAGAACTCATCAATGCGGCAGCATACAATGATTCCATAATGAATAAATGAGCAGTGGGGATGGTTTTCAAAGTTCAAAGTAAACTTATCATCAAAGTACACCATATACAACCCCAAGATTCGTTTTCTTGCAGGAATACTCGGTAAATCAACAACTATAATAGAATCAGTGAAAGATTCAACAGGGTGGACAAGCAGTGTGCAAAAGACAACAAACTGTACAAATACAAAAGAAAATAAAAATAATTAATAATAATAATAAAAAATAAATAAATAAATAAATAATCAATAAATATCAAGAGAAGAAGAGGCCTTGAAAGTGAATCCATAGGTTGTGGGAACAGTTTAGTGGTGGGGCAAGTGAAGTTATCCCCTCTGGTTCGAGAGCCTGATTGCCAAGAGGTAGCAGGTGTTTCCAAAAGAGGTGGTGTGGATCCTGAGGCTCCTGTAACTGGCAGCAGCGAGAAGAGAGCACGATCTGACTGGTGGGGTCCCCGATAATGTATGACAGTAGCGTCATCAGCAAACTTGAATGTGGCATTGGAGATGTGCTTAGCCAAACAATCATACCATAAGTGTAAAGTGGTAGAGCAGGGGACTAAGCACACAGCCTAGTGGTGCAGCTCTGCTGATGGAGATTGTGGAGGAGATGCTGTTGACACTGATAGTGTTGGTTGAGGAAGGATCTTCTACTACAAAGTTTATTCATTCATCTTCCTCAATCTAATTGTTGCTGGCAAATCCACCTCTATTTTGAAGATAGAATATTAAAACACAGTAAAGGCCCTTCAGCCTATGATGTTGTGCTGACCTTTTAACCTACTCCAGGATCAATCTAACCCTTCTCTCCTACAGAGCCCTCTATGTTTCTATCACCCATATGCCTATCTAAGGGTTTCTTAAAAGTCCCTTGACCACTGCCCTTGGCAGGGTGTTCTATGCACTCACAACTCTATAACTATTCTCTGACATCCCCCCCATATTTTCCTCCAATCACCTTAAAATGATCTCCCCTCATATTAGTCATTTCCACCCCTGGAAAAAATCTCTGACTATTCGGAAGGTAATGTCGAGCCAGTTTCTTGAATTGCTGAGTCCTTCTGGTGAAGACACTTCAGCAATGCTGATGGCCCAGAGTTTCAATAATTAAGTAACAAAAAGAACAGCAATTATCTTTCCAAGTCAGGGGGGGGGGGTGAAATTTGGACTCTCTAGTGGTAAGATGTTCTTATTCAGCTGCTTCCTTTGTCCCTCTTAGAAACAGGGCCTTCAGCCCACCAAACTGTTATCTGGACCTCATGAAATTAAGGCCCAATTCAGCCACAAGTTCACCAAAACAGATAATACCACAGGAATCATGAACTATCAGAAGTGTCATTTACTGGACATCCTTTCCAGTAAAGACTTTTGAACCATACTGTATTTGTTAATGTGGAGCCGAAAGCAAGTTTGTAAATCTGTTGGGAGCAAAGGATGTTGGGATTGGTGAGGTTGAGCATCATGGGAAGGGTGTGGGACAGGTGGCAGGGAAGGGTGGTGGTGCGGGTGCAGACACACCCAGCCCCAAGACACTAGGCAAGGTCATTTGGTTTGAAACAATTGGTTTATTTATTATTAAAGAATGTCTCTCTGATGCGTCCTGCTTCCTCCCTTTCCCTTCCCCTTTTCCAAAGCATGATTTCCCTCTCCTTGCCCCCATCCCCTTTCCCACTCTCAGTCCACAATAGAGACCCATATCAGAATCAGGTTTATTATCCCTCGCATACATCATGAGATTAGTTTTCTTGGGCAGCCTAGCTCTATGTACGTGCCTAAGCCTTTTGCACAGTATTGTACATCAGAATAAACAGCCATCAAAAACAATGGGAAGTAGAGTAGGGAGCTCTTCCACTGCTACTGTGCCATTGCTTCATAGGCAAATCAGTGCCCTCTCTGTTACATGACCAGGACAAGATCAGTGATGTGGATTTTGAGTGTATGGGGAGGAAGAAAACTAAATAAAAGACTCCGTGGCTTTCTCCAGTAGAGCAGAACTGTCGAGTATTTACGCAAGTGTGAGTGTTTTGCTGCGTGTATTGGTTCACCAAGCAACGCAGGTACATTACAGAGCAAGAGCAGATGAACCAGAGCAGTCGCAAAGCCCCGCTTTAACTAACTAGTCCCACACAACAGTGCTCTGTTGATTGCACATTTGTTGTCTAACAGTGTAGAGCACAGAACAGTACAGTACAGGTACAGACCATTCAGCCCACAATGTTGTGCTGAACCAGCTAAAAGGCAAATCAAAAGCACCCAAACACTAATCCCTCCAACCTACATTATATATCCCTCCATCCTCCTTATATCCATGTGCCTATCTAAACATCTCTTAAAAGCCTCTAATGTAATTGCCTCTAGCACCAGACCAGGCATCACCATGCAGGCATCCACCACTCTGAGTATAACAACTTACCCCTCACATACCCCTTGAACCTACCCCCTCACCTTCAGTGAATGCCCTCTGATGTTAGACATTTCAACCCTGAGAAACAGATACTCCCTTTCTGCTCTATCTATGCCTTGCATCATCTTATAAACCTCTTGCAGATCTCCCCTCAGCTTCCACTGCTACAGAAAAAGCAACTCAAGTTCATCCAGCTTCTCCTGATAGCACATGCCCTCTAAATTAGGTAGCATCCTGGTAAACCTTTTCTGCACACCTCACCTCCAAAAGCCTCAACATCTTTCCTATAGTGAGGCAACCAGAACTGCATGCAATACTCCAAATGTGGCCTACCCAGAGATTTATAAAGTTGTGTCAGAACCTCTTGACCGTTGAACTCAATGCCTCGACTAATAAAGGCAAGCACCCTACAAGCCTGTTTAACCACCTTATTGACCTGTGTAGCCACTTTCAAGGAACTATGAACTTGGATCCCAAAAAACACTGTTAAAGATCTTGCCTTTAACAGTGTGCTGTCTCCTTGCATTTGCTCTACCAAGGTGCAACACATCACATTTATCTGTGTTAAACTCCCTCTGCCATTTCTCTGTCCATATCTGCAACTGAACCATTTCGCACTGTATTCTTTTCCAGTCTTCCACACTGTCCACAACTTCACAAATCTTGGCATCATCACCCACCCACTAGATTTTTATCCAGGTCATTTAGACACATCACGGAGAGTGTAATGTTAAATTTATTGGCTCTACTATGTATGAGAAGAGCATCACATGTACCTAAACTCCACTTCCACCAGACTCAATTCCTTCAGATCGGTACTGAGTTCAAATGCCCTGAGGATGGGATCCTCCTCTGTAAGCATGATCAGCGATGGACTAGATAGGCAGCGATAGATGTCAAGGCGAAACCTGCAGAAAGAAATATCCATCCTTCATACAGTTCAGTTGTTTCCACATACATTTTTAAAAGCATTTAAAAGCAATATCATGGAATTTGGCTCAGTGTGTTCACACCAGTTGAAACAATTACTCAAACTGAGCACACATTTGCAACTTTATTTCAAGCTGAAATACACTCTACTTAAATTGCATCGTGATTTTAACTAATTGCGCTTCATTATTTCGAAGGGCAAGTCGCAGAGAGGTGGTAGACAGTAATACATGATGGTCAAATAAAACCATTTTAATCTGAAACTTCAGGATGTTAAAACAGTTAAGTTAAAGAATTTTCACTTGATTAGATAGGGAGATTATGTTCCCAAAGTCTAAATTCAAGTCCAGTGGAACTGAAGAGATCTAATTGAGCCAGATATTGTCTCCAAAGAATCTTCATTTTCTCAACTGGCACAAAATTTTAAACTTTGTGCCAAATGAAAAAGTGACGAGTCTTCTGAGACACAATTTGGCTGATATAAACTCGATGCATTGTGCATCTTTAATCCTAATAAATCAGAACAATGTAATCCACTTGATACGGGTTACAAAGCACACAGAACAGTACAGCACAGGAAAAGGCCCTTCAGCCCATGACATTGTGCTGAACTAATTAAACTATTAATTAAAAGCTTAAACAAGTCCCTCCTGCCAACATGTCCATACTCTTCCACTCTTTGCATATTTAGGAGCCCATCTAAGAGCCTCTTAAACATCTCTATAATATACTTTCTCTACCATCTCTAGCAAATTTCTTTTCAACTTACCCCCCCACCTTAAATTCATCCCCATTGATATTAGATCAGCAGTATGTATCTAATCAATGGATTAGTACTAGATTACCTCTCTCAGAGCTGAATTCTTCTAGTTGAAGTTAAAGAATTATCATTGGCAAATATGCATAGTATATTTTAGATAGGTAGTGGTTGGCACAGCATCAGTGATCACCAACCAGGGTTCAATTCCCATCGTTGTCTATAAGGAGTTTATACGTTCTCCCCATGACTACATGGGTTTCCTCCGAATGTTCCAGTTTCTTCCCACATTCCAAAGAGTATGGGTTAGGGTTAGTGAGTAGCAGGCATGCTACGTTGGTGCTTGCAGATGGTCTCCAGTACAATTATCAGACTGTGTTGATCATTGATGGAAACAACACATTTCACTATGTGTTTCAGTGTTTTGTTGTACAAGTGACAAATCAAGATAATCTTTCTTTTCTTACCTGGAGTGGCGTAGACTATCTTTCTTGTTCTTTGCATTACAGAGGGTACACTCACATCCTACAGCGTGAGGTCTCGGCAATGAGAGGTCCTGTTTCAGAAGCATAGTCAGGATCTCATAGTTGTTGCGATGAGCAGCAAGAATCACGGGAGCAACATCCATTGTGGTGGAGTATTCGGGATTCTGAATTCTCTGCATTAATTTCTGTTTAAATAAATAAAACACAAGTTTATAGGGAACAGCAATAACCACGGAGTTAAATTAATAAAGTATCTCATTGTAGCAGCATTAGAGATTTCCTTTTTAAATTTTTAATGAAGCTGCCACTGCAGTAAACGATCTATGATGGCATAATTTGCAAAGTGGGTGGGTGCTCGACAAGACTTTCATGAAGGAGTGACAGCGCAGAAGGGGTGGGGGATGTTGGAAGGGAAGGAGTAAACCAATAGAATAATCATTTATTGTGTGATTCGACAGCGTTCACTTACTTATTATCGTCATCACAGTTAATATGCAAGTTGGCGTTCGCAAGCCAACTAAATTCAGCAGCAAGACGGTTGCTTTGGAAAAGTCAATGTATGTTCATTGGGTGCAATTAATAGTAGACAATTCCTACTTAGTCAAACTTGCAAGTGGCAATAGTTCCAGCTATGTATTACTTCAAGAGTTTATGGAGTAAGGGTTCAGGCATTTGTTATAGTATTCATTGTACTAACTGTATGGTGCTGCTGTTTAATCTAAAAGAGGATTAATCAATGGACTGTGCTTGCTAATGTTACACAAAATCTACATTGATGCTTCTAGCAACCACTGGAACTGGAGCCAAATTAAATAAGTAATATTTTTCTATGAATTCTACCTCATTTTAATTAACGTTGTGCAACAAAGTGAAGTGGAAATTTCTCAATTTGCACTTCAAATGAACCCCTTCACTGTTTATGAGATAACTACTGCATGTGCAGTATCAGTTATATTGGCTCATCAGCTCAGGAGATGAACATTTTCACTTTGTAGTTTGAAGGTAGTTTAAGAATTAGCCAGGTGGAATTTTCCATGCCAAGGGATTTTTTTTCCCTAACGAAAATGTTAACCTTTAGATTTAAATTTACCAGAGACATCTGAAAAATCAAATCAGATTTATTACAAAGCAATGAGCAGCCAATTTTCTCATCTGCACAGTACTGCACAAATGTCTCAGTAACATATACATTACTAGGGTTCCTAAGACTTTTGCAACAGTATCGAATTTGGAGTGGAGAGTGAGTTCGTGAATCCGGCGAGACCAAAGGATGTTGGGAATGGTGAAGGTGGAGTGGCCAAAAGAGGGGTGTAGGACAGGTAGTGGGGGGTAGGGAGTGGCGTGTGTGCAGACATAGCCAGCCCTGTGATACCAGGCAAGGTAATTTGATTCCAAACAATTGGTTTATTGCTCATTACAGAATGTCTCTCTGATGCTTCCTGCTCCCTCCCCTCTCCCTTCCACTTTTCCCAACCATGATTCCCCTCTCCTTGCCTCCATCCCATTTTCAGTCCACAATATGACCCATATCAGGATCAAGTTTGCCATTGGTTATTTGTTTTTGTTTTGTGGCAACAGTACAGTGCGATATATAAAATTACTGCAGCTCTGTGCAAAAGTCTTAGGCACATACATGCAGCAAGGGTGCCTAAAACTTTTGCACAGTACAGTACATTGCACAATTCATATTTTTAAATGCACTGAAGCTGAAAGAGGCAGCTTATAACAGTTACAACAAGTTTATAATAACCCAGAACGGATATAATAGTAACAGTGTGTTTATGACTTACAGGACTGGGGAAAAGGCTTTAAATGGACATAAATCTTACCATTTCCTAAATGATCCACTCTATGAAAAAAGGCAATGTCAACTGTTGTGCCAATCATTTACAGGAGAATCAGCTTAAGATGGGATAGTAGAATAAGAAAGCACAAGTAACCCAGAGAACCTATTGTGCAATATCTGCCACTTAATAACATTTTCTACATCTCCTTAATCCTCTTTTCTAGGAAACTATCAATCTCAGTCTCATAAACTCACAATGATGGAGAATCACTATAATTCTGGAGGAAAAAATTCACAACATTCTGAATGAATAAATTTTCTTTAATCTCCGGCTCAAATGGTCCCACTCTTAAGTGATGATCATAGGGTAGACTTCTGATCCCAGGAATTAATACAATAGCATTCTCAATCAAGCATATCCTCTGTCAGCTCAAGAGAATCTCGGAAAAGGAGATCGAAATTGTGCACAGTATTTTAAGTGTACATAATTTCAGACAATAGAGTTAGAGTCATTCAATACAGAAGTGGTCCTATGGGCCATAAATCAACACCAACCATCACATATTCATTTACACTCATCCTACATTATCCTACATTACTCATTAGGGTGACCAAGGATGGGAGCTCAACATCCAGGGATATTCAATATTCAGGAGGGATAGACAGGAAAGAAAAGGAGGTGGGGTAGCGTTGCTGGTTAGAGAGGAGATTAACACAATAGAAAAGAAGGACATTAGCCTGGAGGATGTGGAATCAACATGGGCAGAATTGCATAACACTAAGGGGCAGAAAACGCTGGTGGGAGTTGTGTACAGGCCACCTAACAGTAGTAGTGAGGTTGGGGATGGCATTAAACAGGAAATTAGAAATGCGTGCAATAAAGGAACAACAGTTATAATGGGTGACTTCAATCTACATATAGATTGGGTGAACCAAATTGGAAAGGGTGCTGAGGAAGGAGATTTCTTGGAATATATGCGGGATGGTTTTCTGAACCAACATATCGAGGAACCAACTAGAGAGCAGGCCATTCTAGACTGGGTATTGAGCAATGAGGAAGGGTTAGTTAGCAATCTTGTCGAGCAAGGCCCCTTGGGTAAAAGTGACCATAATATGGTGGAATTCTTCATTAAGATGGAGAGTGACATAGTTAATTCAGAAACAAAGGTTCTGAACTTAAAGAAGGGTAACTTTGAAGGTATGAGACATGAATTAGCTAAGATAGACCGGCAAATGATACTTAAAGGGTTGACGGTGGATATGCAATGGCAAGCATTTAAAGATCGCATGGATGAAATACAATTGTTCATCCCAGATTGGCAAAAGAATAAACCAGGGAAGGTAGTGCACCCGTGGCTGACAAGGGAAATTAGGGATAGTATCAAGTCCAAAGAAGAAACATACAAATTAGCCAGAAAAAGTGGCACACCTGAGGCCTGGGAGCAATTCAGAGCCCAGCAGAGGAGGACAAAGGGATTAATTAGGAAAGGAAAAAAAGATTATGAGAGAAAGCTGGCAGGGAACATAAAAACTACAGTAAAAGCTTTTATAGATATGTGAAAAGAAAAAGATTGGTTAAGACAAATGTAGGTCCCTTACAGTCAGAAACAGGTGAATTGATCATGGGGAACAAGAACATGGCAGACCAATTGAATAACTACTTTGGTCTGTCTTCACTAAGGAGGACATAAATAATCTTCCAGAAATAGTAGGGGACCGAGGGTCTAGTGAGATGGAAGAACTGAGGGAAATACATGTTAGTAGGGAAGTGGTGTTAGGTAAATTGAAGAGATTAAAGGCAGATAAATCCCCAGGGCCAGATGGTCAGCATCCCAGAGTGCTTAAGGAAGTAGCCCAAGAAATAGTGGATGCATTAGTGATAATTTTTCAAAACTCCTTGGATTCTGGATTAGTTCCTGAGGATTGGAGGGTGACGAATGTAACCCTACTTTTTAAAAAAGGGAGGGAGAAACTGGGGAATTTTAGACGGTTAGCCTGACATCGGTGGTGGGGAAAATGCTAGAGTCAGTTATCAAAGATGTGATAATAGCACATTTGGAAAGCGGTGAAATCACCGGACAAAGTCAGCATGGATTTGTGAAAGGAAAATCATGTCTGACGAATCTTATAGAATTTTTTGAGGATGTAACTAGTAGAGTGGATGGGGAGAACCAGTGGATGTGGTATTTGGATTTGAATTTGGATTTTCAATAGGCTTTTGACAAGGTCCCACACAGGAGATTAGTGTGCAAACTTAAAGCACGTGGTATTGGGGGCTATGGTATTGACGTGGATAGAGAATTGATTGGCAGACAGGAAGCAAAGAGTGGGAATAAACGGGACCTTTTCAGAATGGCAGGCAGTGACTAGTGGGGTACCACAAGGCTCAGTGCTGGGACCCCAGTTGTTTACAATATATATTAATGATTTAGATGAGGGAATTAAATGCAGCATCTCCAAGTTTATGAATGACACGAAGCTGGGCGGCAGTGTTAGCTGTGAGGAGGATTCTAAGAGGATGCAGGGTGACTTGGATAGGTTAGGATAGGTGAGTGGGCAAATTCATGGCAGATGCAATTTAATGTGGATAAATGTGAGGTTATCCACTTTGGTGGCAAGAACAGGAAAACAGATTATCTGAATGGTGGCCGATTAGGAAAAGGGGAGGTGCAACGAGACCTGGGTGTCATTGTACACCAGTCATTGAAGGTGGGCATGCAGGTACATCAGGCGGTGAAGAAGGCAAATAGTATGTTGGCATTCATAGCAAGAGGATTCGAGTACAGGAGCAGGGAGGTTCTACTGCAGTTGTACAAGGCCTTGGTGAGACCACACCTGGAGTATAGTGTGCAGTTTTGGTCCCCTAATCTGAGGAAAGACATTCTTGCCATAGAGGGAGTACAAAGAAGGTTCACCAGATTGATTCCTGGGATGGCAGGACTTTCATATGAAGAAAGACTGGATCGACTGGGCTTATACTTGCTGGAATTTAGAAGTTTGAGGGGTGATCTTATTGAAACGTAGAAAATCCTAAAGGGATTGGACAGGCTAGATGCAGGAAGATTGTTCCTGATGTTGGGGAAGTCCAGAACAAGGGGTCACAGTTTAAGGATAAAGGGGAAGCCTTTTAGGACCGAGATGAGGAGAAACTTGTTCAGACAGAGAGTGGTGACTCTGTGGAATTCTCTGCCATAGGAAACAGTTGAGGCCAGTTTATTGGCTATATTTAAGAGGGAGTTAGATATGGCCCTTGTGGTTAAAGGGATTAGGGGTATGAAGAGAAGGCAGGTACAGGGTTCTGAGTTGGATGATCAGCCATGATCATACTGAATGGCGGTGCAGGCTCGAAGGGCCGAATGGCCTACTCCTGCACCTATTTTCTATGTTTACATTAAACCCTCTTCATCGTCCTCACAAACCCCTCTCTCATCAGATTGTAACACTTGCCAGCATAAATGATGGTGGCCATTTAACTTGCCAACCACGTTTTGGATGTGGGAAGAAACTGGTGCACCAAAAGGGAGCCACAGAATCACAGGGAGAATGTACAAACTCTGCAGAGACAGGAAATGAACTAGGGTGACTGGAACCATAGGGCAGAAGTTCTACTAGCTGCACTAGCATGTCACCCGGAGGCTGGAGACAGAAATATAGCATGAAATTACAGTATAACAGGGAAGAACTGTTACACTCTAACTACTATGCTACATACTATGATGCTACTTTCCATCTTAATTGCTTGCTGTACCTTCAAGTGAATTAAATGTGTTTGTACTCAAATCTTAAAGCTATTCAAAATGTCAGCATTAATTAATCATACACACTTTAATAGTTCTCCTATTCTTCTAAAAAGTTTACATTTCCTTGCATTACTTTACATTTGCCAGGTTCCAACCTTTGGATTTAACTAAACAACCACCCCAGCTAGCAGAGGTAGCATTTATTCTGTCCATTTAAGGCCTTTGTATAACTTTAAATAATCTGAGACAAAAGCACCAATTCTTGCGATATCCAAATCTAACACTGTGTTGGAAAATGCTGCATTGTTCAATGTTGGAATAAACATTTACAGAGAATCCAAAAGATTTACTCACTGCTATAGTTGGCTTGGATGACCGTCTGGGACGATGATTGAGAAGAATATCCACAGCACCAACAACCTCAGAGTTGATTGCCACTAGCAGTGCATCTGTAGTCTAGAAAAATAAATGAGAAGTCATGCAACACTACAAGATTTATATCCAAAGCCTCAAATTTTAAAAGACCATTAGCAATATAAATACTACCACCTGACAACCCCGTTCCAAGAGAACCTTTAGGATATCTAGATTCTCATTTTCAATTGCTATTGTTACTGCATTCCTCCCCAGCACATCCACGCAGTTTATATTTAGCTCACTGAACTTCTCATCAAGGAGTTTTTTGACCATGTAGTTGTCTCCTGAAATGTTCAAAACAAAAATCATTAATGAAAATGCAAAAGCCCATTGATAATTATTGTTCAACATAACATTGGGGTGACCTTTCCACACATGATATTATCTTATGACTAATTTCTTTTGTGTACATCCATAGGAAGCATCTTTGCCCACACTGTACAGTAGAAATGACAGCATAACTACTGTACAGTAGTACCAATACCAACCACCAAAAAAAAACTACCAATGCTAACCATCATTACTTTGTGAAAATACCAAGCAACCAGAGGATTTCCACATGTGTGTAGTTTACTTCAGAAATTAAAAATACCACCAGCAAGTAAATCCTCTTCCACAGACTACACCACTTCCCTCTTCATCACTGCAATCAAGGGAAATCACATGAACTTATTAATAACAAATTATATGTCACTTAATAATCAATCCTGGTAATGAATAAGTACAAATTATCAGGGTAAGAGAATTTGAAGTGAGTTTTTAAATACAGTTTGTACAGTTCCTTGTACACTGTGCTTCACTGGATTGCTTTATATTTATATTTATTGTGTTTTTTGAAGTTTTAAAAAATTGTGTTCTTTGTACTTATTGTGTTTTTTAAATGTGACATCGGGGCCAGAGTAACAATCATTTCATTCTCCTTTACAGCAGTGTTCTGCATGGAGGTCGGTGACTAATGGTGTGCCTCAGGGATCTGTTCTGGGATCCCTACTCTTTGTGATTTTTATAAATGAGCTGGATGAGGAAGTGGAGGGATGGGTTAGTAAATCAGCTGATGACACAAAGGTTGGGGATGTCGTGGCTAGTGTGGAGGGCTGTCAGAGATTACAGCGGGATATCTATAGGATTCAAAACTGGGCTGAGAAGTGGCAGATGGAGTTCAACCCAGATTAAGTGTGAGGTGGTTCATTTTGGTAGGTCAAATATGATGGCACAATATAGTATTAATGGTAAGACTCTTGTCAGTGTGGAGGATCAGTAGGATCTTGGGATCTGAGTCCATAGGACACTCAAAGCTGCTGCGCAGGTTGACTCCGTGGTTAAGAAGGCATACAGTGCATTGGCCTTCATCAACCATGGGATTGAGTTTAAGAGCCGAGAGGTAATGTTACAACTATATAGGACCCTAGTCAGACCCCACTTGGAGTACTGCGCTCAGTTCTAGTCACTGCACTACAGGAAGGATGTGGAAACTATAGAAAGGATTCAGAGGAGTGTTGCCTGGATTGGGGAGCATGCCTTATGAGAATAGGTTGAGCGAACTCAGCCTTTTCTCCTTGGAGCAGCGGAGGATGGGAGGTGACCTGATGGAGGTGTACAAGATGATGAGTGCCATTGATCATGTGAATAGTCAGAGGCTTTTTCCCCCCCCAAGGCTGAAATGGCTAACACAAGAGGGTACTGTTTCAAGGTGCTTGGAAGTAGGTACAGAGGAGGTGTCAAGGCTAAATTAGCTATCTATTTATTTATTTCCAATATTGATATTAGTTTCTACATAGAGGAATACAGAGTACAAGAAAGTGTATATAAGAGGTCAAAAAAGATATTAAAAAAGTTACATTATATCTGTTCATAATAACAATTACATTACCCTGTAGTCATATAAGTTAATCAACAGTTATATTAACTATACTAATTTATTGCAAAAGAAAAAAATCTAACCCCTACCAAGACCGAAGCTGTTCATTAAGGAGAAAAGGTAAATACCTTCTTATATGATAAAAATTAATATTAGCCAACATCTGAGTTTAATATAACGAATGGAATGCTTTGAAAATACGTAATTCAGAAAAGGTCCCCACAATGTTTGAAAGTCTTGATGAAATTCAGAAATTGAACAACGAATCTACTCAAAATCTAAAGATGACATAACGTCACATAACCATTGAGCATGAGTAGGAGGAAGAACATCTTTGCATTTAAACAGAAGTGTCCTCCTAGCTATAAGGGAGCTAAAGGCCAAAATATGTAGATCAGATGCCTCAGCTTAATATCTTGTCCTGCAACAATACCAAAAAGGGCCGTCCGAGGGTTAGGCTGAAAATTGACTTTAAAAAATAAGGATAAAGTTTGAAAAACTTCAAATATTTTTTGAAAATCGGGCAGGATCAAAACATATGAATTAATGAGGCTTCTCCATTATTACATCTGTCACAGTAGGGAGATATATCTGAGTAAAAATGAGATAGCTTATCCTTAGACATATGAGCTCTATGTACCATCTTAAATTGTATGAAGGAATGATGAGCACATAGCGATGAAGTATTAACCTGTTTAAAAATTTCATTCCAAGTTTCCTCAGATATCAATGTCTGTAAATTGTGTTCCCAAAGATTCTTAATTTTGTCTAAAGAAACATTCCTCGTTTCCAGTAACATACCACGTTTAAATAAAGTTCATCTTCAAAAATCTAAAAAGTCTGGCGGTTTAGCCTTACCTAATTTTAGGTTTTATTACTGGGCAGTTAATATACATTATGTTTTGGCTATACTATATTAATCGTGTAGATTGTCCGGTATGGGTTTCTTTAGAAGCTAACTTTGTTAATATATTTTCTATTATTACTCTTCTTGGATCCTCACTTCCCTTATCTGTAAGTAATGGATAATTTAATAGTTAAACATACTCTGAGGATCTGGATACAATTTAGAAAACACTTTGGTTTATTGAGGTTCTCCCTTTCAAGCCCCATTTATTCTAATTTTTTTAAAACCCTCCGTTATTGATTTAGTTTTTAAGGAATGGGACAGATTGGGTATTAATTGTTCTTGGGATCTGTTTGTTGGAGGAAACCTTTGTTCATTTGAGCAACTGTCGGCTAAATACAGTTTACCCAAACCTCACTTTTTAGATATTTACAAATTAGAGACTTTTTAAGATCTCAATTATGTACATTTCATATAAGCTCAGATAAGAACTTACTAGACTTAATTTTTAGTTTGACACCTTTTCATAATGGTTCAATATCTACGATTTATGGTATGTTACTGGAAACGATTTATTTAACACAGAGAGTAGTGAGTGGGTGGAATGGGTTGCCAGCAACAGTGGGGGAGGCAGATATGATAGAATCTTCTAAGAGGCTCCTGGATAGGTACATAGAGGTTAGAAAAACAGAGGGCTATGGGTAACCCTAGAATATTTCTAAAGTTGGAACATGTTCGGCACAGTATTGTGGGCCAAAGGGCCTGTATTGTGCTATAGGGTTTCTATGTTTTTAAATAACAATAAAATTCTAGAATCTTGAAATGACAATTGTTACTTAGCAAGATGGCACCAAAAACTTACCTCCATCTCTTTTGCAATTCCTCAAATTATATTTTACCTAAAGGGGTTTTTAAAATAAAAAAATGATTGAACATGCACACAGTGTGCATAAAGTGCCATTTCAGTATCTACCTCAACACCTTGTGTGCATTTTTCAGTCATATTCGGCATTCCACAAAAAAATCTCAAAAGTTATTAAAAAGCTTGCCTTTTGTTTCCTAAGTTTACCAAGAGCATGCTTCTAAAAAAATTTAATTGGATGCTAAGCCAGTTCAGTGATGATATCAATGTCATTTTTCTTTAAAAACACTTGATACAGAAATGTCAATCTCTCGGGATGAGGTTTAACTGTCAATGCTTCATGCCGTGTGCAAATTCTGGGTCATTAATTTGCATGTTGTTTGCTTGCTCCATTGACCTCTGAACAAGTACACCAGCTAAGGCAGTGACCAGTCTTAGAGGGAGGGAAGCATCAGATTTGATTAGCTGTATTTGTCACATGTACATCGAAACATACAGGGGAATGTGTCGTTTTGCAGCAACAACCTACACAGTCCAAGGATTGTGCCAGGGGCAGCTCACAAGAGTCACCATGCTTCTGGCACCAACATAGCACGCCCAAAACTCACCAACCCTAACCCTACTAGTATGTCTTTGAATGCAGAAGGAAACCAGAGCATCCGGGAACAACCCACGAGGTCACGGGAGAGCATACAAACTCCTTACAGACAGCAGCACTCGATTACCTTCACGTCAAGACATTTTGGGAAGCTTTAGCACTTTAAAAAGAGCAAAATAAATCAGTTTGTAGGAATTTTACCTAAAATATGAGGCTGAAGTATTGATTTAAAAAAACGCATAGAATTCAGGAGAGAATTAGAATTTGTGCTAAAAGAACAACATGCTTAATACCATTGTTATGGATATTTTCAATGATGGTATAGACAGTTGAGAGAGAAAAAAAAGAGAAAAAGTAGAAGAATTAGAAACAACGAAGACCTGGTCAGTATAAAGTGGGATTGTGTTAAGTGGGGTCACATTTACATTTGGTTAGTGTCAGCGTGGGAGCAGAGCTGAGACAGCTGTTCAGCTGGGGTAGCTTTACAGCCCTGGGAACATTCCACCATCCTCAAATACAGAGGGAAACAGATAAGAAGATTCTGATGTGCAGAAACATTTTAGGATACTGGGTACCTAGGGCAGTCTGGTCAATTGTACAAGATTAAACTCAGATAATTGTCAACCAGGTGATTAAGGTACTCATAAAAGCCAGCAGGACTTTGAAAGAATAAAGAAACAAGTACATATATAGAAAAGAGGTTAACCCTTTATAAATTTGCTGTAAAATATAAAGCACTATCTGGAAGGTATGCAAAGAAATGTATAAAAATGTGCACCATGAGCATTCAGATGAAGGGTCTTAACCCAAAGCATTAACCACACACTTCCTTTACACCTGCTGCCTGACCTGCTGATTTCCAACAGCAGCTTGTGTATTTTTTTAAATTCAGATACCTGCACCTGCAGTCTCTTGTATCTACCTCACAAAATGATTAGCAGCAATAACTCCAGAGATGAGCAACTGCAGAAGATCCCATGTCCCTGACTCAGAAAAGAACACAAACTGGCCAGGTTCTCCTGGAACTGTTAATACCCAACTTCAAGTAGCGAGTTTTGGAATTTGTGAAATTAACTTCAAGATTTATGTAACTAAGAGTAAGTAACAAGAGTTGGTGAGACATTTAATTATATAGTGAATCGGAATCAGGTTTAATATCACCAGCATATGACATAAAATTCACTGTTTTTGCAGCAGCAGTTCAATGCGATACATAATAATAGAAAAAACATGAATTACAATAAATGTATATAGAGCCTATTAAAAGTATTCACGCCCCCCCCCATGGAAGTTTTCATAATTTATTGTTTTACAACATTGAAGCACAATGAATTTAATCTGGCTTTTTTGACACTGATCAACAAAAAAAAAACTCATGTCTAAGTGAAAACTGACCTCTACAAAGTGATCTAAATTAATTACAAATATAAAACACAAAATTATTGACTGCACAAGTATTCACGCCCTTTATACGACATACCAAGTCATCACTGGTGCGGCCAATTGGTTTTACAAGTCAAATAATTAGTTTAAAGGATATCTGTTTTTGGAGTCCTATGTGTAGTAAAGGTATTTCAATTAATTGTAGTAAAAATACCCCTGTATCTGGAAGGTCCAACTGCTGATGAGTCAGTAACCTGGCAAAAACTACACCATGAAGACAAACAAACATTCCAAGCAACTCCATGACAAGGTTATTGAAAAGCACACATCAGGAGATGGAGACAAGAAAATTTTGTAAATCAGTGAATATTCCTTGGAATACAGATAAGTCAATCAAAAACTGAAAGAACACGGCACAGCTGCCTAGAGCAGGCCGCCCCCAAAAACTGAGCGACAGTGCAAGAACAGAACTAGCGAGGGAGGCCACCGAGAGACCCATAACAACTCTGCAGGAGTTACAAGCTTCAGTGGCTGACATGGGAGAGACTGTGCGTACAACAATTGTTGTCCAGGTGTTTCACCAGCTGCAGCTTTATGGGAGGGTGGCAAAGAGAAAGCCACTGTTGTAAAAAACTCACATAAAATCTCAGCTAGAGTTTGCCAGAACACAAGTGGGAGACTCTGGTCAGCTGGAAGAAGTTTCTATGGTCTGATCAGACTAAAACGCTAGGTTTGGCGTAAGCCAAACTCTGTACATCATCAAATACACACCATCCCTACTGTGAAGCACGGTGGTGGCTGCATCATGTTGTGGGGTTGCTTCACTGCAGCAAGGCTTGGAAAGCTTGTGAATGTTGAAGGCAAAATTAATGTGCAAGAGAACTGCGACTTGTTTTCCCAGATTTGTTTTCCAAGAAGGCAATAACCCCAAGCATAAAGCCAAAGCTACACAGAATGGCTTCAAAACAAGAAAGTTAATGTCCTGGAGTGACCAAGTCAGAGTCCAGACCTGAATCCAATTGAGAATTTGTGGCTGGACTTGAAAAGGGCTGTTCACTCACGACCTCCATGCAATCTGACAGAGCTTGAGCAGTTTTGTAAAGAAAGGTGAAAAATTGCAGTGTTCAGATGTACAAAGCTGATAGAGACATATCCACACAGACTCAAGGCTATAATTGCTGCCAAAGGTGCATCTACTAAATACTGTCTTGAAGAGGGTGAATATGTATGCAATCAATTATTTTATGTTTTATATTTGTAATTAATTTAGAATCACTTCATAGAGATGTTTCACTCTGACACAAAAGAATCTTTTTCTGTTGATCAGTGTCAAAAAAAAAGCCAAATTAAAATCCACTGTGATTCAATGTTGTAAAACAATAAAATATGAAAAATTCCAACAGGAGGTGAATGCTTTTTATATGCACTGTATGTGTATGTGTGTGTGCATTTTAATTAGTTAAATTAAATAATCAGTGCAAAAATAGAAATCAAAAGGTCATGAAGTAGTTTCCATGAGTTCATTGTCCAATCAGAAATCGGACGGCAGAGAGGAAGAAGCTGTTCCTGAATAGTTGAGTTGTTTGAAATAATTACAATTAATATAGTTTTTAGGCAAGGGCATTATCATCTGTGTTTAACTGGCAACAATGATTAATTTGAAAGTCACAAAGAGTGAATTCAATAATAGTTAAGTGACCCTCTGTGCATATCATCTTACAAATTTCAATGTCCTCACTGAAATAAAAAGAATGGTTGTCATAAAATGAAAGTATTTTGCAACATGAAATTACTCCAAAACACCCTTAAGTATCAAAATTAAGTATTAAAGATTAGTTTTATTTGTTAAAATGACAGTGAAATGCGGTGTTCACGTCAAATCAGTGAGGATGTGCAGTATGCAATTGTTACCATACTTCTGGCACCAATGCAACATACCCACAATCCACTAACATCAACCCCAACCATATGAACTTGGGAGGAAACCTCCATGGCCAGGGAGAGGACATACAAACTCCTTACAGACTGTGGCAGGAGTCAAACCCTGATCTTGCAGCTAGTGCTAAGGCCTCTCAGACAACCCTTAGTGATCAGATTATTCCAGCAGTGCAAAAGCCATTTCAGCTGCGTGCATATGAGGTAGCTTCTTTGAAGACATACGTACATGCATGATTTTACTTACAAATTGAGATTCCTGGTCCGGCCCCTTTCCATGTGTTTGTGTTTCCCTTTCTTTTATTTTAAAAGCAGATATAATCCAAAAGTCTAGTGCAATGACACCAGCAACAATTGGATAGTAGAAGGTGGAACTGCAGTAAGACAGCAACACATACTTTGTATTGTCAATACTCTCCACCTACAACTATGACATCCTGTACCAGCCTGGAAGGCTCAATGAGACCCCTGATGCCCTATCCCGGGGAACATGTGCCAGCGCGCAGCTCGACCGGCTATACGCCCTCCATGCAGATCTTTGCCACCCGGGGGTCACCCAGCTTTTCCATTTCGTGAAAGCCCGGAACCTGCCCTACTCCCTTGAGGAAATCAGGACGATGATCAGGGACTGCCAAGTCTGCGCTGAGTGCAAACCACACTTCTACCGTCCTGAAAAGGCACAACTTATCAAGGCCACCCGCCCCTTTGAGCAACTGAGTGTCGTCTTTAAGGGCCCCCTTCCCTCCACCGACCGCAATGTCTACATTCTCAACATTATCGACGAGTACTCGCAGTTCTCCTTTGCCATTCCCTGCCCCGATACCACTGCCATGTCCATCATAAAGGCCTTGCGCCAGCTCTTCCCTCTGTTCAGATATCCCTGCCATATCCACAGTGATAGAGGGTCCTCGTTTATGAGTGATGAGCTGCGCCAATACCTGCTGGCTAGGGGTATTGCTACTAGTAGGACCACGAGCTATAATCCCCGGGGGAATGGACAGGTGGAGAGGGAGAATGCCACGGTGTGGAAGGTCACACTCTTAGCCCTTAGGTCAAAGGGATTGCCGGTCTCTCACTGGCAGGAGGTCCTCCCCGAGGCACTCCACTCCATCCGATCCCTGTTATGCACGTCCACCAATGCCACCCCTCATGAGCACCTCTTTTCTTTTCCCAGGAAGTCTGCCACTGGGACCACCCTATCGGCTTGGTTGACGTCCCCAGGGCCAGTGCTGCTCCGGAAACATGCGCAGAGCAATAAATACTCCCCAATGGTCGAGAGGGTTCACCTACTTTATGCGAATCCCCAGTATGCCTACATGGTCTTACCTGATGGGTGGGAGGACACGGTCTCCGTATGTGACCTAGCACCCGCAGGAGCACCAGACCCCTACCCCAAACACTCCACGGTGACTATGAACCCTGTACCCACTGATGTATATACCCACGAGACACCGCGCACACCAAGCCCTACACAGACACCTCACGACACTCCCATACCGGGCGCCACGCACACACGAGGGGTTACTGATGCCTAACGGGCTGGCACCTCAAGTCAGACTGGAGCCAGCACAACCACTGTCTCCGGTGCAATCACCACCGGTGCTACGTAGATCGCAGTGACAGACTCGACCACCTGATAGACTTGACCTGTAAATATACTTGTCAGAAACTTCACCTTGTGGGGACTCTCTTTTAAAAATTGCCCCGCTGTTGGTTGCTAAACATGAACGCAACTGAGTGCTGGTCGGTCAGCAAGGTGAACTTTTTGCCAGCGAGATAGTGCCTCCAGTGCCTAATAGCTTCCACTTTGGCCTGGGCTTCTTTCTCCACCGCAGAGTGCCGAATTTCAGGGCCTTGAAGGGTACGAGAAAAGAATGCTAGTGGTCTTCCTGCCTGATTGAAGGTAGCAGCCAGCGCAAAGTCAGAGGCATCATTCTCTACTTGGAAGGGAGTGGTCTCGTACACCGCATGCATTGCTGCTTTGGCAATGTCCCCTTTAATGCAGCTGAAGGCCGTGTGGGCCTCGGCTGAGAGGGGAAATGTGGTGGAGTTGACCGGGGGGGCAGGCCTTGTCTGCGTAGTGAGGGACCCATTGGGCGTAATAGGAAAAGAAGCCCAGGCACCGTTTGAGGGCTCTGAGGGTGTTGGGAAGAAGGAGTTCCAAATGGGGGCGGATATGGTCAGGGTCAGGGCCAATGGCTCTGTTCTCCATGACATACCCAAGGATAGCAAGTCGGGTGGTTCCGAACACACACTTGTCCCTGTTACAGGTAAGGTTAAAAGCTTTGGCCACTTGGAAAAAGTGTTGGAGTTTGGTGTTGTGATCCTGCCAGTCGTGACCACAGATGGTGATGTTATCCAGATATGGGAACGTGGCCTTCAGCTGGCACTGGTCCACCATCCGGTCCATTTCCCTCTGGAAGACAGAGACACCATTCGTGTCACCGAAGGGGACGCGCAGGAAGTGATAAAGCCTGCCGCCCGCCTCGAAGGCGGTGTAGGGGCGGTCCTCCGGGCAGATGGGGAGCTGATGGTAAGCGGATTTTAGGTCTATGGTCGAGTACACCTTGTACTGAGCTATCTGACTGACCATAACCGCGATGCGGGGTAGGGGGTACGCGTCAAGCTGCTTGAACCTATTGTTGGTCTGGCTATAGTCTACGACCATCCTATTTTTCTGCCTGGTCCGAACAACAACCACCTGGGCCCTCCAAGGATTTGTGCTTGGCTCAATGATCCCCTCCCTGAGCAGCCACTGCACCTCCGACTGAATGAAGGCCCTGTCCCCCGCGCTGTACCTCCTGCTTTTAGTTGCCACAGGTTTACAGTCGGGGGTCAGGTTGGCGAACAGCGGTGGGGGACGGATCTTGAGGGTGGAGAGGCCGCAAGTGATGTCCGTAGCGCGGCTGTTGACATGGTGTTGGGTGGGATGTGCGGGTCGGTGTGTGTGTGCGATCAGTAGCGGGGTATGTGATGAATTCCCACAGAACTGGGGATTCCTGACAGTGAGCGGTGGGAGGGGCCCGTCATACTCCATTGTCACACTTTTCAGGTGGCTCTGGAAGTCGAGCCCCCATAGCACAGGGGCACACAGTTGAGGCATGACCAGTAAGACAAAGTTCCAATATTCTGTGCCCTGCACCACTAGTGTCGCTACACAACCCCCGCAGATATCTGTTATATGTGACCCAGAAGCCATGGCGACCCTCTAGCTTACCGGCCATGTCACGAGTCTGCAGCGTTGCACCGTGTCCGGGTGAATAAAACTCTCAGTGCTGCCCGTGTCAAACAGGCAGCTATTCCTGCACCCCTCCACCAGGATGCCCATCATTGACCTTGTGAGCTGGTGTGGAGCGCTTTGGTCAAGGGTCTTGGAGGCCAGAGTTGAATCACCATCTTGGTCCGGCGCGGTGGGGTGCCCAGTAAGCACCCGTGGGTCGTAGATGGTCCAAGATGGCCGCCCCATGCCTCGCACATGGCAGGCAGGCAAGATGGCCGCCCCCATGCCTCACACGCAGCGCTGCTTGACCCCGCTCGCAGTTTGGACTTACAGGCCTTGGCGAAGTGGCCCTTCTTTCCACAGCTGGAGCAGGTAGCTTCTCGGGCCAGGCAGCATTTTCGGGGGTGCTTCTCGAGTCCGCAGAAGTAAGACTGTGCGGACTTGCTACTGGCAGCTGCCGTGGTCGACTTGCCGGCGGGTTGTGGGGTCTGCAGCGTCCATGAGGCCAGCGGGAGATCGCGCGCCTGGAGAGCGTCAGCATTGTGCAGAGCGGCCTCCAGCGTGTTGGACAGCTCAATCGCCGAACGTAAGGTAAGATCGGTGTGTTCCAGCAGCCGCTGGCGCACGTACACTGATTCCCGTAACGAAGGCGTCTCTTACTAGGAGCTCCGCATGCTGTTCCGCCGTCAGCCCCCTGCAGTCGCAGGCCCGCACGAGTGTCTGTAGGGCCCGGACAAACTCAGCACTCGACTCTCCTGCCCGCTGCCGCCGTGTCACTAGGCGATGTCTTGCGCAGACGGAGTTCAATGGCCGCAGGTACTGTCTTTTGAGGGCGTCCATCGCGCCCTGGTAGCTCGGTTGGTCCCTGATCATAGAGTAGACCCGTGGACTGACGCTGGAAAGGAGAACTCTGTACATCGTGGCAGGCTCGGTCACTTGAATCTCCTCCAGGTACGATTCGAAGCATGCTAGCCAGAGTTCGAAAGCGTTGCCGGCTTCCTGAGATTGAGGGTTGAGATCCAATCTGTCAGGTCATAAAATGCTCTCCATGTTTTAAAATCGCTGTTAATAAAATTGGTACACCATCAATAACTCTAGGAGACTGGAAGTGAACAATAGGCTTTTATTAACAGCGAAAAGGGAGCACGACCAGTTGAAGACTGAGGGAGGAGCAGTGCCCCAATCACCTTTATACAGGGGTCTGTGGGAGGAGCCACAGGAGCAGTCAGCAGAGGGGCGTGTCCAGACAGGTATACATAGTTTACCACAAATACAGCACAAAAAAATTCTGAAAAGTTCAAGTTCAAAGATCAAACTAAACTTATCACTGTACGGATACGTCACTGAGATTCATTTTCGGGCAGGCATTCACAGTAGATACTAAGAAATACAATGCAATCAATTAAAGTCTACACACAAAGACAGGCAAACAACCAATACGCGAAAGACAAACTGCACAAATACAAAAAAAGTAATAATAATAACTAATACTGAAAACACGAGTTGCAAAATCCTTGAAAGTAAGCCCATAGATTATGGGATCAGCTCCAAAAATGCAAATGCAGACATGATAAGCATTCCCAAGAATCACTGCACTGTCTTCCCTTTATAATTGTAATAAAATCTATTCATGCAACAGTTGGAAACTCTGATAGGACATTATTAATGAGAAAAATAAATAGACACTGGAAATCTGAAAGTGCCAATTGGAATAGAGAAATAGCACAATGGTTTCAGGTTGATGGCCTTTCACCAGACATGGCAGGTATCAATATGGCTTAAACTACACAGCAGGGGAAGAGGTAGAGGGAACATTAAATATAAAAAATTCACCACAGGAAGAGACCTTTTCACTCTCACTATGTGTGTTTTGACAATGCCAAATCCCATCTCCATCTGCATTAATCCCATCTGCCTGCACATGGTCTGTGTCTTTCTATTCCCTGCCTGTCCAACTGCCTATCTCAAGTGTTGCTTAAACAGTGCTCTCATATCTGCTTCATACCCAGCAGCAGCTCATTCTCAGCACCTACCATTCTCGGTGCGAGAAAATCTCCTTTAAACTGCTCCCCTTAAACCAATGCTCGCTAGTGCATGACATTTCCACCCTGAGAAAAAGACCATGACTATGTGAAGGGAATGCCTGTGATCAGCTGGAGAATGAATGATATAAGTGGTGGTGAGAGGAGGATGGTGAACACTTGATAAACATTTCTAATCCGCACAATTTGCACAGCTGGGTAGTCTGTCAGCAAGTCAGTAAAATGGAAACAGTAATGTCAGGGAGATGAAGCAGGTACACTCGCTGTTAGTGATCGACAAATAAGGAGATACAAGCAATAATTAATGGACAGTGAGGAAATGAGAAAATAATTTATCACTTTGAAATGTTTAAAACAAGCCTTTATCAGGTCTGTGAGGATTTCAAAATGTACCATCCAATGTCACATGTTCTCACAACCACGCTGGCGCCAAGCTGGTGTGAGACAGTTCCAGTGTAAACATCGCACTGCTCTTGGATTGTAAACAATCTTTTGCTGCTTCATGTGCCAATAACGATAATCGTTATGTATCTTTTCATCATGAGTAAAGTTTTTAAAAAAAATCAGGGGGAGGCCACTGCATGCCACCTATCAACAAATTTTTTTGCTCGCCATCTTGGGCACACATGGCAGACGTTTGCCACTCCTGCCTTAGACACCTCCTGTACGTCATAAAAGTGGCCACTCACTGCATGTTCATAGTCTTCTGCTGCTGTCGCCCACTACTTCAAGGTATGATGTGTTATGCATTCAGAGATGCTCTTCTGCACAGCACTCTTGTAATACATGGTTATTGAAGTTACTGTCACCTTCCCGTCAGCTTGAATCAGTCTGACCATTGTCCTCTGACCTCTCTCACTAACAAGGCATTTTCAACCAGAGAACTGCCGTTCACTGGATTTTTTTTTTGTTTTTTCACACCATTTGCTGTAAACTCTAGGGAAGGAGTTCCCAACTTATTTTTAATCCCTCAGACCAATACCATTAAGCAAGGCGTCTGTGGACCCCTAGTTGGGAACCCCTGCTCTGGAGACTGTTGTGTGTGAAAACCCCAGATCGTAGCTTCTGCGATTCCCAAACCATCCTGTCTGGCACCAACAATAACTCCACAGTCCAAGTCACTTTGATCACATTTCATTCCTGTTCAGATGTTTGGTCTGAACATCAACTGAACCTCCTGACCATGTCTGCAGGCTTTTAAGTGCTCAAAGTGGCCACTGAGTGTCTATCGCTGTTCCTTCACCCACAATCTCTAACCAGAGTCTCTGATCACACAACTCAGCAAGTGTCAACCCAAGACCTCCTGGTCTGGTCACCCTTACCCTCCTGAAGCTGCTATTGTTGTCTCCAATATCGAAGACAATGCTCCTCGCAATGAGGCCGAACAGCTCCAACAGTCACAATACCGGCAAAAATATGTTAAGGTCAGAAACTGTACAACATCCCGATAGTTTTAGTGCAGCCCAACATGCCAAAGTGGTGACCTATAAAAAGCATTCTCCAATATCTAAGCCATTAACCACTCTCCCCCTACAGCAGATAATCACATTTCCATTTTCTCTTTTTTTATTTCAGATTTCCAGGACTCCCAGTTTTGTCCACATTTTAATTGTTAAAAGCTACATAAATGGGAAAGCAAATTTACAATCCTTATAAAAATAAGACTATGTGTAATTCACTCTGTTAAATTGTCATATTCAGTGCATTTTGACACATCAGATAGTCATCATTTAATGCTATCCTTGTGAAATTAAATCTGGCAGCTATCAATGGCAATTTTGAAAAAGATAATTCCCTTGTTTCAGATTAGTTCAGCTAATTCATGATGCCTTCTGAATCTTTCATGAGTATTGCTTTCTCAATATTCACTGAAATCCATCAGATACCCTACACTGTTTAGAACAGGGGTTCCCAACCTTTTTATGCTATATCAAGCTAGGGGTCCCCAGGTTGGGAATCCCTGGTTTAGAAATATCTCAAGTTTGCTGTAGTGTATGTACACCATCAACAATGTACCGCTGTTGATTAAAACTTATTTTTGAGACAACTATTTGAAATATTACAGAATCGCATTTTGCTGCTGGCAGCACACACACACTGGAATTCAGTTCTGGTAGTCAAAGGATTCCAGATCCTTGCACACTATATGTAGCATTAACAAACTATCAGAGACTGCAATAAGTCATTAAGGGAGGATGTGGAGTTTCAAAGCAAATGCAAGTTTTCTCCATTGCTAATTTTCCATTGATCAAAAAGTTGCAAAGACAAAAGCTAACATTCCACAGCCCCGTTGACTGATGAGCCAATGAAATAACATCTGCCGTATGCAAATGAATATGAATTGAGAACATAGCCAGGATTATGCCACTTCGTTGAGGCAGAAGACAGTTGTCAAATAGTTTCAAACTAGCTTTAGATGTGTGCACCTGTGTGGCTGTTAGGCTACACTATGCTTAGAAGCAAAGTTTTAAAATAGCGTTAGTTGCATGTGCTTGTATTCAAAAATCAGCAATTTTTGTAACTGATAGCAGTAAGACGATTCAGACATTTTGGTCAGACTGAATGAGACATTTTGCTCACTGTGGTTTCAAGCATTCAGGCTTGGGAGTGCAAATAAAAAGATTTCACCACTGCAACAAGTTAGAAACTACAAAGAATTTGAAGCTATCAACTATCACCAATCATCTTAAATTTTCATTTCAGTTACAAAGGGGATAAAGATTTGGAGGATGCAATCATCAACAGTGTTGTATGAGACAATCCATTAACTGCATGAGGTGTTGGCACTGAACTTGTTCCTTTACAGTCAAAAGAAGATTACACAGATGATTTCCTCTGTCGATAAGTATATGGAACTAATACAGTTTTATAGAATTGCAATATTATTGGTAATGTTTTAATTTGTCGTGTACTTCACTTAAAGATGTAATTTGTTATTCAGTTTGTTTTTTAAAATACATTTTTAACTATTTCCATGCAGTTCAGTTAATTGGACCAAAATGCACTGGTCCCAAAGAGTCCCATTAGAAAGAAAACAAAAAAGGAAAATATAGTGCCGTAGTGTACTTGGGTACATTGTCCATTCAGAAATCTGATGGCGAAGGAAAGACACTGTTTGTGAAATGTGAGCATGTGTCTTAAGGCTCCTGTACCTCCTTGATGGTAGCAATGAGAGGAGAACACGTCATGTCCAAGATGATGGGGGTCCTTAATGATGGATGCTGCCACTCTGAGCCATTGCCTTTTGAAGATGTCCTTGATGCTGGGGAGGCGAGTGCCCATGATGGAGCTGGCTGAGTTTACAACTTTCCACAGCATTTTCCAATCCAGTCCAGTGGCTCCTCTATACCAGATGGTGGGATACCAAACAAGTTAGAATGCGCTCCAAGGAACATCTGTTCAAATTTGCAAGCATCATTGTGCATGCCAACCCTCTCCAAATTCCTAATGCAATATATTCGCTGTCATGCCTTCTTTGTAATTGCATCAATATGTTGGACCCAGGATAGACCTTCAGAAATGTTGACAGTCAGGAACTTGAAACTGCTCACCTTTACCATTGCTGATCCCTTGATGAAGAGTGGTGTGTGTTCCCTCAACTTCCTGAAGTGCACAATCAATCCCTTGGTCTTACTAACAATGAATGCAAGGTCATTGTTGTGACACCCCTCAACCAGCTGATCTACTTCACTCCTGTATGCCTCCTTGTCACCATCTGAAATTCTGCCAACAATAGTTGTGTCATCAACAAATTTATAGATGGCGTTTGAGATGTGCCTAACCACATACTCATTAGTATACAGAGAGTACAGCAGTGGGCTTATCATGCATCCTTGAGGTGCACCAGTGTTGATTGTCAGTGAGAAAGAGACATTATTTCTGAACCACACTGACTGTGGTTTCCTGATGAAGAAGTCTAGGATCTGGTTGCAGAGGAAGGTACAGAGGCCCAGGTTTTGGAGCTTGTTAATTAGAACTGAGGGCATACTTATGATGAACACTGAGCTGTAATCAGTAAACAGCAGCCTGATGTAGGTATTGCGATTGTATAGGTGGTCCAAGGCCGAGTGGAGAACCAGTAAGATTGCAGATACTGAAGAACATTGTGGCAATAGGCAAATTACAGTGGGTCTAGGTCCTTGCTTAGGCACGAGTTGATTTGAGATGACCAACTTCTGCAAGCACTTCACCGCAATAAATGTGAGCGCAAATTGAGTGATAGTCATTGAGGCAGCTCACCCTACTCTTCCTGTGTTCTGTTATGATTGCCAACCTTTTTGATTGAGGTAGGAAACTCCGACAGCTGCAGTGAGAGACTGAAGATGTCCTTGAGCAACCACAATCAAACCTTGGCACAGGTTTTCAGTGTCCCACCAGATACACCACTGGCGACTGACACCTTGCGAGGGTTCACCCTCTTGAAAGATGTCCTGATGTCGGCCACCGAGACTGAGATCACAGGATTACCAGGTGTTGCAAGGATTCGTGCAGGTGTAGTTTTATTCTCCCTTCCAAAGCGTACATAAAAGGCGCTGAGCTCATCTGGGTGTGAAGCATCACAGCCATTCATTATGTTAGGTTTCACCCTGTAAGAAGTAATGGCCTGCAAGCCCTGTCAGAGCTGACGTGCATCCAAATTCATCACTAAATTCAGTCAGTTTTGTTTTTTTTTACTCAAAGTTATTCCTGGACTTCTTGTATAGTTCTGGACCACTGATCTTTAATGCCTCAGATCTAGTCCTCAGTAGATAGCAAATCTATTGGTTCATCCACAAACAAGAGAAAATATGCAGATGCTGGAAATCCATGTAACACATACAAAACGCTGGAGGAATTCAGCAGGCCAGGCAACATCTATGGAAAACATGTACTCTTTACCACAGATGCTGCCTGGCCTGCTGAGTTCCTTGAGCATTTTGTGCGTATCTCCTGGTTCATCCATTGCTTTTGGTTTGGGTATGTCTGGTGTGTTCTCAAAGGCCCTCACTTATCTATATAGGCCTTGAAGTCAGTGAGAACTGTGGCATATTCATTCAGATTGGAAGACAAGTCCCTGAATATTGTCTAGCCTGCTGACTCAAAAGCAGTTCTGTAAGCTCCACTTGACCATATGTCCTCACCACTGATGCTGCAGTCTTTAGACTCTGCCTGTGCACTAGGAGTAGAGTGCAACCGGGAGTCTTGCCTCTGCTCAATCATATTCACCTTTCCAACCTCTCTCATTTCCGTTAACTCTCAAATAACCCTTTCACTCCCCCCACTATCTCAATAGCTCTCAAACACAATCCCCAACTCAAACCCTACCGCTCTCCATCTACCAACCCCTCTCCGCCCCTTTACCCAGCTCTCCAAGCGGTTGATACCCCAGACCCCCTCGTTCCCAACCGTCATCCCTGTCACCCGCACCTCCCACTCCCACCCCTTGCCCGGACAGCAGTACAATGACCTTTCTCGCACGCCAGCAGGAAGAGCTTCTCATCCATGGTTGTCTCCTCCTTGACTTCGCGCACGTCTTTTAAGGTGAGGAATCTGTGGGGGGGGGAGGAGGAGGAGGAGGAGGCGGCGGCGGCCTCGGTACGCCGGTACAGGTTGGCCATGGCGAGCGGAGCCGCCGGCTCACAGCGGCAGGAAACGGGCGAGCCGCCGGGCGGAGCGCGGCATTTTGACACGGCCGCCGGCACTGCGGCGGCACCGCTCCCGGCCCTTGCACCTGACACCCTGCCTCTGCACTGTTCGCATTCAGCGCCCTTCAGTCCTTCGGCTCAGTCGCAGCAGCGAAACAGCGCGAGTACAATTCTTCCCTTATCAGACCAAACGGTGACGGATTCACTGCATTGTGCGCATGAGCATTATGACCACCCTGCCTCCTGTCGCTAGATTTCTTTTCATCTCTTATTTTATCTTTACGTTTCTTCATTTCTTCTTTCTTTACCTTAATCATACCTCTCTTTATTATCTTTTCCCCTCCCTCTTCTCTCTTTCACCGTATTATTTCTCTCTGCTTTTCTTGCACGTTCTTTTTTTCCGCCTCTTTATTTCTCCCCAGACTTTATTCTGTCCCTCCCTCACTCACTGTGTTCTTATTTTTCTCCGCATTCTTTCTCTCTTATTTATTCCTTCCTCATCTATGCATCAAAATTCTACCGACACCCCAAAGATTTGGCTGGAATTACTGAAATAGTCAAACTGTTCCCATCATTGTTGCCTTCAATCAGGAATGAACCCTTCATTTCCTTTAAATCCTCGGCACATCCTTCACCCCATCATGTTGGCATGAAGAAAACATCTTGAAATGGGGGCACTAGAGTTGGGGAATCTGAGCCAAAGTCAGGCTTATTATCTCCAATATATGTCATGAAATACTTTGCTTTGTGCCAGTGCAACACATAAATTGTATTAAGAAATACATATATAAAGATAAATAGGTAATACAAAAAGAGAGAAACTAGCGATAAACAAATTCGTAAAACCGTGATTCCCAGATTTAAAAGTGGGCAAGTGTGAGATCATCAGATTCAAGAAGATATTACAGAATACTTTTCAAGTGGTGAGAACACAGTAAAAGTGGAAGGATCAATAATATGTAAAGGACATATTATTAGGAGTTGGATTGTGACCAATAAATGAACAGGATTCACTAGAAAGGGCAAATAAGAATAAGGTAGGGGCAAGCGGAGTGGCCATTGTTTAAGTGGGCCAGTGTTGGAGTGACTGGCTCATCAGACTTGGGTGAGATAAGTATCAGGTAGGTTTTTCTCTTCTTTATTAGTCTTCCTTCCCTGTCCATTAGAGCACAATTAGTGCAGTGAGAATGGCTCCGGGGCAGTGTTTTGTTCTGTATGTATGTGACAAGGAAGCAGGTTCATGGGTTTGGTAAGTGAGACAGAAGACAATGATTAAAATAAGCACATTAATCATTTATTTACTTATTTACAGGCTAACAGTACAACATTTGATCAAATATCTACACCATTCTAAGTTTCACAAACTATGATACTAAACACTCGGTAATACTTCAGACTCAAGAGGTACTTCATAAAGCTTCACCTAGTGACACAACCACAAAACCAAACTTTCAACAAACAGATATTTAACTAAGAATGCACATGGACCCTCCTATATCTGTGGCAGACTTCCCCAGTGGTTCTCCGGCACTGGTTGCAGTTGAAATGTGAAGGTGAGTGCCCCAAAGACACGAGAAAGCCCCTGAGATGCCAGAAACCGAACTCCGGTGCCGTAGCACACAAGGCAACCAATGGGAAAGAGCAGCTGCATCCTTCAGATGGACCATTCTATGACTGGCATGGTAGAAATGGCTTTTGACTGACAAGTAAATTAACCTTTTACGTCACAGTGAGAGATGTGGGAATTCTGGGAGATCTCCAGTCTCCTGGATAACCACATTTGCACCAAGCTGCAGCTCCTCAGAGAATGTGTTAAGGAACTGGAGCTGCAGCTTGATGACCTTCAGCTCAAACAGGAGACTGAGGAAGTGATAGATAGGAGCTACAGTCAGGTAGTCACCCCTAGGCTGCAAGAAGCAGGTAACTGGGTGACAGTCAGGAGAAGTAAGGAAATGAGCTGTCAGCGCAGAGTACCCCTGTGGCCGTTCCCCTCAGTAATAAGTATATCACTTTGGTTGCTGTTGAGGGGAATGACCAACTGGGGGGGGAGCTGCAGCGACCAAGTCTCTAGCATTGAAGCTCAGAAGACAAACAGAGGTGCAGAGGACTGCAGTGGTGATAGCAGATTCCATAGTAAGAGGAATAGAGATGAGATTCTGTGGGCATGATCAAGACACCTGGATTGTATGTTGCTTCCCAGGTGCCAAGGCTGGGGATGTCTCAGATCAGGTTCACGGCAATCTAAAGGGGGAAGGAGAGCAGCCAGAAGTCTTGGTACACATTGGCACCAATGACATGGGAAAGAAAGGTGAGGAGAGCTGAATAGAGATTTTAGGGATCAAGGTAGGAAACTGAAAGACAGGACCTCCAGGGTAGTAATTTCTGGATTGCTGCCTGTGTCATATGCCATTGAGGGCAAGAATAGGATGATTTGGCAGATGAATGTGTGGCTGAGGAAATGGTGCAGGGGGCAGGGGTTCAGATTTATGGATCATCGGTATCTCTTCTGGGGAAGGTAGGACCGGTAGAAAAGGGACGGGTAATACCTGAACCTGAGGAGTCCAATATGCTTGTGGGCAGGTGTGCTAGAGCTGTTTGGGAGGGTTTAAGCTAATATGGCAGAGGAATGGGAACTAGAGTGATAATGCTGAGGATGAGGTAGTTGGTTTACAAATAGAGGCTGCATGTAGTGAGATTACTAGCAAGGACAGTCTGATGATAGAGCAAAATTTCAGTCAACAGGATGAGTTGAAATGTAAAAGGCAGACAAAATTGAATAGGGTGAATACAGGACTGAAGGTGTTATATTTGAATGCTCACAATATATGGAATAAGGTAGGTGAACTTGTAGCACAGTTACAGATTGGTTTGAATGACATTGTAAGCATCACTGAATTGTGGCTGAAAGAAGATTATAGCTGGGACCTTAAAGTCCAAGGATACACATTCTATTGAAAGGACAGACAGGTAGGCAGAGAGAGTCGTGTGGCTCTGTTGATCAAAAAAATGAAATCAAATCATTAGAAAGAGGTGACATAAGATCAGAAGGTATAGAATCTTTGTATGTAGAGTTAAGGAACTGCAAAGGTAAAAAGACTTGACGCGTGTTATATACAGAGCCCCAAACAGTGGTAAAGATACAGTCTACAGATTACAATGGGAGATATGGTTGTCATGGAGGATTTCAATATGCAGGTAGATTGGGAAAATCAGGTTCATGCTGGAACCCAAGAGGGGGAGTTTGCAGAATGTTTACAAATTGGCTTTTTAGAGCAGCTCATGGGTGAGCCCACTAGGGGATTTGGAATTCTGGATTGGGTGTTGTGCAATGAACCAGAATTGATTAGAGACCATAAGGTAAAGGAACCCCCTAGGAGCCAGAGATCATAATATGATAGAATTCAATCTGCATTTTGAGGAGGAGAAGCTAAAGTCAGATGTATCAGCAGAACAGTGGAGTAAAGGAAATTACAGAGGCATGAGAGAGGACCCAGCCAAAATTGATTGGAAAGGAAAACTAACCAGGATGACGGCAGAGCAGCATTTGCTAGAATTTCTGAGGAGCAATTCAGAAGGAACAGGATAGATACATCCCAAAGAAGTATTCTAAAGACAGGATGACACAAACGTGACTGGCAAGAGAAGTCAAAGCCAGCATAAAAGCCAAAGAAAGGGCATATAATAGAGCAAAAATTAGTGGGAAGTTAGAGGATTGGTAAGTTTTTAAAAATCAACAGAAGGCCACTAAAAATGTCATAAAGAAGGAAAACGTGGAATACAAAGGTAAGCTAGCCAATAATATTAAAGAGGATACCAGAAGTTTCTTCAGATATATTAAGTGCAGGAGAGGCGAGAGTAGATATAAGACTGCTGAAGAGGTAGTAATGGGGGATAAGGAAATGGCAGATGAAGGTCAGGTATTTTTGAGGAAGCAGAAAGGCTACAGAGGACTTAAACATATTAGGAGAATGGGCGAAGAAGCGACAGATGGAATATGGTGTCGGAAAGTGTATGGTCATGCACTTTGGTAGAAGAAATTAAAGTTTTTGGTAAAAGAAATAACTAGACAATTTTCTAAATGGAGAGAAAATTCAAAAATCTAAGGTTCATTGGGACTTGAAAATTCTCGTGCAGGATTCCCTAAAGGTTACTTTGCAGGTTGAGTCTGTGGTGAGGAAGACAAATACAATGTTAGAATTCATTTTGAGAGGATTAGAACATTCCTCTCAAGCAAAGGTGTCTGCACATGGACTTGGGAAACTTGTGGAAAGAATGTTTCCCATGGTGGGGGGAAGTCCAGGACAAAAGGGTACAGCCTCAGGATAGAGCGGCGCCCTTTCAAAACAGAGATGTGGAGAAATTTCTTTAGTGATGAATTTGTGGAATTTGATACCACGGGCAGCTGTGGAGGCCTGTATTTAAGGCAGAGTTTCATTGGTTCTTGATTGTACATGGCATCAAAGGTTAAGGAGAGAAGGCCGGGGAGTGGGGCTGAGGAGGGGGAAGAGAAGGATCAGCCATGATTGAATGGTGGAGCAGACTCAATGGGTCAAATGGCCTAATTCTGCTCCTATGTCTTATGGTCTAATGTAATGTTGAGGCTTTATAAAGCACTGATGAGCCTCACTTGAGTATTGTGAACAGTTTGGGGCCCCTTATGTAAGAAAGGATGTGCTGACATTGGAGAGGGTTCAAAGGAGATTCACAAAAATCATTACGAGATTGAAAGGCTTGTCATATGAGGACAATTTGTTGGCTCTGGGTCTGTATTCACTGGAATTCAGAAGAATGAGGGGTGACCTTATTTAGACCTATTGAATGTTGGAAGACTTTGATGGAGAGGATGTGGAGAGGAAGTTTTCTCTGGTGCCAGTGTCTAAGACAACAGCCTTGGAATAGAGGGACGTCCTTTTAGAATGTTTCGGGCCGAGACCCTTCATCAGGACGAAGGGTCCTGACGAACTCGGCTCGAAACATCGACAGTGTTTCTTCCTATAAATGCTGCCTGGCCTGCTGTGTTCCACCAGCATTTTGTGTGTGTTGCTTGAATTTCCAGCATCTGCAGATTTCCTCGTGTCTACTATTTCTTCGATGTTCTTCACATTTGATGAATACTAGGTTACAGGGAGCAGATCAAACACCATATTTTAAGGAGGATATGATAGCTTTAGGAACAATGCAATGTATATTTTCCATTATGACACCTGGACTTCCAGGTTTGAATTATCAGGATTTGTGCAAACTAGACTCTGGACACTAGGTTAAATAATGAGTGGTTCCTTAAGGTTTTTATAGCCGGAGTGGTAGTGGGGATAAGCTCCCACTAGTTATTAAATACTCCCATTAGCATGTTTCTCAAATAGCCTCCAACAACCAAGTCCAGCTCCTGGCCTTCACATGTGGCTTAGCTACCAAGTCCAGCTCCTGGCCTTCACATGTGGCTTAGCTACTAAGCCCAGCGGAACTGACAGGAGAAGGGGCAAAGGTGGGTTACTGGTGTCTTAGAAAATGTGGCTCGTTAGCCATGGTTGCAGCTCATCAAAGAGGCAGAAAACTCTGATCTCAAACCTCTACCTTGAGGCTATACCCACTCATGGAGAAGGCTTCAGGAGTAAACTCCGAGGAAAATTTCAGTGCTGGAGATCCTAAAGTAGTCCTATGTTTAGTTCAACACTGACTGGCAACTCCTGTGATGTTGTTGGTGTCAAACTGTATCAACCTCTGCCATTCCTTTGGGTTCATCAGCTGCGTGTAAAGGGAGAGCCTGCTCTCTATATCAAACTATCCTGGCTTGCATATCACGTAGACAGTTGGGGCGCAACATCATTTGTTGACCCTGACCAACTCTGAAAAAGTGATGCAAGTGAAGTTTTTAAGAGATCAGGGGAACTGATGGGTTAGGTGAAGGTAATCAATAACCTGATAAATAATTCCTTTGGGCTATTGAATCCCTATGGTAATTCCATATTAGGTCATCTCCACATTCTCAACAACTACTCAGAGAATCTAATAGGGGCAATTTACAATGACCAATTAACATAACAACCCATATGAATTGGAAACCAAAGCAGCTGTGGATAATACACATGGTCACGTGAAGAATGTGCATATTCCTCTCAGGCAGCCCTTGAAGTCAGGATTTAATCTGGGACATTGGAGCTGTCAGACAGATTCTCTACAATTGATCACAACAACTTGGAAGTTGACTCTTGGGCCCCTTTTCCCACATGATGCAGGAGAGAGGGTTTACCACTAGAGACCAGATTCTAAACCTTCGACATTAGGGCTAAGCCTTTAAGGAAGAAAGTCAGGAAGCACTTCATCATACACAATATGTAGATATTTTAAACTCCCAATGAAAGGTAGCACCCTGATGCCAGGTCATTAGTAAATCTTAAATCAACAATTGATACAGCCGTGATAAAATAGACATAAGGCAATCTTCTCCTATTTGGATAACTGAATTACATTCTTTGTCATTATGTTATGGTCAATTGTTTTTCATAAACATTGGTAGAAATGGATAAAATGCAAATTGATCTTTTAATAAGAACTCAACCAAAAATATTAATGGAAGCAGAAAGTTGAAATGGCTGTAGAGGAAGTTCAGTATCACCCTAGTGGACTGAATGTAGATCCACAATCCACAAAAACTGACTCCCAGTCTGTGCTTGATTCCACCAATATTGGGAGCAGAGTGCTGCATGCAAGATTAGAAAAAATGCAAGTGAATCCTTGCCTCACATGGAAGAACTGCTTGGGGTTTGGAAACTGCAAAGAAGCGAAGGCTTTGCATTTTCTGAGGTTGCATGGGAAAGTGCTGTAAGAAGGGGTGTGAGTGAAGGAAGAATAAACCAGGGTCACAAAGGGAAGATGCGTCTGGTGGTGGAATCTTCTTAAACATTGCAAAAAAAAATGCAAAGGACTTTATCCACCGAAGGAATTTTTTCCCTTGGAGGCTCTCACAAAGGAGAAAGCGCTCAAAAAGCTTAAGGACCTAAGGGTACATAAATCACCTGGACCAGATGAACTGCTCACTAGGGTCTGAAAGAGGTAGCGGTAGAGATTGGAGAGGCACAATCGTTGGACTCTAACATTGTGCCAGAGGACTGGAAAATTGCAAATGTCACTCCATTCTTTAAAAAGGAGGAAGGCAGCAGTAAGGAAATTCTAGACCAGTCTGACCTCAGTGGTTGGGAAGATGTTGGAGTCAATTATTAAGGATGAAGTTATGGACTTCTTGCTGACACAGGACATCAGCATGGTTTCCTTAGGGGAAAATTTTGCCTGACAAACCTTTTGGAATTCTTTGATGAGATTACATGTAGGATAGATAAAGGGGATGCAGTGGATGTTGTATATTTGGATTTCCAAAAGGCCTTTGACAAGGTTCCACACATGAGGCTGCTTACCAAGTTAAGAGCCTATAGTATTACAGAAAAGTTACTGGTATGGTTTGATCATTGGCTGAATGGTAAGAGGCAGCGAGTGGGAATAAATCAATCCTCTTATGGTTGGCTACCAGTGATGTTCCACAGGGGTCGGTGTTGGGACTGCTTTTTATGCTGTATAATCAATGATTTAGGTGATGGAATAGATGGCTTTCTTGCCAAGTTTGCAGATGATACGAAGATTGGCAGAGGGGCAGGTAGTGTTGAGGAAACTGGTAGGCTCAACCAGAAGGACTTAGACAGATGAGGAAAACAGGTAAGAGTGGCAAATGAAATACAATGTTGGAAAATGCATGGTCATGCACTTTGATAGTAGAAATAAATGTGCAGACTATTGTCTAAACAGAGAGAAAATCCTAAAATCTGATATGCCCAGGGACTTGGGAGTCCTTGTGCAGAACACCCTAAAGGTTAACTTGCAGCTGGAGTCGGTGGTGAAGAAGGCAAATGCAAAGTTAGCATTCATTTCAAGAGGTCTAGAATACAAGAGGAAAAATGTGATGCTGAAGCTTTATAAGGCACTGGTGAGGCCTCACCTTGAGTATTGTGATCAGTTTTGTGCTCTGCATTGAAGAAAAAATATGCTGGCATTGGAGAGGGTTCAGAGGAAGTTCACAAGGATGATTCCATGAATGAAAGGGTTATCATAAAAGAACATTTGATAGCTCAGGGTCTGTACTCACTGGAATTTAAAGGATGAGAGGGATCTCATTGAAACCTTTCAAATGTTGAAAGGCCTAGACAGAATAGATGTGGAAAGGATGTTTCCCGTGTTGGGGGAATCTAGGACAGGAGGGCACTGCCTCAGGATAGAGGAGCATCCATTTAAAACAGAGATGTGGAGAAATTTGTTTTGCCAGAGGCTGGTGAATTTTTGGAAGTTATTACCACAGGCCACTGTGGAGGCCAGGTTGTTGGGTGTATTTAAGGCAGAGGTTGATAGGTTCTTGATTGGACATGGCATCAAAGGATATGGGGAAGAGGCTAGGGTGTGGGGCTGAGGAGGGGGAAGAGAAGGATCAGCCATGATTAAATGGTGGAGCAGACTCCATGGGCCATATGGCCTAATTCTGCTCCTATGTCTTATGGTTTCTTGAAATGGTTGACATTACCCTACCCAGAGTGGTCTAGAATCTTTGTCATTGCATGTGATGAAGGCCAAGACAGTGTCTTTAATAGATGAAAACTAATTAGGAGTTACAGGGAGTTAACAGGAAAATCGAATTAAGAGCAAAATCAGACCAGCCATGATGTTATTGAAGGATAGAGCAGGCTTAAGGGATGATATGACTTCAGTCTACTCTTATGATCATATGTCCTATTTCTCTAAATACATCAGACTATGATGAGATAGGAAAACACAAGTTAGAAAAGCGTTTGCTTGGAATAAGGGGAATTATGAGGCTACCAGGCATGAAACTGGAAGCAGAGGAGATTTACAAGGATGTTGCCTGGATCGGGGAGCGTGCCTTATGAGAATAGGTTGAGTGAACTCAGCCTTTTCTCCTTGGGGCGAAGGAGGATGAGAGGTGACCTGATAGAGGTGTATAAGATGATGACAGGCATTGATTGTGTGGATAGTCAGAGGCTTTTTCCCAAGGCTGAAATGGTTGAGGACATAGGTTTAAGGTGCTGGGGAGTAGGTACAGAGGAAATGTCAGGGGTAAGTTTTTTTACTCAGAGAGTAGTGAGTGTATGGAATGGGCTGCTGGCAACAGTGGTGGAGGCAGATACGATAGGATCTTTTAAGAGATTTTTAGATAGGTACATGGAGCTTGGTAAAATAGAGGGCTGTAGGTAAGCCTAGTAATTTCTAAGGTAGGGACATGTTTGGCACAACTTGGTGAGCCAAAGGGCCTGTATTGTGTTGTAGGTTTTCTATGTTTCTATGTCCAAATGTAGAATAACATCAAAATCAGATTTCAATAACCTGATTCTTCAATAAGGCACTGTTCCAACATCACTAAATGATGATTCAGCATCTGGCTCCCTGGCTGAAAAGTTCAGTGCCGACAGCCTTCCTTTTGATCGCTGCCAAGATGGAGTCTATGAGCGGCCTGTCACCATGTGGCTCACTGTGACAGGTGGATAAGGCCTCTGTGCTCACGTAGTATCCACTCTTTCAATGAATGTCGGTGATATGAAAGGTTCTGCATTTATAGATTGGATTATTGTGTTTATGGACTGCGGACTTTTTCAGATTTATATCTTTTATATTGTTTTTTTTTAAAACCCCATTCATTTTCAGTTTTTTTTGTGAAAGAGAGGGCTTGTTTGGGTATCAATGTTCTTGTTCCATTTGTGCGAAGGGAAGGGTTTGGGGGGGTGTTGATGATTGGGATGATGTTCTTTTTTGTGTGCGGGGGTGGCTTTACTGTTTTTCTCTGCTGAACTGCCATTTTCCTTCTTTGTTTTGTGGCTATCTGGAGAAGACAATTTCAGAGTTGTATATGAACACATACTTTGATAGTAAATGAACCTTTGCTTCCTGTGCCCCTTTACACCAACCTTTTTTAAAAAAATATCATGAACCCCCTACCATTAACTGAGGAGTCCGTTGTCCCCAGATTGGGGACCCTGCTTTAAACACACTGGTTCTTTGAAAAAATGTATACTACTAAAAACATTTTTGTGTGAGTGTTAGATAACCAGTAAATTTTTAAAAAATGTG
This sequence comes from Hemitrygon akajei, assembly GCF_048418815.1. Classification (NCBI taxonomy): domain Eukaryota; kingdom Metazoa; phylum Chordata; class Chondrichthyes; order Myliobatiformes; family Dasyatidae; genus Hemitrygon; species Hemitrygon akajei. The sequence continues at coordinate 180,267,486 of NC_133126.1, read as the reverse complement.
GAGATATTAATAGCAACAACATTCAGCAGAACACAAAATGAAATCCAGCATCACAGTTCTGAGGGGTCTGGATTATTGGCACTTTATTGTATACATGATTAGCAGATAGGCCATAGGTAAGAATCATAACTTAAGGTAAGACAGATGAATGAGCCAGTTTGTACAGATATTGTTTTTTTTTAAATTTATTCAAATCCTGTGTTTGAAAATCACTCATTTTTGATATCAATTGATAAATACAAGCATTTACATTTGCATACTCTCCTGTACATACATCATGCTCCACCATATTTATAAACATTAAATCAAATTCCATCACTGGAGGAGCTACAATTAAAATGAAACTATTCTTGAGAACATTCAGGTTTCATTTCTTTTACAATTGGCAGTGATAAGTTTTTACTGATTTGGTGATTAACCCCCTATGTTTAAGAATTGACAATTTCAAGTCAGTGACACAAATAATGTATGATTTCAGCATATTTTGGGGTATATTGAAAGGGGATAAGCTTCTTTTCAAAATAATGGGTCATAGAAAAACAAATAATTTTGCAATGCTGACCCAATGCTAAGCAGCTGCTCCTCTCTTCCAGCTTTTATACCATGCATCTTCTATCCACGATAGCAGTTCTATGCGTGAAAGCCTCCATTTCATTTGTATTAGATTGCTCTTACAAGGGCACTGATTCAAATATTCAAGGACCCTGTTATGAATGCAATTTAACAATGTTCTCTGAAAAAGATGTTCCAAATCATCAAAAACTCAGTGCATTTTTGCTATGTAGAGCAACCGAAATGGAGCAAAACTGGAAATGCAATTCTACAATAAAGGCAGAGCATTTATTTGTGCATGTAATGGATGGTAAATTACTTCACTGGTGTACAGGCAACTCTGGGTGTAATCAGCAGTGAACAGCTATACACCCACTGAAAATACAATTCAAATCAAGCTGAGAATTCGGAGCAAACACATTCAAATCACTCCGGCCAGAAGAAATGTGAATACAGAAAAAAAACTTGCTTACAAAATATTCTGAGACAGTTTTAAAATTTGCACATTTTGTACAGTGAAACCTTGAGCAAATTTTATCAAATTTAAAAGATAAAATCAATTTGGTATTGAATTACTTTATGAATTACTGTAAGCCTGCAATACATAGAAATGCTGTTCTCATAATGGAATTTCTTATCGATTAGGTGTTTATTAGAATGAAAGTCTGCAGTCAAATTTGAATGCCACACTATTCAGCTTTGTGGAAATCATGTTCAGCATTACACACCTTGGGAACCCTGTCCCAGAACTATTTACACCCATGTTCAGCAGACCCCTCTGCACCAGTGCAGTTCTACACTATGCCTGTGCCCTTGCCATCTTTTACCATCTCCCGGGAGAACCAGCAGAGCCTCAGTTTAGTAGTTCATCCCTTAGTTCAAACTTAGTTATTGTACAACTGAAATTCTGGCAATTCAGTCTTTGGACTTTGTATTTGTTCTGAAGCCACTTGAGACCACATTCAAACCACTGAGAAACACAAACAAATTTAAACTGTGTCTCCTTCCAGATTTATACATTTATAATTTGATAATTATAAACATGTTAAAATGCAGTTGGATCCAAAAAGCAGGCAGAACATGAACATATTTAAGCAAAGAATATTGGACATATTTCAGATGTAAGCAACACAGGGAGTATGCAAAATTGTGGTGGGTGATGTGGTGAAGAGCAAACTGAAAGAAATAAAAGTTCTGATTTGCTAGCTAAATTTCAAATGCATGCATGGTAAGTGATTACTTGTGCAAGACAAAAGTGTTTCCCTGTTAGTTCATGGGTCTGAAATTATACTCAACAATATTAAACTCTTTGCTGAAAACAGATACAAAAGTAAAATGTAAGAAATTCTTTAAGTTATAGGTTCCAGATATGTAGATTGCAGAATCCAATAGATATGACAGACAGGGTCATGGTGAATAAAAAACACTCATTTCCCTTCACACCTTCTTCAAACCTTTTCCCATTAAGCAGGCAAAAACAGTCATAACCATTTTTGGTTTCACTTCCACCAGATCTTCAGGCAGTGCATATACCCGAGCACCCATCTTTCGGGCTACTGAAATGGCATATCTGAAAGAGACATACCGAGGAAGAGTATTCATACAAGGCTAGAAATGCTGTCATTAAATAGTTGCTCATGTTCCTTAGATATACTGTACATTTTTGTTTAAACAATACCATTTTGTTTTAAAAAAGTCTTACTTGTTCATAAAGTCATTTTCAATTTCTCATGCAGGAGGAGAGTCACTAATTACTTGAGTTTTTTTTTAAAAAAGCTTTTTCTTTCACATATTGCCATAAAAATTTCTGTCACATATTTCATTTTGTACTTGATTTCTAACCGAAGGGAAAATTTAATTCATTCCCTCTTCAAAGCAACAAAATGTACATAAAATGCATACTTTTCTCCAAGGTAAAAGTTAAACAATTAATTAAACTGAATTCATTTTTAAAGAGCTGATAACTTGCAATCTCATCCCAAAAAAAAATCAAAATGACAACAGCTAACTTTCAATCTGTTTTACAAAGTTCATTCTGAAATCAATTTGCAGTTCCCTTCTCAAACAAAAGAACTAAAGACAACCCCACCTCAATTCAACATGGGATTTTTAATTTCTATCCACTGTTTACATTAAAAATCACTGATCATGAACTCACTTTGCATTGTTCAACTTGTCAATATCTGTAAGGTCAGTACACTTCACCAGTTCATAGCGAATTGCATTTGGTATAATGGCATCTATCAAGTCTATAACAGGCAAACTGGTGGAAATGCATTTATCCTGGGAACAAAAAAAATTAAACAAACAGTAATCAGACAATAACAGTTTTTTTTTGTATTATCCATGTATTACAACTTCACAACCTCACAACTTCGACTGACTAAAAATAAAACAGTCAATGCTGGTTGCCTAAACTTTATAAAGTCATTAAAAAGGCAATTTTAGTTTATCTTGCAAAAATCTAAGTAAATCTAAGTAAATCTGTATTTTTTTTAATTCTGTACACAATTCTTAAAATGAAATCTTAAACTGAAAATTAATTCATTTCTGCATTTCTCTTCAATAATTAAATATTTCATGATTAAAGATTAGCTGTAGACATGTAGTTTGGAACATCCAATATAGTGAAATGTGCCTTTTGCGTTAACGACCACCATAGTCTGAGGATAGCTCTTAAGTGTTGCCAGGCTTCCAGCTCCAATATAGAATGCCCACAGCTTACTAACACTAATCCGTATGCCTTCTGAACATGGGAGGAAACAGAGCACCAGTCATAGGGAGAATGTACTATCTCCTTTCAGCTAGCAGCAGGAATCGAATAACAATCTTCTTATCACTAGCACGGCAAAGTGATAGGCTAACCATTCGGCTACTGTGCTGCCCCTTTAAGCTAGATGAAATGACACACAATCCACACTTGACAATCTAACTCTTAACTGGAATTTCCGAATCCTGTCCTCTCTGGGCACTGTTGAGAGCACCCCAGAGAAATAATTAAAAAAATGTCTGGCTCAGCCATTGTTCAGATGTCAAAGATCAAGTGAAAAGATGGAATTGTGCTTCAGTCAAACTGGCAGGAATCTATTAAATCTCCACAACTTTTCCAAGTTGTTGCATTCTATGCTCCAAACTACATAAAATTGCATTCAGCTATTGTCCATGCACGTGCTCCGGTTTCCACAGAACGCATGTTAAAATATCACACCCTGTTCACATTCTGCATAGTACCTTTTTATGAAGTTCCTCTAGCTGTACAATGTCAAGAACCATGCTCTTATAATTCTGGCCTTGAGCATTTCATCTTGTGTTCCATCTTTGACTACAGTATTTGACTTTTTAGCCCATTTGACTGCAGCTCTGAAATTCGTTTCCTAAGCTATAATTGCCTCCAAGGTTCTCCTTAAAGCAACTTATTTATCAAGTTTTGGTCACTCTACTTTGACATGGCATTAATTCAGCCCATCAAGTCTTCTCCACCATTCACTTATGGCTGGTTGTGGTTTTAAAACCCATTTTCCTGCCTTCTCTCAGTAACCCTTATGCCCTTTACAAATTAAGAATCTCTTTCTTAAATACACCCAGTGATTTGGCCCTCACTGCCTTGTGTGGCAATGAATTAAATGGCTCTTTACAAGTTCATGATGTAAAAAAAATCCAACACTATAGGTGAAGAGCCATGTCATATCATGGAACATAATCTGTGGAAAAAAACATCTTCTTTCAAATCTTCCTCAAACTGCTGTTAAAAATCAGTAATCAATTTCCAAACTGTTTTCCAGCACTGCACCCTTATTGATTGAACAAATTCCCATTTCCCCCCACCATTTTAACAGGTTAGTTAAAAAACAAACAAATAAAAAGATAAATAAGATTGGTTAAATAAATACATAAAATTGATCAGATAAACAAATACACAATACTGTAAAAAGGGCGCCATTGTTGATAATTATATTCTAATTTTTAATCATATGAGTGGGAGACTGCAGGTCAGTAATTTCAAAATACAAATCTAAAATCAAATTATTTAAGCCAAAATATTATCTTCCTCATTTACCTTGAAGCTAGTAATTGAGCTGTTCTTCTTTGCTTTGGCCAAAGTCTCATTTACCCATTTTATAATAATTTCATCTGTCACTTTTGACCCATCTCCAAGATCTGAAAGCACCTTCAGGGTATACCTAAAGGAGTAAAGTAGTCAGATTACAGATTCAAAATGTAATGTGCACTAAGTTACTGCTTGGAACATGGGCTTCTGATAGCTTCACCTGAATATAAAGATAACTGGCTTCTGTGTTCCATCAAAACGAAAATGAAATTCACTTGTACTGAAAAACTTTTCATTTCTGATTAATGATATACAAAATTCTGGAGGAATTCAGGTCAGGCAGCATCTATGAAACTGAATCAACAGTCAACGTTTAAGACCAAGACCTTGTATCAGGATGGGGGAAGAAGCCAGAACAAGAAGGTGGGGGAGAGGAGGAGGTTCAAATTGGAAACTAAGATGATGCCAGCTGGATGGCAGGGAGGTGGGGGGAGGGAAAATGAAGTGATAAGCTGGGAGGTGGTAGGTGGAAAAGGTAAAGAACTGGAGAAAAGAGGTATCTGATAGGGGAGGAGAGTAGACCATGGGAAGAAGGGAAGGAGGAGGGCCACTTTGGGGAGGTGATACACAGGTGAGGAGAAGAGAAAAGGTAAGACGGGAGCCAGAGTGGGAAATGGAAGAAGAGTAACACACTGACTACCTAAGCAAGCCAAGGATTGAAAAGAGATAAACTCTGAAAAGATAAAATGTCTTAATGTTATTATTGCATTTAAATTTTGATGCACACAAACACTCTAGAATTTTCTTTGGTCAACAATATTAAAACAAGGTAAGGGTGTTCAAAACAGTTCAATTTGTAGTGCAAATCTCTGACCTTTGGAAAACTTATGTTACTTTTTTCTCCCTTTCTGAACAGCATCAACGAAAATGTCCTTTACCTTCTCATGAGCTGCCAAACTAGAGCCAGTGTAAGGGTTGGATTGCCTTCATTCAAATTTTGCCCACCAATACCCACGAGGGAAAAGCAGGCCTTGGTTTTACCCAGTTCAACAGCATAGTTGCAGTTTTCAAGCTAGAGGGGAAAACAGAGATCCAGTTATGGCAGTCCCATGAAAAATCCAACCCCAATTAACTTTGAGGAAAATGCTATACTAGGTTTTCAGTTGAGAGAAAAATTATGGGAATTCACACATATTTATTCTCCTTACATTTCATCTATGGATCTCAAAGGTCACACTGTGATAAACTGTACCCATTGATTAGACATTGCTGGGACAACATGGGTGGGGAACCAACTCTTGTTTCTGCCAGGTAGGGCAGGCATAATGACTTAAAGTGGAGAAGGTACTATTTAAAATATTAAATCCACCCCCCCATCAGATAGTACTTGTGGTTTAGACTTTGAATGAGTGGTGATAATTAATTCAAAATACCTTCTTCATGTTCGCCCCAAGCTGTGGATAGGGAGGTCTATTGATTCGGTTCCAATCTACCGGCACACTGACATTCTGGTATAGCTGAAATATTACTAAGGCATCGGTCAGATCACTGGATTGAACAAAAAAAAAGTTTTCTCATGTACAACTTCATAAAATAATTTATATTAAATAAACAATAACTGTTGGAGCATAATATGAATGACAAACACAAGAAATAAGTCCATAAGATATAGGAGCATTAAGCTATTTGTCCCGAAAAGGCTACTCCACTATTTCCTCATGGCTGATCTATTTTCCCTTGCAGCCCCAATCGCTTACCTTCTCCCCATATCCCTTCATGCCCTGACCAATCAAGAATCTATCAACTTCTGTCTTAAATATACGTAAAGACTTAGCTTCCACTTCTGCCTGTGGCAACGAATTCCTCAGTTTCACCACTCTCTAACTAAAGAAACTTCTCATCTCTGTTCTAAAAGGATACCCCTCTATTCTGAGGCTGTGTCCTCTTGTCCTAGACTCTCCCACCAGAGGAAACATCATCTCCACATCCACTCTATCAAGGCCTTTCACCGCTTGATAGGTTTCAATGAGATCACCCCTCATTCTTCTGAATTCCAGCGAATACAAGCCCAGAGCCATCAAATGCTCTTCACGTAACAAGTCATTCAATCCTGGAATCATTTTCCTGAACCTACTAGGGACCCTCTCTAACGTCAGCACATCCTTTCTAAGATAAGGGGCCCAAATTGCTCATAATACTCAGTGAGGCCTCACTAATGCTTTATAAAGCCTCCACATTACATCCTTGCTTTTATATTCTAGTCCTCTTGAAATGAATGCTAACATCGCATTTGCCTCCCTCACCAGACTCAACCTGGAAATTAACCTTTAAGGAATCCTGCATGAGGACACCCAAGTCCCATTGCGCCTCATGTTTTTGAACTTTCTCTCCATTTAGAAAATAGTCAACCCTTTCATTTCTTCTACCAAAGTACATGGCACTTCTCAACACTGCATTCCATCTGCTACTTTGCCCAATCTCCTAATCTGTCCAAGTCCTTCTGTAGCCTTTTTATTTCCTCAAAACTACCTGCCCCTCCACCTATCTTCACCAGTCTACAAACTTTGCAACAAAGCCATCAATTCCATCATCCAAATCATAAATAACATAAAAAGAATCATTTCCAACCTAGACTCCTGTGGAACACCACTTGTCACTGGCAGCTAACCTGACTTTGCCTCTCTTAGCTGATTCCCGCTCTTTACCCCCTGCCAATCAGCCACTGCACTATCGCTTCTAGAATCTTTCTTGTAATACCCTGGGCTCAACTTGCTAAGCAGCCTCATGTATGGCACCTTAGAGGCCTTCTGAAAGTCCAAGAACACAACATCTACCAATTCTCCTATGTCTAAATTGCTTGTTATTTCTTCAAATAATTCCAACAGATTTGTCAGGCAAGATTTTCCCTTGAGGGAACCATGTGGATGGACTACAGGCTATTTTATCATGTGCCTCCAAATACCCTGAAACTACATCCTTAACAATTGACTCCAACATCTTCAAAACCAGAGGTCAGACTAATTACCCTACAATTTCCTTTCTTCTGCCTCTCTCCCTTCTTGAACAGTGGAGCTCCATTTGTAACTTTCCAGTCTTCCAGAACCTAGTGATTTTTGAAAGATCATGACAAATGCCTCCACAATCGCTTCAGCCACCTCTTTCAGAACCTTGAGGTGCACAGCATCTGGTCCAGGTGAATTATCCACTTTAAGACCTTTCAGTTTCCCAATAACCTTCTCCCTAGTAATGGCAATTTCATACACTTCTGACCAGTGAGACTCTTGAACTTCCAGCATACTGCTAGAGTCTTCTACAGTGAAGACTGAAGCAAAATAGTTATTCAGTTCATCTGTCATTTCCTTGTCCCCCATGACTACCTCTCCAGCATAGTTTTCTAGTGGTTCAAAATCCACTCTCACCTTTCTTCTACACTTTATTTATCCGAAGAAACATTTGGTATCCTCTTTAATATTATTGGCTAGCTTACTTTTGTATTTCATCTTTTTCTTTTTAAGTGGCTTCTTAGCTGCCTTTTGTTAGTTTTTAAAAAGCTTCCTAATCCATCTAACTTCCCAGCAAATATTGCTCTATTATATGCCCTCCCATTTGCTTTTATGTTGGCTTTGAACATAGAAATCTTCAGCACATTATGGGCCCTTTAGCCCACAATGTTGTGGCAACCATGCAACCTACTCTAGGAACGGCCTAGAATTACCCTACTGCAGAGCCCTCTATTGTTGATGAATACCAACACACTATGCACCTTCTTAACATCACTGTCAACCCACACAGCGGCATTGAATGTCCTATGGACGCAGACCCCAAGATCTCTCTGATCGTCAACACTGCTAAGAGTCTTACCATTAATACTATATTCTATCTTCAAATTTGACCCACCAAAATGAACCACTTCACACTTTTCTGAGTTGAAGTCCATCTGCCACTTCTCAGCTCAGTTCTGTATCCCATCAATGTTATAGACAATAGACAGTAGGTGCAGGAGTAGGCCATTTGGCCCTTCTAGCCAGCACCACCATTCACTGTGATCATGACTGATCATACTGTGGTGAACTACATATACCTGTCTGGACACGCCCCCCCCCCCCCCCCCGCTGACTGCTCCTGTGGCTCCTCCCACAGACCCCGGTATAAAGGCGACTGGAGGCACAGCCCAGGCCTCAGTCTCCAGGATGTTGTGTGGTGGTCACTTGCTGCTTGTTCTTTCTTCCAGCCAATAAAAGCCTATATCTCCCCCTCACATCTCCAAGAGTTATTGATGGTGCATCAATTTTATTGGCTGGAAGTTTTAAAACATGGAGAGTATTTTACGTCCAGAAAAATTAGACTTGGATCCTCAAGCTCCAGAAGCAGCTCTTGCCTTTGAACTCTGGCTTGCATGCTTCCAATCATACTTGGAAGTGATTCCCGTGACCGAGCCTGCCACAATGCACAAAATCCTCCTTTCCAGAGTCAGTCCGAAAGTATTCTCCCTTATCAGGGACCTGCCGACCTACCAAGGGGCACTGGATGCCCTCAAAAGACAGTACCTGCGGCCGGTGAACACCGTCTATGCAAGACATCGCTTAGCGATGCGGCGGCAGCGGACCGGCGAGTCGAGCGGGGAGTTTCTCCGAGCCCTACAGACACTCGTGCAGGCCTGCGACTGCAAGGGACTAACGGCGGAACAGCATGCGGAGCTCCTGGTACGAGATGCCTTCGTTACGGGGATCAGGTCAGTGTACGTGCGCCAGCAGCTGCTGGAAAATGCTGATCTTACCTTAGGCTCGGTGATTGAGATGGCCGACACGCTGGAGGCTGCTCTGCACAACGCTGACGCTATCCAGCCGCGCGATCCCCCACTGGTTCCGTGGACACTGCAGACCCCGCCACCCACGAGCGAATCGACCACCGCTGCTGCCACTCGCGAGTTCACAAGCTCCCCGAAACCGACCACAGCTGCTGCCAGTCACAAGTCCGCGCAGTGTTACTTCTGCGGACATGAAAAGCACCCCCGAAAACGCTGCCCGGCCCGAGAAGCTACCTGCTCCAGCTGCGGAAAGAAGGGCCATCTCGCCAAGGTCTGTAAGTCTGAACCACGAGCGGGGTCGGGCAGCGCCGCGTGTGAGGCAGGGGGGCCGCCATCTTGCCTGCCCGCCTCGTGCGAGGCATGGGGGCGGCCATCTTTGTTGCCGTCACCTCACCCCGCCCCCGACCCACAGGTGCTTACCGTGCACCGAGACGGCAATTCAACTCTGGCCTCCGTAACCCTCGACCAAAGTGCCCCACACCAGCTTGCAAGGTCAATGATGGACATCCTGGTGGAGGGGCACAGGACTAACTGCCTGTTTGAAACGGGCAGCACTGAGAGTTTTATTCACCCGGACACGGTACAACGCTGCGGACTCGTGACATGGCCAGTAAGCCAGAGGGTCACCATGGCTTCTGGGTCGCATTCCACAGACATCCGGGTGGGTTGTGTAGTGACGTTGGTGGTGCAGGGCACAGAATATCGGGACTTTGAGCGACTGGTCATGCCTCAACTGTGCGCTCCTGTGCTATTGGGGCTGGACTTCCAGAGCCACCTCAAAAGTGTGACTATGGCATATGACGGGCCCCTCCCACCACTCACTGTCAGGAATCCTCAGTTTTGTGGGACATCGTCATATACCCCACTACTGACCACACACACACACCGACCCGCACATCCCACCCAACACCATGCCGACAGCTGCGCTACTGACACCACTTGCAGCCTCTCCACCCTCAAGATCCCTCCCCCACCGTTGTTCGCCAACCTGACCCCCGACTGTAAACCTGTGGCAACTAAAAGCAGGAGGTACAGTGCGGGGGACTGGGCCTTCATTCAGTTGGAGGTGCAGCGGCTGCTCAGGGAGGGGATCATTGAGCCAAGCACAAGTCCTTGGAGGGCCCAGGTGGTTGTTGTTCGGACCGGGCAGAAAAATAGGATGGTCGTAGACTATAGCCAGACCATCAATAGGTTCACGCAGCTTGATGTGTACCCCCTAACCCGCATCACGGATATGGTCAACCAGATAGCTCAGTACAAGGTGTACTCGACCATAGACCTGAAATCCACTTACCATCAGCTACCCATCCGCCCGGAGGACCGCCCCTATACCACCTTCGAGGCGGGCGGCAGGCTTTATCACTTCCTGCGCGTCCCCTTCGGTGTCACAAATGGTGTCTCTGTCTTCCAGAGGGAAATGGACCGGATGGTGGACCAGTGCCAACTGAAGGCCACATTTCCCTACCTGGATAACATCACCATCTGTGGTCGTGACTGGCCGGATCACAACACCAACCTCCAACGATTTTTCCAAGTGGCCAAAGCCCTGAACCTTACTTATAACAGGGACAAGTGTGTGTTCGGAACCACCCGACTCGCTATCCTTGGGTATGTCGTGGAGAACGGGGTCATTGGCCCTGATCCAGACCATATGCACCCCCTGTTAGAACTTCCTCTTCCCACAACCCTCAGAGCCCTCAGACGGTGCCTGGGCTTCTTTTCCTATTACGCCCAATGGGTCCCTCATTACGCAGACAAGGCCCGCCCCCGGTCAAGTCCACCACATTTCCCCTCTCTGCTGAGGCCCGCGCGGCATTAAAGGGGATATTGCCAAAGCAACGATGCATGCGGTGGACGAGACCATTCCCTTCCAAGTAGAGAGTGACGCCTCCGACTTTGCGCTGGCTGCTACCCTCAATCAGGCAGGAAGGCCGGTAGCATTCTTCTCTCGTACCCTTCAAGGCCCTGAAATTCGGCACTCCGCGGTGGAGAAAGAAGCCCAGGCCATAGTGGAAGCTATTAGGCACTGGAGGTACTATTTTGCCGGCAAAAGGTTCACCTTGCTGACCGACCAACGCTCAGTTGCGTTCATGTTCAGCAACCAACAGCGGGGCAAAATCAAAAATGATAAAATTTTGCGGTGGAGAATAGAACTCTCCACCTACAACTATGATATCCTGTACCGGCCTGGAAGGCTCAATGAGCCCCCTGATGCCCTATCCCGGGGAGTGTGTGCCAGCGCGCAGCTCGACCAGCTATACGCCCTCCATGCAGATCTTTGTCACCCGGAGGTCACCCGATTTTACCATTTCGTGAAAGCCCGGAACCTGCCTTACTCCCTTGAGGACATCAGGACTGCCAAGTCTACGCTGAGTGCAAACCGCACTTCTACCGTCCTGACAAGGCACAACTTATCAAGGCCACCCGCCCCTTTGAGCGACTGAGTGTTGACTTTAAGGGCCCCCTTCCCTCCGCCGACCGCAATGTCTACTTTCTCAACATTATCGATGAGTACTCGCGGTTCCCCTTTGCCATCCCCTGCCCCAACACCACTGCCACGTCCGTCATAAAAGCCCTGCGCCAGCTCTTCACTCTGTTCGGATATCCCTGCTATATCCACAGTGATAGAGGGTCCTCCTTTATGAGTGACGAGCTGCGCCAGTACCTGCTGGCTAGGGGCATTGCTACTAGTAGGACCACGAGCTATAATCCCCGGGGAAATGGACAGGTGGAGAGGGAGAATGCCACAGTGTGGAAGGCCACACTTTTAGCCCTTAAGTCAAAGGGGTTGCTGGTCTCTCGATGGCAGGAGGTCTTCCCCAAGGCACTTCACTCTATCCGCTCCCTGTTATGTACATCCACCAATGCCACCCCTCACAAGCGCCTATTTTCTTTTCCCAGGAAGTCTGCCACTGGGACCACCCTACCGGCTTGGCTGACATCCCCAGGACCAGTGCTGCTCCGGAAACATGTGCAGAGCAATAAATACTCCCCGCTGGTCGAGAGGGTTCACCTACTACATGCAAACCCCCAGTATGCCTACGTGGTTTTACCTGATGGGCGGGAGGACACGGTCTCCGTCCGTGACCTGGTGCCCGCAAGAGCAGCAGACCACTACCCCGAACACTCCACGGTAACTATGAACCCTGTACCCGAGGTGACACCGCGCACACCAAGCCCTACACAGACTCCTCACGACACTCCCATACCGGGCGCCTTGCACACGCATATACCAGGCACCTCGCACACGCATGAGGGATCACTGACGCCTAGTGGGCTGACACCTCCATTCAGGCCGGAACCAGCACAACCACCGTCTCCGGTGCAATCACAGCCGGTGCTACGTAGATCGCAGCAACAGATTCGACCACCTGATAGACTTAACCTGTAAATATACTTGTAAGAAACTTCGCCCCATGGGGACTCTCTTTTAAAACAAAGGGGGGGGGGGTGAATGTGGTGAACTACATATACCTGTCTGGACACGCCCCCCCCCCCCCCCCCCCCGCTGACTGCTCCTGTGGCTCCTCCCACGGACCCCAGTATAAAGGCGATTGGAGGCACAGCCCCGGCCTCAGTCTCCAGGATGTTGTGTGGTGGTCATTTGCTGCTTGTTCTTTCTTCCAGCCAATTAAAGCCTATATCTTGCCTCATGTCTCCGAGAGTTATTGATGGTGCATCACATACACAATCAGTACCCTGTTCCTGCCCTCTCCCCATATCCCTTGACCCCGCTATCTATAAGAGCTCTATCTAACTCTCTCTTGAATGCATACAGAGACTTGGCCTCCACTGCCTTCTGGGGCAGAGCATTCCACATATCCACCACTCTCTGGGTGAAAAAGTTTTTCCGCATCTCTGTTCTAAATGGCCTACCCCCTATTCTTAAACTGTGGCCTCTAGTTCTGGACTCACCCATCAGCGGGAACATGCTTCCTGCCTCCAGCATGTCCAATCCCTTAATAATCTTATATGTTTCAATCAGATCCCCTCTCATCCTTCTAAATTCCAGTGTATACAAGCCCAGTCGCTCCAATCTTTCAACATTTGACAGTCCCGCCATTCCGGGAATTAACCTTCTGAACCTACGCTGCACTCCCTCAATAGCAAGAATGTCCTTCCTCAAATTTGGAGACCAAAACTGCACACAATACTCCAGGTGGGGTCTCACCAGGGCCCTGTACAGCTGCAGGACCTCTTTACTCCTATACTCAATTCCTCTTGTTATAAAGGCCAGCATGCCATTAGCTTTCTTCACTGCCTGCTGTACCTGCATGCTTGCTTTCATTGACTGATGTACAAGAACACCTAGATCTCATTGTACTTCCCCTTTTCCTAACTTGACTCCATTTAGATAGTAATCTGCCTTCCTGTTCTTGCCACCAAAGTGGATAACCTCACATTTATCCACATTAAACTGCATCTGCCATACCTTTGCCCATTCACCCAACCTGTCCAAGTCACCCTGCATTCTCGTAACATCTTCCTGACATTTCACATTGCCACCCAGCTTTGTGTCATCAGCAAATTTGCTAATGTTACTTTTAATCCCTTCATCTAAATCATTAATGTATATTGTAAACAGCTGCGGTCCCAGCACCGAATCTTGCGGTACCCCACTGGTCACAGCCTGCCATTCGAAAGGGACCCGTTAATCACTACTCTTTGTTTCCTGTCAGCCAGCCAATTTTTAATCCATGTCAGTATTTTGCACCCCCAATACCATGTGCCCTAATTTTGCCCACTAATCTCCTATGTGGACTTTATCAAAAGCTTTCTGGAAGTCCAGGTACAATACATCCACTGGATCTCCCTTGTCCATTTTCATAGTTGTGCTGAAACCTCAGACAACCCTCCAGACTATCCACAACACCCCCAACCTTTTTGTCATCAGAAAACTTACTAACCCACCCTTCTACTTCTTCATCCAGGTTATTTATAGAAAATCACAAAGAGGAGGGGTCCCAGAACAGATCCCTGAGGCAGACCACTGGTGACCGACCTCCATGCAGAATACAAATTCTCTGCAACCACCCTTTGCCTTCTGTGGGTAAGCCAATTCTGGATCCACAAAGCAAGGTCTCCATGGATCACCTGCCTCATTACTTTATGAATGAGCCTTGTAAGGGGAACTTTATCAAATGCCTTACTGAAATCCATATACACTACATCCACTGCTCTACCTTCATCCATGTGTTTTGTTACATCCTCAAAGAATTCAATCAGGCTAATAAGGCATGACCTGCCCTGCTGACTATCCGTAATCAGATTATGTCTCTCCAAATGCTCATAAATCTGGCCTCTCAGGATCTTCTGCAACAACTTGCCCACTACTGAAGTAAAACTCACTACTTTATAATTTCTGGGTTATCGCTACTCCCTTTCTTGAACAAGAAAACAACACTGGCAATACTCCAATCCTCTGGTAATTCTCCTGTCCCTATTCACGATGCAAAGATCATCGCCAGAGGCTCAGCAATCTCCTTCCGTGCTTCCCATAGTAGCCTGGGGTACATCTTGTCCAGTCCCGGCAACTTATCTAACTTAATGCTTTTTTAAAGCTCCAGCTCATCTTTTTTCATAATATCTATAATGCTCAAGCATTTAAGTGCACTGTAAGTCACCCCCACAATTGCCAAGGTTCTTTTCCCTAGTGAATACTTAAAGTATTCATTAAGTACCTCACTACTTCCTCCAACTCCATGCACACATTTCCACTATCACACCTGATTGGTCCTATTCTCACACGGCTCATCCTCTTTCTCCTCACATTCAATCATGGCTGATCCTTTTTTTAAAAATCCCCTCAACACCAGTTCCCGGCCTTCTCCCCGTAACCTTTGATGCCAAGTCCAATCAACAACCTATCAATCTCTGCCTTAAATACACCCAATGACCTGGCCTCCACAGCTGCATGTGGCAACAAATTCCACAAATTCACCACCCTTTGGCTAAAGAAGTTTCTCTGCATCTCTGTTCTGAAACGGTGCCCCTTTATCCTGAGGCTGTGCCCTCTTGTCCTAGACTCTTCCTCCATGGGAAGCATCCTTTCCACATCTACTCTGTCTAGGCCTTTCAACATTCGAAAGATTCCAATGAGATCCTCCCTCATCCTTTTGAATTCCAGTGAGTACTGTTCCAAAGCCATCAAATGTTCCTCGTATGATAACCCTTTCATTCCTGCAATCATACTTGTGAACCTCTCTGGACCCTCTCCAATGCCAGCATATCTTTTCTAAGATGAGGGGCCCAAAACTGTTCACAATACTCAAGGTGAGGCCTCACCAGTACCTTTTAAAGCCTCAGCATCACATGCTTGCTCTTGTATTCTAGACCTCTTGAAATGAATGCTAATATGGCATTTGCCTTCTTCACTACCAACTCAACCTGCAAGTTAACCTTTAGGGTATTCTGCACAAGGACTCCCAAGTCCTCTGCATCTTCTGAATTCCTGGATTTTCTCCCGGTTTAGAAAATAGTCTGCACATTTATTTCTACTACCAAACATGCATGGCCATGCATTTTCCAACATTGTATTTCATTTGCCACTTTCTTGCCCATTCTTCTAATCTGTCTAAGTCCTTCTGCATCCTACCCAGTTCCTCAACACTACCTGCTCCTCCAATCTTCATATCATCTGCAAACTCTGCAAAAGAGCCATCTATTCCATCATCTAAATCATATATGTCAAACTCAAGGCCCGTGGTGGAATTATCTTTGGCCTGCGAGATAATACCTAATTACTATTAAAGCTGGCCCCAGTAATCGAAGCGCCTATGGCGTATGATATGGCTAATGCTGAGTTTATTCAGGTACCAGGTTTTCAGGGTTTTTAGTGTTTATTCGGCAGTCTTGCTCGGCAGTCTTCTTCATAAGAAACGGAATTTGTAAAGTGAAACACTTTGTAGTTATAGCAGAGACTGAGACACATGAGAGCAGGCTGAAAAAAATGGAGGCAACGAAAGCTGCGTTCGCATGCGTCCGACTGAAGCTGCATTTTGCTCAATCTGGCCCGTGACCTAAAATGAGTTTGACACCCCTGATCTTCTAAATCATTTACATACAGCATAAAAAGTGGTCCCAACACCGACCCCTGCAGAACACCACTAGTCATTGGCAGCCAACCAGAAAAGGATCCTTTTATTCCCACTCACTGCCTCCTATCAATCAGCCAATGCTCTAACCATCTTAGTAACTTTTCTGTAATGCCATGAGCTCTTAACTTGCTAAGCAGCCTCATGTGTGGCACCTTGGCAAAGACCTCCTGAAAGTCCAAATATACAACATCCACTGCATCCCCTTTATCAATCCTACTTGTAATCTTCTCAAAGAATTCCAACAGGTTCATCAGGCAGTAGTTTCCCTGAAGGAAACCTTGCTGACTTTGTACTATCTTGTCCTGTGTCACCAAGTACTCTATCACCTCATCCTTAACAATTGACTCCAACATCTTCCCAACCACTGAGGTCAGGTTAACTGATCTATAATTTCCTTTCTGCTGCCTTCCTCCTTTCTTAAAGAGTGGAGTGACATTGGCATGGTGCCAGAGAACTGGAAAATTACAAGAGTCCAATGATTTTTGAAAGACCATTTCTAATGCCACCACAATCTCTAACAATACCTTTCAGAACCCTAGGGTCCGGGTGACTTATGTACATTTAGGTCTCTCAGCTTTTTGAGCACCTTCACCCATTTCTCTTCCTTCACACACTACAACATCAGGCATACTGCTAGAGTGTTCCACAGTGAAGACTGATGCAAAATACTCATTTAGTTAATCAGCTATCTCCTTGTCCCCTATTATTATTTCTCCTGCCTCATTTTCTTGTAGTCCTATGTCAACTCATTTTTCTTTTATTTTTCTTTTTCTTTTCAAATCTTTTTATTGATTTTAAGAAAATAACATAAGTAAAATATAAGTACAAAAACATTTGAAAGTACACAATAGATTCATTAATAATCAATTATATATTATCAATGTAAAAAGTCTCCCAAACTTATAATATTAATATGAAGGATTTAAAACGAAAAGCAAAAAAAAAAAAACCCCAAAAAGAAGAAAAAAAACAATATATAAAAAAAAACTAAGATGGGCAATTGTATAATGTTAAATACATACAGTAGTGCCAATGACTCCGAACCTCCATTTATACAATTCAGGATGGTAACAATAAGGTTCAGGATCAGACCATTTAATTCGCATGAAAATGTTGAATAAATGGTCTCCAAGTTTCCTCAAATTTAACTGAGGAGTTAAAGACCACACTTCTAATTTTTTCTAAACTCAAACAGGAAATGGTTTGAGAGAGCCACTGAAATACATTTGGAGGATTAATTTCTTTCCAGTTCAATAAAATAGATCTTTTAGCCATTAGTGTAACAAATGCAATCATTCACTGAGATGAAGCAGATAGACACATATTATCTATCATAGGTAGACCAAAAATTGCAGTAAAAGGATGCGGTTGAAGATTAATATTTAAAACTCTTGAAATGATATTAAAAATATCCTTCCAATAGCTTTGTAAACAAGGACAAGACCAAAACATATGGGTCAATGTAGCAATATCAGAATGACATCTATCACAGGTTGGATTAACATAAGAATAAAATCGAGCAAGTTTATTTTTAGACATGTGGGCTCTGTGTACAACCTTGAATTGTATTAGAGCATGTTTAGCACAAATAGAGGATGAGTTTACCAATAATAAAATTTTTTCCCATTGCTCAGTAGATATAGGGCAATGCAATTCTTCCTGCCATTCCTTCTTAATTTTTTCTGATATATCTGGCTGTATCTTCATAATCATATTGTAAATGATAGCTACTAAACCCTTTTGATAAGGATTTTTCTTTTATTTTTAACACTTGAAAAACCCTTTACTAACCACTGTGATATTTTTTGCAAGCTTGCCTTCTCTGTAGGATTTTAAAAACTTCCCATTTCTCTATCTTTCCACTAACTTTTTACTTCGTTGTATGCCCTTTCTTTGGCTTTTACAATAGCTTTGACTTCCCTTCTCAGCCACTGTTGTACTATTTTACCATTTGAGTATTCCTTCATTTTTGGAATACGTATGTCCTGCACCTTCCTCATTTTTTCCCCAGAAACACTTGCTTGAGTTTCCCCAGAAACTCTGCTGACATCCCTGCCAACAGCTCTTTCCAATTTACTTTGGTCAACTCCTTTCTCATACCACAGTAATTAACCTTGTTTGTCATTGAAAAGGAAAATGGTAAATCATTCTGCAAGTTATTGTCTAATAGCTTGTTACCCTCTATATGAAGAAAGCATGCATAACATTTTATATGCTGGAATTTAATGCAACAAGTTGGCTGAAACAACAAAAAAAGGAAGCATTGTTCCCAGAGGCACTGTGATAATAGTCCTCTTAATATTCATTATTCTTACAAAAATTACTTAACCGAAAGTTAATTGAAAATTCAATTAGCTTAAAGAGAGTGAGCTCATTGCAGATAGATAATTTTAGTAAAGAGACATGCTGTGTCATACAAAAGAGCTAGATATCTTGAGACATATCTATTGCACATCTGGATACCAATTAAAAGCATCAAATGAGATTCAAATCACATTGGTGATTAGCCAGAGGGGGAAAAAAAACTAAATAAGGCTTTAAGATTGTTGAGTAAATGAAGGTCTAAATTTAGAATGTTATTAGTTGGTTGCAATGGTTTAAATGCATTCATATCATTCAAGTTGTGACAAGGAACTTCAAAATATAAGGGTTATCATTGCCTAATGAGACATGCTGAATCCCCCTCCTCCACAACCCCCTCCCCCCACCAGCTAACAATCTTTGAAATATAATGCAAAGGAAAATTTCCAGTATATCTTTTGAAACTACCTACATTTGTTTGTTTTTGTTTTGAAGATGAGTGTCTAATAATGGGGCTAGTGTATTACACCCCCCACCCCGCTACTTGTTTATGAACATAAAATTAACTATGATATTCATGTTAGAAACAGCAAATACCCTGGATTTTCCAGATGATAACCTCATAATGGAGTGCTCCCCCGATAGTAATACATAACCATTTTTAGTCCAACATTTTGTTGTCTTCTGCATTACCATGGGGTATGGATTAATCCAATATCTCATTTATGGAAGTTGCATTTCATTATGTGTGTGTGCGCGCCCTTAACTCCATCATGTCAAGCTTTTTGCACCGATCTGTTTGGTGATTGCTCATCATACAGCGTGTCTTGGACATCTGAAACCTGGCGGAGCCCATCCCTCTCCAGGTTTTTTTTGTTACGAGGTCGAGTTGCTAGGTCGACACTCAACCCAGGGAGCAAGGGAGCGGGCCGAATTTGAACTCGGGACCTCTCGCCCCAAAGTCCAGCACTGATGCCACTACACCATCAACATTCATGTGCTGCACTCTCTTTTGTAGAACAGACCAAGAGAAATGGAGTAAAAGATCTTTGTGAGACAGTGTTGGGTCATTCCATGTGCCCAGGCAGCTGCTAAAATTTCAATGCAGATCAACACAGCATTACTCATCTTCCACCCTAGTAAATACAAACCATTAACCTGAAGAGCAAACACAGTTTACCTGTAAAGGTGATTGACAAAGGGGCTCACTCCTTGTGAATTCATCCAGTTCCTGAAGGTTTTTTCTTCCCTTGATTCACCTACAACACAAAAGTAAAAGTTGGTAGAAGATCAAAAGTGGAGCTGAACTTCCTTACAAACAAGAAAGGGATAGAAACAAGCAGGAAGAAGTCAATTATTTAAGATTGTTTATTTGGTCCATTAACAGCTTTAATGTGATCATTATGGACAAAACAGTTACGTTCTGCTGGTAACTAAAATAGCTCACGCTTGGCCATACAAGTGGAGGGACACCACTGGCTTTCAAGTTATCTAAATAAATGCTAGACTTAAAACCGAACGGACATTTAGACAGGTGAATCCCAGCTTTATTGCCCAAAAATTACCAAACTGCTACAGCACAGGAGAAGGCCGTTTGGTTATCGAGTCAACACTGGTTAATCTGGGTAGCACCTTTACTGGTTAATCTGGATACTCCACACTTAAAGCAAATGGAAATGCTAAATATGGTCATATTATATTGCTAGCCCAAATAATGAAAGTTCCTGTTCTGCTGCAGCAAGTTATAAACCAAGGCACCAGTTTTAATTCATCTCAGTATCTCTGAAGTAATTGTTCTAAAGAAATATTCTGCTTATGTCTGGTTTTTCTTGCAAGCATTCTGATAAATAAAATATTTTAGTTACTTTTAATAACAGGCAAAAACATCTATAAATCTATTTATTTTAACACTGAAGTCATATGAACCATCAGGCTCCTGGATTGCTTCCAGCACAGCAAATCCACTAGTTCCCCTGTTTCACTCATTATCGCAAGCCACAGTTTATTGTCTTGCATACAACTAACCGCCCCTCAGTGATTCATTTTGCCTCTTGCCAACACTAGAGAAATCTACAGTTGACAGTTAATGCACGAGCTAAACTTTTAGAGGTGGAAGGACACTGGAGAACATGGCACCACAGTCGCATAGCGGTTAGCGCGACACCATGACAGCTTGTGCGTTGGGAGTTTGGAGTTCACTTCCAACATCATCTGCAAGGAGTCTGTATATCTTCCCCGTGGAATGCATAGGTTTTCTCCGGGTGCTCCGGTTTCCTCCCACAGCCCAAAGATGTACCAGTTAGTAGGTTAATTGGTGGCTGCAAATAGTCCCATGATTAGGCTGGGGTTAAATTGGGGAATTACTTGGCGTTGCAGCTCAAAGGGTTAGGAGGGCCTATTCCACACTGCATCTCCAAGTAATACAAAATAAATAAAATGGTGGAAATCTAGGTGATCGTGGAAAAAAAACATGCAAACTCACAGGCATCCCGGAAGTTAGGACTGAACTCAGGTCCCTGGAACTATGAGGCTTCAACATGAATTAATGTATTATCGAGCCATAATAAATTACAGCCCTCTGGTCATTGCCATAAAATTAGAGACCCAAACTTTGCATGTACATAATAGCACAAATCATTCGACAAGTTTGATTCTCAATGCATGATTGGAGTTACTAAATGGGGCAATGAAGCAACATCTCCTTGCAAAGTTCTGCCACACAAGCCTGGACTTTCTCACCAAGGGATCAACTGGCTTCCTGACATGGAACTTCTCCTTCAATTGGAGGCAAGCATTGGCAGCTAGTTGATGGACTCCAATTGTGAAGCTATGGTACAACATTAAAATAACACCCAGCGTTTTTCCATCTAGAGATTTAGATAGTCACAACCAAGTAAAAGTTAGAGTCAAAGAGCAAACAATGCCTTCAGCCTAATTACTCCATGCTGAACAGTCCCATCAACCCAAACTTGGACCACAGCTCTCCATATTCCTCAGGTCCATGTACCTATCCAAACTTCTCTTAAATGTTGTATTCTAGCCTGCATTCACACTTCCTCTGGCAACTCGTTTCTCACTTGCACCACTTTGAGTGAAGAAGCTCCTTCTCATCTATCCCTTAAATATTTCACCTTTCACACATAACCTTTTAGTTCTCTAGTTCCAGCCTCACCCAAACTCAGTGGGGGGGGAACCTGCTTGTATTAATCATCATTATCTGCCGTATCATATAACATGGGCTATCGTGGTCTTTGATCATGATTGTTCGGCATGTTTTTCTACAGAAGTGGTTTTCCATTGCTTTGCAAAACAGGTGACCCCAGCCATTATCAATATTCTTCAGAGATTGTCTGCGTGGTGTCAGTGGTCGCATAACCAGCATTTGTGATATCCACCACCTGCTCTCATTGCTTCACGTGACCCTGATAGGGAGGTTAAGCAGGACATCTTGCCCAAGGATGACCTGCAAGCTAGTGGAGGGAAGAAGCGTGATTTATACCTCTTTTTGTAGAGATGCATCTTCACCCTGCCAACCCTTGCATTAACCTTATCTGTAGACCAAATCAACTTTCAATCTACATTTTATGCACTGGGTGACATTCTCTAACATGATTGTCATTTCACAGTAGATTAGTTCCACCTTTTGAGCATCCTTATCTTGTTTTTGAGTGAAAACAATCATTTGTGCTCTTGAATTATGCAGATATCATTTGGTTGGCTTTATGACTAGTTCTGGTTCGTCTCACACACAGACTCAGCTCCAAGAATTTTTGAAAAATCCCCTTTACAGGATGCAGTTACCAGAATTTACTGCTCATTCCCAACTGTTCTTGAGGAGGAGGTGATGATCCACCTTTTTTTGTGTCACCGCCATCCTCTATAGAAGATATTCCTATGCTCCATTGTTTAGGGAGCTTCACAGTTTAGAGCTGACAGTATATTTCCATTTATATAAATGGTCACATTTATTGAATTTGCCATGGTGTTAGATAAAGAAGTTTAGTCTTGCAAGTTTAAGACAAAAATCAAATTTATGAATATCTATTTTTCTCCAGGCTTTTCATTTTACCAAATTATTTCCTCAAGTACACAAATCCCAATTAGTCCAAACCAGCTACGTAATATTTTTTTTACAATTAATGTTAGATCAAAGGCTTGCAGAATGTACTAGAGATTAGAGGAAATTAACATTTCTTTATTCAAAGCAACATTCCAAAAACAAATCCTGATTAAAGAAATGGACCGCTTAAATGTCTTGTTGACGACATGATCATCCTAAAGTGGATGCAAAGCATATTAGATCAAAAGCATTGTACTGCAGATGGAAACAATTTAAAATAAAAAAGGAAGCACAGATGATACTCAGGAGCTTAGTCAACATCTGTGCAAGGAGAAACAGTTAATATTTGCTATCTGATGAAGGTTTAACAAGTTGAAACATTAAATCTCGCCTTTGTCATCACAGATGCTTCATCATCTGCTGAATATCCCCTCCATTTCCTGGTTATAGTCCTTATCTTGTTCTTAACTGAAAACACTAATTTGTGCTACAGGATTCTGCAAATCCCACTGTTTCATCTCAATGACAAAACATTGAGATGAATTATATAAAGCTCACCCCAAAATAAACAAACACAAACACTGGTAATTCAATCACACAAAAATGCAAGCTGAAAACTGGTGTGAAAATTGGTTAAACTAAGAACTAATGATGCATTATTTGAGCAAATAAACACTAATTCTGAAATGACACTGAATTTTGCATCTGAAGTGTTGTCCATCTTCTAAGGCAAGGCACTTTGCATCATTGCCATCGAAATTAGAGAATTAGTACGTTCTTCGCGAAAAGAAATGAGCATAACTGAAATTAAAAACTGAACCAAAAGAAGATTTTGAAAAAAAAATGCATTTGTGTAAAAACTTTCATTGCATTGGGTCATCAAAAACTCTTTATGACCAAATATTTATCTTTTAAAGTTTTGTCACCAAGAAGCAGGCAGCCAAATTGCAACATCAAGTTCCCATAAAAGAGCATTGTGATAATCACCAAACTTTTGAAAATATATGTTTATTGTCTAGGATATTGTAAATATTGTCTTGGATAGAAGAGTTAGAAAATTTATAACACCCTTCAGCCCATAATGTTAGTGCTGGTTGAAAGGAGTTACTGAACTGAACCTCACTTCCCAGCAAAAGGCATAACCTTCAGGTCTAGTTCATAAATGTGGGGGTTTACCTCCACCATCTTTCCGGTGAGTGAGTTTCAGATCCCTACCCCCCCCCCTTAAGTGAGGAAAAGATCCTCCCCCCCCCCCAAACCTTCTGATTACTTTAAATGTATGCCCCTGCTTTAACGGTAAATTTATGGCTTTTGATTATTTTAACAAAGAAACAGGAAAGAAACTCGGATGGTAGTTTGCCTCCCAGGTGCCAGGGTCCGGGATATTTCTGATTGCGTCCAAGATATCCTGCGGAGGGAGGATCCGCAGGGAGGGAGGGAGAACAGCCAGAGGTTGTGGTACATATTGGTACCAATGACATAGGTAAGAAAAGGGAAGAGGTCCTGAAAGAAGACTACAGGGAGTTAGGAAGGAAGTTGAAAAGCAGGACCTCAAAAGGTAGTCATCTCGGGATTACTGCCTGTGCCACGCGACAGTGAGAATAGGAATAGAATGAGGTGGAGGATAAATGCGTGGCTGAGGGATTGGAGCAGGGGGCAGGGATTCAGATTTCTGGATCATTGGGACCTCTTTTGGGGTGGGTGTGACCTGTACAAAAAGGATGGGTTGCACTTGAATCCCAGGGGGACCAATATCCTGGCGGGCAGGTTTGATAGAGCTGTTGGGGAGGGTTTAAACTAGTTTGGCAGGGGCGTGGGAATCAGAATGTGAGTGCAGGGATTAAGGTAGAAGGACAAGGGCATGATGCTAAGAGTTCTGAGTTGATGAGGAAGGACAGGCAGGGGACAAAACATAATTGTTGCCAGTTAAAAGGGTTGAAATGTGTCTATTTCAATGCTGGGAGAATTAGGAACAAGGAGGATGAACTTAGAGCATGGATTAGTACGTGGAACTACGATGTTGTGGCTGTTACTGAAACCTGGTTAGAGGAAGGGCAGGATTGGATGATGCAGGTCCCGGGGTTCAGGTGTTTTAAAAGGAATAGGATGGGAGGTAGAAAAGGTGGGGGGGGAGTGGCATTGCTAGTCAGGGATAGTATCACGGCTATAGAAAGGGAGGACGCTGCAGAGGGAATGTCCACTGAGTCGGCTGGGGTGGAAGTCAGAAATAGGAAGGGATCAATCACTGTGCTGGGAGTAGTCTATAGGTCCCCAAATAGCCCTCGGGACACCGAGGAGCAGATAAGTAGGCAGATTTTAGAATGGTGCACAAAATACAGGGTAGTAGTTATGGGTGATTTCAACTTCCGTCATATTGACTGGCACCTCCTGAGTGCAAGGGGGATAGATGGGGCTGAATTTGTCAGGTGTGTTCAAGAAGGATTCCTGACACAGTATGTGGACCGACCAACGAGAGGAGAGGCTATACGGATCCAGTTCTGGGTAATGCACCTGGTCAGGTGACAGATCTCTTGGTGGGGGAGCATTTTGATCAGAGTGACCACAACTACCTTAGCTTCAGCATAGCTATGGAAAGGGATAAAATCAGATGAAATGGTAAAGTGCTTAACTGGGGAAGGGCTAACTTTGAAGGGATGAGGCAGGAACTAGTGTGAGTAAATTGGAAACCGATGTTCGGAGGGAAAAGCACAGAAGTAAAGTGGGAGAAGTTTAGGGACAACTTGAGCTGGGGTCAGGATAGGTTTGTCCCACTGAGGCAAGGAAAAAATGGTAGGAAAAGGGAACCGTGGCTGACGAAACAGGAGGCAACTCGTCAAGAGGAAAAAGGAAGCATATGTTTGATACAAGAAGCAGGAAGAAGGAGGGGCTCATGAGAAATATAGGGTAGCCAGGAAGGAGCTAAAGAAAGGACTTAGGAGAGCTCGAAGGGGGCATGAGAAGGCTTGGCATGTAGGATTAAGGAGAACCCCAAGGCGTTCTATGCATACGTGAAGAACAGGAGGATGATGAGAACGAAGGTGGGACCACTAAAGGATAAAGGGGGCAACGTGCTTGGAGGCGGAGGACATTGGGGAGGTCCTAAATGCATACTTCGCTTCAGTATTCACAAGTGAAAAGGATCTTGATCAGGGTGAGGTCGAAATAGAGCAGGCCTATGTGCTGGACAATGTGGAGATTACGGAAGAAGTGCTGGATATTCTTAAAAACATCAAGATTGATAAATCCCCAGGGCCGGATATGATACACCCCAGGTTGTGGGAATTGAGGGAAGAGATCGTTGGAGCATTAGCTATAATCTTTGAATCCTCTTTGGCTACAGGGAAGTGCCAGAGGATTGGAGGTTGGCAAATGTAGTTCCCTTGTTTAAAAAAAGTAATAGGGAGAAACCTGGGAACTATAGACCGGCGAGCCTTATGTCAGTGGTCTGCAAACTACTGGAAAGGATTCTTAAGGATAGGATCTACGAGCATTTGGAGAAGTACAGTCTACTCATGGATAGTCAACATGGCTTTGTGAAGGGAAGATCGTGCCTCACGAGCCCCATCGAGTTTTTTGAAGAGGTAGCAAAGGAAATTGATGAGGGTAGGGCAGTGGATGTGGTCTACGTGGACTTTAGCAAGGCATTTGACAAGGTCCCTCACGAGAGACTCATCCAGAAAGTCATGAGGCATGGGTTAAATGGAACCTTGGCTGTTTGGATAAAAAATTGGCTTGAAGGAAGAAAACAGAGGGTAGTTGTGGAAGGAAAGTATTCTGCCTAGAGGTGGGTGACTAGTGGAGTGCCGCAGGGATCTGTCTTGGGACCCCTGCTATTTGTGATCTTTATAAATGACCCGGATGTAGAGGCAGAAGGATGGGTGAGTAAGTTTGCGGATGACATGAAGATTGGAGGAGTTGTGGACGGAGCTGCAGGTTGTCGAAGGTTACAAGAGGATATTGACAGGCTGCAGAGTTGGGCAGAAAAATGGCAGACGGAGTTCAAACTGGATAAGTGTGAGGTGATGCATTTTGGAAGGATAAACCAGAAGACTGAGTACAGGATTAATGGTCAGTTACTTAAGAGTTTGGATGAAGAAAGGGACCTTGGGGTTCAAATCCATACATCCCTCAAGGTCGCTGCGCAGGTTGATAGGGTGGTTAGGAAGGCCTATGGGATGCTAGGCTTCATTAACAGGGGGATTGAGTTCAAGAGTAGAGAGGTCATGTTGCAACTCTATAAATCTCTGGTGAGACCGCACTTAGAGTATTGTGTTCAATTCTGGTCACCTCATTATAGGAAGGATGTGGAAGCTATGGAGAGGGTGCAGAGGAGATTTACCAGGATGTTGCCTGGTTTGGAGAACAAATCATATGAAGCAAGGTTAGCAGAGCTTGGACTTTTCTCTTTGGAGCGTAAAAGAATGAGAAGGGACCTGATAGAGGTCTACAAGCTTATTAGAGGCATATATAGGGTGGATAGTCAGTACCTGTTTCCCAGAGCACCAATAGCAAACACCAGAGGGCATATTGTACAAAATTAAGGGAGGGAAGTTTAGGGGAGACATCAGGGGTAAGTTTTTTTTTTTTGTTTTTTTTTATATAAACACAGAGGGTTGTGAGTGCCTGGAATGACTTGCCAGGGATGGTGGTGGAGGCTAAAACATTAGGGTATTTAAGAGCCTCTTGGACAAGCACATGGATGAAAGAAAAAGAGGGTTATGGGGTAGCGTGGGTTTAGTACTTTTTTTTTTAAGGATTATATGGGTTGGCACAACATGGAGAGCTGAAGGGCCTGTACTGTGCTGTAATGTTCTATGGTTCTAAACCCCTCTGCTAGTGGAAATAGACCCCTCAATTCACTCTTCTTTCAGCCTTCTGTTACAAAGAAAGTATTTACTGGACCAATCTTTCTTCATTAGATACAAAATTTCCAGTCTTGGTAATATCTGTGCAAGTTTTCTCTGTACCCTCTCTAGAGCGATCTCATCTTCCTCAAAGCAGAATGACTAGAATCATTTTGAATGTCACAGAATAATTTTATATTTAGCAAACCAGGCAGTCAGGGTCTCCTTTCACTTCAGTTGACAGGCAGCATCTCAGTGCTACACAAAAGCATCGCCTAAACACTTTCGATCTAACTTCTCTGAAATTGGGCAAAAGTTCCATAATCTTTGAATTCAGAGAGAAGAGTCTTATCAACCAAGGTATAGCTACCTATTGCATTCTGTGGAGCTGAATTTTAAAATCAAGGCAGAATGAGCAGTGAGAAGAAAATAATTGTGCACTAACTCATTTACAGTTAAGTATCAATGACAACTGGTATTGTATTCAGTTTTATAGTTTTAAGGTGAGGAGTAAGTGGCTAGAGGGGATCTGAGGAAGATTTTCTCCCCCAATTCATTGTGGTTGAAATGTGGAACACATCACCTGTGGTGATGAAATCAGAAACTTCTGAATCACCAAGGCATAGCAGGTTATGGCCCAAGTGCTGGTAAATAGGATTTGTATAGATAAGCACAATGAGGAGCATAGACAAGGTGTGCTGAAAGGCCTGTGCTTTTTGACTCAATAAGCATAATAAACACACTATTTCCACATTTATTTTAAATAATGCATCCTTAATTTTAGTTACATAAATAATTTGCTCATTAGCAGCACACTACTGTACAACAGCGGCTTCATACCGTGTTGTATGTTTCCATGTCAGAATGGCAATGCCACCATGAACGCTTTCAATCTTTCTTAAGCTGTCACTACCAACAAACAGGTGGGCTGCCACAATGAGGAGAAACATTGACAACTTGGTTAAAAATACTAAACACGTCATTCAGTCTTTAGTTTCTGCTAATTTCAAAAGGGCTACAAAGAGCCCAAAACCATCAAATCAAATGTTTGCTTTGTAACTTGTTTCTATTTTTATATGTAAACAAGAGAGAGCACAGATTTCAGAAGAGAAACCTCCATGGCCAAAGTCACTCAACCAAACAACCAAGACAGTTTCCAATAAAGGCAAGTGTATCACCATGATGGAGCTTTAAAAAGGAACAAGGCTGGCGGTGGGGGTGGGGGTGGAAGAGAGAAGAAAGAGAACCGAAGGACTTGGAACAATTCTTAAGACAATACCTACAATGGGAGGGGTCAGTTCTGTAGTCTCCGGGCAGAATCAGAACAAAAAAGGAAAAAGGAAAACAATGCAAGCTATTAAAATTATATACAAAAGGGTTCAAACATTCAAATAATCTCTCTATCATGCCACTATTATTTGACTGGTTTTGTGCTCTGGAGAAAATATTTGCTTCTGATAACATTAAAATACTTCAAAGCACTTCACAAAAGGGAATTAAGGTGCAATAACTGTGTGCCAAACATGGTAACAGAGCAGCTTCTGGCACCATGAATGCTTCACCAACATAAATGAAATGAATGCTGTCATTGGCTAAAGTGAAGGGCGTTAGCTGGGATGTCTGAAGAAATTCCCACCTCCAAACTGAATGGCACCAGGTTTTGGGCTATCATATAAGATTGCAGAGGGTTGTAAACACCATCACGAGTGCTAGCCTCTCCACAATTGAGGACATCTTCAATACATGATGCCTCACAAAGGCGGTGTCCATCATTAAGAATCCCCACCACCCTGTACATGAGCGAAGGGACAAGAGCCTGAATACACACACTCAACATTTTAGGAACAGCTTCTTCCCGTCAGTGGATTTCTGAATGGACAATGAACCACCCCATGAACACGACTTCACAATTTTTTTTCTCCCTTGTTGCACTACTTATAAATTTAATTTTTAAAAAACATTTCTTACTTACTGTACTGCAAACAAATTTCACAATGTCAGTGATAATAAACCTGATTCTGAGAATATCCCTCTTTATGTTAAGACTAAATCAAAGAGCACTGCCTCAAATAATGCAGCACAGGAAAGTGAAAATACAATGACTTAAAGTTTCTGTAAGCAGAAACATTTAACTCCTAACTTTTTGAGAATGACAGTGTTTCTTCAATGGAGGTAATAGGATCAGAAACCAGTTTTGACAGCCGAGGTCTCTCCAGTAGCCAATTCACCCACAACACTAGAGGGAGTTTTAACACCAACGTGCATGTTGTGAAAGCAGGAATAACCTTTCTTTTAATTAGGCATTTAATGTTTGATTTCAATTGAAAAATTTACTTAGAGAATGGATTTTCTCAAGCTTCTTTTTCCCCACCGAAACACTGATGTCAACTTTGAAGAATTTATCATTAAGAACATTGCACATGCCAGTCCTGATGAAGGTTCTCGGGCCAAAACATTGGGTGTTCACTTCCCTCCAAAGTTGTTGTTTGACTTCCTGAGTTTCACCAGTACTTTTCAAGCTGTTTACAAACTACTAATTCCTATTATTTGGTGGGATATACTGATCAGTGACATGATGGTGGTGACTTAGTTGATGTTAATTTTAATTCCGATATAACCATATGCATTTGTATTGTTACTGTTTAGATTTCAATTTTGTTGTGTTTTATAAAGCCTGGAAGTTGATTTGCACTTGATTTCATAACAAAAAGTAACCAATTCTACAAACAAATAGACCTGTCCAGGACCTGAGCTGCCTGTGATATCTACTTGAACATCTGCATTTACTCCTTGAAATGCAAAGGGCCAGGAAAGACGACCCCTGCACCAGGGCTTCTCAATGATTTTTATGCCAAAGACCCCCAGGAGGTCCGTAGACCACAGGTTATGAACCTCTGCTCTGCACCTAGTCAGTGGTGCAGGCTCCAGACAATGAAGAACATGCCCACCCCACCCCAGTGGTGACTCTGGCAACCAAGCAAACCAACTTTCAGCACGTCTTGGTCTGAGGATTTTTGACCACATACCAACACCCTGAAGAACAAATGTAGAATGCAAAAATAGTACAACTTTCATCTCTGAACAGGACAACCCATTTGAGAAACTTGAACACATAAGCTTGAATCCCAATGCAGTGCTGAAGAAATTTTCCATAAGTCATAGGTGTCATCTCTTTAATGATAAATCAAATAGAGGACAACATGAACAGCCTCTTGAAACTATGAAAATGAACAACAGATTACAATATAGAAGTGCAGTTAGTAGAGCTGTTGTCTCTCAGCTCCAGTGATCTCACGTGGAATTTGTATGTCCTCCCTGTGAATGCATGGAGTTTCCCTTAATGTTAGTTGGTTAAATGGCCACTGTGAATAGCCTTAGAGCATTTGCGGGTGGTAAAATAGGTTACAAAGAAGGTGACTGATGCTTACGAGATTCCTGCGCACCAATAGAGACCTGAAGGCCAAAATGGCTTCCTTTTATAGTGGAATATAGATCAATTGCAAATATGGGGGAAGTATATCTGTTCAAATGTGAAGTGTTGTACTTTGGGGAATCAAATGCAAAGGGACAGTACATTGTTAAAGGCAGGATCCTTAAGAGTATTGATGTATTCTTGTGATCAGAGTCCATTGCTCTCTTAAAATGGCTGCACTTTGAAAGGGTGTATGGTATGCTTGCTTTATCGGTCAAGAGTTGGGAGGTTATGAAAACTGCATCAAAACTTCATGACTCTTGGCTAGGCCACATCTTGAGTACTGAATTCAGTTGTGGTCACCCCGTTATAGGATGAAGGTGGATGTTTTGGAGAGGCTGCAGAAGAAGTTTATCAAGATGCTGTCTGGTAGAGATAGAGTAAACAGCTGGTATCTTTTTCCCAGCAAAAAAAAATGTTTAATACCAGAGCTCATGCATTTAAGGTGAAAGGGCAAGATCAAGGCATTTTTTTTGTAAACAGAGAATGGTGAGTGCTTGAATTGCATTGCCTGTTTGATGGTGGTGGTGAAGGCAAATATGATAGAGACCATCAAAAGGATCAGATAGGCACATAGATATGCAGAGAATCGAGGTATATGGACATTGTGTAGGCAGAAGGAATTTGGTTAGTTACTTATTTGATTACTAATTTAATTAATTCAGTACCACATTGTGAGCTGAAGGGCCTGTTTTGTGCAGTAGTCTTCTATATTATAAAGAAATCCAATTGGAACATTCACTAATGAAATATCAGCGGCCTCCACTTTACTCAGACAACTACTGAGCCACGATCAAGTAAACAAGTGTAGCACCATATTCAGGAGATTTTCTTTCTACAATTTCCTGACACTTTTGAAAAAAAATGTACAAATGGATGATAATCTTTTACACTCTCCTCTGGGACGGCCAGCATGGAATTATGGATGGCTGACTTCAATACTGGAGTACAGCCACTGAGTAGCTTCCAGCAGTGATGGAGCAAAGATGAACTGTTTTGAACAACTATGTTATTCCCCCCTGCCCCACTCCCCACCAAAACAAAATGAATGTTCACCAGATCCAATCCAATGACTGTAGTATGAGATAGACCATGTAAAACCTTCTGGCCTACACAGAGTGGTTGCTATGTTGCCCAAATTATAGCCGTGTTCTTTTACCTCATTAGTTTTCAATTGCTTATCAGTATCAAATTTATGATAAACCACTGTCACAAAGTTCTGAATTTCCTATATCCTTTGTTGTTTTCAAAAGGACCAGCTCTAACACCAACTTTGCTGAAGCCCTAGATGCTTGCTATGTATCCCATTGGTTCTCTTTAGTATCTTGGAAACTCTATTCAGGTCATCTCTTAGCAATATACACAAAATGCTGGAGGGACTCAGCAGGCCAGGCAATATCTATAGAAAACAGTAAAGAGTTGATGTTTCAGGCCCTGAGACTTCATGACGAATGGAGAAAAAGATGAGAAATCAGAACAAGAAGGTGGGGGACGGGAGGAAAGAGTACAAGATGATAGGTGAAACGGGGAGAGGGAAAGGAATGAAGTAAAGGGCTGGGAAGTTGATTGGTGAAAGAGATAAAGGGCTGGAGAAGGGGGAATCTGATCAGAGAGGGTAGAAGACCATGGAAGAAAGGGAAAGGGGAGGAGCACCAGAGGGGAGTGGTGGGCAGGTAAGGAGATAAGGTGAGAAGGGGAAATAGGAATGGTGAAGCCGGAGCAATTACCTGAAGTTTAAGAAATCAATGTTCATGCTATCAGGTAGGCGGCTACCCAGATGGAATACAAGGTGTTGTTCCATCAACCAGAGTGTGGATCATCACGGCAGTAGAGAAGCCATGGACCAACATGTTGGAATGGGAATGGGAAGTAGAACTGAAATGTGTGGCCACTGGGAGATTTCATTTTTTCTGGTGGATGAAGTGTGGGTGCTCAGCAAAACAGTCACCTAATCTATGTTAGGTCTCACAAGGCCACACCGAGAGCACCAGAAACAGTAGATGACCCCAACAGACTCACAGGTGTACTGGTACCTCACCTGGAAGGACCATTTGGGGCACTGTATGGTAGTAAGGGAGTAGGTGCAGGGACAGGTGTAGCACGTGTTCTGTTTGCAAGGATAAGTACTAGGAGGGAAAAATGAATAGACAAGGGTGTTACATAGGGAGTGATCCCTGCGGAAAGTTGGGGGGAGGGGGACAACGGATGACGGAGCATAGATGCACAGTGAAGCAGTTTCCCAATCTTTGTCGGGTCTCACCAACATACAGGAGGCCACAATGGGAGCATCCCTTAGCCTGATTTCTGGGGAATACCATTCTGGCTTGTGTAACATTTCACTATAGAGTTTTACCCTCGAGTCCAGGGGTCATTCAAGTAAATCTATATGGTACTGCCTTGAGGGCTAATATATCCTTCATGAAGTGTAGGGCCCAAAACTGCCTTCAGGATTCCATGTGTGAATTGTAAGGAAGTAGCATAAACGTCACCACATTTTTCTCTAAAACTAGCAAGTACAAATATCTGCTTTATTCACAAGTCACTGACATGGAACCCCACAATTCCCCTCAAGCATTCACTTGTTCTTCCTTCACACCAAAATCCACAAGACAATTCTGTCCATTAACTTAACCTAGTAATTTATCTTAATGGCACAGTGCTTCCGTTTACATTTCATACAATGCTAGTTATATTCCCTTTACTGGAAAACTTAGATGCATGTTTTTTAAATCTATAAATCCAGTGAATTGTTAGCATCCCAAGACAAATACTTGGGCACCACTTGTTACACCTTGTTGATTTATCTGTCTGCCTATCATTCCCACTCTATCTCCTGCTGTTTGGAATCAGATCAAAAGTTTATCCTCAACTGCAAGAATAGCAACTTAAGAGGAATACAGAAATCTTGAAGGTTGCGTTCACAGATCCCTCAAAGTTTCTGCACAAATTGATAGGGTGGTTAAGGTGGCCATGGTGTGTTGGTCTTCATAAATCAGGGGATTAAGTTGAAGGGCCATGTGATAATGTTGCAGCTCTATAAAACACTTCTTAGACTTCACTTTGAAGGATTGTGTTTGGTTCAAGTCACCTCTTTATAAGAAGGATGTGGAAGTTTCAGAGACGGTGCAGAGGAGATTTACCAGGATATTGCCTGGATTAGAGCATGTCTTATGAGAAAAGACTGAGCGAGCTGGGGCTCTTCTCTTGGCAGCAAAGGGGGCCAAGAGGTGACTTGCTAGAAGGGTACAAGATAAGATACAAAGATAGAGTGGACAGTCAGTGCCTTTCTCCCCCACCCCCAAGATAGCAAAATGCTAATGTGAGAGGGCACAACTTTAATGGGAAGTATTACTAGGAGTGGTGGTAGAGGCAGACAAACTAGGAACATTTAAAAGACTTAGATAGACACACGATTGAAAAAAGGAGGGCTATGTATGAGGGAGGGGTTAGATTGATCTTAAAGTAGGTCAACATTGACACTTAGAGCTGAAGGGTTTGTACTGTGCTGTGTCCTGTTCAATGTTTTATGCTCTTAAGCTAAGAATCCCTTGAGAATTGTGGTCTGCAAGTCAACACGAATGACATGCTAAGACACTGCCCTAGCCACCATCTTACTTTGAAAAGGTAACTAAAGAAACATGGCAAGATCACTGATGAAAGGAAAAAGCACTAAAGGCATCAGATTAGTAATGAGGCTAGACAAAAACAACAATGGCTGCCAGTTCCTTACCAATACAAAGTTCTATTCCAGATTCTGCTACATAATTTCCAATGTTCAGCATTCATACCTTCCAACAAAGTGAGGTCGTATTCATTATTTGACTTATGCAGTGCAGGATACTTATTGAACAGGTTGGCTACAAAGGCAAGGTTGAGGTTGGGATTGCCACTGACGACATCAGCTGGTGTGACAAACTGTCTGCAGCCCAACTTATCAGCTTGTTGCAGCATGTATTCTGCTCTCTTCAGGTCATCGTTTTCCTTCAAAATCATGAGAAGTACAATTAGATCCCAAAGCCATTGCCATACAGTGAGAAAAGTCTAATTAAAACAATCAGAATGGACTTACATTATAACCGGCCATATCAATTTCAATCGACATTTTATCATCTTCTCCAGTGAGTGCAATCTGATGAAGTAGATGGAAATAAGCCCTGGAATCCTAAAAGTGGGATATCAAACCAAAGTCGGATTTCAAGATTAAATCAGTTTTTTTTTTAGGAAGGAACAGAGAATTATTCGAGAAGAAATTCTCGTCACACCAATCCAAACAAATACACTTCACCCATCTATTGTTTTTAAATTTTAAAAGTTTGTTTCTCAATAAGTAAAAAGGTGTACTTGGCATGTTAAGTGTCAAAAGTTTCCAGTGCACAGCATCTCACAACCACTTATGCATTTTTGCAAAGTTTGTTTTCATATCCACAGTGAACATTCTGAATTTTGTCATTGTATAAAATAGGTGATAATGAATAAAGACTATGTTACCATAACAACTCTTTCTCACTTCTATGTAATTTACATTGCCTTTAGATTTAATAATAATATGGCTTCATATATTTTATCAGAGAACTTAAGATAATGGAACCCTTAGGAGGCAGCAATCACAATATGATAGAACTCACCCTGCAGACTGAGAGGGAAGAGCTAAAAATCAGATGCATCAGTATTTCAGTGGAGTAAAAGAGAACTACAGAATCGTGAGAGAGGAACTGGCCAAAGTCATTGGGAACACTGGCAGGGATAATGACAGAGTAGCAATGGCTGAAGTTTCTGGGAGCAATTCAGAAGGTGCTGGTTAGATACATCCCAAAAATGAAGATGTATTGTAAAGTGGGGGTGGGGGGAATGAGGCAACCTTGGGTGACAAGGGAAGTAAAAGATCACAAAATCAAGAGAGAAGGCAGATAACATAGGAAAAATTAGTGCAAAGTTAAAGGATTGGGAAACTTTTAAAAAAACTGCAGAAGGCAACTGAGAAAAACCGTAAGGAGAGTAAAGATGAAGTATGAAGGTAATCTAGCCAATAATATCAAAGAGGATATTAAAAGAGAGGTGAGAGAAGATGTCAGACTACTGGTAAATGATGCTGCAGAGGTAGCAATTGAGGACAAAAAGTGGCAGATAAATTCAATAAATATTTTGCGTCAGTCTTCACTATGGAAGACACCAGCACTCTGACAGATATTTGAAAATGTCAGGGGGCAGAAGTGAGTGTAGTCACTATTACTACGGAGAAGGTGCTTGGGAAGCTGAAAAGTCTGAAGATAGATAAAGTCGCCTGGACCAGATGAACTACACCTTGCACCCCCGGGTTCTGAAAGAGGTAGCTGAATAGGTTGTGGAGAGTGGTGCGGACAGCCCAGCAAATCTGCAGATGTGAACTTCAGGACATTTACAAAGATAGGTGTGTAAAAAGGGCCTGAAGGATCATTGGAGACCTGAGTCACCCCAACCATAAATTGTTCCAGCTGCTACCATCTGGGAAACCGCAAATACCAAAACCAACAGGCTCTGGGACAGCATCTTCCACCAGACCATTAGACTGCTTAATTCATGCTGATGCAACTGTATTCCTATGTCATACTGACTATCCTGTTGTACATAATATTTATTATAAATTACTATAATTGCACTGTACATTTAGATGGGGACAAAGATTTTCACTCCTCATGTATATGAAGGATGCCAGCAATAAAGTCAATTCAGTTCAATTAATGGTAATCTTTCAAGGATCACCAGATTCTGGAATGGTTCCAGAGGACTGGAAATTTGCAAATGTCACTCCACTCTTAAGAAGGGAGTGAGGCAGCAGAAAGGAAACTCAATGATTTGATGGTGTTTCTGTATCTACTGTGAATGCCAATAAGAAAATGAATATCAGGGTTACATATGGTGACATATGTGTATGTGGAGGTATGTCTCTGCCAAAGGAAGTGCCAGGAACTCTTTCCCTCTGTTAGCATCCAGGTCATCCTTGGGCAAGGTGTAGTACTTGCTTAACACCCCAATCAGGGTCACATGAAGCCATGGGAGCATATGCTGGTGCATATCACAAGTCCTGGTTACGCGTCCACTAACACCATGCAGACAATCTCTGAAGAGTATTGATAATGGCTGGGGTCAAACATTTTGTAAAGATGGTGCACAGAAGGCAAATGCAAACCATTTGTGAAGAAAAATTTTCCAAGAACAATCAAGGTTCAAGAGAGATGATGATGATGACGACGATGACAATAACATTAAAAATAAATTTAATTTGAACCTTGGATATTAAAGATGAGGGTTTGGGGTACTTGGAGGCTCATGATAAAATAGGCCAAAGTCAGAATGTTTTTTTGTGGGGAAATCTTTCCTGACAAATCTGTTGGAATTCTTTGAGGAAATGACAGGCAGGATAGACAAAGGAGAGTCAGTAGATGTTGCATACTTGGATTTTCAGAAGGCATTTGACAAGGTGCCGCACATGAGGCTGCTAAACAAGATAAGAGCCTATGGTATTACAGGAAAAGTCCCAGCATGTATAGAAAATTGGAAGGAAGCAAAGATTGGGAATAAAGAGGGCCTGTTCTGATTGGCTTCTAGCAATAATAGTGGTGTTCTGCAGGGGTCGCTGCTGAGACTACTTTTCACGTTACATGTCAAAGATTTGGATGATGGAATTGATGGCTTTGTGTCCAGGTTTATGGATGATACAAAGATAGACGGAGCAGCAGGTAGTATTGAGGAAGCAGGGAGTCTGCAGAAGAGGTGGATCAGATTAGGAGAATGGGCAAAGAAGTGTCAGTTGGAATATAGTTTGGGTAAGTGTATTGTCAAGCACTTTGTTAAAAGGAATAAAGGTATAGACTATTTTCTAAAAGAGGTAAAAATTGAGAGATCAGAGGTGCAAAGGGACTTGGGAGTACTCATGTAGATTTCCCTAAAGGTTAATTGCAGGTTGACCTGGTGGTAAAGAAGGCAAATGCAATATTAGCATTTCACTGTAAGGGGACTAGAATATAAAAGCAAGGATATGATGCTGAGGCTTTAAAAGGCATTGGTCAGAGTACTGTGAGCAATTTTGGGCCCTTTATTGAAGAAAGGATCAAGTCAAGTCAAGTCACTTTTTGTTGTCACTTCGACCATAACTGCTGGTACAGTACACAGTAAAAACGAGACAATTTTTTTCAGGACCATGGTACTACATGAAACAGTACAAAAACTCCACTGAACTACGTAAAAACAACATAGAAAAAAAACTACACTAGACTACAGAACTACCCAGGACTGCATAAAGTGCACAAAACGGTGCAGGCATTACAATAAATAATAAACAAGACAATAGGGCAGTAAGGAGTCAGTCCAGGCTCTGGGTATTGAGGAGTCTGATAGCTTGGGGGAAGAAACTGTTACACAGTGTGGTTGTGAGAGCCTGAATGCTTCAGAGCCTTTTCCCAAATGGCAGGAGGGAGAAGAGATTGTATGAGGGGTGCGTGGGGTCCATAATGCTGTTTGCTTTGCGGATGCACCGTGTAGCATAAATGCCTGTAAGGGCGGGAAGAGAGACCCCAATGATCTTCTCAGCTGACCTCACAATGCACTGCAGGGTCTTGCAATCTGAGATGGTGCAATTTCTGAACCAGGCAATGATGCAGCTGCTCAGGATGCTCTCAATACAACCCCTGCAGAATGTGATGAGGATGGGGGGAGTGGGAGATGGACTTTCCTCAGCCTTCACAGAAAGTAGAGATGCTGCTGGGCTTTCTTTGCTATGGAGCTGGTGTTGAGGGACCAGGTGAGATTCTCCGTTAGGTGAACACCAAGGAATTTGGTGCTCTTAACGATCTCTACCAAGGAGCCGTCGATGTTCAGTGGGGAGAGGTCGCTCCGTGCCCTCCTGAAGTCAACACCATCTCTTTTGTTTTGTTCACATTCAGAGACAGGTTGTTGGCTCTGCACCAGTCCATTAGCCGCTGCCCCTCCTCTCTGTATGCTGACTCATCGTTCTTGCTGATGAGACCCACCATGGTTGTGTCATCGGCAAACTTGACGATGTGGTTCGAGCTGTGTGTGCTGGTATTGGAGAGGGTCTACAGGAGGCTCACAAGCATGATCCCAAGAATGAAATGATTAATGTATGAGGAGCATTTGATGCCTCTGGGCCTGTACTTGCTGGAGTTTAGTAGAATGAGGGGGCATCTCATTGAAACCTATCAAATATTGAAAGAGTAGTTTATTGAATGGATGTGGAGAGGATGTTTCCAAATAGTATGAGTCTAGGACCAGAGGCCACACACTCAGAATAGAAGACTGTCCCTTTACAATAGAGATGAGGAGGAACTTCTTTAGCCAGAATGTGGCGAATCTGTGGAATTCATTGCCAGTCAGCTGAGGAGGCCAAATAACTGGGTATATTTAAAGAGGTTGATAAGTTCTCGATTACTAAGGACATCAAAGGTTATGGGGAGAAAACAGAAGAATAGGGTTAAGAGAGATAATAAATCTGCCACGATTGAATGGTGGAGCTGACTTGAATGACCTAATTCTGTTCTTATACCTTACGGTCTTATATTTATTATACTTAACTGCCTGAAAGTAGAATCAGGATTCAGTAAGCACTGTGCCAGCACTTCATTTTCAAATAGGTAGAGCACAAACTCACCAAACTACTTTCCCCAGTTTCTGGGAAATAGAATCCAACTTTAAATTCCTCCATCAATCCGGTAAGTAAATAATTTTACAGGTAATTAATAATACATGACATGTATATACACAGGTTGAGAACTGTTAATTTAAAACTATAGTAAATAAGCATCTGATTTCCAGAAATACCGGAGGCAGTTTTGGAAATCAAATTTCTTTCCCCACATTAAAACTGCTGAAAGAAAACAGAAGCAGCTGTAAGTGCCAAAAACAAACAACCAAAGCTAAAAACAAACTGCTGGAAGAACTTAGCAAGTTGGGTTGCAGCCTGGGGTGGGGGTGACTTTTAAAGAGGTGGGAGCAATTGTTGTTATTTCAGGAGGAGCTCCTACTGCAGGACTGAGAGTGAAAAGAGAAGATAGCGGGAATAAAGAAGAAATGGGGAGGGGCAGGACTAAGGCTGATAGGTTATAAAAGTTACATAACTTAAAAAAAAACAAATCCCGAGCCAGACCCAGCTTCCATCCTCTTTCTTTCTTAATATTGCTGAAAGGTTTATACACTGATGATGGGGGAAGGCAAACTCAGGATTACATCATTCTCAAAGGCCTGGGAAAATTTAATTTTCCTGCTCAATACTGCAGGAAAAACAAAGGGCGGAATGCTGAGCCTTCCATATGGGGAAGCTTAAAAGTAAGACAGACTCATTGAGGAAAAATAGGAAGAACTGAATTTGTAATGCATTTTATTATTGTCACATGCATGGAGATAAGTGAAAAATTTTGTTTGCATGCCATCAATGCAGATAATTTCAAAACACAAGTTTATTTACATAGGGCAAAGGAAAAAGCAATAATGAGAGGTTGTTCAATCCATGAAGCTTGTTCAAGCAAACAGATGAGAGTTAATTATTTTGTGTACTGGTACAAAACCCAGTCCTCTTCTCTCAAATAATTTATTTTAGAATTGCTTTAAGCAAGTTGGAATTTACTGTGCTAAGCTGTCAGCGTGAGGCATGTTTATTGGCTCAGATTTGACTTTTAAGTAATTAGCTCTGTCCCTATAGCACACAGGTAACATTTCTGCCAAACTCATCTGGAAGAACAAAGATGAGTCAGAAAATAAAATCAAAGAAACATTACAGCACAGTACAGTCCACAATTTAAGCCGACCTCCATGCAGGTCCATAACTTGTTGAAAGTGGTGTCATAGATAGATAGGGTCATCAAGAAAGCTTTTGGCACATTGGCCTTCATAAGTCAAAGTATTGAGTAAGGGAGATGGGATGTTATGCTGAAGTTGTATAAGACGTTGGTGAGCCTAATTTGAAATATTGTGTGCAGTTTTGGTTGCCTACCTACAGGAAAGACATAAACAAGGTTAAAAGAGTACAGAGAAAATTTACAAAGATGTTGCCGAATCTGGAGGACCCTAGTTAGAAGAAAATATTGAAAGGTTAAGACTGTATTCTTTAGAACGTAAAAGGTTGAGAGGAGATTTGATAGAGGTATACAAAGTAATGAGAGGTATAGATAGGGTAAATACAAGCAGGCATATTCCATGGTGGGACTACAGAAGTCATAGGATAAGGCTGAAAGGCGAAATGTTTAAGGGGAACACAAGGGAGAACTTCTTCACTCAGCGGATCATGAGAGTGTGGAATGAGCTGCCAACACAAGTTTGGACAGGTACATGGATAGTAGGAATACAGAGGGCTCTGGTCCCTGTGCAGGTCAATGGGAGTAGGCAGTTTAAATGGCTTTGATACAGACTAGATGAGCTGAAGGGCCTGTGTCTGTGCTGTACTTCTCTATGACCTTTTAACCTTCCCTCTACATAGCTCTCCATTTTTCTATCTTCTATGTGCTATCTATGAGATTCTTAAATAACCCTAACGTATCTGTCTCTAGCACCACCCTTGGCAGGGCATTCCAGACACCCATCACTCTCTGTGTAAAGAACCTACCTCTGACATCCCCTTTATGCTTTCCTCCAATTACCTTAAAATTGTGCCCTCTTGCATACCTCTTATCGTCTTGTACACCTCTACAAAGTCAGCTCTCATCCAGTAGGAATCCATTCAGTCATAATTTATGCCAAACCTCAGTTAAGCAATCCCATTCCTTAAGAACCCTGCAAATTATTTACCTTCAGGATTGTTCCAGTTACCTTGTGAAACCTCTGATTTCCACCATCCCTCAAGGGGGCAGCTCTAATCAGAAAAGTTGATCTTTACCACCCAAAAATATTAACCTCTGTTCTGAAACTAAAAAGAGGACTTAAAATAAGATTTAAATTCAAAATAGTTTGATGAAAATATCAGTACCTTAATATCTTCACTGAAGTTGGT
Source organism: Hemitrygon akajei (assembly GCF_048418815.1). Lineage (NCBI taxonomy): Eukaryota > Metazoa > Chordata > Chondrichthyes > Myliobatiformes > Dasyatidae > Hemitrygon > Hemitrygon akajei. The sequence continues at coordinate 180,225,330 of NC_133126.1, read as the reverse complement.
GATTTTTCCGTAACCAGCATGTTCCAGGTGGTAGTTGACCCAACGCAGAAGAAGATCTTCAGGTGAGAGTTTTAACAGCTCCTCTAGATCTTCACCTTCCTTTAACAGAGCAACAAGTGCTGGAATCAAAGAGATAACAACATCAATACCAAAAATTCAAAGAAGGTTGTCACACACCACAACATTATATACATCAGAGCAAAGAGGATGCCCAAAGAGACCAATACAACTTTGACCCTAAGACCATAATATACAAGAGCAGAATTAGACCATACTGTCCATCAAGTCAACTCTGCCATTCCATCATGGCCAATTTATTATCCCTCTCAACCCCATTATCCTGCCTTCTCCCTGTAACCTTTGATGTCCTTAATAGTCAAGAACCTAATGACTTCTGCTTTAAATATACCCATGATTTGGCCTCCACAGCTGTCTCTGGCAGAGAATTCCACATTCACCACCCTCTGGTTAAAGAAAACCCTAATCTCTCTTGTAAGTAGATATCCCTATATTCTGAGGTCTTAGACTGCAGGAAACATCTTCTCCACATCCACTTTATCAAGGACTTTCAATATTCAATAGGTTGTATTGAGATTCTCCATCATTCTCCTAATCACCAGTGAGTATAAGACCAAAGCAATCAAACACTCCTCATACGGTCAGCCTTTCAATCCTCGTGAGCCTCCTGTGGACACTTTCCAATGGCAGCACTTCTTTTCTTTGATAAGGGACGCAAAACTGCTTACAATACTCCAACTGCAGTCTGATCAAAGCCTCAAATCTCCAGCATTACATCCTTGTGTTTACATTCTAGTCCTCTCAAAATGAATGCTAATATTGCATTTGTCTTCCTTACCACTGACTCAACCTACAAATTAACATACTGTCAGGATGCTGGAGCAGGGATCCAATCGCAGACCCAGTACTGTGCACACAGTGAAATAAATTGAGTAACAAATCCCAAGGTGCAAACAAAGTCGGTGTCAAAGTTCAGGCAGAAATCAAAACATCCAGAGAAATCCAAAGACCAGAATTGGGAAACAGGCAGAATCGATATTCAGACGGATAGAGTACAGATACGAATGCTGGAAAGGCTCAGGAAAATTCACTGGTACAATCTAGCAACAGAAAAGGTGAAAACATAGGATTGAAATATACTGAGCAATAAACAGAGAGGCAGATGATAGGTAGAACACAATGAGACAGAAGTGGCAGCAAAACAGGTAATAATGAGAAACAGGTGAGAGGCGGAGTACTCAGCATTACAGGGGACAGAGTAGAGCAGGAGCAGAGACAGGAGCACATGGGGCATGAAAACAAACAAGAGCACATGGCAATACAAAATCATGGACTGGCAGCTAGGGGGAAAACACACAAAAAGACAAAGTTCAACTGGAGGTACTGACACATACAGAGAATCCTGCACAAGGACTCTCAAGTTGCTTTACACCTTTGATTTTTTTTTATTAAACTTTTTTTATTGTGTTTTCAAGTAGTTACAGAATAAAAGTATATGAAAAAAAATGTATATTACCCATCCCCCCTCCCCTTAACCCCTCCCCCCTAACATCCCTATAGAAAAAAAAGAAAGAAAGAAAGTAAAAAAAAGTGCCTGGATATTGGAAGATCCCCACATGCTCTATGGAGTTCGTAATAACTTTAGTATATATATTTATTTCTTTCCCCAAATAACCAATTATTTCATCTTCAGAGCAACTATATATTTAATCCTGTCTTTTGTAAATAAGGGTGCCAAATTTTCAAAAATGGTTCTTATTTATCTCTTAAATTATAAGTAATTTTTTCAAGTGGAATACAGCCATGAATTTCTTTCTTCCAACGATCTATACTTAAATATGTATCCGATTTCCAAGTAACTGCAATAGCCTTTTTGGCTACTGCCAATGCAATTTTTATAAATTCTTACTACAATACATTTCAATCACTACCAATACAACTACCCCAGAAGATTTTTCAAGAGCTAAATAAATATGTGAGGAAGTTTCTTTGGAAAGGTAAGATGTCAAGAATATCGTTGGAAAAATTGACATGGAAATTTGATCTAGGAGGGTTACAACTTCCAAATTTTAAGAATTATTATAAAGCAAATCAACAGATTTATTGCATCTTTTTTTGAGAAAGATAAACCGGCATGGATTAGAATAGAACTAGATAAAATAGGAGAAAATACACCAGAAGATTTTATATATAAATGGGAATCTAAATGGATACGGGAAAAGAAAGAATCTCCTATATTAAAACATTTGATTGACTTATGGAATAAGATAAATGTTGATGATGTGACAAAGAAATCCTTATTAGCAAAGAGATCTTTAATTCAAAATAGACTTATTCCTTTTACAATGGATAATCAACTTTTATATAATTGGTTTCAAAAAGGGGTTAGATATATAGGAGATTGTTTTGAAGGAGGTATATTAATGTCATTTGATCAATTAAAGAATAAATATAAAGTATCAAACAACACTCTTTTTTGTTACTTTCAACTAAGGGCTTATTTAAGAGAAAAATTAGGTCACACCTTTGATTTTTGAATTTTCTTCCCATTTAGAAAATAGTCTATGTCCTTATTTCTTCCAACAAAGTGGACGACTATACACTTTCCTAAAACTATATTCCATCTGCCACTTTGCCCATTCTCCTAGTCTGTCCAAGTCCTTCTGCAGACTCCCTGCCTCCTCAACTCTCCCTGCTCCTAAACTAGTCTTTGCATCATCTGCAAACATGGCTACAAAACCATCAATTCAGCCATCCAAATCTTTGATATATAACGTGAAAAGCAGTCCTAGTACCAACCCCTGTGGAACACCATTAGTCACCAGCAGCCAACCAGAAAAGGCCCCCTGTATTCCCACTCTTTGCTACCTGCCAGTTAGCCGATTTTCTATCCATGCTGGTACTTTCCCTGTAATACCATGGGTTCTTATCTATCTTAGCAGCCTCACGTGTAGCACCTTGACAAAGGTCTTCTGAAAATCCAAATTAACAACATCCACTGTTTTCCTTTGTCTATCCAGACTGTTTTTACTTGAAGAATTCTAATAGTTTTGTCAGGCAAGATTTTCCCTTAAAAAATCCATTCTGACTTCACCCTTTTTTAATCATGTGCCTCCAAGTTATGGACTCCAACACCTTACACTGAAGTCAGGCAAATGGGCTGACAATTTCCTCTGTTTTGCCTCCTCCCTTCTTAAACAGCAGAGTGACTTTTGCAATTTTCCAATTTAAAAAAAGCTAGATGCCAAACAGACTCTAATGTTGCAAATGACACATTCAGCGTAAAATGTACTTCATCGCTGTACTCTCCTTCAATTGCTAAACACAGTAAAGTAAATGAAAGATCTTCATGAAGATAGAGTCTTGCTATTGTGACTTAGTATTTGCAATTATATTAAACCCATACGAAATCTTCCTGTATCTGGATTACAGCACCTGGTCATCTGCATGCATGATTAAGGGATGAAATTAGTATAGTCCCACTAGTTCTTTGCCTGCACAAAACAAAGATTACCACTTCACACTTCTTTTTTAAAAAGTGCATCATTATTTTGCCAGATAGGTTTGTATATGCATCTGCACTGCCACTTACCTTCATTCCTGGTAATCTCAATATCAGCAAACAAGCCAATCTTTATGATCTGCCACAGGAGTCCCAGTACCAGGTGGTGTCTGCCTTCCCTTAGATCTTCTGCACCAATGTTCACCACCGTACAGCCAATGGCAGAGGCAGAGTTCAGAGCAAGGTTCAGATTTTCCTGTGGGAGAATTAATTAGAGTGCAAATAACTACACTGTTTTCAAAACATCATTTCTGTAGACACAATACATTTAAAAGCAGCCATGTCAGAATATGGAGAAAAAGGCCCTTATTTTCTGGGAATTGTCTGTGAAGAGGTGCTCTGGTGCATCTCTCATGGAGCAAAATCAACAGAGAACACAGTCAAGTCCTTCACCTTGTCCATTTTAAAAGGCAAAATATCCCAGCGGCTACCCATTTCAATTTGGCTTTTCATTCCCATTCTGGAATATCTGTCCATGTCCCCTCTTTGACCATGATGAGGTCAAACTCAGGTTGGAGGAGAAACACTCCACATTTCATCTAGGTAGCCTCCAACCTGATAGCATGTACATCGATTACTCTAACTTCTGGTAATTTCTCTCCCCCATCCTGCCCCACTTTTACTCCTTCCCCTTGCTTTCCCCACCTCCTTAATCTGGCTTCTGCCCACTTCCTTTCCAGTCCTGATGAAGGGTCTCTGCCCGAAATGTCGACCATTTACTCTCTTCCACAGATGCCACCTGACTTGCTGAGTTCCTGCAGCAATTTGTGAGCACACAAGAACTAAAATGTTGACTTTTTCCTCTCCCTCCACAGATGTTGCCTGATCTTTTGAGTATTTACAGCATGTTTAGTTTTCGATTTCCAACTTGTAATTTTCTTTCAGCTGATTATGTAGGCTGCTCTCTGCATTTATAATCTAAATATCTGCTCTAAGAAATAATTTGATACTACTTTTGAGAGGAGGCAACTGAGTTATGTAGGTATAACATCAAAAGATAAATATGAACCTTCTATGCACATAACTACCATTGACGAAAAGATAGTACTTACAGAAATTGTGAATGGAGTCAGCTTCTTCTTGTTAATTACTCGCTCATCAATTGTATCTGGCTGGGATAAGTTAATCATTTTGCTGAACAGAGGGAAAGAGACTTTTATCAGAACATTACATTATAACTCAAAATTGAAAATTACATCAAATATTTAAGTACCATGGATGAAGAGTTGAGGATTTATTTTCCATTACAAAGATTGTTGGATGAATGTCATAATTATTTGGTTCCTACCAAACGTTGGACAGCAAGAGTCTGCCCTGTTTACTACCTGCCAGCTCAGAGGCTGAATTTCCATATCCACGTCTCTCTTTAATATACAGTGGACTCCAGTTAATCAGACCATTGGTTAATTGGGGCAGCCGCCTATTTGGGGCATCTCTTAAAGAACAAAAACTAAATGGAGAAAATAGTTAGGATTTCCTTTGTTTATTCAGGATAATATGCCATTTAATCAGGACAGAAGACCGTTGCTGAACAGATTCTAACTAGCATCAGTCACGTGCGCTTATAAGTTGTCAGTTGCAGGAGTTTGTGTACAAAAAGCAGTGATTTTTGTCATGAATAGTTGGTAAGAAGTAAGCAGAGTAAGACAACACTGAACTGTCTTGCTCATTGAAGTTTCAAGCATCCAGGCTTGGAGATGCCTGAAATGGTCATGAGTGAAAATGAAACAATTTCACATCTTCAACAAGTTAGGAACTACAAGGAACTTAAAGTGACATCTTGAACGTTACAATGAAAATTAAGACTTGGAGGATACAATTGTCGACAGGATTGTATGAAGCCAGTCCATTCTCTGCATTAGGGGTCTGCACTGATTTTGTTCATTTCATACACTAAATAAACTCCTCTGTCAATAACTATTAGGAACTAATACAGTTTTATAGTACTGTAGTACTATTGGTAGTGTTCCAATTTGTTCTGAGTTTCATTTAATGCACAATTTATTACTCAGTTTGCATTTTTAACCATTTCCATGGAACTTTGGTTAATTGGGTCAGCCACTTAATTGGGACAAACTCTACTGGCCCTGATTTGTCCCAATTAACCAGAATCCACTGCATTTCAAAAATAAGCTTTATTCATAAAAATAGACAAGGAATACTATACATTTTCGGGCTTTCTTTACACTGTCAAGTGCTGGCAAAACATCTGTGGTGTCATCAACTCAAAAGCACCAATGCCAATCAGGTGGTCTTTTTGAACAGTACACCATTCAAGTGTTTGCACGGTTGTTACACAAAATCTAATTTCTCTATGTCCATGTGACATCATTCACTTATGGACATCTCATTGTACCAGAAGTTTTACCCTGCTACATTGACTGAACTCTGAGTCTTCCAAGATCATCCAGAGACAAAGAGTGTAGCTTGCCACATTTTCACTTCTGAGTTCCACCCTCACGCCTAACTGAACACCTTAGAGAATGAAGAACCAGCGAAACCCTCTCTCAATGCTCCCCTCTGATCTCTACTGCCCCCCTACTCTTCCACTATGTGCTCACAAAACCTGCTACTACAGTCACACATCCTTCCTGGGAGCTTGTCCAGCTAACCTTTCTCCCCTCCTGAAGAAGGGTTTCAGCCCAAAACATTGATTGTTTGCTTTTACCCATAGATCCGGCTGACCTGCTGAGTTCCACCAGCATTTTGTGTGTGTTGCTGAAGAATCTCTCGATGTTCTCTTTGGGTGCTTCTCACCAATGCATACAAGAGTCAAAGAGGAGCTTTATATATTGCTCCCTGTGCCACCCCTCCTTAATTTCTTTGGAGTCAGCAGATTAGGAGCAAAGACTGTATTCCTGCATTTACCCCCACCTCCACCCTTTCTGGACAGCTATCCCAAGGCTGGCTGACCAAAACCTGTGTCAAGTAAGTGTGGATTTGAGCAACAAATAATGCCAAAAATGGAACAGATGTAAATCAGTAACATCCCGAGCTTCAATATTTTACAATTTTAATAACAATTTAAAAAAAAAATGTTGAATAAACAAAAGGTTACCATAGGAGAATGCCATCGCCAACTGCACTAAACAGACGGTTACTGTTGGGATTCATGGGAATCAAATGTTTACAGTCAGGATCGCCTTCCAATGCTTTGTTAATCCAATTAACAAATGCAACCTTTTCTTCCTCTGTAATTTAAGAGAATATCTTTCAGGCACTTCTGGTCATAGTCAATAAAAGACATTAATTTGGGAATAATCATTAAATAAACATATGAACCAAAAACATTAAGGTATATGGGCAAATCATACTTTGCAATGACTATGGGATTTTACATTTGCAAGGTGACCACATATACACAGGTGGGGGCTGAGAGCACAGCTTCAGACCTCAAGGCCAAAACAACTGCCAACAAGTCAAAGCAGCTCATAATAGTTATCCAACATACCCCTCAATACATTGTTACTTTGATCTCATCTAACTAAATACCATCACATCTTATATTGGTCTCTCCTTAATCACTTCTGTGAACTAGAGGAAACAGAATCCATCTATTCTTGTAAAAAGATCCAAAAAATTTTGAAGATGTTCCCATTATTGTTTACATTAAATTTGTTTTACACCAAATTCTTCATCTCCTTTTTAGTGGAGGTACAACCAAAAAATGCTTCAGTCACAGGATGCTGCAAACTACTTTCCATCTCAATAATGTATTTGGACAGATTAAGATGCAAGAAAGCCCATTTTCTACAAGTTCTGAAAAACTGTCAAATGCAAGATAAACATACTCAACATCTGCCTCGCGGCACTTGTCCCATTTGTGAGGAGAGAAATTCTGGTTTATAAAACCACAACCTCCGATAAGTTGTGTTATATTATAATGTACTAAATACTCAATCCTAACCTGAAGAGGGAGCTGGAGTATTTTAGTGTATTGAAGGGTTGCCTTGGAAAAAGAGAAGTTCCCCCAGCTCAATATACATAGAGACATGCCAGAATACAGTATTTCCACTTCCATGATCTAAAATTCAAAGGTTTGCCTTTTAGTTCTTAACAAATATTGTTCAAGAAATTTTAAGTTCTCTTTTTTTTTAAATGAAGGCCTTTCTATTTGTATGTTGAGAAAAACTAAACAGCCAAAGTTCATTGGGCACTTTGCCATAAAGAGGGGAAATCAGGGTGTAGTGACTACACTAAATTCCATTTTAACATCCCATCTTCAGCACAAGTACAAGACTGCATCATCAGGTGTTCCTCAATGATTTCAAAATATCAAGAAAGTGTGCATTATCCTGATTTGAACAGAAATGTTAGCTTTATGTGCTCTACGAGTAGTCAGGGAGCACACTGTGCCCTCACATTAATACTGCCCTGAGACCATAGGTGTGTGTGCCAAGCCACAAAGCCAGCCTGCAAAATGAACATTACAGAAAATGTTTAGCTCCTACGTAGCGCTGACTGACATAGTTGAAGTGCGAAGTTGAGTAAATTGGGGGGGGGGGGCAGTAAGTTTATAATTGGGCATTTGGACTCATATGTGCAGGAGATTTCATCCTTCAAAATTAAAAGTTAAGAATTCCTTTGAGTCTGTTTTTAAAGAACCATTGGTTGCTGAACACCAGAACAAATCAGATGGCTGGTAACAGGATCACGTACCCAACTGCTTTCATTGCTCTACCAAATGCTGTGCTTCAGGAATGGCAATTTATAGCCCAGTCTAATCACAAAAAAAAATCATGTAGCAGCACTTAACACAGCTGGTGCAACACAAACTTTCTCTGTTCCTTCAGCAGCCAAAACTCGCACAACTTGCTAGTCCTTGAACTAAGCCAAAGTGAAACCATGTGAGCAGCTCTCACAGAGATAAAGAAAATTACACTGACTTATGAACTTAGATGATATATAGAAGGAAGAATTAAACAAGGTTAACTTTCTCTGTTCCTTCAGCAGCCAAAGCTCGCACAACTTGCTAGTCCTTGAACTAAGCCAAAGTGAAACCATGTGAGCAGCTTTCGCAGAGATAAAGAAAATTACACTGACTTATGAACTTAGATGATATATAGAAGGAAGAATTAAACAAGGTTAACAAATCATGTTTTCCTTGATTTACAAGATGTAACTTTCAGAAATAGTTTGCCCTTCCTTTGTAGTTTCTATACTTATTTCTCCCTGCAAAGTATAACCCTGCTACACCTGATGCCAGTGTTGTGATGCATGCTGAAACAATGAAGTGGAGTGGCACACAATAAGGAGAATTCACCCCTTCTTGCTCCCTATCTCCAATAATGCAATTTGCAAATACAACTTCATGGCTTGCAATGCACAAATTTGTACATAACTGAGACACCAGCTGATGCAACCTCCCTTTGGAAGCAGTAGTTAAGTGTTTCAGCTTTTAATCATAGAATCTAAATGCTGAGAGGCAAGACATTAAACCCAAGTCCTGCTTGCCCTTGTGGCACTATTAAAGAGAACTGAGTTGTTTGGTGTCTCTTGGGCAATATTCATCCCTTCGCCAACGACTAAATTAAAGTGTACTTTTCTGACTAAGTTCATTGACCTGAAGCATAAACTCAGGTTTCAATCTTCCCAAACCAAATGAATATCTCAGCATTTCTTTTTTTTTAAATTTCAGATTTTCAACATGGGTGTGATTTAGTTTTCTAAATTAAAATCGATTGCTCGGTCATTACCTCATTTCTGTTTGCATAAACTTTGTGTGCACATTGGCTAATGTGTTTCTTGCATTAGGTGATGTAACTGGAAAAGTACTTTATTGGCCATTGAGGTCATGAAGATATGTACATTTTCTCTTTCCATTGCATGCTATGTTTGTCCCCAATAGATTTAAATGGGCTTTTTCTGTACAGAAATTGTTTTAGTTTCTTTAGCCTCATTTTCTGGCATTCAGCAGACAATTTTACCATCTGTCATGCAAAAATCAGTTCAATTGTAATTTAAAAACTAGTTTCATTGTAATGGATTAATCTTTTTGAAACAAAAAAAACAGCTTTAGACTAAACTTTAGATGGGGATGTTAGAAGGTCGTCCTTCCTTTGCTCAATAGTCTCTTCCCAATGCACAAAAATTAACTGACTCCCAATAAAGGCAAACAAAAGATAATAAAAGATGGAGTTCCGGGCATCTGTGTCACACAGGAGTGACTCCTTTCAGTAAAGACAGTTTTCCACGTGGACTTCTAATAAGTAATTAAATGCTGATGCAGTTGTAGTTGCCTGGCAATTTAATGTAAGCACCAATAACTCTCCTAATGCTGCTCCCATAATTACCCTTTTAAACACTGCCAACCTTGAAACATCCCTGCAGTATTGGGCAGGTTGTGGGTGGGGTGGGGTGGGGTGCAAAAGATGAAGACTGTGCACAGAATAAGCTCATTTCACCTAGTCTGAAGGAAATTGTCTCTTATTGCTGTTTACCAAGGTGAACCTTTGTTGGGCAAGGGTCATAATCCTGTAGCTTCAACGAAATTAAATTAAAAATGAAGAAAATATTTAGTGTTTCTTCTGCTGCTGCAAAGGTAACAGGAATAAGAGGCTTTAGGCTCTAAAACAACACAACGCTTCAGCAAATTAATATTTACAAAGCTAAGTCCAAGAGATTAGAAAGTACAATTAACTCATTGGTTATTTATGGAGTTCAGGCTAACTTCTACAGAGATGCATGTCTTTAATTCGCCACACAATGTGCCTGTCAAGATAGCCAATAATAGCCATATGGAAAATAAAAATATATTTCCATACTCAACCGTAACAAAGACCGTCATTAACAAGTTTCCATGGAATACTCAGAGCATCAAAAACCTCAGTGACATTATAATGCCATTTCCCTGTGCAAGACTGCATCAATGAACTTTGCCACAAATGATTTTTTTAAAACTAAAACATCTCTACACATGTCCGTTACTCAACCACAGCTGCAGTCAGAATAACAGAGCAAGAAAACAGGCCCTTCCGCCCAACCAGTCCATGCTAACCACAGTGTTCCCCTGCCAGTACCAGTGCCCAGATTCAACCCTCAATCCCCTCCATGCCACATACTTATCTAAATGTCTCTTAAATTTTAATCACTTTAATCACTTTCTCTGACAGCTCATTCCAGGTTATTCGCTAGCCTTGTGTAATTAAGTTATCACTCAGGTCTCTATTTTACATCTCCCCTCCCATCTTCTATCTGCGCTCTCTATTTTTGGATTTCCCAACCTTGAAGAAAAGATCGACAGTTCACCCTATCCATATCCCTCATGATTTTATAAACTATGAGGTCATAGACTAAGGAGCTGGTGGTGGACCTGAGGAGGGCTAAGTCACCGGTGACCCCTGTTCCATCCAAGGGGAAAGTGTGGACATGGTGGAGGATTACAAATACCTGGGGATACGAATTGACAATAAACTGGACTGGTCAAAGAACACTGAGGCTGTCTACAAGAAGGGTCAGAGCCGTCTCTACTTCCTGAGGAGACTGAGGTCCTTTAACATCTGCCGGACGATGCTGAGGATGTTCTACGAGTCTGTGGTGGCCAGTGCTATCATGTTTGCTGTTGTGTGTTGGGGCAGCAGGCTGAGGGTAGCAGACACCAACAGAATCAACAAACTCATTCGTAAGGCCAGTGATGTTGTGGGGGTGGAACTGGACTCTCTGACGGTGGTGTCTGAAAAGAGGATGCTGTCCAAGTTGCATGCCATCTTGGACAACGTCTCCCATCCACTCCGTAATGTACTGGTTAGGCACAGGAGTACATTCAGCCAGAGACTCATTCCACCAAGATGCAACACTGAGCGTCATAGGAAGTCATTCCTGCCTGTGGCCATCAAACTTAACAACTCCTCCCTCAGAGTGTCAGACACCCCGAGCCAATAGGCTGGTCCTGGACTTATTTCCACTTGGAATAATTTACTTACTATTATTTAATTATTTATGGTTTTATATTGCTATATCTCTACACTATTCTTGGTTGGTGCGACTGTAACAAAACCCAATTTCCCTCGGGATCAATAAAGTATGTCTGTCTGTCTGTCTGTCAACTCTCACTCTCTAGCACTTCAGGAAATAAAGATTTAAAGAGGCTGTGGGTATTTACTGCTGGGGGACATGCAGGCCAACAGTGACTGTGCAATTGGTTAATATTTCCCCACATCAGTTTTCAAGAGGTTAACATAAAAACATAAAGGTACATATTCCCACCAATAGATGTCAAGAACAAGAGGACATAACATAAAAGATCGTTTGCAAAGGGACCAGAACAGATCAAAACCTATGAAAAATAAACACCAAGTGGCTAGGAACTGAAGTTCAATGTCAGAGATTGTGGAAGCAAATTCATTAGCAAGTTTCCAAATGGAGCTAGATTAGCACTTGAAAGGGGAAAAAAATCAATTCAAGGGCTGTGGGGAAGGTAGGGAGGTGAAATGTGCTGGACTGCTCTTGCACAGAGCAGGCATGGTCTCAAAATAATGACCCCCTTCCATGCGATTCTATACATGCCTGGACAGAACCTGGACAAATGGTAAGATGGGAAGGTATTGAACTAAACACAACATGTTTTATTTTGGACTGCCTTGGAACCTCTTTAGCTAACACCAGGGTGACTTATCCTATCATTTAAACTTGAATCATCAAATAAATTCTCCAGGGAAGGAAAAAAAGGACACAACCACCCAAATGGTAATTGCAAACCACTACCCTTAACAACTACCGTGTGGTTCCATCAAAAAGCAAAGATCTTGAACGGAGGAATGTACCTTCATAGGAGTGCTGGGTCCCTTCACTGGATCTGTCAGACATGCCACCTATAGCACAAATCCCCTCTTTTTTGTTGATGGCTTTTCTAAATGTTTTGCAGATGTCCTTGTCTTTAAGATCATGGAAGACCTGAAATTAAAACAGGAATTGATTTGGCAGTGTATAAATTTCAGTATCAATATGGTGTGTATTTGAAACATTGACGAAATGCAATATATAGGGTTTAGAGATGAATATTATTCATTTCATTTTGCTTTTAAAACTTGCATAACAAAAGAATCACCAAGAACATGGTTTGATACACTGACTTTAAAATCAGTGGACCCCAGGTTGAGAACCCCCTGCTTTAAATGTTCCTCAATCAACTGGTTGATTCAAATGTTACCACCAGTCATCATGATCGTTACTTCATTTTTATTCTGCACATACTCAAAACAAGCTGATATTTACAGCAATTCCGAGGCTGAGAATTATTTATAATTTTTAAAACAGAACTACTTTTTGTGGAACTTTTCGTAAATAAAATGCAGAGATGTTTTAACTTTTAGGGAAACCATGACAATTCCTTTATTGTCAACCAAACACAGAACATAGAGCCCAGTAAACACATTTCATGTAATTACATCATGTCAGACCAGCCTCTTAAGGTGAACCCCAACCAATGTCAGTGGCTGTGAATTATGCACATCTTTCCATCCATTACATTACCCAACACAGACCTGCCAGAATTCACTAAAAGCAGCATTGTAAGCCTGCCTGGAGCTCGGACAAGCCACCCGACTTGGGTCCTATGTTCCAGAGGTGGAGGAACAGCAGGTGATTCTGGCTCATCCAGAGGTGTGTTGACACACTCATGGTCATGTCGTGATCAATCAGGGGCATGGTAGTGGAATCTCCAAATCTTGGTGGGCCAGTTTAAGGCGATCTACCAAAATCACATCCCTACATCAGTATACTCTGGAATTTGAGTCAGGGAGGGAAAAACAAGATGTCCTCTCCATCTGTAGGAATGAATCACAAGTTTGAAGAGATGAGGAATATGGATTTAGTGCTTTCCCAGCATATAAGACGAATAAACTTCTTGGGCTTCCAGCTGGGTACAGGTATTGATTTTAACTGAAGTTTCAATGACAGACTGTGCCACCTTCATCAGGGATGATGCCTAGACATGTCTAGTCCAGAGGTACATATACCCCCATCATCCTTCCCTCCTGATCGGTTAGCCCTCATACAACTAGGTTTCTGCTGCCCCACCTTATTTACAATCGGATTCCAGTTCTTGCTTAGAGTGAGTCCTTCGTCATTGATATAAAACTAGTGGGAAAGTATTTTAACAATAACTTCCTTCACCAGGCAGTCCCGGAGAAAATCAGCAGAACACTGCATTCATGATTGCTATAGGTTTGACTTCAACAGCACAAAACTACTGTGCCACACTAATGGCTTTTGGGAGCAAACACGAGGAAATCTGCAGATGCTGGAAATTCAAACAACAACACACACCAAATGCTGGTAGAACACAGCAGGCTAGGCAGCACCTATAGGGAGAAGCGATGTCGACGTTTCGGGCCGAGACCCTTCGTCAGGACTAACCGAAAGGAAAGATAGTAAGAGATTTGGAAGTAGAGTGGACTGTGTTGGTGAAGCCAGATCCTTCTTTAATATTACTGGCCACCTTACTTTTGTATTCCATCTTTACCTTATTAATGACCTTCAGTTAGTTTTTAAAAAGCTTCCCAATCCTCTAACTTCCCACTAATTTTTGTTCTATTATATGTCCTCTCTTTGGCTGTTATATTGGCTTTGACTTTTCTTGTTAGCCATGGTTGTGTCATCTTTCCTTTAGAATACTTCTACCCCTTTTGGATATATCCTGTGCCTTCCGAATTGCTTTCAGAAATTCCAGTCATTCCTGTCAGTTTTCTTTTCCAATCGATTCCAGCCAACTCCTCTGTAATTCCCTTTACTCCACTGTAATACTGATACATCGGACTTTAGCTTCTCCTTCGCAAATTTCAGGGTAAATACAATCACATTATGATCAATATCCCCAAAGGGTTTTTTTTTCTTAAGCTCTCTAATGATTGCTGGCTCATTGTACAACAGCCAATCCAGAACAGCTGATCCTCTAGTGGGCTCAGACACCAGATGCTCCAAAAAGCCATCTTGCCGGCACTCCAGAAATTCCCCCTCCTGGAATCCAGCACCAACATCCTTACTAATTTTTTGGGCGTCTGTATACAACTCAGAATTAGATTTATTATCACCAGCATGTGTTGTGAAATTTCTTAACTTAGCAGCAGCATTTCAATACAATACATAATATAGAAGAAGAAGAAGCAATAAATAAATATAGTATATGTATATTGAATAGATTAAAAATCATGCAAAAAAACAAAACAGAAATAATATATTTAAAAAGTGAGGTAGTGTTCACAGGTTCAATGTCCATTTCGGAATCGGATGGCAGAAGGGAAGAAGCTGTTCCTGAATCTCTGAGTATGTGCCTTCAGGCTTCTGTACCTCCTACCTGATGGAACAATGAGAAAAGGGCATGCCCTGGGTGCTGGAGGTCCTTAGTAATGGAAGCTGCCTTTCTGAGATACTGCTCTTTGAAGGTGTCCTGGGTACTTTGTAGGCTAGTACCCAAGATGGAGCAGACCAGATTCACAACCTTCTGCAGCTTCTTTTGGTCCTGTGCAGTAGCTCACCTGCCCCCCCCCCACCCCCCACCCCAGACCAGACAGGTCTCCTATCAGGGTATTTTTACCCTTGCAGTTCCTTAGCTCTATCCATAATCATTGAACACCTTCCGATCCAATGTCACCTCTTCCTAATGATTTGATTTCATTTTTTAAAACCAATGGAGCAATGCCACCCTCTCTGCCTTCCTGCCTGACCTTTTGATACAATGTGTATCCTTGGATATTAAGCTTCCAGCTATAATCTTCTTTCAGCCATAATTCAGTGATGCCTACATGCCAACTTATAACTGTGCCACAAGCTTATCAACTTTATTCCATATACTGCACACATTCAAATATAACACCTCAGTCCTGTATTCACCCTTTGATTTTGTCCGCCTTTACACAGAAACATAGAAAACCTACAAGTCCTTCAGCCCACAATTCTGTGCCGAACATGTACTTATTTTAGAAATTACCTAGGGTTACCCATAGCCCCCCATTTTTCTAAGCTCCATGTATCTATCCAGGAGTCTCTTAAAAGACCCCATCATATCTGCCTCCACCACCATCACCGGCAGCCCGTTCCAAGCACTCAATACTCTCTGCATAAAAAAAAACAACTTACCCCTGACATCTCCTCTGTACCTACTTCCAAGAACCTTAAAACTGTTCCCTCTCGGGTTAGCCATTTCAGCCTGTGAAAAAGCCTCTGACTATCCATACGACCAATGCCTCTCATAATCTCATACACCTCAATCAGGTCACCTCTCATCCTCGGTCACTCCAAGGAGAAAAGGCCGAGTTCACTCAACCTGTTCTCATAAGGCATGCTCCCCAATCCAGGCAACATCCTTGTAAATCTCCTCTGCACCCTTTCTATGGTTTCCACATCCTTCCTGTGAGGTGACCAGAAGTGAACACAGTATTCCAAGTGGGGTCTGACCAGGGTCCTGTCTACATTGCAACTCATCCTGTTGACTGTTATCTTGTCCTCACAACAGCCTCTCCTCTCTACATATTACCTCTGTTTGCTATGTTCAGCACTATCAACCGCTTTTCCTATGATGCCTCTTATATTGAAATATATGCAGATCAGGACACTAGTCGCACCATGCTCAACCTTTTGATTCCTAACTTTGTCTGAGGTCTTACCAACATCTGCCTCCACAAACTCTCCACTAACTGTTCTGGCATTCTGGTTCCCATCCCCCTGCAACTCTAGTTAGACCCCACTGTGCAGCATTAACAAAACTTCCCACCAGGATTTTAGTCCCCCTTCAGTTCAGGTGCAAACCAACCCGTCTGCACAGGTCCCACCTTCCCAGAAAGAGAACCCAATGATCCAAAAATCTTATGCCTTCCCTCCTACATCAGCTCCTTTGCCAACTATTAAACTGTATAATCTTCCTAGTTCTGGCCTCATTAGCACCTCCTATAAATCACTGAACTCCCTATACAGAACCTCCTTACTCATCCTACCCATGTCATTGGTACCTACATAGACCACGATTTCTGGCGGTTCACCCACCCACTTACAAATGCTGAGGACTCAATCTGAGATATCCTGGACCCTGACACCCAGGAGGCAACATATCATACGGGATGAGCGTTTCCAGCAGTTTCATTTTTTTTAATTAAGATGATTTGTCAATGATCTGAATCTGCCTTTGAAATAGACCCAATGTTAAAATGACCCCCCAAAAAATCAGTCTATTTAAGGGCAATTGAATTGAATGTAAAAGTCATCTTGTGCAGTTAAGTTTTAATCAGAATGGAGAAGCCCAGTCTATTATATTATGTAAATTTCCTTTTGCCATCCTGATGTCACAATCAGTAATATACAGGCAAAGTTTTACTTCATTGTCAATTAACTTCAAATATATATTTTTTGACAATTAACTATCATTCTTCAGTTAAAAAATGTAAATAGAGCCAAAAGCATATCTTTCCAAGTGTATTATAAACAAACATTAGCATAATATGCAAGGAACACTGTTCTTGAAAAGGAAACTGAGTAATTTAAGCCTTTGGCTCCACTTTTTTTGTAATTTATTTTTTATTGAAGTTCATCATCAAAAGGGAGATAGAAGAGCCAATCAGAACTTCTGTGTTCATGGAACATCACAGCACAATACAGGCCCTTCTAACCTACTCCAAGATCAATCTAACTCTTTCCTCCCACAGAACCCTCCATTTTTCCCAATCATCCATGTGCCCATCTCAGAGTTTCTCAAATGTCTCAAATGTATCTGCCTCAACAACCACACTGGAGGAGAAGAAATAAGTTTACTTTCAGGAGAAATAATTTACTTGCATCTTTCAAGGCGAAACAATTGGACAGGGATGAAGTAGTAGTAAAGGAGGGATTCTGATTTTTAAACTTCACATTTCATTAATAATCATATGTTTATTTATGTTGTAAATGAGGCTTCAATCAAATCACACTAAAAGTTTGAATGTGACAAACCGATTCTACTATCATTAAATAAAGATGAGTCACCCAACAAATTAAAAAGGGTGTCTTTGCCTCTGGATGTCAATGGATTAAGTAATAAATTGAAAACCAGGAAAGCACATACAAATATCTCTTTGTGCATTAAAGAGGACAGTTGTCTTTGCTGGGAAAGATTTTTAATCATTCCAAGACATTAGAAATGGGGCCAACTTACTTTGCATTATATAATACAACAGAAAAATTCTTACTGCACGCACATTAGTCTTTTTAACAACTTATACCTTTAAAATTAGTCTAAAGGAAAACAAAAATTGTGATGAGAAAAACACCTGACCTCAAGTGGCACCGGCCATTTCTCTATCAAATACAGAAAATATAAGAACATAAGAAATAGGATCAGGAGTAGGCCATCCGGTCCATCGAGCCTGCCCCACCATTCAATAAGATCATGGCTGATCTGTCCGTAAAATCAGCTCCATCTACCTGCCTTTTCCCCATAACCCTTAATTCCCCTACTATGTAAAAATCTATCTAACTGTATCTTAAATATATTTAGTGAAGAAGCCTCAACTGCTTCCCTGGGCAGAGAATTCCACAGATTCACCACTCTCTGGGAAAAACAGTTTCTCCTCATCTCTTCTCCCCTGAATCTTGAGGCAATGTCCTAGTTCTAGACTCACCTACCAATGCAAACAACTTTCCTACTTTCAAAATTTTGTATTTTCCTATAAGATCCCCTCTCATTCTTCTGCATTCCAGAGACTATAGTCCTAGGCGACTCAATCTCTCCTCTTAGGTTAACCCCTTCATCTCTGGAATCAACCTGGTGAACCTCCTCTGCACTGCCTCCAAATCCAGTATATCTTTCCTCAAGTATGGAGACCAGAACTACACACAGTACTCCAGGTGTGGCCTCACCAGTACCTTGTATAGTTGCAGCAAGACCTCCTTGCTCTTGAATTCAATCCCTCTAGCAAGGAAGGCCAATGTTCTGTTTGCCTTCTTGATAACCTGTTGTACCTGCAAGCCAACTTTTTACAATTCATGAACAAGCACTCCCAAGTCTCTCTGCACAACAGCATGCTGCAATCTTTCACCATTTAAATAATAATCTGCTTTTCTATTATTCCTTCCAAAGTAGATGATCTTGCTTTTACCAAAGTTGCATTCCATCTGCCAGACTTTGGCCCACTCACTTAACTATCTCTATCCCTCTGCAGACTCTCCACGTCCTCTGTACTATTTGCTATCCATTCAGTTTAGTGTCATCAGCAAATTTTGCTATGCTACGCTCAGTCCCCTCTTCCAAATTCCATTTAAATGGTACTTATATCCATTACACATGGTGTCAAAATTGGCTCATGTATAGATTTCCCAACATAAATGAATCATGATCAATATACTAACCTGTTACCCACAACTAACGCTAAAACAATCATTTTACATAAGTAAGCACATTTATTCTGAAGGTGCATGTGGTAATACAAATGCTTTCTTTCCAAAGGAGCTTCAGTATCACTCTCTTTTTAAGTCTACATTAACGACTGGCTCCTCATAATTTGTGTCCTGATGAAGGGTCTTGGCCCGAAATGGCCACTGCTCCCTCTTTTCCATAGACTCTGCCCGGCCTACTGTGTTCCTCCAACATTATGTGTGTGTTGCTTGGATTTCCAGTATCTGCAGATTTTCTCATTTTTGTACTATTACAATTTGTTAAGTTGCCTTAATGGCAAAATTACATTCTGTTCACTTCATTCACAAGAAAAAACTATTCAATATGAATTTTAAATGTTAACATAGTGAATATTCTCTCCAAATATAAACTCAACAACATAAAAGCATGGACACTATATGGTACATTTAGGCCAAGTACAAAAGATTTAAAAGATTGTTCTATGTATAGAATAAAATCTTTCACGTCTTCATAAAACATTGCTACCAATGAAACCAATGTATTCAGCTTCAATACTGTTTCTATTATTCAAGTGGACAAACTGCAGAATACTGGAGCCATCATGCTTTAATTGAAATGGTGCTTGAGATAATACCTGTTCTCGCCAATTTATCAGCCTCTTCTGCCTGGTGATTTACACTATTATGAAAAGGAGAATCTTTCTTAAAGCAACCTTTCAGCCTCCACGTTCTTCCAGGCCAATTAGGGAAACAAATAGGAAAGAGGACCTGAAGTAATTATTTAGCAATAGGGAGGCTGTAAAGCCCAGGGTGTTTATGATGGTAGAATACCCTAAGCTTAAAGACAATGAACAGGATGGAGCAGCACTCCAAAAATGCAAGCCTGGTAGATTATAAACCTTACCAGCCCAGTTCTGCCAGCAAAGCTGACCACACGGGTTCCCACTGTGCGTGTCCAAGTTCCCCACCCCCCCCCCCCCCATTTCCCCAAGACTTGCTGATAGGTTAACCAGCTACTGTAAATCACCCCAAGTATAGGCTGATAGAAAAAAGAATCAAAGAGGGATTGTTGGGCATTTACAGTTAAGACCATCAGATATAGGTGCAGAACTACACAATTCAACCCAGTGGGAGAACAAGGTGCAGGGGTATAATAAAATAGGGATAACGGAAATATAGGATTAATCAGTTTACTCTCCTGGGAACTAGCATAGACCTGGAGGTAAAGCAGTCTCATTTTGCAAAGGGAAAGAAAACAATCTGTGCCACGTTCAGTATAACATAAGAAAACATGCAAAGGCACAAAAATAAACATACAGGTCACTTACCGAAGCAAATTCCTCAAAACTAATTCGTCCATCCCCAGAACGGTCTCCCACGGCTATAATTTGTTCCACAATTTCACGCACCTTGTAGCCAGGTAGAGGATGATTTGCTTCCTTAAAGAGATCTTGAAGCTCATAATCACTGATATAACCAGAATTGTCAAGATCTATTTTTTTAAAAAAAGATCTGGTTTATGTAATCAGTAGCAGAGAAACAAGTCTTCAAACAACAGAAGACTAAATTTTAAAGATAATTTCCACCTTTGTTTAGTAAATTAGTAAAATAATTTTAGGTATATTATGAGCTGTTTGAAAATATGCAAGGAAAGCACTTGCTATGTCGTAAAGAATTTTATACTTTAAATCAATATAAGTGAGTAAATTTTAGTACAAGGATGCAGCATAGTTCATTCAGGAAAGTTCAAGCTTCTTAACATTCATGAAGATAGTTATAACAGAACACCATCCTTGTCACCAGAATTGAGGTAACTGAAAATCAAAGTCTGATAGCACCCTAAAGCTATACCTATTTTGTTAAAGGCTTCTTTCATTTCATCCAGCTCTTCCTGAGAGATCTGCGTTGTGTGGTTTTCCATCATGAACCAATCTGGAAATTCTTCTTTATGCTTTTAGACCTAAATCTGAGCAGAAAAAAAATCAGTTTAATGTCTTGATTTTTTTTAAAGTTTAAACAGAATACACAAGAGCTGGTGTTGTTTTGTAAAGGAGCGTCTGTTACTTTTCAGTCCAGTCAATAGCAGGACTGTTAGTCATTTTGGGTGTGATAGCTAGCTTTTCCTCAGTAGCCCTGCCAACACTTCCTTATCCAAAAGGAAAATAATGAAACAGTTAATCAAGATGATCTCAACATTACACTGTAAGGCACTCCTCCCAGGAAATGGCACATGAAAAATGTGCAAGAAATTGGACACATACTTCAATTTCCACCCATCAGCTTATTACACCATTTGCAAATATGTTAATATTAAGCTCAAACTTTGATAAAGCTCCACAGATCATCAGCAGCAGTAAAAGAACTATAAAACCGTGATTCAACATAGTTACCCATCTTATATTCCAAACTCACCCTCAATGAATTCACAATGTTTCTAGTTGCAATATATAAGCAGACAAGAGACTATATAAGTGTTTACTTCAAATAACGACAGGCCTGCTAAAAGGTCACCCGACTATTGAGGATGCAACAAGGCAATTTGAATGATTTATATTTGAAAACTAATATTCATCAGTTAGAGGTTTTCTAGGTTACTGTGTCCATTAACACTCAAAGTCTATTTGTTTGCTGCTCCTGAAATAGCAAGTGAGCAGTTAGACAAGATTAATACATCCAAGGTAGTCGGTTGAACCCAATAGGCCTCACATTTGTAAGTTGGTTCCTTCCCTCCTCCTCAGCCACCCCTCCCCCCCACCACAAGAGCTGAATGGCTTCAAAAGATATTCATAATATTCATAAAATCAAATACTTTGTCAAATAACATAAGAACCATTACAGGTACACCACCTACTACTTTGAAATATCTTGCCAACATGGAAAGAGAGATCAAAAGCTTAACTGGCTTAAAAGTGTAAACATTCTTCTGAGCAGTGTACTCAAATAATTGCTATACATTTGGTCTGGAATATGACAGTTTTTTGAAAAATATCCCTTTTTGCTGAATTTTAACCTTGGTTTTCTTTTTACTCTGCATTTTTATGGACATTCTTTAAATCTTAAATGGCTAAAACAAAATAACAGGTTAAATGTCTATATTACAGTGCTGGAGATTGATGAGATTGATTATTCAATGTGGTCAAGGTGTTGTCGCATAAATATTTCACAAAACCATTAGCAAATATATTAGAGACCACCTTGTTACATATTATATGTATTCCACTCATAGTGCAGGAATTTCTGTTTAAGTTTTCATGACCGAGTCTCATTCTATTCATTTCCAAATTCTTTAATTGCATTTAAATGGCACTTACATCCATCACACATGGTGTCAAAATTGGCTCATGTACAGATTTCCCAGCTTAAATGAATCATAAATTTGCTCCTTGACGAAGATTTGTTTTGCAGATGTGTATCATAGTAAAAGTATTCAAATCAGTAGAAATCTATATAACCCTGAAGGAGGATGAAGTGTGCACATGTGCAGAGGCTGAGAGAATTAATCAGCAGCAGCCAGGAAAATATTCACATTTATCCAGCCATTCATCTGAATTAGCTATCAGGTTACAGCAAGGATAGGAAGTTTATGACTTGTAGCATTCCAGACCAAGTTACAGCTGTTAGTCCATTAGTCATTATAAAGAGCAGTATAGCACAGGTTATCAATGGAAATCATTAGTTAATTGTCTGTTTCATGAGATTTTAAAAGCCTGTGAGACAGAATTATTTAACCTCAGACTGAATTCCACCTTTTTCAGAAATTTCTCCCAAAACAATGCCAAAAATTAGGTTTTCTGGAGAGCCATAAAATGATTAATTTTAAAATTTTTCTACTTCTTGTCATTTCATGGAGCATTACAGCAAAATACAGACCCTTTCCCCCATGATGTTGTGCCAACCTTTTAACTGACTCATTCCCTCCTCCACAGACCTCCATTTTCTATCACCCATCTAAGAGTTTCTTAAATAGCCCTAATGTACAGTATCTGCCTCGACCACCACACCTGGCAGGATGTTCCAACCACCTATCATTCTGTGCAAAGAACTTAGCTCTGACATCCCCCGACACTTTCCTCCAATCACTTTAACATTATGCCCCCCTGTATGAGCCATTTCCACCCAAAAGTTCTCTGGTTATCCACTCCAATGATGCCTTTTATATTTTTAAAACTGCATTCCAATTTTATTTCAGACCATCAATAAATTGAATTTACTTTTTTGTATCTCTCAATATACTGCAGCAATACAAGTCAGGATTATTAGCAAGATATTTTCCTCCAATTAATAATAAGCAAGGTACTGGGATGTCAATGGCATAGGATTGGTAGGGGGCAGTGGAGAAGGGAAAAGGGCAGTAGTCTTTTGGAATTAGTTTCATAGGAATGTTGACGGTAATTTAACTATACTCAGGAAAAGCAGTTCTTGAAGATCTTTAAAGAACACATCTTTAACTTTTTTCCCCTCTGTTGGTTTTGTGGGACCAGTT
Organism: Hemitrygon akajei; assembly: GCF_048418815.1. NCBI lineage: Eukaryota > Metazoa > Chordata > Chondrichthyes > Myliobatiformes > Dasyatidae > Hemitrygon > Hemitrygon akajei. The sequence continues at coordinate 180,201,949 of NC_133126.1, read as the reverse complement.
ATGTATTCAGGATAATGGCACATAATTCATCGGAAATTATTCTTAGTGGGGAAATAAGGCAACACTTCAAGATATTGAACCGTTTGAGCTGAAAATCTCCTACCACCCACAACAGATTTTCACTTTATACGAGTGGAATTATAGAGAATTTATTTAATTAATCCGCAAAATAATTTGCCCATAACTACCTGTTGCAGCAAGGAGAAGCAAAATTTCTATGTTTCATGTTGCATATTACAGGAAGAACCAAACTGCATAACAATTTTGAAATTCTGGCAAAATATGTAGCAATGAAATGTTTTAACATTGGCTTCACTGTAAGCATTTGTTGATCGACACGGTCTATGTTTCAAGTTGTTGCCATTAATTGAACTTTCATTGCCACTACTGTAATTACATTTATATAGTAATTTATTATTTCAAAGAACTACTTTCAAGCATTTCACATACAATAAATCTGAAATGCATTTCGAATTGAATTGACTTTATTTCTTATATCCTTCACATACATGAGTAAAAATATTTATGTTACATCTCCATCTAAATGTGCAATCATATTAATTTATAATAAATAGAGCAGTCAATGTAATATAGAGTACACACAGGTCAGCACGAGTTAATCATTCTGATGGCCTGGTGGAAGAAGCTGACTCGGAGCCTGTTGGTCCTAGCTTACATGCTGAGGTATCGCTTCCCAGATGGTAGCAGCTAGAATAGATTGTGTTTGGGATGGCTTGGGTCTCCAATGATCCTACGGGCCCTTTTTACACGCCTGTCCTTGTAAGTGTCCTGAATCATGGGAAGGTCACAACTACAGATGCACTGGGCTGTCCGTACCACTCTCTTCAGAGTCCTGCGATTAAGTTAAAATGAATGTCATACAGGACATTCATGGCTTGTATCAGTGGTAGAAATATGGTAACTTCCAACAGGGAGCCAAAGAACTTTCCAAATTTTCATTTGATAGATTTCTTGCTCGTACAGTCCTGATTGTTAGGCAAAGTCTCAAAATAAAATTCTAGAGTTGCTTTCTTTTCATACATATTAAACGTACTTATAAAGCCCATATTGGGCACATTCCAATTTTTAGTCAACAATTCGCATTTGTGTAACTTAATCATGTGAAAAGGCTTTTCTTCTGATGAACTATTACCTCGTCACTTAGTACAAAATGCCCAAATGACAGAAGCTAGCCAGTACATTTCAAAGTAATATGAAGCATTTTGAATACTTTTATCTGGTAAATTATTACAAAATCCTACCAAGGATGACAGTGAAGTACTGCAGGAAGATACTGTGAACGTAAAAGGATGTACTGTACACAAGTTCAGAAGGAGTACATTGTCACTATTACAAAGGATGCGACTTTGATCACAGATGTTTCACTATGGTGTGAGGGAGAGAAAGAGACAAAAGCCTGGCCGGTTATAAGGTTTTGGAAACAAGTCTACTTTGAAGGATTTCAAAGGAATTAAATAACAGAGATAAACTGCAAGAATGAACAGTAGCTTATGTGATATCATCTTCTGACTAGAAGCTTCCCAAAAAATCAAATTTCAAAGATCAATTCCATACACCCAATCACCTCTCAATTTTACACTGAGCTTCCACAGCATTCAAAAAATTCCAAAAGACTCATTAGCTGCTGGAAGAAAGTTCTCCTTTCAGTCCTCAATGGCTAACTGTTCATGGAAACTGGCCTTTGGCTTGCTGTAAGATATCTGTATGCTCTTGGAATAAAAGCCAAAAATTTTGCTTTCTGTTCCTGGTCTTGAGACTTCTGTGCCTGGCAATTCAAACACAGATTTAGATTACGCTTAGAAGTTGTGATACAACCTGCCCCCACCACCCACTCAGGTGATGTGTTGTAGATATCCACTCTGATGAACTTCCTCCTCAGATACCCTCCAATTTTTAAATGTACTTTTGCTTTGGGAAACTTTTCCTACCATCTACTCTAACTATACCCACTCAATTTTGTATGTCTCTATAAAGTTCCCTCTCATCAATCTCCATTGAAATACTCCTAAACAAGCACCAGGCCCTTTCTCTGGTGCCATGGCCAGAACTGTGCAAAGTACTCCAAGTTCATGCCCTGAATCTTTTAGTTCCAGTGAGTAAATGGCACATTTTGATGGTCTCACAAGACATGTTTTTCTATTGCTGTTTAGCTTCAATGTAATAATATCTGTGATATTGAGGCTCAACTCAATTGGCTTAAATTTAATCATTCATTGTAAAAATTAAAACTTGGCATGATTGTGAGAAAAATATGACAGGGCACTGATTACTTTGGGGAAAATCTGGAACTCTGAAATTTTAAGAGTGCTATCATGCTGTTTCATCAGCCTTAAAGAGCAAATCAATAAACTAGAAGCAGAATGGTTAATAAATGAAACTGAGCAAAGTAGCACTATTGTATTTCAGAAATGCATTGTGCACTTGAAACCAAAGCCTTAAAACTCATTCATACTGAAATTATTCTCACCGACTTCTCTTTCAGTAGAAATACTCCAGCTGTAGCCTCATCCAAGTACCTCTAATGGAGGATTCAATTATAACTTCAGAACATACACACCAGTATTTTTCATTGGACCTTCCTTCCTTGTTTACCCAAACACAACTGATACTTTCAGTTAAGAGTGTAACCACATACACAAAATATGCACTAGCACCTTTGAATCATTTTATTCAAATTGCAAGAAAAAAGGACAGCTGATCAGAAAACTCTGAAATATTTACGAGCTAGTTAATAACTATGTACAAATACTGGTATTTTGAAAATATTGAAAAGAATCATTGATACCAATTGTATGAATGGAAAATATATCTAGCACATATATATTCAACAAAGAATCCATGCTTCTCCCTTCTTCCCGATGGGTACTATACCCTTTTCTTAGTGATTATGCAAAGAACTAGACTCTTGAGAGCACACTGAACCTGACTACATTTATTTCTTTAAATGGTCAAAGATATTTTTCTTGAAAAACTTGGAACTAAACAAGTCTTTGAAAGAGCAACACACACAAAATGCTGGTGGAACGCAGCAGGCCAGGCAGCATCTATAGGAAGAAGCACTGTCGATGTTTCAGGCCGAGACCCTTCGTCAGGACTAATTGAAAGAAAAGATAGTAAGAGATTTGAAAGCGGGAGGGGGAGATCAGAAATGATAGGAAGACAGGAGGGGGAGGGATAAAGTTACGAGCTGGAAAGTTGTAGCTTTATCCCCTTTCTCCCCTCTCATTTTTTCTCTCTCTGCCCCTCTCACAATCACCCCTTACCTGCTCTCCATCTCCCTCTGGTGTTCCCCTCCCCCTTTCTTTCTCCCTAGACCTCCCGACCCATGATCCTTTCCCTGCTCCAGCTCTGTATCCCTTTTTGCCAATCAACTTTCCAGCTCTTAGCTTTATCCCTCCCCCTCCTGTCTTCTTCTATCATTTTGCATTTCCCCCTCCCCCTCCTACTTCCAAATCTCTTACTATCTTTTCTTTCAGTTATTCCTGACGAAGGGTCTTGGCCCAAAACATCGACAGTACTTCTTCCTATAGATGCTGCCTGGCCTGCTGTGTTCCACCAGCATTTTGTGTGTGTTGCTTGAATTTCCAGCATCTGCAGATTTCCTCATGTTTGAGTCTTTGAAAGAGACTTAATTCGAAGTAATCAATTTTTGGGACCCTTGTTTCATCAGTATGGTTTAATGGAGAAGAAAATATTAATTTATGATACATTTGCTTGGTTAAGAAAGCAATTTTCGTTACAGCTATTGTGACATATAGCATTATGACACCAACAACTGCCTCCAATATTAACACCAAACAAAAATAATCATTTCCAATGATTTCAAATTACAGTTGAGAATTGATTTCCAACCTTTTTCATTGATTCTCCATTTTGCTTATAGTTTCTACTTTTGATGCCTCATACTATTAAGTATCCAAACTACATGTTTTACGTCCAAAATAACTAACGATTTTCTCTCAAGTGTTTTATTTCATACAGCAAATCTTCAGTTTGAGTTGGTTCTGGCTGAATAATACTTCAGACTTGCAATAAATTTATTACTTCCAAATTAAACAATTCTTCAAGTTATAGCTGATATTACTCAGCCTAATGTCAGGTAAGCACACAAACTAAATTGCAGAAAACTAAACTAACATCCGTAACACTAGCATATCTGTATTGGATGACCTTTGATACCATTGTAATCCCATACAAGTTAAATATGTCACATGTGAACCAACCTTAAGTCCAACGTGCAAAGAAAGCAGCATTTTAGTTCACTGCATTGAAGACAAAAAGCTGGAGAAGTTTTTTTTTAAAGTACATAGATACTACACAATATTCTAAGAGAGTTAACTGAAAACAATAACTTTATGGAGCTGAATAATAAAAATGGCAACCCTTGCACAAATACACAAATTTCAGTTTCTGTAGTCAAGGTAACAGAGTTCTCAATGCAAATCAGATTCTGATTACTGACCCTTCCCCCACCCAATACATTTCAAAACCATGCATTCAAAATTCAATATCTTTTTTTGCACAGCACTAAAACTTCACAAACCCATAACCAGGATAAAGCTATGTAACAGATAAAACAGAGCACAATACTAAGCTGCCACATTTTCTGATTTATAAAATCTGATTGCATTCTACATTTTATTCCAATAGTAAGAATGGAAGTTTATTTTTGAACGAGGTCTGATTTTGCAAGACTACACTGCTGTTAAATGCGTTGCAATGATTTACTATATTAAATGCACCACTATTGACAAATTCTACAAAGCGAAACTCAATGGGATGAATGGCGGTAGTGTTTCACTATCAGATTAACAACACCTTCTATGCCTGCTTTGAAAGGGAGAGCTGTGACAATCCCTGCTGCACCTGGTGACCCTGTGAGCTCTGTCTCAGAGGCCGATGTTAGGCTGTCTTTAAAGAGAGTGAGCCCTCACAAGGCAGAAGGTCCCAATGGAGTACCCAGTAAGGCTCTGAAAACCTGTGCCAACCAACTAGTGGGACTATTCAAAGACATTTTCAACCTCTCACTGCTACGGGCAGAAGTTAGAAACATAGAAACCCTACAGCACAATGCAGGCCCTTTGGCCCACAATGCTGTGCCAAACATGTCCTTAAGCGAGGTCTGACCAGGGTCCTATATTGCTGCAACATTACCTCTCGGCTCCTAAACTCAATCCCATGGTTGGTAAAGGCCAATGCACTGTATGGCTTCTTAACCACACAGTCAACCTGCGTAACAGCTTTGAGTGCCCTATGGCCTTGGACCCCAAGATCCCTCTGATCCTCCCATCTGCCAAGAGTCTTACCTTTAATCCAATATTCTGCCATCATATTGACCTACCAAGATGAACCACCTCACACCTATCTGGGTTGAACTCCATCTGCCACTTCTCAGCCCAGTTTCACATCCTATCAATGTCCCACTGTAACCTCTGACAGCCCTCCACACTATCCACAACACACCCAACCTTTGTGTCATTACCAAATTTACTAACCCATCCCTCCACTTCCTCATCCAGGTCATTTATAAAAATCACAAAGAGAAGGGGTCCCAGAACAGATCCCTGAGGCATACCACTGGTCACCGACCTCCATGCAGAATATGAGCCGTCTACAACCACGCTTTGCCTTCTGTGGGCAAGCCAGTTCTGAATCCACAGAGCAATGGCCCCTTAGATCCCATGCCTCCTTACTTTCTCAATAAGCCTTGCATGGGGTACCTTATCGGATACCCCGCTGAAATCCATATACACTACATATACTGCTCTATCTTCATCAATATGCTTAGTCACATCCACAAAAAATTACATCAGACTCGTAAGGCACGACCTGCCTTTGACAAAGCCATGATGAGTATTCCTAATCATATTATGCCTCTCCATATGTTCATAAATCCTGCCTCTCAGGATCTTTTCCATCAACTTACCAACCACTGGAGTAAGACTCACTGATCTATAATTTCCTGGGCTGTCTCTACTCCCTTCTTGAATAAAGGAACAACATCTGCAACCCTCCAATCAGAATCAGGTTTATTATCACCGGCACGTGACATGAAATCTGTTAACTTGGCAGCAGCAGTTCAATGCAATACATAATCTAGCAGAGAAAAAAAAATTAATAATATATAAAATAAAACATAATTAAAAAAACAAATCGATTATGTATATTGAATAGATTTTTTTTTAATGTGCAAAAACAGAAATACTGTATATTAAAAAAGTGAGGTAGTGTCCAAAGCTCCAAAGTCCATTTAGGAATCGGATGGCAGATGGGAAGAAGCTGTTCCAGAATCGCCAAGTGTGTGCCTTCAGGCTTCTGTATCTCCTACCTGATGGTAACAGTGGGAAAAGGGCACGCCCTGGGTGCCAGAGGTCCTTAATAATGGACGCTGCCTTTCTGAGACACCACTCCCTAAAGATGTCCTGGGTACTTTGTCGGCTAGTGCCCAAGATGGAGCTGACTAGATTTACAACCTTCTGCAGCTTCTTTCGGTCCTGTGCAGTAGCCCCTCCATACTAGACAGTGATGTAGCCTGTCAGAATGCTCTCCACGTTACAGTCCTCCGGAACCTCTCCCACCCCCTTTGATGATACAAAGATCATTGCCACAGGCTCAGCAATCTCCTCCCTCGCCTCCCACAGTAGCCTGGGGTACAACTCATCCAGTCCCAGTAACTTATCCAACTTGATGCTTTCCAAAAGCTCCAGCACATCCTCCTTCTTAATATCTATATGCTGAAGCTTTCTAGTCCACTGTAAGCCTTTCAGTTCCCATGCTTCAAAAAGGCAACAATTATACCAATGCCTAAGAAGAATAACGTGAGCTGCCTTAATGACTATCGGCCGGTAGCACTCACATCTACAGTGATTTGAGAGGTTGGTAATGACTAGACTGAACTCCTGCCTCAGCAAAGACCTAAACCCATTGCAATTTGCCTATTGCTAAAATAGGTCAATGGCAAATGCAATCTCAATGGCTCTCCACATGGCATCAGACCACTTGGACAACACAAACACCTATGTCAGGTGTTCATCGACTATAGCTCAGCATTTAATACCAGCATTCCCACAATCCTGACTGAGAAGTTGCAGAACCTGGGCCTCTGTACCTCCCTCTGTAACTGGATCTTCGACTTCCTAACCGGAAAACTACAATCTGTGAGGATCGGTGATAACATCTCCTCGCTGACGATCAACACTGATGCACCTCAGGGGTACATGCTTAACCCACTGCTCTACTCTCTATATACCCATGACTGTGTGGCTAGGCATAGCTCAAATACCATCAATAAATTTGCTGACAATACAACCATTGTTGATAGAATCTCAGGTGGTGACGAGAGGGTGTACAGGAGTGAGATATGCCAACTAATGGAGTGGTGCCGCAGCAACAACCTGGCACTCAACGTCAGTAAGACGAAAGAGCTGACTGTGGACTTCAGGAAGGGTAAGATGAAGGAACACAAACCAATCCTCATAGAGGGATCAGAAGTGGAGAGAGTAAGCAGCTTCAAGTTCCTGGATCTAACCTGGTCCCTACATATCGATGCAGTTACAAAGAAGGCAATGGTTATGCAATGTTATGTCATGTTTAAATTTAGAGAAGATTCATTGTACGATTTCTGATTCTAACCAAGATTTTCAAATGCTGTGGGGACCCTTTCTGAACTATTTAAAAAATCTTTGAATTGTTATTGTTATTAAAATATCGATCTGGGTTATTATTATAAAACACTATATGGTAAAGTACTCTTTTTTCCCTCCTGTTTTATTTTAACCAACCAGCCTTGTCTCGGTAGTGGGTGTAGATTTTTAAAATAATTTAATTAACCATATTATTGTATTTCATAATTCATTTTATTTGATTGATCATGAATATGGGATACCATGATTGTATCAGTGTGATTTATATATAGTGCATTTTGTGTTATCTTATTTTGATTTATAATAAGTATCTTTATGAATTCTGTATTTGTGTATATGAAATTTAATAAAAATATTAGAAAAAGAAAGAAGGCAAGATAGCGGCTATACTTTATTAGGAGTTTGAAGAGATTTGGATGTCAATAAATACACTCAAACACTTCTATAGATGTACTGTGGCGAGCATTCTGACAGGCTGCGTCACAGTCTGGTATGGGGGGAGTGCTACTGCACAGGACTGAAAGAAGCTGCAGAGAGTTGTAAATCTAGTCAGCTCCATCTTGGGTACTAGCCTACAAAGTACCCAGGACATCTTCAGGGAGCGGTGTCTCAGAAAGGCAGTGTCCATTATTAAGGACCTCCAGCACCCAGGGCAAGCCCTTTTCTCTCTGTTACAATCTGGCAGGAGGTACAGAAGCCTGAAGACACACACTCGGCAATTCAGGAACAGCTTCTTCCCTTCTGCCATCCGATTCCTAAAAGGACATTGAACCCTTGGACACTGCCTTACTTTTTAAAAAAATATATAGTATTTCTGTTTTTAATATGATTTTTAATCTATTCAATATACGTATACTGTATAAAGTATATGGAATAATATTTACTTACTTTTTATTATTATTTTCTTTTTTTCCTTCTATATTATGTATTGCATTGAACTGCTGCTGTGAAGTTAACAAATTTCTGTCACATGCCGGTGATGATAAACCTGATTCTGAAATTTGGGTAAAGCAAAGTCAGAAAATAGATGGAGAATATTTTTCTTAGAAGTTCCAATATAGCAAGCATTTGCCACAGTCGACTATCAGTCCAAACTACAGGAGCATCACCCAGTTGAATAAACACAAACAGCTTTTCAAAGTCATTAATATCAAATACATTTTCAATCTCTCATTGCTACAGTTGGAATTTCCTAGCTGCTTCAGAAGGGCAACAATAATACCAGTGCCCAAGAAGAGCAGCATAAGCTGCCTCAATGACTATTGTCCAATAGCTCTCACATCTACAGTGATGAAGTGCTTTGAAAGGTTGGTTATGGCTGAAATCCACACCCATTTCAGGAAGTACCTGGACCGACTGCAATGAGCCTATCACCATAACAGGTCCACAGCAAACAACCTCAATTGACCTTAAAGCAGCCTTGGATCTCGTGGGCAATGCAAATACCTACTATGTTAAGATGCTGTTTCTTGACTATAGCTCAGCACTTAACACCATCATTCCTACAATCCTGATCAGAAAGTTACAGAACCTGGACCTCTGCACCTCCCTCTGCAACTCGATCCTTGACATCCTAACCAGAAGACCACAACCTGTGCAGATTGGAAATAACATCTCCACCTCAGTGGCAATCAACACAGTTGCACCTGTTATGATCCCAGCCCCCTCCTTCTTGAGAATCGCAAGATCGCTATTAATTCGGGTCTTGGACCCAGGAAATGAGAGAGAATCCTCAGCAGGACAAAGCAACGGATTTGGCCATTGTTTCTTGGAGACATCTTTGTGGATTGCGATCCTATACTACGTGCCAGCTCTCAGGGCTACGTGTACACCCTCGGGCAATGTGGGCTGGGGATTGCATCACCCACCCTGATTGACATCTACAACCCTGCAAGTCAAGATAAAAGAGGGGCTGCAGGGGGCAGTCCCCTAGCGACGCACCAGAAGGAGACACCATCGCTCATCGCTCCCGTGATAACGGGAAGCTATTCGGAAGCCACGTGTGGTCCGTTTCCCCTGGCCTGGGGAACGGGTGGCTGATAACACCGAAAAGGACTTTGAACTAACAATGGGGAACCCACGTTCCCAATTCAACAGTTTGCGTCCTAAAAGACTGGGCAAGTTTCTTTTCTCACCAAAAATCTCTCTCTCTCTCTCCAACACGTGAAACCCAGCGGTCCCCGAAAGGCTAAAGCCTGCATGAACTCGAGAGACTTTTATATTTCCATCGGACAATATTTTTACCCCTAGGAAAAACGATAGAGCTACTTCTTATTGATGATTATTACTATACCCGAGCTTTAGATTGAGTATTGACGACGTATATTATCTGAATGTTTGTATTAACCTTACTTTTGTGCCCCTTTATAAATAAAAACGTTTAAAAATAGTACCATCAGACTTCAACGGACCTCTCTATCTTTGCTGGTAAGTGACCCAGTTACGGGGTTCGTAACACACCACAGAGATGTGTGCTTAGCCCACTGCTCTATTCGTTCTACAGCTATGACTGTGTGGCCAGGTATAGCTCAAATGCCACCTTTGCTGATGATACAACCAGTGTTGACAGGATTTCTGACGGTGACGAAAAGGCACACAGGAGCGAGATGTACCAGCTAGTTGAGTGGTGTCACAGTAACCTTGCACTCATTGTGAGACCAAAGAGGTGATTGTGGACTTCAGAAAGGGCAAGACGACAGAACACAAACCAATCCTCAGAGGGATCTGAAGTGGAGAGAGTGAACAATTTCAAGCTCCTGGTGTCAATATCTCTGAGGACCTAACCTGGATGCAACATGTTGATGCAACCATAATGAAGGCAAGACTGCAGCTATATTTCATTGGGAGTTTGAGAAGATTTGGTTTGTCAACTAAAGCACTCGAAAACTTCTAATGTACTGTGGAGAGCATTGTGACTGGCTACGTGGGTGGGGGCTAGTGCACAAGATCGAAGTTGCAGAAACTTGTAAAATTAGTCAGCTCCATAATGGGTACCAGGTCCCATAGTATCCAAGACATCTTCAAGGAGCAGTGACTTAGGTGTCCATCATTAAGGATCCCCACCACCCAGGACATGCCCTCTTCACACTGTTACAGTCGGCAAGGAGGCACAGAAGCCCTAAAGGTACACACTCAGCAATTCAGAAACAGATTCTTCCCCTGTGGCATCAGATTCCTAAATAGACATTGAAACCATGAACACTACCTCACTATTTTTAAAAATTGTTTTGCACTACTTATTTTAACTTAACTATTTAATACATATATAAACATAATATAACTCAGTTTTTTTGTTCTCTATATTTATCATGTACTTCACTGTACTGCTGCTGTAAAGTTAACAAATTTCATGACATATGCCAGTGATATTAAACTCAATTCTGATTCATATTTGGTTGTAGAAACGATTAGTCCGTTTGAATAAACAATGAAAATACCCAATCATTGTTCCTCTTTACCAAAGATGCTTATGTGATACACCTATAATGATTTTCTCCAACAATAACCAGGTATCAAAAACCAAATGTGTAGCTCTGCAGTTTCCCTGCTCATTTGCTTCTTCACCAACTTTAAACAAATTACTTCAAATCAATCTCAGATCTGAGAGATCTATTCTGTCATTAAACCTGGCCCCACTTGAACACTTCAGGGTCAAGTGTGACCAGATAAATTAGCTCAACTAAAACTGATATCACTTCTCCTCATAATGAATGCATTGACATTCACTGAAACTCAACCTCAACTCTGATAGGCAGAACTCAACACGTTATCAATTCTGACAACTTCAAGTAGCTCTTTAAATTCTAATGAATCTTTCAACAACAGTTCTGACTTCCTAGCTTTAGAACACTCAATATACTTGAAGAATATTTTGTTAGAAGTCTTTCCAAGGCACACTATTTTTACAATCCATTTCACTGTTGTGACAGAGGCTTTTGTTGTCTTCAGAAGATAATAAAATGACAAAGTGGACCAGGGAAAACAGCAGGAAATTTGTGGGAAATGATTGCTGTGAACAAATTTGAGAGCTATATATTGCAGAGTACTTGACTTGACTGAAAGATGGACAAATGAAAAAGATAGGAAGAGGATGGGAACAGGCATAAGACTCAAGCTTCCCTTGCCCTCCTTAATATTACATAAAATACAGGGATTTTCATTAAAACATTTCTACTGATAGAATAGAAAACAAGTCCATAAAATTCAATAATTGCTGTTATAAATAAAGATATCATAAGACCATAAGACATGGGAGCAGAATTAGGCCATTCAGCCTATCGAGTCTGATCCGCCATTCCATCATGGCTGATCCCGGATCCCACTCAACCCCATACACCTGCCTTCTCACCATATCCTTTGATGCCCTGACCAATCAGGAAACTATGAACTTACACTTTAAGTGTACCCACGAACTTGGCCTCCACCACAGTTGTTGGCAGAGCATTCCACAGATTCACTATTCTCTGGCTAAAAAAAAAAACCCTCCTTACCTCTGTTCTAAAAGGTCGCCCCTCAATTTTGAGGCTGTGCCCTCTAGTTCTGGATACCCCCATCATAGAAAACATACCCTCCATATCCATCCTATCTAGTCCTTTCAACATTTGGCAGTTGTCAATGAGATTCCCCCCTGCCCCCACCCCACATTCTTCTAAATTCCAATGAGTACAGGCCCAAAGCTGCCAAACGCTCCTCATATGTTAACCCCTTCATTCCCAAAATCATCCTTGTGAATCTCTTGACTCTCTCCAATGACAACACATCCTTTCTGAGATATGGGGCCCAAAAAGTATTGACAATACTCCAAGTGCAGCCTGACTAGTGTCTTATAAAGGCTCAGCATTATCTCTTTGCTTTTATATTCTATTCCAAATGAAATAAATGCCAACATTGTATGTGCCTTTTTTTTTACCATAGACTCAAACCACAAATTAACCTTCTGGGAGTCTTGCACGAAGATTCCCAAGTCTCTCTGCACGTCTGATTTTTGGACCTTCTCCCCATTTAGATAACAGTCCACACTATTGTTCCTTTTATCAAAATGCATCATCATACTCTTCCCAATTGAAAAACATGCAGTTCACATCTAGCAAAGTGCCTTTAAGGTTAAGCAATAACTTTCTTTTAAGGAAATGTAACGGGAAGGATAATCATAAAATGATCAAAGCTGTTTGCATTGTCTTGGGTGATGCATTTGGTCAAGTTCAAAACTAGGTACTTAAATTTTAAAAAGCTGCATGTGCAAAGCCAATTCATTCTCATGCATCCAACTCTGTTACCGTCCAGAGATGCTGCTTGACAGGCAAGTTCTTTTAGGACTCATGTCTGTATTTCCAATTGTCAAATTGGCATAGAGGAGGGATATTGAAAATCTGACTGAGTTATGCCACAGCAACAACAACCTTTGACTCAATATCAGCAAGACCAAGGAGCTGATTATTGACCTCAGAAGGCCAAAGTTCCATGAGCCAGTCCTCAGAAGTTCATAGGGGAAGAGGGTCGGCAACTTCAAATTCCTCTCATCTATTTCGCAGGACCTGTCCTGAGCTGAGAACGTAAGTACAATTAATAAAGCACAGCAGCGCCTCTACTTCCTTAGAAGTTCACATGACATCTAAAACTTTGACAATTTTCTAAAGATGTGCAGTGGAGAGTATATTGACGGCTGCATCACAGCCTGATATAGAAAACATCACTAATCTTGAATGGAAAATCCTACAAAAAACGTAATGGATATGGCCCAGTCATTTAAGGGAACTTTGTCACAAGATAGTGGAATCAATCATCAGGGACCCCTATCACCCAGAACATGTTATCTTCTCACTGCTGCTATTATGAAAGTGGTACGGGAACCAAAAGGACTCACACCACCAAGTTAATGAACAGTTATTACACCTCAAACATAAAGCTCAAATGAAGTTATCCCCACTGGTTCAACTTTACTTGCCCCATCACTGAAATATTTCCACAACCTATGGTCTCACTTTCAAGAACTCATTACAAAATACTCATTCAAGAACAAGTGTTTTGCATCAGTCTTCACTGTGGAAGACACTAGCAGTATGCCAGAAGTTCAAGAGGGTCAGGGGTGAGAAGTGTGTGAAGTTATTATTACGAGGGAGAAGGTTCTTGGAAAACTGAAAGGTCTGAAGGTAGATAAGTCACCTGGACTAGATGGTATACACCCCAGGGTTCTCAAAGAGGTGGCTGAAGAGATTACAGAGGCATTAGCAATGATTTCTCAATTGATTCTGGCATGGTTCCAGAAGACTGGAAAATTGCAAGAAAGAAGAGAGGCAGAAGAAAGGAAATCATAGGCCAGTTAGTCTGACGTCAGTGAAGGGGAAGATGTTGGAGTTCTGGAGATGTGGTTTCAGGGTATCTGGAGGCACGATAAAATAGGCTGTAATCAGCATGGTTTCTTGAGGGAAAAACTTGCCTGACCAATCTGTTGGAATTCTTTGAAGAAATAACAAGCAGGATAGACAAAGGAGAATCGGTTGATGTGGTGTACTCAGATTTTCCAGAAGGTCTTTGACAAGATGCCACATATGAGGCTGCTTAACCAGTTAAGAACCCATGGTATTACAGGAAAGATACTAGCATGGATAAAGCATTGTTTGGTTGACAGGAAGCAAAGGGTGGGAATAAAGGGAGCTTTTTCTGGTTGTCTGCCACAGACTAGGTGTTCCATGGGGTCTGTATTGGGACCAATTATTTTGTTATACGTCAATAATTTGGATGACAGAACTGACGGTTTTGTTGCAAAGTTTGTGGCTGATACAAAGACAGGTGGGGGGCAGATAGTATTGAGGAAGCAGAGAGCCTGCAGATGGACTTGAACTGATTAGGAGAATGGGCATCTATGGAAATGGCAGATGGAATATAGGGCTGGGAACTGTAATTTCAGGGTTGCGTATAGTGACATATGTACTTTCATAATAAATTGATTTTGAACTTTGATTCCAGCATCGGTAATTTTGTTTTCCACCTAAATCTTCAATTTCTCTCTCAATTGTTAGAGCGATAGATGCAAACTATCTCTTTGTATTCTACCAAGAATATGGTTAGTTTACAACCCAACAGCACAAACACAGTTTTCCCAATTTTAAATAACCCTTTCCTCCTTCCTATACCTGCTCTGCACCTCTTTCTTCTTAACCAGGGCCTCAATATCTCTGGAAAAACATGGTTACCTAAACCTGTTATCCTTGTCCTTTATTCAAACAGAAACATACTAACTCTGTACTCTCAAAATTTCACTTTTGAAAGCCTGCTACCTTGCCAGAAAACAACCTGTCCCAATCCACACTTGCCCCGTCCTTTCTGATACCATCAAAATTGGCCCTTCACCAATTTAGAATCTCAATTTAGACTAGACCTATCCTTCTCCATAATTATCTTGAAACTAATGACAATACGATCACAAGATGGAAAGTGTTCCCCAACACAAACTCCTGTCAGCTGCCCTGTCTCATTCCTTAATAGAAGATGCAGCTATATAGGACCCTGGTCAGACCCCACTTGGAGCACTGTGCTCAGTTCCGGTCACCTCACTACAGGAAGGATGTGGAAACCATAGAAAGGGTGCAGAGGAGATTTACAAGGATGTTGCCTGGATTGGGGAGCATGCCTTATGAGAATAGGTTGAGTGAACTCAGCCTTTTTTCCTTGGAGTGACAGAGGATGAGAGGTGACCTGATAGTGGTGTATAAGGTGATGAGAGGCATTGATTGTGTGGATTATCAGAGGCTTTTTCCCAGGACTGAAATGGCTAGCACGAGAAGGCACAGTTTTAAGGTGCTTGAAAGTAGGTACAGAGGAGATGTCAGGGGTAAGTTATTGTTGTTGTTTATAAAAACACAGAGTGGTGAATGAGCAGAATGGGCTGTTGTTGACAGTGGTGGAGACGGATATGATAGGGACTCCTGGACAGGTATATGGAGAACAGAAAAATAGAGGGCTATGGGTAACCCTAGGTAATTTCTCGGGTAAGGACATGTTCAGCACAGCTTTGTGGGCTGAGGGCCTGTATTCTGCTGTAGGTTTCTATGATTCTAAGATCCAGTAATGCACACTGTCTCACTACTCCCCTTCCCCATTTTATGGGGTCATTTTCTCTTTCCCTTCTCAGTCCTGATGCAGGCTTTGACTGAAATATTGACAATTCCTTCCCAGCAACCACCTCATCTCCTCCCAACCCCACTCCACTCCAAACTATGCTGCTGAACCCAGAGTTCTTCCAGCAGAACTTACTGCTCCAGATTATGGCTCCTGCAGTCTCATGTGCAAGCTGTCAGTTTGATTTTTTTCCCCCCAAACACCTTTCTGCGGTAGCAACAAAACTACAGAGCCTATTGCCCAAGTGCTTATTCAACTCTTAATGTAGCCTTTTACTGATCCGTCACTCCTTTTGAAACTCAACAAACTGAGGAGAAAAGTGTATTTTTACTGTTATGCTGTATGAATTTCATTTTGGCGTTTCTGTAAGAGCAGCTTGTTTTTCAGCTTGCTTGGGTTACTGTAGATAAGAGAGGAGGAGAAACGTGTGCTATCCAATTAGGATAGTCGAATTTAGGGGATGTTTCTCTGGTGAGGGACACTGAGGTTGGGCTTGGGGCTTTTGTTTGAGAGAAAATGAAGAGGGAAGACACAGGAGAGTAGAGGTCGTAGGATTCGACCCAGAGTGGAACTGTGATTTGACAAAGCCTGGAGTGAGATCTATGGAAAATTGGTGACTTGGAAAAACCGTGAGCTCCAACTTGTGCACATTAGACTGTTTCATTAAAATGGGCCCTTTTCTTTTTGTTTTACTAACCCTTTAGTCAAATTAAGAATCAGAAGGATAATCTTTTAATCGTATGTGGTATACTGTCTGCTATTTCGTGGCACTAATTTGTAACAGAATAGTGAATTACACAGCATCCACACAAACAGGGGTTTGAGATGGGAGCGCGTCTCAATCTCACGAGTTTGGCAGGGCCGGAGGTCATCTTCCCTAGACCTAAGCAGCCATGGAAACCAGGGGGTTTCAAAAGTAAGAAACAGACATCCCTTTAGCCTGATGTTAGCCATGACAAAGATAACAATTTCAGTTAGAAAGATTAGTTTTATTTGTCATATGTACATTGAAACAGTGAATTGTGTCGTTTTGTGTCAATGACCAATGCAGTCCAAACATTGTCCTGGGGCAGCCCACATTTCGAGCTCAACATAGCATGCCCTCAGCTTACTAGTGTATGTCTTTGGAACATGGAAGGAATTAGGAGCCCTAGGAGGAAACCCATGCCGTAACTGGGAGAATGTGCAACCTCCTTCCAAACAGGAAAAAATAGGAATTGCTGGCACTGTAAACTATGTTAACTGCTGTGCCTCGTTACCATACTGTGGTGTGCCTGCATCAGTGCTTAGGCAACGTAAAAAGTCATCACAATGTACTTAACATCATGAATGGCTGTGATGCTTCACTCTCAGATAAGCTCAACACCTTACAGGCACACGTTGAAAGGGAGAATAAAATTATGCCTGTATGAATTACTGCAGTCTCTGGTGACCCTGTGATCTATCTTTCAAGAAGAGTGAACCACTGTAAGAGGCGAGGCCCTGATGCCGTACACAATAGGGCACTGAAAGCCTGTGTCAACTGACTGGTGGCAGTGTGTTAGGACATCTTCAATCTCTCATTGCCGCATTTGGAGGTTCCCACCTGCTTCATACAGTGCTCAAGAGCAGGGTGAGCCGCCTCAATAACTACTCGCCCAGTTGCACTCAAATCTACTGTGATGAAGTGCTTTGAAAGGTTGTCATGGCTGGAATCAATTCTGTCCAAGGACACGGACTCGCTGCAATTTGCCTATCGCCACAATAGGTCTACAGCAGACGCACTCTCACTGGCTCTCCACTCTGCCTTGGAATACCTAGACAACAGCAATACCCATGTCTGGCTGCTGTTTAAATGACAATTCAGCATTTAACACAATCACACCCACACGTCTAATCAACAAGCTCAAAATCCTGGCTCTCTGTACATCCTTCTGCAACTGGATCCTTGACCTCCTCACCAGCAGAGCACAGTCAGTGCAGATCAGATCAGAATTAACATCTCCTCCTCACTGACAGTTAACACTGGCACAGCTGAAAAATGTGCTTAGCCCACTGCTCTACTCTCTCTTCACCCATAGATGTGTAGCTGGCATAGCTCAAAGGCCATATATAAATTAGCCAATGACAACTATTGTTAGCAGAGTTTCAGATGACATCAAGGAAGCAGATGGGGTGAGGCAGGTCAGCTGGTTGAGTGGTGTAGCATCAACAGCCTTGCACTCAGTGTCACCAAGACTGAGAAACTGATTGTGGACTTTAGGAAGGGGAAATCGAGGGAACACACGCCAGTCCTTGTCAAGGCATCATAAGTGGAAAGGGTGAGCAGTCCGAAGTTTGTGGGTGTCAACACCTTTGGATATCCACCCAGGGTCCAATGTATTAATGCAATTACAATGAAGGCATGACAGCGGCTATACTTTATTAGGAGCTTGAGAATTAGTATGTCACACCACACACAAATTTCTACAGATGTACTGTGGAGAGGATTCTAACTTGTTGCATCACCATCTGGCATGAAAGGGCCCACTGCACAGGAACGGAAAAAGCTGCTGAAAGTTGTAAACTCAGCCAGCTCTATCTTGGGCACTAGCATCCCCAGCAAAGGACATCTTCAAAAGGCAATGCATCAAAACAATTAATTTCATGGCATGTGCCAGTGATATTAAACCTGATTCTGATTTTGTTCCAAGGAAATAAAATACTGCTCAAAAACAGTACGGAGGTAAATGGTCAGCCTTGACATTAGTGAATGGTGGAGCAAGTTTGAAAGCTAAAATTGTTTATTCCCATTTATTATGTTTATATTTTCTTAAAGTGACACATACACAAATTGCAAGTATACTATAATAAGCTTAAATTGGATTAGAAATAATATTAAATATGGTATTGGAAATTATACAAAATGAATAAATACAGATTTTATTTAGCAAGGCAGTAACTTTGTACTGCATCTTTTCACTCCAGCAGAATTTTTTTTATTGTCTTACAACAAGAAGGAAAATGATATATGTAAAAAGGTAAAATAGTCAACAAGCAGGCACAAACTCAGTCTAAGTAACAATTATTCTTACAAAGAAACATAATGGCTGTTGTGTGGTCCATGTGCCAGTTTTGCATATTGATGAATCATTTCTGGTTCTAACAACTTGAGTGAATTTGATGGTACTACACTTTTCTTGTATCATTCAAGTTAAAGAACCGGATAGATTGTTCAGGGCTCCTCAGAAGCACCAGGTTACACTTAGAGCATCTCAAAGCTCACCAGTCTTCAATTCAAGTGCCGACATTCAAAGTCCAAGACACTTGCTAAAATCAAACTAGGATTAACACTGAAGAATGCTCACCATCATCACATCACCAAAAAGGGCTAACATTTGTGTATTAGCATATAGCTCAGTGTCATGGAAATGCACTTTACAGTATTCACATAAACGTAGATATCAAAGTTGTTTGCCATCCCCCCCCCCCCCAGTCAAAAAACTAGTAGTCTTAGAATAAGGGCCTTTGTGTTTCTTTCATCAACTGTCCATTCATTCAGTTTAAATTCATCCAACAGATCATCAACGCAAGAAATTCAGCAGATGCTGGAAATCCAAAGCAACACACAAAATGCTGAAGGAGCTCAACAGATCAAGCAGCGTCTATGGAAATGAACAAACAGTTGATGTTTTGCGCCGAGAGCCTTCTTTAGGACTGGAAAGGAAGAGGGAAAATGAAAGAAAATAAAGGTGGGGGAGGGGAAGGAGGATAGCTGGAAGGTGATGGGTGAAGCCAGGTGAGTAGGAAAGGTAAAGGGTTGGAGAGGAAGGGATCTGATCGGAGAGGAGAGTGGACCATAGGAGAAAGGAAAGGATGGGGTGTGGGGGAGGTGATAGGTAGGGGTGAGAAAAGCTAAAAGGCTGGAGTGGGGAATAGAAAGAGGGGTGTTGTCATGGAGTCTTACTACAAAAGAAACATGTCCATTATTAATAAATTAGAACTCTAAATTTTCACTTTTTTTACTTTAGATTCACAAACTTGTAAATCAATGCAAGGTGTCAGCATTGGACAACATATTGGAGAGTTTAAACAGCTGATTTTTAGGGGCAAAGATGTGGGTGATGAAAAATCTATTCCATGGTGTACAAATGTAAATTTCCAGTGTATGTCAAACTTCAGGTCAATTCCTTGATCAGTTAGAACATTTCCAAACTGACTGTTTCCATGGATTGCATGCACAATGAAGTAACAACTTCCAATGCAGAATAGATATAATATATAGGACAATATTAAGAGGGGACTGCATGGTATTCAACAGGACTGAACAATGACTTAGATGCAAATCCCAGGTGACTGTGAATCTCTCACGAATTCCGTCAATGTATTGGCTCAGAATCTAATTCTGGCTTACGATGTAAAATGTGTTGTTTAGCAGCAGTACAAGGACATCAAAATAACTAAATTACATAAATAAAGCAACAAAAAAGAAATACTGATTGACTATTCATGGACTGTTAAGAAATCTGAGGGTGGAGGGGAAGTTGCTGTTCTTAAATCACGAACTATGGGCCTTCAGGCTCCTGTACCCCCTTCCTGAGGTAGTATCAAAAAGGCATGTTCTGGGCTGTGAGGTAATTTTATCATCATCTTCAAACACTGCCTCTTGATAGTGGAGAGTGTTGCATCTGTGATGGATCTAACCGAGTCAACAACCCAATGCAGCCTTTTGAGATCCTGTGCATTGGAGTCTCCTAACCAGTGATGCAACCAGTCAGAAAGAGCTCCACCACAGCTCTGTAGAAATTTCCAAGGGTCATTCATAAAATCTCCTCAAATTTCACATTTGTGGAGAGCAAGGGGCTTTTTCCCCCAGGGCCGAAATGGCTAACATGGGGGAGCATAGTTTTAAGGTGCTTGGAAGTAGGTACAAGGGGGATGTCAGAGGCAAGTTTTTCCCCCCACACAGAGAGTGATGGATGCGTGGGATGCACTGCCAGGGGAAGAGGTAGCGGCAGATACAGTAGGATCTTTTAAGAGACTCTTAGATAGGTCTTAAAGCTTAGGAGTTTAGTAAAATAGACGGCTATGCAGTAGGGAAATTCTCAGCAGCTTCCAAATTACGTTACATGGTTGGCACAACATTGTGGGCCAAAGGGCCTGTAACGTACTGTAGATTTCTAGGTTTCTATGTTTCTATTACTAAACATCTTCAACTCCTTATGAATCAGATCTGCTGGCCTGATTTTAAGTTTGTCTCAGTGGGTTGGGCCCAGGATAGATCTTCTGAGATGCTAATGCTCAGGCACTGGTGCGTTGCTGTGCAGTTCAAACCCCAGGATGCAACCATATTCACTTGACAACCATGAATAACCTAAATGTGAAGCCCAGGCATGTCTGAGGCTTTTCATCATCTCAGCCAAAGAACTGCAAGCTAACATTAAAGATGGTAAACGAAACAGAAGATACAAAGAGCTCCTCCCTGAATACAATAGATTTCTTCCATCCAGAGACAGAGTGAGCATCATCCTCACTCTGTGTCAAGTCAAAAAGAAATGCAGGGAATAGCACTGTTATACATGGAATTTCTCCAACCTGAGTAAAGTCTCTGACCTGATTAACCAGGAAGGACTGGAGCACTCTCCTCAAATGTAACTAGCCCCAGAAATTCATTACACTTGCTTCACGATTGTATACAAATCCGGATCCTAATCAGATCAATAATAGAGTCAATCTTAGTGAAGACACGTCACCAAAAAGACTGTGTTTGCCATAACACTTCCTTCAAACCTTTCTTTCTACAATGTTCCTCTAAACAGACTCACCAAGGGAGGTCAGCCATTCTTCAGAATTGCTGGGAAGCCTTTCAAATTAAGGTGACCATGCTTCAAATTCATGGTCACAGAAACCTCAGTAATCGAACTGCAGAATGCAGGCAATGATTTCCTCAGCACTTTTTGTCTTATTCTAGATATTTCTACCCTGAAGTTTAAAGCTTCTCTTCGATGAGAGTTCGGCGAGACCCTCTCTCGCTGATCTTCTGAGGGTGAGACCCTCCCTCCCTCTGTGATCTCTGCTGTTCTCCAAACCTTTGATCATGTGCTCTTACTTCATCCCCCTCCCCCACACACCTGGCTTCACCTATCACTTCCCAGCTTGTACTCCTTCCCCTCCTCCCCCTCCTCCCCACACCACCCCAGCTTCTCATTCTGGCTTCTTCACACTTCCTTTCTAGTCCTGATGCAGGATCTCGGCCCTAAATGTCAACAGTTTATTAATTTCGGTAGATGCTGCCCGACCTGCTGAGTCCTTCCAGCATTTTGTATAGTTTCTCTAGATTTCCAGCATCTGCAGAATCACTTGTGTTTATAAATACAGGCATTGCTTGTGCTTGCTCATGTTGGACTCAGAGCTCCAAGCCACTGCCATTTGTTCACTGAAATGTTCAAAAGGATCAGCTCTCGCAAAACATTGATCTTCTTCCAATCTGTTCCTGCTGTCAGGATGACAGGGGGCAGGGAGGAATGCCACATCTCCACTAACTCTTGGGAATCTAAGCCCAAATCTAATGCTCAAAGTAGAGAAACGGTATTCAGGATGACATCGAGAACCGCACACAGAAGATCTGAAAAATATTGAAAGGAGCGCAACAACTCAAACTACACATCTGCCGCAATAGCCAATGCACACATGATCTTTGCAAAAGTCTAGAGTCCCCATAACGACCTCATTAGTCATCTTAGAACTCAAAGAGCCGATGTAGAAGTACATCATCCTCACCCCCCAACACCGCCTTGCCCCCCCACCAGGATTGACCAAAAAGATGACAAATGGAAAAAGTCACATGACCTTTCATGTTTCAACTCTTTAATTTTTACGAAAATGAACAGTTCAGTTATGCCTCTGCAGTAATCAGTTTTGATTTGAGTAACACATATGAAATGCTGAAGGAACTCATCTAGTCAGGCAGCATCTATGGAAAGGAATAAGCGGTAAACATTTTGGATCGAGTAGACAGTCCCATAGTGGCAATGGCTAATGCAAGACGACACATTTTAAAGATGATTGAAGAAAAATATAGGGGGAATTTCAGAGGCAGGCATTTAAAAAAATGTATACACAGAGTGGCAAGTGCATGGTCTCCACTGCTGGGGGTGGTAGTGGCAGATTATTTGGGACATAGCAGGGTGGCATAGCAGTTTGTGCAATTACTTTACAGTGCCAGCTATCATGATCGGGCTTCAATTCCTGCCACTGCCTGTAAGGAGTTTGTATGTTTTCCACATGACTGCATGAGTTTCCTCTCACAGTCCAAAGATGTACTGTTAAGGTTAGTGAGTTATGGCATGCTATGTGGGCACTGGAAGCTCGGTGATGCTCGTGAGCGGACCCACCACAATCCTTGGGCTGTATTGGTCACTGATGCAAAATGACACATTTCATTCCATGATGCAAGCTGTTTCATGTTCATGTGGCAAATGAAACTTCTGTCGTTTTATCTTTATTTTTATGTTTAGTCTCTTAAATAGGCACATGGTTGAAAGAAAAGTGGAGGGCCATGTGGGGGGGGGGGGGGGGGGGGGGAGGTTAGATTGATCTTGGAGTAGGTTAAAAGGTCAATGCAAAATCATGGGTCAAAGGGCCTGCATTGTTCTGTTCCATGTACAGTATTATGACAAATGTCTTTCTCATCCAGATTGACAAAGATACAATGCTTGCTAAATAGGTCAAGACATACAGTATGTCTTGCACCATTTAAGAGCAGCTAAGAAAATTCTAATGTATTGATCTCAGGCAGACAGCCTTGAAGCATAGAAGTATTTGTCAGGGACAGCAATGATGAATTTTCTTCTGAACTGGATGCAAGACTAAAACACAATCAATTAATGATGAAAGAGCAAAACTTAAATAAAATTAATGATTTAAGGGCTTTAGCTCAATTAGCAATGTATCATTTCATTAAAGGGAATTACAAACAGGGCTACTGATTGCATTTACTGGGTCAATACTTGATGAATCTTGAGAATCAATTCTGGTTTGGGAATTACACTTCCATTAAGATATATTGGTTAAATGTAATTCTTGTAATGACATTCTGCATCTATACCACAAAATGTAATCCCGCGCACACAAATAAGAATCCCCCACATTGAGTATTCTGTACTGAAATTATAAAATAATTCCAATCACCAGGAACAGTCCATTTGAAATTCAGTGGTTCTGGATTTTGCTTTGAGTTTAAGTTCTGTCTGGGCATTACTCTGATAGTGCAAAAATTCTACATCACCTAAACACCCATATGCACCAATCTGCAGTCATTCTGTCACCGTAGTAAAAGCATTATTCAATCTTGACGCTAATGAAAATGATTTGGCATTTTCAGTGTGAAACTTCTGGCCTTGGTAATATGTGCACGAGTAGTATTAATTATTATCCAGTGTACTTTGTGTACATAATTACTATGAGAGCACCATTCATAAGCTGACCTTGGGAAATGCGTTAAGTCAGGAGAAACCACACCAAGAAAAAGGTCTCATGCACCTGGAAGGCAGTAATGAATCCAAAAAAAGAGAAGTTCAGTGTAGCATCAAGTTTGAGCTGTACAGGAAAGGTACACGAGGCACAGCATGAAGAAGGACATACATTTGTCTGCATTGCTCTGGAAATAAGAGCAAGGTTCCTTCCATACTGTGGAAGCTATGAACATAATGAAGGAAGCCCTGAACACTGCCAAAGATGGAGGACCTTCATTGCTGCCCTAAACACCAGTGGCATAACAGGCAATGAGAGGAGAGTTCCCTCTATACAACTAGAGAGCAGGAACTAACTTTTTTTTAGTCTAAAGAGAGTTTTAATCTGAAGAGAATTTTTTTTTAAAATAAATGTTTAGCTTCATTTGTCACATGTACAGCAAAGCATACAATGAAGTGGGTAATTTGTGTCAACAATACATTCCACGAATGTGCTGGGGTCAGCCTGCAAGTGTCACCATGACAAACAATGGACATAACCCTTTCTTCCATCCCACATCATAGTCCCTAGGTTTATCAGTCCCAATGATACCCAGTTCCAGCAACTTCTACACCAAGGGATCAACACATGATTAAAGATGTAATTTGATATCAAAATCAGAATCAAGTTTAATATCACCAGTATAAGTCATGGAATTTGTTGTTTTATAACAGCAGTATATTGCAATACATTGTAATAAAAACTATAAATTACAGTAAGTAATATGCATTTTTAAAAAGTTAAATAAGTAGTGCAAAAAGAGATGGAAAAAATACTGATGAAGAGTTCCTGGGTTCATTGTCCATTCAGAAATTTGATGGTGGAGAGGAAGAAGCTATTCCAGAAATGTTGAGTGCACTTCTTCAGGCTCCCGTACCTCCTTGATAGTAGCATTGAGAAGATGGGGGTCCTTAATGATGGATGCTGCCTTTTTGAGGCATCGCCTTTCAATGCCAGGGAAGCTAGTGCCAATGATGGAGATGGCTGAGCTGACAAATCTCTGCAGCTTTTTCTGATCCTGTGCAGTGGCCCCTCCATATCAGACTATGATGCAGCCAGTTAGAATGGTCTCTACAATATACCAGTGTAAATTTGCAGAAGTCAATTCCCCTCCAACTCCTAATGAAATATAGCTGTTGTTATGCCCTCATTGTAATTGCATCAATGTGTTGAGCCCAGGATAGAAGCTCAGAGGTGTTGAGCCCAGGATAGAAGCTCAGAGGTGTTGACACCCAGGAACTTGAAACTGCTCACCCTTTCCACAGGTGACCCCCTCGATGAGAACTGATAAATGTCCCTTCCACTTCCCCTTCCTGAAGTCCATCATCAGTTTCTTGCCTCACTGATGTTGAGTGCAAGGTTGTTGCTGCGACACCACTCAAGCAGCTGCTCTATCTCACTCCTGTATACCTGCTCATCACCATCTGAAATTCAGCCAATAATAGTTGTGTCGTCAGCAAATTTGTAGTCACTATTTGAGCAGGGCTTAAACAGTCATGGGTGTATTGAACAGAGCAGTGGGCTAAGCACATAACCTTGAGCTGTGCCCGAGTTGATTGTCAGCAAGGAGATAAGAGTTCCAAATTACAGAGACTAGTCTCCCGGTGAGGAAATCAAGAATCCAGTTGCAGAGAGAGGTAGTGAGTGCCAGGTTTTGGTGCTTTTTGATTAAAACTGAGGGTATAATTATGTTGTACACTGATTTGTATTCAGTAAACAGTAACCTGGCATAAGTATTATTATCATCCATGTGATCCAAGGCAGAGTGGAGAGCCAGTAAGACTGCATCCACTGCAGACCTGTTGCAACGATGGACAAATTGCAGCGTGTCCAGGCCCTTGTGTAGGCAGGAGTTGATTCTAGCCATGACCAACCTCTCAAAGCACTTCATCACAGTGCATGTGCATTGTATTTTCTTAATGGCCCATACACCATAAACCACAAACCACAGGGCACCAAGATCCAGGATAACTTTAACATTCCACATAATTCATGCACAAGGAGATTGCTGGTCAATTGATCTGCCTCGTGTTATTAGCTATTCAGAAGGAAATTGCTTCGCCTGTTCAAAGTGCACATCAGCATAAAATGATTTGCAGAGAGAGATAATGGGAGAGATAGACAGAGGGAAGCAAATATAATTGCAAAATAAAGATGGCAGATTGTAAATTACTCCTATCAGCTGTGTCAAGAATGAATCTTGGACAACAGTACAACAGCTTGTTTAATGCAGTAACAAAAATTAAAATTCCACAACAATGACATCAAAATTTTATTTCTCCATTGCTCCCAACCCCAAGGTACAAAGTTTCAATATCATGTTCATGGCAAGATAATTCAGTTACACTGTGGCTTTCCCAGAGAACACAAAAGCCTACATTAAATATTGTATAAAATTCTCTTGCCATTTTATAAATCAACAGAAAGCCCCTTTTCTCCCGCACATTAATAGCACAAAACACTAAAGGGTAAAAGTGAATTCTCCAGCAGCCAATGTCACAGTACACAAAAGCAATAACAACTGCAGATGCTGTAAAAGAGAAATAAAAACAAACTAGCTGGTAATACTCAGCAGGTCAGGTAGCATCTGACTGATAGGTCCTGAATCTCTGCTCCCTCTCCACAGATGCTGCTTGATCTGCTGAATATAACCAGCATTTTCTGCCAGACTTTACAAACCACCCAACTTCAAGATGTAAGCTTGTTTAATGTCATTTCCACTACACAAATTTACCAAGTAAATTGTTACTCAGCTCTAGCTCAGCACTAAAAATATACAAGATAGTTAATATACATAGATCGATTGTATGTCCATGTAGAGATGTTAAGCACAGGAATGTGGAGGGGTGTGTTAGTAGTTGGAGGCATCGGTCAGCCTCAGTAAGACCATAAGATATAGTCTCAGAAGTAGGCCATTCAGATATGCTATCTATTCCTCCAGAAAAAAAAATGCAAGGGGAAAACGTAGTCCACTTACCTGGCCAAAGCACGACCACTCTGACTCAGACCACTCTGTCGATGCCCGCTCCGCTATGTAGCGCCTTCCTTTTATGCCTGAACCTTCCCTGCTCTCCAATACATGATTGGTGCTCCAATTATAGCCCAATTCCCACGAAGCTTTCCCCTTTTAAACTTTGCTCCCAGAGCTGTGTGCCACCTCCTCTCTCATAGCTCTTCAACTCATGGTTAACGATTGGTGTGCTGGTTAATGTTTGGGAAAGTAACTGTTTTTGAGTCTGGTGGTCCTGACATGGATACTATGTAACCTTCTCCTTGATGGGGGTCCTTAATGACAAATAGTCATAATGTTCCTGGCCCTTTTCTGTATACATGTCCTTAGACCACAAGACATAGGAACAAAATCAGGCCATTCAGCCCATTGAATCTGCTCCACCATTCCATCATGACTGATCCTGGATCCCGCCCAAACCCATACACCTGCCTTCTCACCCTATCCTTTGATGCCCTGACCAATCAGGAAGCTATCGACTTCCACTGTGGCAGAGCATTCCTCTCTGGCTAAAAAACAAATTCCTCCTTATATCCGTTCTAAAAGGTCGCCTCTCCATTTTGAGGCTGTGCCCTCTAGTTCTCTAGTTCTGGTTATCCCCACCATTGGAAACATCCTTTCCACATCCAACTTATCTAGTCCTTTCATCATTCAATGAGATCCACCACCCCCCCTGCATTTTTCTAAATTCCAGTGAGTACAGGCCCAAAGCTACCAAACGCTCTTCATATGTTAACCCCTTAATTCCTGGAATCATCCTCATGAACCTTTTCTGTACTGTCTCCAATGACAACACACCCTTTGAGACACAGGGCCGAAAACTGTTGACAATACTCCAAGTGGGTCTGACTAGTATCTTATAAATGCCCAGCATTATCTCCTTGTTTTTATATTCTATTCCCCTTGAAATAAAGGCCAGCATTGCATTTGCCTTCTTTACCATAGACTCAACCTGTAAATTAACCTTCCAGGAGTGCTGCACAAGGATTCCCAAGTCCCTCTGCGCATCTGATGTTTGAACTTTCACCCCATTTAGATAATAGTCTGCACTATTGTTCCTTTTATCAAAATGCATTGTCATACATTTCCCTACACTGTATTCCAACTGCCATCTTTTTGTCCATTCTTCCAACTTATCTATATCCTGCTGAAGTTCCATTGCTTCCTCAGCACTACCTACCCCTCCACCTATCTTATCAATTCCATTATCCAAGTCATTGACAAATAATATCAATTGTACGGCACCTTAACAAATGCCTTCTGAAAATCCAAGTGATGACATCCGTTGCCTCTCCTTTGTCCACCCTGCTACAGTTTGTCCTTGATGACATTATACAAAACACAACATTTTGGCGCAGATTATTTAATATCCCAACTAACATGAGTAAATCAGGCCAGAACTCAATCCTTTTAATTTTCCTGGGTGAAGGTAATTTTCAAGAATAAGAACCTACAATTGTTCAAAGTTTCCAGGGCACCTTGCTGTTCTTAAAAGATTTCATTCCTAACAGGCTTTCATAAAATGCACAATGGAAAGACAGAGACACACTGCCTGCAGTAGACACCTCAAAGTAAGGAAGTTTCTGCAAAATTCCTCAAATTCACCGGAAAGATAAATTGGTGTCCTCTCCCTGAGCAATGTTGCAATGGCATCCAGAACCTGGTAAAACTCAGTCAGCTAATTTGGACAGATCAAGTTGTTCAATGCTTTGCATTAGAGTTCCAAAACAGCCACTCTATTCCTGTTAATGGGAAGAGGCTACCAAGCAGATTAAAGATGTGCTAAACAACTCCATGAAGAAGTGCAACATTCCTGGGAATCTCTGGCTCATGACCAATCATAGTATTGAAATCCTGAGGCCATGCATCAGCAGCACACTGTAGCTCTGTGTAAATCATGGAATGAGAACCCTACAACACAACCTAACCCCAGCTTGTCCCATGGCGGCAAACTGCCCCAAATGTGGAAGAGATTGCAGTTGTAACATTGGTGTTAATAGACACCAAAAGGACAGAAACTGCTGGTGATACTCAACAGGTCAGGTACCATCTGTTCTGCAGATCATGGATCTCTGTCTCCTCTCCACAGATAATGTCTACTCTGAGTATAACCAATATTTTCTGTTTTAAGCAAGACTTTATAAACCAGCTTCAAGATTCAAGATTGTTTAATGTGAATGAAATAATGGTTACTCAGCTCTGACTCAGCACAAAAAATACACAATAACACAATAGTAAAAAAAGCAAAAATTTTAATACACAAGATAAATAGATTGTAGACAACCATGAGAACATGCATTAGGAGCACACAGAAGCTCTACGTAAATCATAAAATGAGAACCCTACAACACAGCCTAACCCCTGCTCCTCCCATGGCTGCAACCTGCTCCATGTGTGGAAGAGATTGGAGTTCCAACATTGGCCTTAATAGGCACCAAAGAACACATAAAACTGAAGTCTGCCATAATTGATCCCAAAGGGATTTCTAAGAGATTGTCCAGAAGCACTTACATCCATGGTGATGAAGTGCTCCGAGAGGCTTTGATGAAACATATCAACTCCTGTCTGAGGAACAACTTGGATCCACGCCAATTTGCCTACCATCAGTACTCGTCAACAGCAGATGCCATTCCATTGGCTCTTCATTCAACCCTGAAACATCAGGTCAGTGAAGGTACATATTGGAAAAAAAAGTTGAATTTCCCCATGGGGATGAATAAAGTATCTATCTATCTATCTATATCAGTTTGCTCTTCCTTTACTATAGCTCTGCACTCAACACTATCATCCCCTCAAAGCTGATCAATAAGCTCCAAGATCTAGGCTTCATTACCTCCTTGCACAATTGGATCTCCGATTTCCTCACTTGTATGACTAGTGTCCTGCACTCTGTATATTTCAATACAAGTAGTATTGTAGGAAAGACTGACGATAGTGCTGAAGATAAGGCAGCTGTTTACAAACAGGCAAATGTGTGGTGAGGAGAGGCTGTTGACAGGGCAAAAGTGTAGTCAACACACACAAAATGCTAGTGGAACACAGCAGGCCAGGCAGCATCTATAAGGAGAAGTACTGTCGACGTTTCGGGCCAAGACCCTTTGTCAGGACTAACTGAAAGGAAAGATAGTAAGAGATTTGAAAGTAGTGGGGGGAGGGGGAGATGCGAAATGATAGGAGAAGACTGGAGGGGGTGGGATGAAGCTAAGAGCTGGAAAGGTGATTGGTGAAAGTGATAGAGCTGGAGAAGGGAAAGGATCTTGGGACGGGAGGCCTCGGGAGAAAGAAATGGGGGGGGGGGGGGAAGCACCAGAAGGAGATGGAGATGGTGGTGGAGAAAAGTGCTGTCAACAGGATGAATTGCAACGCAAAAGGCAGGCAAAATCAAAAAGGGTGAAAGTAGGACTGGGGGTGTTATATTTGAATTTGTGCAGCTTACAGATCAACTTGCAGCAGTTGCAGATTGGCAGGTATGATGTTGCAGGCATCACTGAATCATGGCTGAAAGAAAATTATAGCTGGGAGCTTAAAGTCCAAGAATACACATTGTATTAGAAGGCAGGAAGGCAGAGGGGGTGGTGTTCCTCTGCTGGGAAGAAATGAAATTAAATCATTAGAAAGAGGTGACGTTGAATCATGGTGGAAAGAACGAAGGAACTGCAAGGGTAAAAAGACCTTTATGGGAGTTGTATACAGACCCTCCCAAAAGTGGAAAGGATGTGATCTACAAATTACAATGGGAGATAGAAAATGCATGGCAAAAGGGCAATGTTACAATAGTCATGGGGGACTTCAATAGGCAGGTAGATTGGGAAAATTGGGTTGGTGCTAGATTCCAGGAGGTGGAATTTCTGGAGTCCCTAAACAATGGTTGAACCCACTAAGGGATCAGCTATTCTGGAATGGGTTTTGTGCAATGAACCAGAATTGATTTGAAAGCTTAAGGCAAAAGAACCTTGAGTGGCATGTGATCACAATATGATCAAATTCACCCTGGATTTTGAGAAGCTAAAGTTATATGTATCAGTATTACAGTGAAGTAAAGGGAATTACAGAGGCATGAGAGAAGAGTTGGCCAGAATTGATTGGAAAAGAACACTAGCAGAGATGACGGCAGAGCAGCAATGGCCATAATTTCTGGAAGCAATTCAGAAGACACCGGATATATACATCCCAAAGGGGAAGAAGTATTCTAAAGGAAAGATGACACAATCGTGGTTAACGAGAAGTCAAAGAAAGGGCATATGATAGAGCAAAAATTAGTGGGAAGTTATGTGGGAGGATTGGAAAGCTTTAAAAAAAACCCAAAAGGCAACTAAAAAGTCATTAAAGTAAAGATGGAATATGAAAGCTAGCCAAAAATATTAAAGAGGATACCAAAAGTTTCTTCAGATACATGAAGTGTAAAAGAGAGGCAAGAGTGGATATCGGACCACTCGAAAACATTGCTGGAGAGGTAGTAATGGGAACAAAGAAACGGCGGATGAACTGAATAAGTACTTACCATCAGTCTTCACTAGTGGTATGCTCCAGGTGTCGGGGGGTCATGAAGGTGTCAGAGGTTCTTGGGAAACTGAGAAGTCTGAAGGGAGTAAAGTCACCTGGACCTGATGGGCGTGACCCAGGCTTCTGAAAGAATGGTTAAAGAGATTGTGCAGGCAATAGTAATGACTTTTCAAGAATCACTAGTTTCTGGAATGGTTAAGAGGGACTGTAAAATTGCAAATGTCACACCACTCTTCAAGAAGGGAGAGAGGAAGGAGAAAGGAAATTATAGGCCAATTAGTCTGACCTCAGTGGATGGGAAGATATTGGAGTTGATTATTAAGGAAAAGGTTGCAGGGCACTTGGAAGCAGATGATAAAATAGGCCATAGTCAGCATGGTTTCCTCAAATGAAAATCTTGCCTGACAAATCTGTTAGAATTCTTCAAAGAAGTAACAAGCAGGATTGATAAAGGAAAATCAGTTGATGATCTGTAATTGGATTTTCAGAAGGCCTTTGACAAGGTGCCACACATGAGGCTTGAACCCATAGTATTACATGAAAGATACTAGCGTGGATATAGTATTGGCTGATTGGCAGGAGGCAGAGTGGGAATAAAGGGAGCCTCTTCTGGCGAGCTGCTGGTGATGTCTTGTGTTCCACAGGAGTCTGTGTTGGGACTGATTATTTTTACATGGTTTGTTAATGATTTGAATGATGGAATTGATGGCTTTGTTACAAAGTTTGCAGATGATATGAAGAGGTGGAGGGGCAGGTAGATTTGAGGAAATAGAGACGCTACAGAAAGATTTAGACAGATTAGGAGAATGGGCAAAGTGGCAGATGGAATACAGTGTCTGATAGTGTATGGTCATGCACTTTGGTAGAAGAAATAAAAGGGCTGACTATTTTCTAAGTAGAGAGAAAACTGAGGTGCAAAGTGACTTGGGCAGGATTCCCCAGCAGTTAATTTGCAGGTAGAGTCTGGGGTGAAGGTGGCAAATGTAATGTCAACATTCATTTCAAGAGGGCTAGAATATAAAAGCAAGGCTGTAATGTTGAGACTTTATAAAGCACTGTGAGGCCTCACTTGGAGTATCATGAGCAGTTTCGGACACCTTATCTTAAAAAGGAATTGCTGAAACTAGAGAGGGTTGAAATAAGGTTGAATGGCTTGTCATATGAAGAGCATTTGATGGCTCTGGGGCTATATTCACTAGAATTCAGAAGAATGAGGGGTGACCTCATTGAAACCTATCAAATGGTGAAAGGTCTTAATAGAGTGGATGTGGAGAGGATGTTTCCTATTGAAGAGTCTAAGACCAGAGGACACAGCCTCAAAATAGAGGGGAATCCTTTTAGAATGGAGATGCAGAGGAATTCCTTTAGCCAAAGAATGGTGAAACTGGAATCTTTTGCCAACTGACCTCCACAGCTACCTGTCTTTATGTCTACTTAAGGCAGAGGTTGATAGATTCTTGATTGGTCAGGGTATGAATGGAGGTGGGGAGAAGGCAGGAGATTGGGGCTGAGAGGAAAGTTGGATCAGCAATGATGAAATGGCACAGCAGACTCAACGGGCCAAATGGCCTAATTCTGGCCTTATATTTTATGGTTCAGGAGCCTTAGGTTCTATATTCCCAGGTTCAGGAACAGTTATTACTCCTCAGCTATCAGTGGGGATAACTTCACTCACTGAACTGACTTCACAAGCTGTGAACTCATTTTCAAGTACTCTACAACTCATGTTTTTGATATTTTTAGCTTATTTATTATTTGTAGTATTATTTCTACAAATATTATAGTATTATTTCTCTTTGTACTTGCAGTTTATCTTTTGCACATTGGTTGTTTGTCTTTGTTGTGGCGGTTTTTTTCCATTGATTTTATTCTGTTTCTTTGTATTTACTGTAAATGTCCACATGAAAATGAATCACAGGATCATATATGGTGACATAAATGTACTTGAAATTTACTGTGAACTGTAGAAAACTTTATGACCAGAGTCACATACACAGTCTAGGTGACACCAATGCTGTTGATGACATCTCTCTTTGCCAGCATCAACAGCACCTGAACTTGCTTGTTCTCTGCCTTTTCTCAGATTTACCCTTTGTTCTCTTTACTCATCATTCTCTTCTGAAACTTCAAGTATGTTTACACTTTATTAAGTTTACCTGTAAACCTGTTTGTTTTTGCAAATATCAAATCAGCCAATCACTTGGCAGCAACTCAATGCATAAAAGCATGCAGGATTGGTCCAGAGGTTCAGTTGTTCTTCAAACCAAACATCAGAATAGGACTTTGACCATGGAGTGATTGTTGGTGCCAGACAGGGTGGCTCGAGCATCTCAGGAACTGCTGATTTCCATGCACAACAGTCTACTGAGTTTACAGAAAATGGCATGATAAACAAAAAGCATCCAGTGAGCAGTAGTTGAGTGGGTAAAAATGCCTTACAGGTGAGTGAAGTCAGAGGAAAATGGCCATACTGGCTCAAGCTGACAGAATGGAGACAGTAACTCACAACCATACGATACAACGGTGCTGTGCAGAAGAACATCTCTTAATGCACAACACATTGAACCTGGAAGTAGATGGGCTAAAGCAGCAGAAGACCATGAACACACACTCAGTGCCCATTTATTAGGTACAGGTGTCTAATAAGATGACCACTCTGTATTTCCTTCCTGCTCCATTCTGAACGGTCTTCTACCTGAAACAATTCTTGCTCTCTCTCCACAGATGTTTCTTGTCCCGCTGAGCACCTTCAGAGCACCTTCAGCATTTTACATGCGAGTTTCTGATCAATCTTCACTTCCATGAGACTGATGGAGGCTTCAGTATTGCCAATACCATAGAATGTTGCAGGAAACTATCTTTCATATGAGCAACAAAATTCTGGAGTAACATAGCAGGTTAGCTTCCAGCACCTGCAGACTCTTGTGTCTCTCTTGGTTGGGCACGATTATTTGCTAACACTTGTGTGGTACATGCGATCACTACCTGTCACTTATCAGCACCAGCCTAAAAATATTATCCATTTGTTACTGCACACAGGTATTGGCTTGTACACTATGTGAGGAGTTGTGAATTGATTACAGTCATCAGCAAACCATTCCTGTTACTGAGCTTACGGAGGAAAGTTAATTGGTAGAATAGTACAATGGAGAGGGCTCAAAAAGGAGGTTCACAAAAATGATTCCAGGATTGAAAGGCTTATCATATGAGAAGCGTTTGATGCCTCTGGGCCTGTACTCACTGGAATTTAGAAGAATGAGGAGCATCTTATTGAAACCTATCCAATGGTTAAAACACTATTGACAGTGGATGTGGAGAGGATGTGGGAAGTTCCACTGCAGCTTTGGTATTAAACCCAATTTATTATTACATTAAAAAGAGATCCCTTTGAGTTAGAAAATGACATTCTAATCTTGTCCAGTACACAAAGTTTTTCACTCCCCTCAGACAGCTGGTTATTAAAAGATGACAAACTCTTACTGAGATGGAATTCCATGTCAGTGAACCAGAACAGTAGAAACTGGGCTACAGTAGAATTGCTCAATTTTATCAGATTTATGAATATGCCATTAACCCATGTAACCCGTAAGTAAACAAGCACTGATAAAGAGGAATAAATTCTATTTATTTTAGGACTTGTATCAGTGGTAACAAACCCAATTCTGATTTATCCATATTTGCAAGGCAAGGATTCTTTTTGTATTGAAAGATTCTTGACCTGATCGTAGCAAGCTTTCATAAAGCAGGTCTCTGGTAATCAAACTCCAATGTAAACTCCATTCTTTATTCAGTTGCTATATTTCTACACTATTCTTGGTTGGTGTGACTGTAACAAAACCCAATTTCCCTCAGGATCAATAAAATATGTCTGTCTGTCTTTTAAAAAGTCTTTCCTTCTGCTACATAACCAGGCACTGACCCAAAGTTCTTTTCTTTATCCTTCTGTGAATAATATCAGTAGTGATAATTTCTGATCATAAATTGCAGACATTTATTGTGTATGGCAAGCAGCTTTAAAAAGTCATGATAAATAATTCCTTTCAGATTGTACTAAGTAATACTACATAGCCAAGTGTACATTGCTTTTAAATACAAAATCTTTCGTAAAGGTTTTCTTCATACAGTAGGCTGAAGTTTACATATGGAACCATATAGATGAAGCAAAACAAATCAGCACAATCATGCCAAGATTTTACTGTAATCCCTTTCAACCTCTTCTCAACTTTCTTCATTTAACACTTCCAGCACAACCCTCAATTCCTTCACACTAACTTGTTCACTTTTCCATTCCCCAAATTCACCTATACTAATCATTTTAAATGACTCCCTATTGCAGTAGGCTCGACACCATTTCTACACTCTGGGTTAAATTTCCTTTCAATTCCTTCTAATTTCTTGGTGACAATCCTGTATCAATGATTGTCGTCCTCACTGGACTTTCCCAATCCACTTTATTCTTCCTGTCTTTCAACATCCACTTGCTTTTATAGACAAGTCATTCTCTTCCCATGGATGCAATTGCCAGTTCTAATTAACATTATTGTTAAATATTTTCATACAACCTTATCAACTTCATTATTTGTTTCAAACCAATGAACCAAGACACACATTTACAGATTTCAGTACCAGCTTTTCCATTTTTTCCACTCTGACCATCATGATAAAAACTAGTGATTGTTTACTTTTTAAATCTTCATTAACCTGTGTTGCTGCTTCAAGAGATTGGTTGCTCATACCCCCATTCTTAGACAATGAAGTAGCTATGCATCATTAGAGCAAACACGAGGAAATCTGCAGATGCTGGAAATTCAAACAACAACACACACAAAATGCTGGTGGAACACAGCAGGCCAGGCAGCATCTATAGGGAGAAGCGCTGTCGACATCTCGGCCCGAAACATCGACAGCGCTTCTCCCTGTAGATGCTGCCTGGCCTGCTGTGTTCCACCAGCATTTTGTGTGTGTTGCTATGCATCATTCGTCTCTTTTCAATAAGCATAGCAGAGTCAGCTGCAAAAAGACGACGAGAATGAGCCAAGAAAGAACATGAAGAATGAAGGGAGATCTCATTGCAGCCTATCAAATATTAGAAGGCCTAGATGGAGTTGAGAAGATGTTTCCTATAGTGGGGGTATTATAGGACCAGAGAGCACAGCCTCAGAATACAAGAACATCCCTTTAGAACAGAGGTGGAATTTCTTTACCCAGCATTCGTGATTTGGTAGAATTCATTGCCACAGAAGGCTGTCGAGGCAAAATCTTTGATATATTAAAAGCGGAGGTTGATGGGTTCTTGATTAGTAAGGGTGTCAAAGGTCATGAAAAGGCAGAAGAATTGGGGTTGAGAGCGATAATAATAAAAATAGAATCAGCCATAATTGAATGGCAGAGCAGACGCAATGAGCTAAACAGCCCAATTCTGCTTCACATGTCTTATGAACATTAGTATCACTGACTCAGCTGTACTAAAGTCACCATTAGCCAAAAACTCAACAGAAGTTCAAAGTGTGTGATGGGTATCCTATAGTGAGTGACTTACCTTTTAATTGTGAGACTTTTGAAAGTTCAAAGTTCATTTATTATCAAAGTATGTAAACTATATACAACCTTAAGCTTCATCTCCTTACAGGCAGCCACAAAACCACTTGTGCAGAAAAAAAAATCCTGCAAACAATAAAAGCAAGCAAATGACATTCAGAACTGAATTTCACGTAAGTCCACAGCCATGAAACCAGTCATCACTGTAACCAATCTGGAGTCCATTAGATGCCGGCCACAGTCTTGGTTCTGCACAGAGATAAGTAAATCTCACAGAGCAGTGAGCTGAACACTGGCCCATCCCTCGCCTCTGGCTCTGAAACACTGCCCTTTTCAATCTGACCCGGCACTTAAAATCAGCAAACCTAGCTCCGTGCTCTCAGAACTGGGTCCCACCACCTTGATTCTGCATGGCGATGCATCTAATCACCTCCAAGTTCACTCCAATAATGGCCAAACAGTCGCTCATTCCCTGCTCTCGGGCCCAGGCCTCATCACTTCGATTTGACCCATATCCACCTCGTCACAACCATCCTGCACCTTCGAAACTTCAGTTCACATTGCAAAAGTCCCACTTCCCTCTGGGAGAAGGTTCAGGAACATGAAGATTCATATGGCCAGATTTGGGAACAGCTTCTTTCCAACTGTGATAAGACTGCTGAACAGATCCTGACCCGGATCTGGGCTGTACCGTCCAAATATCCAGACCTGACTTGCACTACCTTACTTTCCCTTTTCTATTTTCAAATTATGATTTATAATTTAAATTTTTATTATATTTACTTTGATTCGTACTTCAGGGAGCACGGAGGGCAGAAACAATTATCACTGTGATGAGTGTACGCTCTAGTATCAATTGTTTGGTGACAATAAAGTCTCAGGTCATACAGGCGCTTCAAAGACACAACTCTGAAAGGGAAATTACAGGCTATTGATTGCAGTGATTGTATCTGAGAAACAGTGTGATTAATACAGTAATTGATAGTTTTGCTTGCTACCAGCAAGTTGTTGCTGTGCTTCACCAGCATCATCTTAAACTGGAAAGCACCATCTTAAACTAGAAGGCTATGATCTATCAAGACACAAGTCAAAGTTCAAAAGTTCAAAGTAAATGTATTATCAAAGTATGTATGTATATGTCACCATATTCTATCTTGAGATTAATTTTTTGCAGGTATTACTGGAAAATAAAGAAATACAATAAAACCCCATGCATAAAGAAAGACTGACAAACAACCCATGTGAAAAAGACAAACTGCAATTTTTTTTTTAAAATACTGAGAACAAAAGTTGTAAGGAATCCTTCAAAAGTGAGTCTATGGGTTCAGAGTTCTGGTGAGTGAAATTATCACACAAGTTCAGGAGCCTGATGGTTGTATGTTATAACTGTTCCTGGCCCGGTGGTGTGGGACCCAAGGATTCTGTACCCAGTGGTAGTAGTGAGGAGTATGACCTTGAGGGCAGGGAAGGCTTTGCCTATAATGGACTAGGTTGTATTGTCCACTTTCTGTTGCTTTCTTTCCTGGACATTAGTATTTCCATACCAGGCCACGACGCAACTACTTGGGATACTCTCCACTGTGTATCTCTAGAAGTTTGTCAACGATGTGAACATGCTGGAATATTCCCCATTTGACTGGACTAATGCAGTGCTAACTCAAGAAGCCGCACCTCATCCAGGACGAAGAAGCCTGTTCAATTAACACTGCATCCAACCCACCTAATATAACTTCATTGTGCATTGCACTTTACTGCTGTCGCAAAACAAATTTCATGACATAAGCTGGAATCTGTTGGACAAGGGAAAAGATGTTGGATTGTATAGGGGAGAGAGAGTTCAAAAAGACGCAAGCGAGGACAGCGTAGACATTCTGCATGCCACTGTTCCTAAGGAGATGTTAGATTGTGCATAATTAGGCACTTAGCAAGGGACAATGAGAAGTTGTTGGGTTTAAGTGGAGCTGCCAATGTGGAAGTGGCCCAGTGTTCAAATGAGAAATTCAGGCTTTGGCTCAAAGACTTGGGAGAGAAGTAACTTAATCTTTCTTTTTGCACAATTAGAGCACTGTGGATGCTAGGCAGGTTAGTGGAATGTCCGCTTTGCAGGATCGGGGAAGGCAGGGAGACTTCTAGTATGCATGCAGCTCTAGCTTCTATCAGACCATGTCAATGAATTGGAACTGGAAATGGATGGACTCGGGGGGGGGGGGGGGTAGGTTAATAGACAGGACAAGGAGGTAGTTACACCAAATGTGCAGAGGTCAAGTTACAGGGTGACTGTCGGGAGGGGAAGTAGTGATTGGCAGCCAGTGGAGAGGATCCCTGTAGCCATTGCACTCAATAGGTATACTGCTTTGGATATTGCTGAGGGGGTGGGTGGAAATGACCTCACAGAGGAAAGCCAGAGTGGTTAGGGTTATAGCACTATCTGGCTAGGTGGCTCAGAGAGAAAAGGGGGAGAAGGGGTGAGATGTCGTGATAGGTGATTCATTTGTTAGGAAAAGAAAAGAGGTTCTGTGGATGAGAATGTGATTCCCAGATGCTATGTTGCTCCCCAGTCCACAACATTCTTAAGTGGGAGGGTAAACAGCCAGAGGCTGTGCTTCACATCGGTACCAAAGACATGGGTAGGAAGGGTGACTGGCTCCCATAAAGTGAGTTCAAGGAGTTAGGTACTAAGTTAAAAAGGACAGGACCTCCTCGGTTGAGATCTCAGGATTGCTACCCATGCCATGTGCTAGTGAGGCCAGAAATAAGGTACACAGTTTAACATGAGGCTAAGAAGATGGTGCAGGAGGGAGGGCTTCAGATTTTTGAAGGATTGGACTCTTTTACAGTGAAGGTGGAACCTGTACAGAAGAGATGCTTGGCTCCCGAACTGGAGGGGGATTAATGTCCCTGGGGGAAGGTTTTGCTCATGTTGCATGGGGGGGGGGGGGGGAAAGGAGAGGAAAGAGAGAAGAGGAGGGTTTAAAGTAAAGTTGCAGGAGATGGGAATCAGATAACCAGAGCAGATGGGAGTGGTTGTGGGGAAAGTTGCTGTTAAGCTGAGATACAAAGTCGAGAATTGTTAGAGCCAACATGGCGAGATTAATGTTCCCAGTTGTGTATGCAAGGAGTATTGAAGGAAAGTCAGATAAGCTTAGGGCATGGGTCAACATGTGGAGTTATGAATTTGTAGCCATTAGTGAGATTTGGTTACAGAAGGGGTAGGACTGTCAATCAATGTTCCAGGGTACTGTTGTTTTAAATGTGATAGAGCAGGAGGGATTGGGTGGGGGGGGGGGGGTGAAGAGGGATTACGTCACTAGTCAGGGAAAATGTCATGGCAGTGCTTAGACAGGACAGACTAGAAATGTAGTTTACTGAGCTATATGGATGGAGCTGTGGAATAAGAAAGGAATGACCACATTAATGGAATTATATCATAGACTACCCAACAGTTTGTGGGATTTAGAGAACCAAATGTATGGAAAGATTGTAGACTAATGTGAGAAATACAAGGTTGAAATAGGTGATTTTAAACTTTCCACATATTGAAACCTCTTTTTCTCTTATTAGGAGAGAGCCTATGGTATGTTACCTGATTGGCAAATAGTCTTTGGGGAACTGCAAGTCTGTGTCTTTATTGATGCTTTGCTGCACACTTGAGTGCTTGGTGGGAGGTGCTAATGCTTTTTTGCTGCTTATGCATGGGGGGGGGGGGGAGAGAGCTGGGGAGCTTTTAGGTTCTAACATTTAACTGTCATTCATTCTTTGGGGCACTCCTCTGTTTTCGTGGATGTTTGCAAAGAAAAAGAATTTCAGGATGTATATTGTACACATTTCTCTGACATTAAATGTGCCTATTGAAACCTATTGACTGGGATTCCCATACTGTAAAAGGTCTAGTGGGAAAGGGTTTGTCAAATGTGTTCAGGAAAGAGTCCCAATGAGAGAGAGTGTGAAACAAGATCTCTTATTAGGGAATAAGATACAGTTGGTGACAGAAGTTTGTGTAGGAGAACACTGCATCTAGTGATCACAATGTCATTATTTTCAAGGTAATTATGGAGAAAGACAGGTCAAATCATCAGGCTGAAATTCTAAATTGGAGAAAGGCTGACTTTGATAGTATCAGAAAGGATCTGGCAAGTGTAGATGGTTTTCTGGCAAAGGTGTACTTGGTAAGTGGGAGGCCTTCAAAAGTGAAATTGAGAGCGTACAAAGTTTGTATGTTCCTGTCAGAATAAAAGGCAAGGATAACAGGTTTAGGGAAGCTTGTTTTGAGGGATATTGAGGTGCTAGAGAAAGGAGGTGGTGCATAGCAAATATAGGCAGGAAAAAGCAAATGAGGTACCTGAAGAGCATAAGAAATGCTCTTCAGAAGGACATCATGGTGACTAAAAGATACAAATTTGCTTTTAACAGACCGGATGAAGGAGAATCCCAAGGGCTGTAATCTCAAGAGCAAAAGGATAGCAAGGGATGAAATGTGTCTTCTGGAAGATCAGTGTGGTCATCAATGCATGGAACCAAAAGAGATGGGGAGATCTTCAATTAATTTTTTTGGATTGGTATTAACTCGTAAGATGGACACAGAGTCTATAGAAGTGAGGCAAAGCAGCAGAGAGGCCAAGGACCATGTACAGATTACAGAGGAGGTATTTGCTATCTTGAGGGAAATTAGGGTGGATAATTCCCCAGGGCCTGACAGGTGTTCCCTTGGACCCTGTAGGAGAGGAGAGCGGAAATTGCAGGGGTCCTTGCAGAGATATTTAAAACAATGAGGTGCTGAGTAATTGGATGATAGCTAATGTTCTTTTGTTTAAGAAAGGCTCCAAGAATAGGCAGATAAGCCTGAAATCCATAGTGGACAAGTTATTGGAAGGTATTCTAGTGGACCGGATATACAAGTATTTAGATAGGCACAGACTGATTTGGGATAGTGAACATGGCTTTGTGCATGGTAGGTCATGTCTAATCAATCTTAAATGGTTTTTTGAGGAAGCTACCAGGAAAGCTGATGAAAGGCAAGGTGTATACATGGACTTTGGCAAGGCCTATGACAAGGTTCTGCATGGTAAGTTGGTCAAGAAAGTTCAGTCACTTGGCATTCAAGATGAGGTAGTAAATTTGATTGGACATTGGCTTTGCTGGTGAAGCCATAAAGTGGTAGTAGATAATTGCCTCTCTGACTGGAGGCCAGTGATGAGTGGTGTACCACAGGGATCAGTGCTGGGTCCATTGCTTTTGTCATCTGTATCAATAATCTGGATGATAGTGTGGTAAACTTGTTACGCCTGTGCCCCAACTCTGAGGGGCCGAAGGGTACAAAGTAGCCCCCTCCTTTTTGAGAATCGCAAGATCGCTATTAATTCAGTTCAGGAGACCCAGGAAATGAGAGAAAGACACGCAGAATCCACAAGGGGTTTGTAATGTCCTGGCCCCTCAGCGATACAAAGCCACGGGAAACGGCCATTGTCTCTTGGAGACGGAATTGTGTATTGAGCACTGTGCTATTCATCGAAGCCCTCAAGGAATGAGCAACGTGGACTGGTTGGGGGATGGCATCCTCCCAACCTGATTGACATCTGAGACCCTGTGAGTAAGGATAAAAGAAGGTCTGGGGAACAACCCCTTTAGACGCACCAGGAGAAACGCTAGAAATCCCGTGACAGCGTTTAATAGCGACAGCCAGTGGAAGGCCCACGTGTGTCCTTTCCCGTTGCCCAGGATTGAGGCCTTACCACGGAAGACGGCTTAGCTAAAGAAGAGATCACCACCGACGATATTTCGAAGGATCGACATCATAAAAAGGAAAACAGGCAAGTTCTAAAAAAAATCGTCTCTCTCTCCAACCAAAAGCTGCAGCCTGAATGAACTGAAATGACTTTTATATTTCCATCGGACAATACATTATCCCCTAGACAACGATAGAACTATTTCTTATTGATTATTATTATACCCGCGCTTTTAGATTTAGTATTGACGACGTACATTATCTGTATGTTTGCATTGATATTATTTTTGTGTATTTTTATCAATAAATTCTGTTAAAAATAGTACCATCAGACTTCAACTGACCTCTCTATCTTTGCTGGTAAGTGACCCAGTTACGGGGTACGTAACAAACTGAATCAGCAAATTTGCAGATGACACCA
Source organism: Hemitrygon akajei (assembly GCF_048418815.1). NCBI lineage: Eukaryota > Metazoa > Chordata > Chondrichthyes > Myliobatiformes > Dasyatidae > Hemitrygon > Hemitrygon akajei. Next base: position 180,158,504 of record NC_133126.1, on the reverse strand, counting down.
AGATTGGGTGTGTAGTTGTTGGAGAGAGAAACTATCAAAGCTTGCAGTGGGTTCTGGACTAGCTGGAAAAATGGCAGCTGAAATTAACGCAGTCAATTATCACCTGTTTACAAACAAGAGAAAATCTGCAGATACAGGACCTGCCAAAGGGCTTCGGCCTGAAACATTGACTGTACTCTTTTCTTAGATGCTGCCTGTCCTGCTGAGTTTCTGCAGCATTTTGAGTATGTTGCTCTTTGGGAGGACAAACCAGGTTAGGACTTACATGGTGAATGGTAGGGCACTGAGGAGAGTGGTAGAACAGAGGGGACTGGGGATTTCATTTCATAATTTCTCTAAAGTGGCATCACAGGTAGATAGGGTCGTAAAAGATTTTGCCACATTGGCCTTCATAAATCAAAGTATTGAATACAGGAGATGGGATGTTATGTTAAAGATGTTTATGACATTGATGAGACCTAATTTGGAGTATTGTTTGCTGTTATGGTCACTTACTATACCAACAGGAAAGATGTAAATAAGATTGAAAGCGTGAAGAGAAAATTTACAAGGATGTTACTGGGACTTGAAGACCTGAGTTACAGCGAGAGATTAAATAGGTTAGGTCTTTATTCCCTAGAGCATAGAGAATGAGGGGAGATTTGACAGAGATACACAAAATTCTGATGGGTATAGACAAGGTGAGTGTAAGTGGGGGTTTTTTCCAGCAAGATTGGGCGAGACTAGAACTAGAGGTCATGGGTTAAGAATGAAAGGTGACATTTTTAAGGGGGAGAGATCATCTTCACTCAGAGAGTAGTGAGGGCGTGGAACAAATGCCAGTGCAAATGGTGGATACAGGTCAAATTTCACCATTTGAGAGATTTGGCTAGGTACATGGATGGGAGAGGTATGCAGGGCTCTGGCCCAGTGCAGTGAATGGGACTAGACAGAATAATAGTTTAGCATGGGCTAGATGGATTGAATAGCCTATTTCTGTGCTGTAGTGTTCTATGACTCAAAACTAACTACGGTTTCCATCCAAGTCAAACACTAACTTGGAAATGTATTACTAATCCTTCATTGACACTGGGTCGATATATTGAAATACCCACCCCAATAGCACGGATAGATTACTACATCAGAAGAAGAACTGTAGTTCAAGGTGACAGCTCACTACCACCTTCTCAAGACAATACATATTGGCCAGGTTAGTGATCTGGAAAATGAATAAATATAGATGTCAAAGGATCTTCAGAGGAACGGATTTGTCAGAGGTTAGGCAAGAGAATTTCAAAGTTTGGGGCCCAGACAGCACTTGATCAGTTAGGAGTTGCAGTGGGTCAGAATGCGCAAGAGGAGGAATATGGTCTTCATACATTAGGTGAAACCTCATGTTTTCATTTTCGTCCGCACCACAATGATTTCAGGGACAAAGCTTTTCCTTTAACTTCACTTCCATGCCTCTTTAACTTCACTTCCATGCCTCTTTCTTTGCCAAGTACTCATACCCTCTTCTTCCCTCATGGATGATTCTTTCTTGCATTTGCAACACTTCCTTTCCTCTTGACTACCCCACTTGACTACCTTTTCCATTTTCACTTGCAGTTGCCATGGCAACATCCTCCTCCTGAGTACTAGCTCCACTCCTGCCACCCACTTCCTCTTCACCCTACCCAAAAAGCAGCACTCCACTCTCACTTCATACCGATCCCAACTTAGTCAAAGCTTAGCCAAACCCAAAGCTGTGCTCAAGCAGACTGACCTCTGACTTGCAGAGGCGAGACAGCTACTTTATTTTCTCCCCTCCCCAATCGGTAACCTTAAACACAAGGATATTAAGTGCAGAAGCTACAAAGTCCGAGATTTCTTCCCACCACACCCCCCCCCCCCCCATAAGTAGGTTCAGGCTGGGTAATGGAAACACTGTTGCTACAGCAGGAGAAAACACACCGCTGGATGATTCTGACAGTGCTCGAGAAATTCGCAGGAAGCAGGAATGGATTTACTTCAACAAATCCAAAGCAACCAGTCATGCAATTTTCTCTTGATTTGCTTCTTACAGTGTGGATACACAACATGAAAATGTACTTGTGGGCAGAGAACTCTCCAAAAACCACATAACCTGGGGGAGCAGCTGATAAAGTCTTTGCCCGCATAATGAAGGAAAAGGCCAGTTATTGTACTAATCTTACACAATGTACTACTAACACCATTCTTATAATCAAGCTGTCTTCAGTTTTATTTGTCACATCACACCAACATTTTTTTTGTATTTTAAAAAATGGGAGAGAAAAACAACAGGCCAGGTCTGGAAGTGTAAAAGTAATGAGGTCTAAAAATAACTATTAGAAAATGGTACATAGAAATCTACAGCACATTACAGGCCCTTCGGCCCACAATGTTGTGCCGACCATGTAACCTACTCTAGAAATTGCCTAGAATTACTCTGTATTTTTCTCAGCTCCATGTACCTATCTAAGAATCTCTTAAAAGACCTTATTGCATCTGCCTCTACCACTGTCTCTGGCAGTGCATTCCACACACCCATCTCTCGCTGTGTGAAAAACTTATCCCAGCCATCCCCTCTGTACCTACTACCAAGCACCTTAAAACTATGCCCCCTCGTGTTATCCATCTCAGCCATGGGAAAAAGCCTCTGGGTATCCATGCCTCTCATCTTCTTATACACCTCCATCAGGTCACCTCTCATCCTCCGTCACTCCAAGGAGAAAAGGCCAAGTTCACTCAACCTATTCTCATAAGGCCTGCTCCCCAATCCAGACAACATCCTTGTAAATCTCCTCTGCACTCACTCTATTGTTTCCACATCCTTCCTGTAGTGAGGTGACCAGAACTGAACACAGTACTCCAAGTGAGGTCTGACCAAGGTCTTATACAGCTGTAACATTACCTCTCAGCTCTTGAACTCAATCCCATGGTTGATGAATGCCAACACACCATACACCTTCTTGACAATAATGTCAACCTGTGAAGCAACTTTGAGTGTCCTACGGATGGGAACCCCAAGATCTCTCTAATCATCAACACTGCCAAGAATTTTATCATTACTATATTCTGCCTTCAAATTTGAACTACCAAAATGAACCATTTCACATTTATCTGGGTTGAACTCCATCTGCCACTTCTCAGCCCAGTTCTGCATCCTATCAATGTCCCACTGTAACCTCTGACAGCCCTCCACACTATCCACAACACCCCCAACCTTTTTGTCATCAGCAGCCTTACTAACCAGGTCATTTATAAAAATAACAAAAAGGAGGGGTCCCAGAACAGATCCCTGCAGAACACCACTGGCCACCAACCTCCATGCAGAATATGAAGCATAGTTGGTTCAGAAGTTGGACTTGAGTGAGGATATAATGTACTACATACTGGTGACTATACAACACACTTTATATTCAGTTATATTAAAGTAAATTCAAATCAGTTTTGGACAGGATGGATAACATAGGGTGAACGAGCTAGGTCTTTCTCTTTGAAATGGAGGTTGAGAAGCAACTTGAGATGCATAGAAAGAGAAACACAAGCACGTTTCATCCAGGGTGACAATGGCTAATACCAGAGGACATCTGTCTAAGATCAATGGAAGCTTAAATGAGATGTCAGATGCAGTTTTTTTTAATGACAGAGAATGGTGGATACCTGAAATGCATTTCCTGGGTTAGTGTGGTAGAGGCTGATACAAAAGGGATATTTAATAGTCTCTTAGATTGCGGTGCAGATGTAAGAAAAATGGAGGGGTTTTGGGGTGTGTAGGAGGGAAAGATTAGACTGAGGTTATGTATGTCAGCACAGCGTAGTGACTAAGGGCCTGCAGTATGCTGTACTGTTTTATGTTTCTAACAGATGACCAATTTTCTGTACTTCCCTTATCCAAATTGTATTACCCTGAAGATACAAAGTTTGTAATAATCAGATAGGAAACTACTTAAGTAGAAGCAAGTGCAGATTCCCCACCCCCCTCCAAAATAAGCTCAAAGTTTTAATGGGAATACAGTAATGTGCCAAGTGACTTTAGAAGATACTGTATGAGGAGAACAAAGAGAATTGCATGTTTGGAATCAAACAATCGAGACTGAAATAGGAGCAAACTAGAGCAGTTAGCTAGAATTTTAGCTATTAATCTACTGGACAGCAACCAAGAAGTAATCCAGCAATGAGAGTTCAGAGGGCACCAGGGTAGTTATATTTAAATTCAATTAGTAATCTGCAATTCACTCCTCCCATCTGGCTCCACTGCCTCTATTTTTTTTTTTGTCTGTCTCTGTTTCCCAATTCCACATCTCCCCTCTCCCCTAGCTGGCTTGATCAGCCCATCATCCTTACTTCTCAGTCCTCCAGTTACCTCTATCTCCTGGCAGACCACTCCCCCTCTTCTCTTTGTGCTGGCTACATCCACCCCACCCCCCCCCCCACCTTTAGACCTGATGCAGGTTTTGACCAGAAAAATTAACAATTCTTTTCCTGCTACAAACAGCACTCAACTCATTGAGCTCTTCCAGCAGATGGTTCATTGCTCCAGATTCTACCATCAGCAGCCTCTTGCATTCTCCAGATCAAACTGAAATTCTCCAGTACAACCACACCTAAATAGTAGTCTACAGTTAAATATCCAACATACAGCAGTATCTCCAAGATTTTCAGCAGTGGTGGAGCCCAGAGTATGAATTTTAAGGACAGGCTGAAGTTTTCACAGCTAGATATACAGAGTGGATAATGCACCTCGGATTCCTTTCAAGCTCTTCATCATCATATTACTAATTCTTCATCCGGTGAATACACAGAAAACTTTGTACAACATTCTGACTGCAGCATTGGTGACAAGTTGTATCTCTATCCAGACCATTCCATTACAGCTACAATACTAGCATCTGCCTGACAATGCAGAAAACTACCCAGGTACAGGGTTTTAAAAGTCTTAGGTACACGTATCTAGCTAGGCTGCCTAAGACTTTTGCACATTTCTGTATTTGTCAAAGTGGAGCGGAGAGCAAGCTTGAAAATTTGGCAGGAGCAAAGGGTATTGGGAATGGTGATGGTAGAGTGCTGCAGAAGGGGTGTGGGTCGGGTGGCAGAGGAGTACCAGGGATGGGGGTCACACCCCGCCCCGAGACACCAGGCAAGTTCACTTGATTCCAAACAATCGGTTTATTGATCATTACAGAATGTCCCTCTGGTGTTTCCTACTCCCTTCCCTCTCCCTCCCCCTTTTCCAAACCATGATTCCCTTCTCCCTACCCCCTCTCAGTCCACAAAAGAGACCCATATCAGCATCAATTTATCACTGGCATATGTCATGAAGTTTGTTTTTCTTTGAGGCAACACTACAGTGCAATACATATAATTACTACAGTGCTGTGAAAAAGTCTTTGGCACCCTAGATATTTTTATTTATAGATCTAAGACTTTTGCACTGTGCTGTATGCCTTGTCCCCAAGCAAAAGAAATCTAATCTCAAAGTAGCTGAATCTTGATGTAGGGTCTCAACCCAAAAAGTCAATCACTCCACTGCCTTCACAGACGGTGCCCAACCTATCAAGTACATCTAACAGCATGTTTCTTTGCTGAAGCATTAATTCTGTTTCTCTTCCTAGAGATGCAGTCTGGCGCAAGTATTTCCAGCAGCTCTATGTTTTTTGATTTTCATAAATCCAATCCAACAGTCTCATTCAGTCTGCCCCCAAAAAAGGTGATGGATGGTGCCACTGACAATGCTATCAAATTGCATTTACCACCAATAACCTCCTCGCCAATGCCCAGTTTAGGTTTGGCTCTGCTCCAAAATTCATTGTAACTGTGCCTGGATGGACATAAACCAAAGAGACAGGTTGACTGCCTTTGATATCAAGGCAACATCTGACTAAATGTGGCAGGATCACTGGTAAAACTGAAGTTACTGCCATTAAAGGGAGAACATTCCCAAAGCAAGAGGTTACCTCGTATGAGTGGACAGTGGCTGCATTTGAAGGTACAGTATGCCATTACAGTTCAGGACAAGAATTTTTCAGGTCAGTGTTCTAGGATCAGCTGCTTCAATGACTTTCCACTACTGGAGATACTTGTGGTTGATTGCATAGTGTTTCATTCTATTCAAAATTTGTCAGGAAATGAACTAACCTTGTCTGCATGTGGCACGATCCAGACAACACTCAGACATTGAATTAAGTGATTCACTAGTTCAGTTGAGTTGTTCTCTGATCTTAGCAACTTACTTGCAAACATTTCATCACTATGCGAGGAGACATAGTCAGTGCACTGTTGAATATATCCTCAGAATGCTTGGCCTTTTATATACTTTCATTATTTCAGAAACTCGTTTGTGATGTGGGGAGGAAATCTCATCGCTGATTGGTTGTGTGGTGAACTTCATGTACTGTGGTCAGGAATTTTGCCTGCCCTGGCTCAAAATTAATTTGAGGTCTATGTGTTGGTTTACAGAAGCCAACAGAAGGGTGGTACTTTGTAGACCAAAAGAACAAACCAAGCTATTAGACAAGACCAATGTGGTCGACAAAACCCAATGCAGACACTGCAGCAGATATTATGTCAGCCAAACTGGGAGAAAACTATCCCCGAGGATCCATGAACATCAACTGTCTATAAAGCAGCATGATCACTCTCCCTAGTCTTTAACCATAAAGATCCAATTCGACTGGGCAGCAGTGGAAGTCATGGTGCAAGCGAACAGGTGGCATGCAAGAGAATTCCTAGAAGTGTGGTTTTCTGTGAAAAGTTCTGTAGACAAACATGACAACCTTGATCCTCTTTATAAGCAAATGCAGGAAAATTCCAGACCACAATGCATGAAGTTCACCACACAACCAATCAGTAACAAGAATGTATCCCCACATCACAACTGAGTTTCCAAAAAGACATCTAATCTGCTGATTGAAAAATATACAAAGGCCAAGCTTTTGAAGGACACACTTCAATCAACAGTGCACTACCAATGTGTCCTCTCATGGTGATGAAACGTTTGATCAGAGGACAACCATCAACCACTCGAGCTACACACCTTTCGAATTATATCCAACAAGTCATATTTGCAACGCAGAAGTGCCAAGCAATGATCATCTGTAACAAGAGGGAGGCAAATCAAACACCTGACATTCAGTTGCTCTTTCACTGCCAAGACTACTATCAATAACATTTAAGGGGTCACCACTAACCAGGACTAAAGCAGCACAGAAGTGGCAGGCTATCCTTTGTGAGTGACTCGCCTCCTGATGCTCTTAAGCCTCATCATCATCTACAAAACAAGTCATAATTTTATATAATACTGTCCTCATGCCTAGATAAGCTTTGACAAAATTCGAGCTTGCCATTATGCAGACAAAACAGTCTGCTTGACTTGCATCCCAAACACAGATCAAAATTTTTTTCTTCCTTAATCATTCATGTACAGTGACGACAATGTGCATTGCTCACAAAAAAAGTGTCTGAACTCCTCCTTCAGCATTGACCAAATCCACAACCCTCAACAAGGACTAGGGCAGCAGGTACACAAGATCATCACCCACAGCTTTCCTTCTAACTATCAAGCATCTAAAAGAACATTATCTTGACAAAAGGCTTACTACCATCTTGCCAAGGACAGCAAGAAAAAGATAGATAGAATATTGGCTTCTTCAGCAAAGCCAAAACCTGAAAAATGCACAAATGAAAAAAAAAACACATGGTGCAGGCATTGATTTCTTCAAATATAAGCTGCAAGCTGCTTTCTTGTTTTCACTTTCAACACAAACATATTGCTTGTTATCTCAATTTCATATTTCAGCACAGCATATACCGGTAATTTGTAGATGTTTATTTGCATAATTGCACTCTTCAGTAATAGCCTAATAAAACTAAATTCCTGTATTGCAGGCAGTTTTGCTATTTTATTGCACTCATTTCATTGCAGAAAGATGATGAATAAAATTTGTATGGCTTTCATAATCTACTGTGGACTTGAGGCTCAAGCACAAGTCCAAGTATTTTCCTATATTCATTTTTGTCCTCATCAGCATTCCTGTGAGTATAACACAAGTCTTTGAAGGGACCAATAACTTTTGATAGGTCCTACCACATTCCTACTGAGTTTTACTGGTTCAACCACTTAAAGTCTTAGTCCGTCAATCATGAGTGAATATGGGTGGAGTACCTTCTTTGAACTTCATTTACTTATACAACACAAAATAGGCCCTACTGGCCCGACAAGCTACACCGCCTAGTAACCCACCTATTTAACGCCAGCCTAGCACAGGACAATTTACAATAACCAGTTAACTTACAAACCGGTACGTCTGTGGACTGTGGGAGGAAACCGGAACACTCAGAGGAAACACACGCAGATCACGGGACGAACTCCAGAACTGTAATGGCATCATGCTAACCACTCTGTTACTGTGGCAGTTACTGCCTACAGGAGTTCATTTTCATTTTACATACACCTCCTACTGGCACTCAAGCCACAACTTTAAACAACAGGTCCAAACAGACACAGTTTTAGTACAAAACAATGTGAAGCAAAGTTGAATTACCTCCAATTCTGTATTTCTCACCACAATGCTGAACCTCATTTCCTACGAAATTACCAAAATAATCTGGGAGGTCCAATTGGAAAATACTCATACGTTGCCTCCACTCCACAGAACCAAGATCATCACAGCATTAATAGATCAGCAGCCATACACAGATAATGTTTATGGCTGAACACATACTGGGTCCAAGCTCCATGTGATCATTAGCCCATTATTGAAACATACAAGGTGAGTTTCCACAACAATTGTAACAATAAGTAGGCCATTTGCCTGTACGAGCCTCCTACACAATCCACTAAAGATCATCACTGATCTACTTCAGACAGTCCTCTACTACCCTGGACCTGATGTACAGAACCACTCTCTCACAAATAAGTGGTCCAAGGATGGATCCTGGGGATACCCTGGGCCACTACCACATCCTCAATTTCAACTCCCTGCCCCCATTCCAACATCAAAGCTGGACAGTTAGTGAGACTCATCAGCATTTCAGCATGTCTGTGTTGCTTTTGACCATTTGAGAATTAAACTCTCAGGTCTGGCATAGAGTTCTTGATCTATTGGGCAACAGTGATCTCTACACTTTTATGGTGGCATTGGGTTCTTTGTTCAAAAAGCCCTAAACGCAAAAGACTTTAAGCCTTAGCCAAAATACTGCAGGCATCCACACTATAGAGAGGTTGCATTGTATCCACCTACTCAAAGGACAGGCCTACTTCCCTGTCCAGCTTCTGCAGTGAGATTTAGCTACCAATAACAAGAGAAAATCTGCAAATGCTGGAAATCCGAGCAACACGCAGAATGCTGAAGGAACTCAGCAGGCCAGGAAGCTTCTATGGAAAAAGTATTCTTTTCCATAGATGCTGCCTGGCCTGCTGAGTTCCTCCAGCATTTTGTGTGTGTTTAGCTACCAATACCCACTGCATCAATGGTGCAGGTCCCCCCAACCTACCAAGGAGGATATTACTTCCAGCTAACAAAGTAGTTTAAACAGTCATTTTAATTATACACTTTTAAATTTAGCCATGTAATTCTCAACACACATTTAACTCACAGTGCATTTCTAATTAATAAAAGATTTCCAAATTACAAAAGATTTACCAACTACAAATGAATTCCAAACACAGGTACAGTTCTTATGAGCTAGAAGAACATACCAACGAGTCGCAAGCGAATGAGTCATTCATTGCGGAAACCAAAGGTTGAAGGATGAATTCTAGTTTTTCTTTCTATGACTTGATCTTTGTTTTTCTCCTTGTTATTTCCAACAATCCCCAATGCTTGTGACATTTACACTGTTTTCTACTAGGTGACATCATCTGCGCATGATGCTTTCCGGATACCTTTGCTGGAACAAAGTAACTCGCAGAGATGGTTTTAAAGGCTTCTGGTAACAGAAGTCCCAAACATCCAAAATTAATGCTGTGAGGGCTGATCTAATGACTATACAAATATCCTAACTTGTTACAATGTACTTTGCAGCATAACTCCTTTGTGTTCTGTTTGGCTAAAGCAGACAAATCTCTTGATCACTTCACTTTGCAAAGCAGACCTCTTGGAAGGCAGTCGCCTGCTGTCAGCTAGCAGCCCACAATCTATTACACTTTGCAAAGCTGTGCATCCAACTTCAAACTGAATCCAATTTCAAACTGATTGTTGTTTGCTATATACATTAAGATCTGGAGACTGGTTCTTGCTCACTATAAGAAGCTGAGTAAAAAATATTCATTAAAATTTAACTTTATTATTGTGTATTTAATATTTCAAAATATTTGAGTAATATTGTAAATAATGAACAAGAGAGAATCTGCAGATGCTGGAAATCCAAGCAACACACACAAAATGCTGGAGGAACTCGGCAACCAGATAGCATCTATGGGGGAAAAGTACAGTCGATGTTTCGGGCTGAAAATCTTTGGCAAGACTGAAGACAGAGGGGGAGTAGAATTAATTGGTGGGGGAGGGGAGAGAGCAACACAAGGTGATAGGTAAAACCGGGAAGGTGAGGAATGAAGTAAATAGCTGGGAAGTTGATTGGTGAAGAGATACAGGGCTGGAGAAGGGCAAGTCTGATAGGTGGGGATACAAGGCCATGTGGGGGATGGAGCGTACATTCTCGATGAAACGGTGTCTCAACCTACGTTAGGTCTCACCAATATAAAGGAGGCCGCATCTGCCCCTACACCTCCCCTCCCCCCTACTACCATTCAGGGTCCTAAACAGTTCTTCCCGGTGAGGCGACAGTTCAGCTATGAGTCTTTTGGGATCATATAATGTATCCAGTGCTCCCAGAATGGCCTCCTGTATAATCGAAGAGACTCAATGTAGAAAGGGAGACCACTTCTCTGAGCACCTATGCTCCATCCACCAGAAGAAGCGGGATCTCCAGGTGGCCACCCATTTAAATTCCACTTCCCATTCCCACTCCGATAAGTCAATCCATGGCTTCCTCTACTGTCGCGATGAGGCCACACTCAGGTTGGAAGAATATTCCATCTGGGTGGCCTCCAATCTGATGGCATGAACAGATTTCTCAAACTTCCAGTAATGGCCCCCCACCATCTCCTTCACCACTCCACATCCCCTTTTCCCCTCTCTCACCTCATCTATTTGCCTGCCCATCACCTTCCTCTGGAGCTCCTCCCTCCCCTCCCTTTTCTTTCTTCCATGGCCTTCTACCCCACCAATCAGACTACCCCCCCCCCACCATGTTTGAAGAGAACTTCAATTTGTTCGTAAAATAATTTTACTGCTGAAATCTTCATTCATTAGATTTTCAAAACCCCAAGTCATGCATAAGAAGATCACTGTGAAAGAAGCTTGGGGGAAATCAAACTGATTAATGATCGTTTTTGTTAATCAATTGCTAACAAGGATCTAATCACAGCCTCCCCGGCCATTCAGCATGGATTAAAATCAGAGGATAGTGATGTGAATGACCTCCAAAGTCCAGTAACTTATCCACTCTCCGCACTCAATGAACCCTAAGACAACAGCCAATTATTATTATTATTATAGGAACGTTTGCCTTATGGAGGGACATCAGCCAGAAGCCACTCAATGCACTAGTGCAAATTCACAACAAACTCAATCTTTTTCCTGAAAAATGGCTCTTCACAAAATTTTAACAAAGACTGACTGCAACCTGCACCTTAAAAATCCCCTTGCTCCTCAACAATTACTGTCTTTGTTACATTTAATTTGAATGCAACATTTTGTGCATTGCGGTATTAAATTCCATATTACTTTCTCCTCATAGTCAGACCATTTTTCTGTTCAGTTGGTGTGCAACTTTTGTACGAATTTCCAAACAGGTTGAGGATAAAATTAACTTAACTGGATGGATGAACTGGGTTGGAATCCAAAGAAAAGCAAACAAAAGTTCGACTCAACTTTAACTGCTTATCAAAGTGGATCACATTATATGGAAGAGTAAATTAAAAGGCTAACAACTAACTAACATAAGATTTGCCCTGGCATTCCACTTTAGATGAACAAAATACATTTTATTTAGTTTACTTTTCCCATGCAGTCTAATACCAACAACCATCCCTGTGCTACATTGTTAGTTGAAAATACAAAAGACTCCTCAGATGCTGGAAATCTAGAGCATGACACAGAAAATACTGGAGGAACTCAGCAGGTCAAGCAGCAGCTATGGAAATAATTAAATGTCAATGTTTTGGGCTGAGACCCTTCATCAGGACTGGAAAGGAAAAGGGAACATAACAGAATAAGATGGTGGAAGTGGGGGGGGGGGGGGGGGAGTGGAAGGAGGACAAGCTAGAAGGCATGAGGTGAAGCCAAATGGGTGGGAGGGGAAGTAGAAGCTGAAAAGGTGAAAGGAAGAAAAGGCAAAAGGCTGGATAAAGGATCTGATAGCAGAGGAGAGTGGATCATGGGAGAAAGGGAAGGAGAGGCAGATTGAGGAGAAGGAGGAAGGGGTAGGGTGAAAATTACCAGAAGTTGGAGAAATCAATGTTCATGCCATTAGCTTGGAGGCTACCCAGATGGAATACGAGGTGCTACTCCTCCGTTCTGAGTGCCCTCAACGTGGCTGAAGAATTAGTCGTGGATTAACATGTTGGAATGGGAATAGGATTTTTAATTGCTGAACAAATAATCTGTTTTTATCTCACTAATGTATTGACTCACTTGGAAATAAATTGCAGTTACTTACTAGATTGCAGATACTTACTGTATGAAGGCAGTCCATTATCTACACTAGGTAGATGTGCTGATTTTGTTAACTTACAGTCAATCCAAAGTACACAGCAGATAAGTTCCTCAATTTAGTACAGTTTTACAGTATTGTCGAGATATTGGCAGTATTCTAAATTTAAGTACTTAACTTGTTACTCAGTTAAAAAGTAGTTTGTCTTTTTTGTACCTTTTAACTACTTCCATGAAAGTTTGGCTAATTGGGGCAGCTGTTTAATTGGGCTACAATGATGTATCCCAATTAATTGGATGCCACTGTACAAAAAAAGCTCCTAACATCAGCCAGTGATAACCAAATAAGCAGTTTTGATAAAACTGATGCAAGGAAAAGTCTGTCCAATAACATTGAATGATCTTTCCTGCTCTTCCTCAAAATAGTGTTGGGGATCATTTTGATCTACCTAAGAGGAAAGCGAGGGTTTTTAATTTAAATCTTCATTCGATAAGATTTTACAAAGTACAGCACTTACGTAGCCCTCATTACCACCTAGGACACATTTCAACAGGCTTTGAGCATAATCAACCTTTATGCCCGTTAAGATATCCAATACCTCCTTTCTAAAAAAAAAACTTGAGAACTTCACAGCCCCCAACACCAAAATTCTCAAACTACGATGCCCTTCTCACTGACTACAGATGAAAAGTATTCATTACCTTACCGACATTGTCCAGCTCTATGAAAGCCATTTGCCACGTTGTGGACCCTACCTTTTCCCTGGTTACATTCTAACCCTTAATGTGTTTATAAAATGTTTGGGAATTTCCTTGATCTCAACCACTTGTGACATTTCATGCCTTGTCTTTTAACTCCATATTTCTCCCTATACTTCTTATACTTGGGTGCCATGGTAGCACAGAGTCTACCATGACACTATTACAATGTGGTGTGTAGCTCAGAGTTCAATTCTGATCTCATACGTATGCAAGACATTTGTACAACTGAGAAAGCATGGATTTCCTCCAGGGTGCTCTAGTTTCCTCCCACTGTCAAAAACGTATCAGTTAGTAGATCAATTGGTCATTGTAAATTGTCCCACCATTAGGCTGAGGTTAAAATCAGCGGGCTGCAGGCAGTGCAGCTCAAAGTGCCTGGAGGCCTATTCTGCACTGTATCTCTAAATGAAATACAAATACTCCTGAAGGAACCCCCCTGTTTGTAGTTTTCTAAACCAGTCATATGCTTCATTCTCTCTGCCCACCCCACCTCCCAATATCATCCTTTGATATCCCTTGGTATCCAGGGTACCTTGGACAGAAAGTCCTCGTCTTTCACCCTCCTGGTCCAGAATACTCACTCATTTCCCCCCCCCCCCCGCCCATTTTCGAATGTCTCCCACTTGTTACACATAGACCTACCAGAAAGTAGTTGTTACAAGTGTAATATTTCCAGGTGCCACGTTATGATATTGAACTTGGCCTCCCATCAGTCTCTGATCATCTTTATCCCATTGCATAACTTCATTCTATGTTAGCATTTGTGCTGAGTGTATTCCTTCCCAAATAATTTACTATGCTTATGCATCATAAAATCATGCAAGAGTTTTTAATTAGATCTATATTTATTCAAGTAATGAATCAGTTTCAAAGGTTGCAAGCTGAAGATATCATATCCTTATATGGTCAAAAATCAATTGTAAGCAGATAAGCAGGGCTATCAGACTGGTGTGACTTTCAGATAGTTCTCAGTTATGATCCAGGAGCTCAGAAATACATGCCCATATCTTATAGGTCCTATTATGTCATTACGGTGTTCATGTATAATATACAGTTCACCTTGTCCATCACGAAAAATGAACTGTTTGAACACGGCATGTCAAGCAGCACCTCCACCTCAGTATAGATGCAAGCTCTCACCCAGAAACGTTAACAGTTCTAAACCCCATCCCAAACAGATGCAGCTCAACCTGTTGAGTTCTTTGCTTTAGATTCCAGTATCTGCAACATCTTGTGACCATCTCATCCATTCATGCACTTTCAATCTTACTGTATTCTAAAAGAAAATTAACACTTCAAACTTTACGGCAACATTAAAAACTTAGTATCTTCGTTAAAACAACAGAGAATGGTTTTCTGCATACCAATCAAATATACGATGGTTCTGAAGTAATTTTTTTTTTAAATGCACAAAATCATGCAGTATTATGAAGACTGGACCCAACTGTAATGTTCAAGGACAAATTAAACAGTAATTAAATCACACATGCAAATAATAAACACAAGAGATTCTGCAGATGCTGGAAATCACTAGGTTCCTCTAGCATTTTTGTGTGTTGCTCACATGTAAATTGTGGCTTTTCATCATGGAAGACAAACACTCAATGTGCAAAATTGCAGCAATTATGTCATCTTTTACCAGGGGATTGGGCTATTTATGAAAAAGCCACAGGTGTAGTCTAGGACCATTAATTATTATCTGTGGGCTGATTGGAAATAGTCAAGTTGATATAACAGGCAAAAGAACCAAAATTAAATATCTGAGTATGCATCCCTAGTCTACTGCAGACAACTGCTGGATTGAACTGCATAATTGTTATTTACCCTTGTAGTTTAATTTCCTTATGTTTGTAATATTGTATAGTTACCTATTTCCACGTAATAGTTTGGGGTGTTTTTTTTAAAGTGGTTGTGTTGCCTTTGTTACTTTCTGGAAACCATTTCAGCGGCAGGCATTGCATTACTTGAATAGGAGTGATCTTATTCGTTAATTCAAGCAATGGAATTTGGATGGAATTTACTGTTTTCAGCAAACTGGCACAAGAGGACCAGGCCATGTTGGTTTGATCTCTGACTCTGTCTTCCCCCTTGCTAATACAGTTTTTTTTTGCTCTTCACTATCTTTCTCCTCTAACTTCTTTGTTCTTGTAGCACTTAATTAGAAACAGTTGTAAGCAACAAGTTTTATACCTCATTTTTGATTTACAAAAATGTCAAGACTATATGGCATACTGTATCTATGCCCTGTTGAGGAGTATTTTGGAGTGAGCCTTTTCCACAAGACCACAAGATATAGGAGAAGAATCAGTCCATTTGGCCCACTAAGTCTGCCTCCTCTATCTATTTCATCATGGCTGATCCATTTTCCCTTTCAGCCCCAATCTTTTGATCTCTCCCCCATATCCCTTCATACCCTGACCAATCAAGAATCTATCAACTTCAGCCTTAAATACACATAAAAACTTGGCCTCCACAACCACCCTAGTCTACTGCAGACAACATTTCTGAATTTCAGAGATACTACCTGCTCAGCCTTATATTTTTAATAGCATAGTCCTTTACAGGAAGCAAAATGATTCCACAAATTGTGCTGATCTCCTTTTTAAAAAAAATGCAATTAGTATGACAATGTCCATAAAAGACTATAATGTATATATTGGTATCTCCAATGCTTTGTGGAAACTTCTGCATTTATTTTTTTAAAAATATATCATACCACATAAACAGAATGATTGACAAGGTAAAGCAAAATCATAACTTAAAGATATCATGTAGTGGCAAATAAAAGAGTTTCTAGCAATTTAATGTTGATTGGTTTACTTCCACACATTTGCTAGTGTTTGTTCCTGTTCTAGTCAAGGGAATGAGTACAGAGGTCAGTCAATGATTTGTCTGATACACATGTCCAAAGTGTGCCAAACCTCTTCAATAGTGCATCAGTACTTTGTCCATTTGAGCAAAGCACCATCTCTGCTCAACTTCCCGAAGTACCACATCAAAAGTTCAAGCACAGCATAAAAAATTGGGCAACATCCTATTTCCATTTACTTCACGTGACACAGCAAAGAATTTGCAACTGATTAACACTGGCACATGCAATTCCAAGCCACGATTGCTACTTGTATCAAACTATTTTTAAAATTGAACTTTAGATTAAAAACAATCTATGCTTCATTAGTAGAAATGCTCTTGGTTTATTCTCAATGCCCTCAAAAGATACTGGGTTGAAGTTTACCTGAGAGCCTGATGACAACTCAGACCCACCATCCCAGTGTAGTATGAGGGAGTAGAAAAAACTATCAATTGTAGGAAGTTTAATCTCACAATATTTATGAAACATCTTGACAAGCACTTGATTTAAGGTACAGAAAAAGCAGTTAATGTGGGTAAATGAAAGGAGCGTAGAGCTGCAATGGAAAAAATGGACACTATATATGTGAGTTTCTGTGTTGTATGGCTCTATAACTCTAAGAATTAGCTACCTACCTACAGTGTTCTAGTCAGCCACTCCCATCCCCTCCAAAATCTCCAAATAAAAATCCATTAGATCTGGTCTTACCCAAACTTAAGGTTCCTTAAGGTCTTCACCATCCCCTCTGACCTTCCCCTCTCTGAGGCAGAACATTCTGTCCTCAGTAAGAGCCTCACCTTTGTCCCTTTGTGTCCACACCCACCATAATGTTAGGCTCTTCTTCTGAAACCTTTGTCTCTGTGCCTACTTCTTTGGCAAGGACTCTCCACCCTGCACTTCTCCCGTCTTCAACCCTCCTCTTCCTGTACATCCCACTCTGGTCTTCTGTCTGCTCGGAATCTTTTAATTGCCAACTGTGGACAAGACATCAACCATCTTGACTTCACCACCCCTCTCTCCAATTCCAACCTCACTCCTGAATGCACCTTGCCAGTCTGTCCGCACCAATCCCAACTTCACCATTAAACCTATGGATAAAGGGGGTGGGGTGTGTTGCTGCAGTGGTCTGGCAGACAGACCTCTACCTTGTTGAAGCCTAGTGACAACTGTCAGATACCTCCTCTTATATACCCCTCAAACAAGATCACACTAAGGAGCACCAGGCCATGACTGACCTTATTAGCATTCACTTCAAGAGGTCTAGAATACAGGAGCAAGGATGTGATGCTGAAGCTTTATAAGGCACTGGCGAGTCCTCACCTTGAGTATTGTGAACAGTTTTGGGCCCCTCATATTAGAAAAGATGTGCTGGCATTAGAGAGAATCCAGAGGAGGTTCACAAGGATGATTCCAGGAATGAAAGGGTTATCATACGAGGAATATTTGATGGTTCTAGGTCTGTACTCACTGGAATTCAGAAGGATGAGGGAGAATCTCATTGAAACCTTTTGAATGTTGAAAGGCTTAGACAGAGTAGATGTGGAAAGGATGTTCCCATGATAGGAAAGTCTAGGACAAGAGGACACAGCCTCAGGATAGAGGGGCGCCCTTTCAAAACAGAGATGCGGAGACATTTCTTTAGCCAAAAGGTGGTGAATTTGTGGAATTTGTTGCTACAGGCAGTTGTGGAGGCCAGGTTATTGGGTGTATTTAAGGCAGAGATTGATAGGTTCTTGATTGGACATGGCATTTAAGGTTACAAGGAGAAGGCCGGGAACTGGCGTTGAGGAGGAGAATAAAAAAGGATCAGCCATGATTGAATGGCAGAGCAGACTCAATGGGCCTAATTCTGCTCCTATGCCTTATGGCTTTATTAGCATTGGGGATCTCCCATTCACTGCCACCAACCTCATAGTTCTCTCACCCAACACCTCACATATCTACCTCCTACCCAAAATTCACAAACCAGCCTGTCTAGGTAGACTCATTGTTTCAGCTTGCTCCTGTTCCACTGAACTCATATATCTGCATACTTCGACTCTACTTACAGCCCCCCCAAACCCGTTCAGTCTTTTCCTACCTACATCTGTGACACTTTACACACGCTAAATCTTTTCAAAGATTTTTAAGTTCCCTGGCCCCGAGCATCTTATTTTCACCATGGATGTCCAGTCCCTATACACCTCAATCCCCCACCAGGAAGGCCGCAAAACTCTCCATTTCTTTCTGGACACCACACCCAACCTGTTCCCTTCCATCACCACTCTCCTCCATCTAGCTTTCAATACTATCTCCTTTGGCTCCTCCCACTTCCTTCAAACAAAAGGTGTAGCCATGGGTATTTGCATGGGTTCCAGCTATTCCTGCCCTTTTTGTCAGCTACATGGAACAATCTATGTTCAAGCCTACACTGGTGTCACTCTCCCACTTTTCCAACTCTACATTGATGACTGTATTGGAGCTGCTTCCTGCACCTCTGCAGAGCTCTTTGACTTCATCAACTTTGCTTCCAACTTCGATCCTGCCCTCAAATTTACCTGGTCCATTTCTGACACCTCCCTCTCCTTTCTCTCAATCTCTGCCTATCTCTGGAGGCAGCGTATCCACTGATGTCTATTACAAACCCACTGACTCTCACAGCTACCTGGTCTTTACCTCTACCCCATGTTACTTATAAAAATGCCAGCCCCTTCTCTCAATTCCTTCGTCTCCGCCGCATCTACTCTCAGGAAAAGGCTTTTCATTCCAGAATGTCCTCTTTCTTCAAAGTAAGGGGCTTCCCTTTTCCACCATCAACTCTGCCCTTAACTGCATCTCTTCCATTTCATGCATGTCTTCTCTCACTCCATCCTCCCGCCACCCCACCAGGGATAGGGTTTCTCTTGTCCTCACCCACCATCCCATCAGCCTTCATATCCAGCACATAATTCTCTACAACTTCTGCAATCTCCAACGGGATCCAACTACAACTTTCCCTCTCTCCCCCCCCCCCCCCCAACTTTCTGCTTTCAGCAAGGATTGCTCCCTACTTGAGTCCTTTGTCTACTCATCCCTCCCCACTAATCTCCCTCCTGGCATTTATTATTGTGAGTGGAACAAGTGCTACACCTGCCACTACACCTCCTCCCTCACTACCATTCAGGGCCCCAAACAGTCCTTCCAGGTGAGGCAACACTTCACCTGTGAGTCTTTTGGGGACATCTATTATATCTGGTGCTCCTGGTGTGATCTCCTGTATATCGGTGAGAGCTGACATAGATTAAGACATTGCTTTGCCGAGCACCTGTGCTCTGTCTCCCAGAGGCCACCCATTTTAATTCCACTTCCCATTCCAACATGTCCATCCATGACCTCCTCTACTGTCGTGATGAGGCCACACTCAGGTTGGAAGAGCAAAAGCTATTCCATCTGGGTAGCCTCCAAACTGACGGCATGAACATCAATTTCTTGAACTTCTGGTAATGCTCAGCCCTTCTCTATTCCCTATTCTTCTTTTCCCTTTTGTACCTTATCTCCTTGCTCACCCATTGCCTCCCTCTGGTGCTCCTCCCCCTTTTTCTTTCTTCCATGGCCTCCTGTCCTATCCTATTAGATTCCTCCCTTCTCTAGCCTGTATCTCTTTCACCAATCAACTTCCCAGCTCTTTACTCCACCCCTCCCAGTTTCACCTATCACTGTGTTTCTTCCTCTCCTCCCCCCGTCTTCGAGCTCTGACTCCTCATCTTTTTTCTCCCGTCCTGCTGAAGGTCTCAGCTGAAGATATCCGTTGTACTTTTTTTCCATAATTACTATCTGGCCTGCTGAGTTCCTCCAGCATTTTGTATGTGTTGTTAAGGTTCCTTGAGGTTGCTATAGCCAGGGTGATAATGGTGACAAGCTCTCACTACCTATTAAATGCTCTTCATCTCCTGGCCTTCATGTGTGTCTAAGCTACTAAACCCAGCGTAACAGTTTCTGCTGACAGAAGGGGCAAAGGCGGGTTACTGGTGCCTGAAAACTAGTCACTTCAGGCAGATGGGGCGAGTCAGCCGTGGTTCACAGCTCATCAAGGAAAAGGAAAACTCTGATCTCAAACCTCCACTGCCTTGCAGCTATACCCACTAATGCGGAAGGCTTTGGGAAGAAACCCTGAGGGAAAAATCTGGAATTGGCATCTCTAAGGGAGTCCTATATTGAGTTCAATGCTGACTGACAACAATGCTGCTGGTACTAAACTGTATCGTTGTTGCCATTCCTTTGGGTTCATTAGATGTGCAGAGAGGGGGAGCTTGCTCTCCATATCATACTGCCCAGGCTTGTGTATCCAGACAGCTAAGACACAATATCCAAGGTCAACTCTGACCAATGGTAGCTTCAACTCAACAACAACCCAACCTTTGATAATTCAATGTTATTATCCACATCTCCTGCCAGCTTCTCTACAAAGTAAGACAATAAAACACATAACAGAATTGGGTCATTTGGCAATTGAATCTGCTCCACCCTTCAAGCATAGCTGACTGTTTATTGCCTCTCAACCCTATCATCCTCCACATAATCTTCAATACCCTTACTGATCAAGAACCTATCAAGCTCTGCTTTAAATATACTCAATGACTTGGCCCCCACAGCTACTTGTTACAATGAACTCCAGAGTCACCACCCTCTGAAGACATTCCTTCTCATCTCTGTTCTAAATGGATTTTGCTTTATTCTGATGCTGTACTCTCTGGCCCTCGACTCTCTCACTACTGGAAACATCCTCTCCACATTCACTCTATTCAGGCCTTTTTTTAAAAAAAAACTAATTTCAGACGAGAGTTCTCTGACCCAAACCATTACCCGTTTCTCCTCCAAAGCTGATGTCTGACCTGCTGAGCACTTCCATTTCATTCAGGATTTCCTGAATCTGCAGTTTTTAAAAAAAAAATTTCATTGCCATATTCCCGTTTGCAAACTGTTTGCCACATTTGCTGTATTATTATTAATTACCAAATTAGTCATGGATTACTACACTTGAAGATGCAATAAAGTTCCACAAAACATAATGCAACAGGTATGAACAGAACTAAATTGGAGAAATGTTTTATATTTTAAAAGCATGTAGACCACTTTTTGAGTGAGTAGGCTATTTTGTTGCTCTTGTCAACTCCACAGTAGTGAAGCTGCCAGTGCATGCCAACTCAACTTCAACATTTTAGAGGAGTTATGTGGATGGTAGGGGTATGGTCCTGGTACAGCTGAAATGGATTGGCACAGACTAGATGGGCTGAAAGGCCTGTTCCTGGGCTGTACTTTTCTAGGACTTTGTGAAAACTCTAAAAATTCAGTACAGAAAAGTAGGTGGCAAAAGCCCACAACATACATTCCACTGGAAGAGACACCAATGTGGCCACTTTTAAACCCTGCTGCATTTGTCTACGCATTGTCATTGCAACTTTCATTACGGAATAGATATCTAACCTGTCACGCACAAATAAAATTTTATGGCTTTATTCCACAAGTACGAAGCGGCGTTGCAATGGCTGATTGTAATTGAGATAACTTAGTAAAAAATTTAAATTCTTCCCAAACCCGAGCAAAATAAAAAAAAATAGAACTTCCTTCTTTTAAAGTGTCTTATTGACTACAATTACATTAAACAGAAAAGTTAAAATACCAAAATGCTGGTATACATAAGACCAAATTGTACAGATTCGTTATGCTACTCCAAACAATGTAATGGATTTGCCTTTTGATCCTGAATACAAGCGGTTCAATTAGCGGTGAAGTAAAGAACCGCAGCCTCGAAGAACTGGAAATGGAACGTTTCGTGCAGATTCAATAAGGAATTAACTCTGCAACATTGAACTAATGACTGCTTTGTTAAAGTGAAACAGTAAAATAAGTTTATTTTACATTCAAGACCTCCTCAATAGATCGTTCAGCGGTCTAACAAAGGATTGGTGTAATGTTAGCGCCGAATACAATTCAAGGTTTGAAACACAAACTGAAAACCGGTTTCCAACAATAATGGGTTAGTTCATAATATTAACCAAAATTCCGCCTATAATCTTTTAGAAACTCTGTAATTTTCTGCTAAGAAGTTATCCGATTCATCGGGGTTAGAACATGTCTGAAGCTTATTTCGACAGTTTCAACTAATTAAAAAATAGCTATCAACTTGCCAAGAGTAGCTTTTAAAAAGTATAACGTTTTACCATACTGAATCAAACCACTAATTCTAGACGTCAACATTTTAACTCCATGTTTTGCAAAACCAAATAAGCACATTTTTATGTTAAAATTAACATTTGTATTACTTACTGGTTGAATCTGCTTGCTTTTGAAAGCAGGTGTAAAAAAGGGTACGTATCACGTAGGAGGAAAGCTAACCTAGGCGCAGCCTTGTGGTGACGTCATTTTATTGACAACTCTCCAGTTATCCAGGTGCTTCATTTGCTTTCAACTACAGGTCTCAATCAAGCGATACAGCCAATCATATCGACAGAAAATGGAGAGGTGGGCTCTTAGGTGGGACAATGGACGTGGGTACGGAGGCAATGGTTGCTATGATCATGGTAGAACACTTTTGCCTGTAAACGGGGGAAGAAATGCTCGGTAAATTAAACAGGCTCTGTATTGTTGGGCGAACGACGAGTTTGTAATTCCTTGTATGTACCGACAATGGCAGCTGCTGTGAACCGGGAGGTTGAAAGTTTCTTGGACTTGAACTTCGGTTAGAACTGCGAGAATCTTGCATTAGTCAGAATGTTTCAGACGCATATAAAATATTTGCTGGTAGAAGTTATTCTGTCAGTGTTCGATACGTAACCATCACTTTATTCTTTTTGGAACTTGCAAAATGAATACTGCAAATATCCCATAAACGGTTTACTACATTATGAACGCAATCCTTCGTGTCAGTTTCACATGTGATATGTTATGGACGTAAGTCTGTAAAATTTATATAAGGCATTTCAGGCATTCAGCAATCACATTTTAGATGTATTAACTAATTATTCTTTTCTCGATATAACGAATATAAAATACCAACTGAATTGGGAATATGTAGCAGTAATAATACAGCGATGTTGTGGATTGTAGTGTTCCCCAACACCGGGGAGTGAGGGAGGGAGAGAGAGAGATTCAGTTCATTATCTCTGTGCGATTAAAATATTACGTATTATTTATTCTCTTTCACTATCACTCGATTAATCAAATTTTACCAAAATTATGTTTCTAATCTTGAGAAGAAGTATGCATTTAAAGTTATGAACACAAAGATACTGCAGATCCATATAACCATGTAACAATTACAGCACGGAAACAGGCCATCTCGGCCTAGTCCGTGCCGAACGCTTACTCTCACCTAGTCCCACCAACCTGCACTCAGCCCATTACCCTCCATTCCTTCCCTGTCCATATACCTATCCAATTTTACTTTAAATGACAATACCGAACCTGCCTCTACCACTTCTACTGGAAGCTCGTTCCACACAGCTACCACTCCCTGAGTACAGAAGTTCCCCCCCTTAAACCTTTGCCCCCTAACTCTCAATTCATGTCCTCTTGTTTGAATCTCCCCTACTCTCAATGGAAAAAGCCTATCCATGTCAACTCTATCTATCCCCCTCATAATTTTAAATACCTCTATCAAGTCCCTCCTCAACCTTCTAAGCTTCAAAGAATAAAGACCTAACTTGTTCAACCTTTCCCTGTAACTTAGGTGCTGAAACCCAGGTAAATCTTCTCTGTACTCTCTCTATTTTGTTGACATCTTTCCTATAATTCGGTGACCAGAACTGTACACAATACTCCAAATTCGGCCTTACCAATGCCTTGTACAATTTTAACATTACATCCCAACTCCTATACTCAATGCTCTGATTTATAAAGGCCAGCATACCAAAAGCTTTCTTCACCACCCTATCCATATGAGATTCCACTTTCAGGGAACTATGCACCATTGTTCCTAGATCACTCTGTTCTACTACATTCTTCAATGCCCTAACATTTACCATGTATGTCCTATTTGGATTAGTCCTACCAAAATGTAGCACCTCACACTTACCAGCATTAAACTCCAGCTGCCATTGTTCAGCCCACTCTTCTAACTGGCCTAAATCTCTCTGTAAACTTTGAAAACCTACTTCATTATCCACAATGCCACCTACCTTAGTATCATCTGCATACTTTCTAATCCAATTTACCACCCCATCATCCAAATCATTAATGTATATGACAAACAACATTGGACCCAGTACAGATCCCTGAGGCACACTAGTAGTCACCGGCCTCCAACCGGACAAACAGTTATCCACCACTATTCTCTGGAATCTCCCATCCAGCCACTGTTGAATCCATTTTACTACTTCAATATTAATACCTAACGATTGTACCTTCCTAACTAACCTTCCGTGCGGAACTTTGTCAAAGGCCTTACTGAAGTCCATATAGACAACATCCACTGCTTTACCCTCGTCAACTTTCCTCGTAACCTCTTCAAAAAATTCAATAAGATTTGTCAAACATGACCTTCCACGCACAAATCCATGTTGACTGTTCCTAATCAGACCCTGTCTATCCAGATAATTATATATACCATCTCTAAGAATACTTTTCATTAATTTACCCACCACTGACGTCAAACTGACAGGCCTATAATTGCTAGGTTTACTCTTAGAACCCTTTTTAAACAATGGAACCACATGAGCAATACGCCAATCCTCCGGCACCATCCCCGTTTCTAATGACATTTGAAATATTTCTGTCAGAGCCCCTGCTATTTCTACACTAACCTCCCTCAAGGTCCTAAGGAATATTCTGTCAGGACTCAGAGATTTATCTACTTTTATATTCCTTAAAAGCACTAGTACCTCCTCCTCTTTAATCGTCATAGTTTCCATAACTTCCCTACTTGTTTCCCTTACCTTACATAATTCAATATCCTTCTCCTTAGTGAATATTGAAGAAAAGAAATTGTTTAAAGTCTCCCCCATATCTTTTGGCTCCACACATAGATGTCCACTCTGATTCTCTAAGGGACCAATTTTATCCCTCACTATCCTTTTGCTATTAATATAACTGTAGAAACCCTTAGGATTTATTTTCACCTTTCTTGCCAAAGCAACCTCGTATGTTTTAGCTTTTCTAATTTCTTTCTTAAGATTCTTTTTACATTCTTCATATTCCTTGAGCACCTCATTTACTCCATGCTGCCTATATTTATTGTAGATCTCTCTCTTTTTCCAAACCAAGTTTCCAATATTCCTTGAAAACCATGGCTCTCTCAAACTTTTAACCTTTCCTTTCAACCTAACAGGAACACAAAGATACTGTACCCTCAAAATTTCACCTTTAAATGACAGCCATTTCTCTATTACTTCCTTCCCATAAAACAAATTGTCCCAATCCACTCCTTCTAAATCCTTTCACATCTCCTCAAAGTTTGCCTTTCTCCGATCAAAAATCTCAATCCTGAGTCCAGTCCTATCCTTCTCCATAATTATATTGAAACTAATGGCATTGTGATCACTGGACCTGAAGTATTCCCCAATACATACCTACGTCACCTGACCTATTTCATTCCCTAACAGAAGATCCGACACTGCCCCTTCTCTAGTTGGTACCTCTATGTATTGCTGCAAATACATTGCTCCAGAGCAACACACACAAAATGCTGTAAGAACTCAACAAGTCAGGTAGCATCTATGGCAATGAATAAACAGCCGACATTTCCGATGGAAACTCTTCATCAAAAGTTGATTCATTTACTGTACCCATTACACCTAATAATATTAATTCATTCCCAATTCTCATAGCATTTTAGTTGCTGTATTCAGATTTCCAGCATGTGGGAGTTTTCTTTTTATTTGAACTTTATTAACCCATTAGCCTACTGCACTCTGTAAACTTAGTTTTCTGAAGTTGCAGTTCTTTAATTTCCTTCTGTCTTGGATCCCTGCGTTGCATGTCAGCAAAATAACAAATTAAAAGAATTTTGAAAAGTTATTTGGTTTGTGTTAATTGAGTATCTCTCACTTACATGCAGTCTACCATAAATATTTAGCATGCTTGTTTTAACCTTCCAACAACTTCTCACTGGAGTGGAACTAATCTTCAAGCCAATAGGGAAAATATTGTTCCCATTTCAGAAACAAGGTCAGTTTAACCACAGGCAAAAACTCCAGGAGGCAAACAACACTTAGGAATACACGTTTTAATCAAACACCAAATCACAATCATCAATACCATAAAGATGGCAATGCAACAATTAAAGTGTTGAGAAGGCAACATATATCATCAAAGATCTCCACCATGGGGGCCATGCCATCATTTTGCAGCTACCGTCAGGCAGGAAGTACTGAAGCCTGGCGTCCTGCACCATCAGGTTCAACAGTTACTCCCTTCAACCCTTTGGTTCTTGCATCACCAGCAAAACCCTAATCCCTACAGTTTAACAATACTATGACCACTTTTCGCTAACATTGACTTTTTCTGTTCCAATTGTGCTGTATTGTAAAAATTGTGTTTATGTTTCTTTTGGTGAATCTTGTTTTTACGAGGCTCTGTTCTGTGATGTTGGTGCAAGTAACACTTTCACTGCATGTGCTTGTGTATCTGACAATAAACTCAATCTGGAACTAAACTAGATGAGCAAATACAGGAGTAATGGGACACCAGTATAATATGAGCTTGGAAACGTTCTCCACCATCGAGGACATCTTCAAAAGGCGATGCCTCAAAAAGCTGGCATCCATGATTAAGGACCCCCACCACCCTGAACATGCACTCTTCTCATTACTACAATCAGAATGAAGCTACAGGAGTCAGAAGAAATGCATTCAATGTTTTAGGAATAGTTTCTTCCCCTTTCCCATCAGATTTCTGAACAATGAACCCATAAATACTGCCTCATTTTTTCTCTTTTTTACACTAGTTATTTAATTTTAAAAAATGTATTTCTAATTGCAACTTATAATATATTTTATGTATTGCACCGTATTGCTGCTGTAAAACAACAATTTTAATGACATATGCCTGTAATAATAAACCTGACATCAGGATGCTCTTCATTAATAACAGCTCAGCATTCAATACTATCATCCCCTCAAAACTAATCAATAAGCTTCAAGTCCTCATTGTTAATACCTCCTTGTGCAACTGGACCCTCAATTTCCTCAGTTGCAGACCCCAGTCAGTTTGGATTGGCAACAACATCTCCCTACACAATCTCCCTCAGCACAGGTGCACCATAAGGCTGTTTTGTCCCCTGCTCTACTCACTTTATATGTATGACTGTGAGGCTAAGCATAGCTCCAGTTCCACATTTAAGTTTGCCGACAACACCACTGTCATTGGCCGAATCAAGGGTGGTGACAAATCAGTGTATAAGAGGGAGATTGAAAATCTGTCTGAGTTGTGCCACAACGGCGGCATCTCATTCAATGCCAGCAAGAGCAAGGAGATGATTATTGACTTCAGAAGGAGGGAATCAGCGGTCCATGAGCCAGTTCTCATCAGGGATCAGAGGTGGAGAGGGACAGCAACTTACAGTTCTTCAGTGTTAGTATTTCAGAGGATTTGATCTGGGTCCAGCATTTAAGTGCCATTACAAAGAAAGTACTGCAACGTCTCTACTTTCTTAGAAGCCTGTAAAGATTTGGTACTTCATCTAAATCTTTGACATACTTCTATAGTTATGTGGCAGAGAGTATTTTGACTGGTTGCATTATGGCCTGGTGTGGAAACACCAATGCCCTTGCACGGAAAAGCCGTGGCGAAAGCAGTGGTTATGGCCCGGTCCATCATGCATAAAGCACTTCCCACCATGGAACACATCTGTACAAAACACTATCACAGGAAAACAGGACCCCCATCATCCAGGCTATGCACACTCCTTGCTACTGCCATCAGGAAGGTGGTACAGGACCCTCAGGACCCACACCATCAGGTTCAGGAACAGTTATTACCCCTCAACCATCAGGCTGTTGAACCAGAGGGGAAAACTTCACTTACCCCATGGCAGAACTGTTCCTACTGAATTGGATTCACTTTAAAGGACTCTTCATTTTACGACCTTGATATTTATTGCTTATTTATTTCTTATTACTATTATTATTATTTCTTTTATTCTCTCTTTTTGTATTTGTATAGTTTGTTGCTTTTTTGACATTGGTTGTTTGACCGTCCTCTTAGGTGTGGCCTTTCATTGACTCTATTGTTTCTTGTATTTACTGTGATTGTCCACAAGAAAATTAATCTCATGGTGACATGTATGTACTTTGATAATAAGTTTGCTTTTACTCTGAACTTTGATTCTAATTCTAAAATGGCAACAGATTTTTCGAGGACCTGAAATTTATTAACAGTAGAGTGAAGTGGACTCATCTGGAATTATCAACATATGGATGATTATTTGCTACCCCCAGAAATGGCTAGATCAACACACTTCAGATCAGCAGCAGATAACTACGGCAAGTGAAGAGTTGGACACTTTTATAATAGCAGGATCATGAATGTGATTCTGTCCCTTTTAAAGGGGAGCTGGGTAAGTGAGGTACAGCAACTTGACTAGAGAACATTTATCATTTCTGGAGGGAAAGCACGTCAGAGACAGAGAGAGCATGCAATGCCTTCTAATAGATATACAATATTTTTAAGTAACACCTTCCATTCAAAGAACAATTATGATAGCCACACCAGGGATAGGGGGTAAAAAATGATATTCTAATCAACAAACTGAAAAACATTGACACATGCTCCTAATTGCTACACTGCAAGCTTCCTCTACAATTTAGAGCACTTATTCTCTGTATTTTATGCTTGTAATAGCTTGCTGCTATTTACTAAGTATGCTGTTACATCTAGTGGCAGATATAGGTATTGCATATTTTAAGACCTATAAACTGAAAATGTTGGAAATATTAACAGTAGTCAGTACCTTTAGAAAAAGAAATGGGATTTAAATTTCAAATAAAAAACCCTTTGTAAAATAAAGAATTACATACCTTACTTTGTTGATACTGCACCATTCATATTTTTACAGATGGTATGGATATTTACAGGTGACATGGTAGCGCCTAGCTTAACACTATTACAGCGACAGCGACCCATGTTCAATTCCCAGCGCTGTCTATAAGGAGTTTGCTTGTTCTCCCCGTGACCATGTGGGTTACCTCGGGGTGCTCTGGTTTCCTCCCAGATTCCAAAGATGCATGGGTTAGTAGGTTAATTAGTCACAAGTTATAATTGGGTGGTGCGAGCTCGTTGGGCTAAAAGGGCCTGTTACTGCACTGTATCACTAAATAAATAAGTAACCCATTGAAATTGTTCCTTTGATTGAACAAGTCTCAAAATTGAAGATTGTGTGTGTGTGTGTGTGTGTGTGTGTGTGTGAGAGAGAGCGTGTACAGTTTCAGCTGTGGGCATGTGAAACTGTGATGCCAGTAACAGAAACTCAGCCATCCCCCTCTTCTTCGACATTTACCTGCAGCAGCTTGATGATGTAATAGTGGTCTAGTGGAGTGTGCCTCCTTTACTTTCTTTTTCTCCTGAGGGAGTAATACCTTTTCCTGTCTAATTTAAGGTACTCTTACATTTGTGGCATTGGGGAAAAGATGGTCAAATGGAAATTAGCTGCATTTACGTCACTACTGCTCACCTTGCAAAGAAACATTTACAATAAGAACAGCCACCCAAAAACGTAAATTGTTACAAAGTACTTCCTACCTTTTCTCTTTAGCCTTGTTCTGTATACATTTCACCTGTTTGCAGCAAAGCACTGAAAATGGTAATTACTTTGGGATTTCTATTACACTCGATGACAATAGCAATTTGTGTCTTGTTTGCTTTCATTGGTTATTTAATACCTGCATTTGCACTAACTGAAACTCGAACCTTGGTGTGTCAAATGATTAATTTTTCACTTAAGCACTATATTTTTGTTCCATAAAGACGCCTCCAATATCTCTTTCTGTACCACTGAAGAAGGTTATTACTGTTACCCTTTCAAGTTGGTACCATGGTGCCCTCATACCATATCACAAAAATTTCTGTGAAGACTTTTCACCGTTTCTGATTTGCTTTGCTTAGTGTTGTCAGTATGTTCTGCTTTTATACTTACTGGATTGCTTATTTTTGAGAATACTGTTTTATTTCCTTACTTTCGGATTAGCACTTTCAAATGCTTGTCCATTCCCAACAAAAGAGATGAAACATGAACCTTAACCTTCATGTTAATGAATGATCTAAATTTTTTAAAAAGCCGGTGGAACTCAGCAAGTAGCAACTGTAGCCAAAGGGATGGTGAACATTTTGTGTTAAGACCCTTCGACAGAACTGAGAGTCCAAAGGGAAGATGGCAAATATAAAGAGGTGAGAGGGAAGGGAGGGATCATTGGCAGAGGTTGGGGGAACTATCTCCTCGGTGAAAATATACCCAACGTAATTCTTACCAGGCCGGTTGGTGGCGTAGCGGCATCAGCGCTGGACTCCGGAGTCCCGAGTTCGAATCCAGCCAGCTCCCTTGCGTTCCATCTGTGCTGGGTTTGAGCGTCGAGCTAGCAACTCGACCTGGTTAAAAAAAAAACTGGAGAATGCTACAGAAACGCCACACGATGAGCAATCACCAAAAAGATCGGTGCAAAAAGCTTGTCATGACGGCGCCCCGATGACTCCACTTCTTCTCTTCGTCCTTACCGTAGTGGTCACCTACATGTATGGTGTCAAGCTGTGTGTAGAAAGAAAGTATGCAAGCATCGAGTTCAAATTTCAAATTACTATTATCAAATTATTTATTTATTTATTCAATTATTAAATTATTGAAGTACATAAGTACATGTCATCATATACAACAGGTGAAAAGAACCTGTATGAACATGCCTACCATCAAAGTGGTTCTGTTGACCTAATTTGCATGTCATTTTACAGTTTCTATTTAAAGATCCTCTTTCATTAACGTTACTGCTGATTCCACAGCCAATACTAAGGTTAATGGTTGTTGCACCGTGACAAAGTTCACTGAATTCTCGGACAGCAGCAGCGGACTGTCGAGAGTGTGGGCGGGGCTCGTGGCGGACCCGGCGAATCAGCGAGGCCAGGTGCGAAGTGGGCGGGCCCTGACGGCAGGCGCGCGAGAACGGGCCGGGGCGGAGTCTGGTGGCGGCTCGCGGGAGAGGCGGGCGCGGTTAGTCAGGAGGCGGATGTGCGGCCGGTGCCTCGCAGGCAATTGGAGGAGAGCGGCGCAGGGGCGCACGGCAGTGGGCGGGGTTTGACAGGAGGCTCGAGCGGGGAAGGTGGTCTTGATTGGCTGACAGTGCGTCATGTAGGCGGGGCAGACGCCGGCGGGTTGATTTGCGTGACTTCCGCGGCGGGAGATGGTGATCAATGTGAAATTACAAAGCCCGAGCTCCTGATTCTGGCACGTTGGTGAATACTACCCCAAGATGTGTGAACAGGGGCTGGAGATGGCCTCTATTCTACCGGCTCTGCGGGAGCTGGAAAGGTGAGCTCGGCACCTTTGATTCATTCCACCCGGTAGCGTCCACGGAGAGATCAGGCCCAGCAGGCCTCGTTCCTGGGCTATTGGCAAACTTTGCACATATTAACGTTGTGCTCGTAGATGCGGAAACACAGGAGACTGCTGGAATCTCGAACTAAAAACAAACTAAACAAACTGCTGGGGAACTCAGCAGTCAGGCGTGATCAGTAGAGGGACATCGATGTTTCTGTTTGAGACCCTTCATTTGGTTATTCCTCCAGTGTTTTTTGTTCACTGTAGAGTCAATGGCTTTATTTATAAACAAAATATGTTAATTAAGTTTCAAACAAATCGGTTAAAAGTCATGCCCATATTTAAATGATATAATGGCCAATTACGTTTATCACAAACTGTAAAGTGACAATTTTTTCACTGATAAGAATTTGCTTTAAGATAGAACCCTCTTCTGGACTGTTCCAATACAAGAGGTTGCAGATGACAGTTGTGTTCAAAGCAACCTGCTGGTGGAACTCAACAGGTTAGGCAATATACATGGAGAGAAAGGAGTAGTTGACGTTTCCAATCGGGGCTAACGGTAAGGTTGATTGTGAGGAAGGTATCACCAAACTCTGAGATCTGGGTGTCAGTACCTCCCTGTGGAACTGGATTCGGGTCTTCTTGACCAACAGATCACAAGCTGTAAAGATAGGCAGCAACATATCCTCAACACTGGTGCTCCACTGGTGTTTCAGCCCCTTATTCTACTTCTGGTGCTGATGTTGCCAGTTTCTGCTTCAACTCCATATGCAAGTCTGCTCCAATAGCAGTAATTTGGAGTTCAGGAAGGAGATAGAGACCTTAATAAGATGATGTAACTTTTCCCTCAATGTCACCAATAATCTTCAAGCACATAGATACCATAGTCAGGAAAGCTCACCAATGCCTTTACTTTCTCAGGAGACTAGAGAAATTTGACTTGTCCTCTTTGACCATTAACAATTTTTCTTGACACCCCATAGAAAACATCCTATGTGGGTGTTTCAAGCTTGGTACATATAGCAATTGCTCCACCTGTGACAGCAAGAATATGCAGGGAGTTGTGGACATAGTTAAGCACATTATGGAAACCAGCCAGCCCTCCATGGACTCTCAGTACTTCTCACTGCCTCAGTGAAGTAGCCAGTATAATCAAAGACCCCAGATATTCTCTTCTTCCCTCTTCCATTGTGCAGAAAATGCAAAAGCCTTGCTCAAGGACAGCTTTTATCCTGCTGTCATGAACTCTAATGAATGTGCTCTATTACAATAAAATTAGAGCTTGACCTTACAATCTACTTTGTTATGATCTTGCACTTTATTGTGTACCTACACTACGCTTTTCTAGCTGTTACACTTTATTCTGCATTCTGTTATTGTTTTACCTTGTGCAACCATAATGCACTATGCTATGATTTGATCTGCATGAACAGCATGCAAAGCTAGCTTTTCACTGTACTTTGGTACAAAGATCAAAGTAAAATTTTATTATGAAAGTACATATATGTCACCATATACAACCCTGAGATGTATTTTCTTGTGGGTATACTCAACAAATTGATAGAATAATAACTATATGAGAATCAATGAAAAGCCACTCAATCAACCAGAGTGCAGAAGACAACAAACTACAAATGCAGGAAAAAGAAACAATGATATAAATAAATAAGCAGTAAGTATCAAGAACATGAGATGAAGAGCCCTTGAAAGTGAGTCCATAGGTGGTGGGAACATTTCAGCAATGGAGAGAGTAACATTATCCCATTTGGCTCTGATGGTTGAGGGGTAGTAACTTCCTGAACCTGGCAGTGTGAGTCCTGAGGCTTTTGTACCATCTTCCTGGTGGCAGCAGCGAGAAGAGAGTATGTTCCGGCTGGTTCTTGATGATGGATGCTGCTTTCCTGCAACAGCGTTTCATGTAGGTACACTCAATCTTTGGGAGACTTTACCTGTGATGGATTGGGCTGTATCTGCTACTTGTAGGATTTTTCCATTCAAGGGCATGGTGATTACGTAACAGGGTGTGACGCAGCCACTTAATATACTCTGTAGTCCACTACACATCTATAGAAGTTTGCCAAAGTCTTAGGTGACACACCAAATCTCCGCAAACTCTTAAGGACGTAAAAGCACTGCCGTACTTTTCTCCGTAATTGCACTTGCATGTTGGGACCAGGACAGGTCTTCTGAAATAATAACTCCTATGAATTTACAGTTGCTAACTCTGTTCACTTCTAACCCTGTGATGAAGACTGATTCATGGACCTCTGGTTTCCTTCTTTTGAAGTCTATAATCAGTTCCTTGGTCTGGCTGACATTGAGTGGGAGGCTGTTATGACAATATGACATATGATAATAATAAACCAATTACAATCCCAAGCTACAGAACAATATTGATCTGTTGGTAAGATAGCCACCAGGGAAATGGCAGATGATTCTGCAAAATGTGAGATGCTACATTTTGGTTCTGATCAACAAATCAGAACCAATGAATGGCATGAAACTCTGAGGTACACAGGAAACTCCCAATGATCACTGATGGCAACGGTGCAGGCAGTTAACATGGTTGAAAAGGCATTTGTTACACCTGCGTCCAGAAGCTGGGGTGAAGAATATAAGAGCAGGGAAGGTGTGTTACGTAACTAGATGTTATTTA
Organism: Hemitrygon akajei; assembly: GCF_048418815.1. Classification (NCBI taxonomy): domain Eukaryota; kingdom Metazoa; phylum Chordata; class Chondrichthyes; order Myliobatiformes; family Dasyatidae; genus Hemitrygon; species Hemitrygon akajei. Next base: position 180,124,059 of record NC_133126.1, on the reverse strand, counting down.
ATCCAGAGTTGGAGTAGTGTGTGCACTTTTGGTTGTGATACATTGAATGGGGGTGATTGCACTGGAAGAGACATAGATTCACAAGGATGTTCCTGGGATGGATCAATTTACTCCTGAAGCGAGCACTGATGAAGTCACGAAGGGTGACGGACTTAGAAGTTGTGAAGAGCAGACATCCAGTGGGTAGTAAGAAACCTTTCCCTTGAGAAGAGATATTTATAACCAGAGGGGGACAGAATATTTTCATCCAGAGGGTGATTGAAATCTAATATTGCAGGTGGGTACTTATTAAGAATTTTTTAGATAAACGCTTGAAATGCTGTGGGATAAAAGACTAAAGGCTCAGTGCTGTGAAGCTGGGATTAGAATAGATAGTATCCGATGGTTGGCATGGGTGCAATGGTTGAAAGAGGCTATTTTCTGTGCAGTATGATTCTTTAACTTCAGAAATCTGATCTTACCCTTTTTTGTCAAGGAGTAAAATAGTGGACTGGAAACCAATATATATGGAGTTAGCTTTATGTGTAGCACTTCCTCAAGTATTTTGCAGATGATACCTTGCTTAAGAATCTCCCGCAGCAAGTATTCCTGAACCTGGGAGTGAGTAAGTCTACATTACTGTCGGTGGACAGCTGGGAAACCAGATTCCATCACTAAGTTGATGGTCATCTTACTCCATTGGATCGGGCATTGCATATTATGAATGAAGCAGGACACATGTAAAGCCCATATCTCACAGAGGCGAATTCTATCAGAAGGTTGGCAACTGATTTTGCCACCTCCATAGGCTTGAAAGCAGCCTGCCGTGGTGCTGAGCTTTCAAAGTTGCTGAAGGTACGGTACCTTCCTTACTACCATTCACTTTGCGCCTTTTACTTAGTTCTGGCAGTGTGATGCCTTGCCAACTGGATTGACTGTTATAACGATGATGAAAGTGGTAATTCATAGTTTTTGTACTTGTTATCATATTGATGCTGACAATTGAAATAATGGCACATTGTTGGGTGAGTCAAATTTGTAGAACAGACCCTGAATCTTGTGACTTGGAAGAAGTCTGAGCCCCTTTCAGAATATTTCACAGCCGGTGTAATAATTTTGAAAAGCAGTCATTGTGTTCTATAAGCAAAAATGCCACAGATAATTTGCATACAGCAAGGCCCCTAAGTGCAATGAAAGTGATCAAATGACCCGGTTGTGATGTGAACGCATGTGTGCAAATCTTACACAGTACTGCAGTGTGAGAGGTACCAAGTGAGAATGAAGAGCAGAATGGGCAAACAAATGGTTGATGGAATGTAGTGTAGGGAAGTGTACGGTCATGCACTTCGGTGGAAGGAGTAAAGGTGTAGACTATTTTCTAAACGGAAGAAAATTCAGAAATCAGAGGTGCAAAGGTTAACTTCCAGGTTGAGCTAGTGGTAAGGAAGGCACATGAAATATTAGCATTCATTTTAAGAGGTCTGGAGTATAAAACAAGGATGTAATGCTCTAAGGCATTCGTTAGACCACACTTGGGGTAATGTGAACAGTTTTGGGTCTCTTACCTAACAAATGGATGTGCTGGTATTGAAGGGGGTTGAGAGGAGGATCACGAGAATGATCCCAGGAATGAAACTTATGAGGAGCTTTTGATGGCTCTGGGCTTGCACTTGCTGGAGTTTAGAGAAATGAAGGGGCATCTCATTGAAACCTATCGAATATTGAAAAGCCGAAATAGAGTGGATGTGGAGAAGATGCGTCCTATTGTGGAGGAGTCTAGGACCAGAAGGCACAGCCTCAGAATAGAAGGATGTCCCTTTGGAACAGAGACAAGAAGGAATTTTTTTAGCCAGATAATGTTGAATCTGTGGAATTCATTGCCAGGGACTGCTCTGGAAGCCAACTCATTGGGTATATTTAAAGCAGAGGTTGATAGGTTCTTGATTGGTAAGGGTGTCAAAAGGTTACAGGGAGAAGACAGGCCAATGGAGTTGAGAGGGAGCCTTGATGGAATAGTGGAGCAGACTGAATGAGCCAAATGGACTAATTCTCCACTATATCTTATGGACTTAATGGAGGCACTGGAAGAAGACAATTTAGTCATGTCACTGATGCTGCAGTACATGGAGATTAATGAGAATAAATATTTTGCTATAGTCACCAATTGGTGTAGGCCACTAATGCTTAATTTTGATGCTGTAGGAGGATGTTTGTTGATGTTGTGCTCCTTGTGCCTTGTGATGCATCAGGTGGCAACCTTGCTGTTTCTTTAGCATTTGTCTGTTTTTCACGAGGCCAAGTTGCTAGCTCAACGCTCAACCCAGCATGGATGGAAAGTGTGCAAGGAGCCGGCCGAATTTGAATTGGGACCATGCCTTGAAGTCCGGTGAGGATGCCACTGCACCACTGACCAGCTGTAGGATGTTACTCTGAATCAAGAGATATTCAAGTGGAAAGTTAGGAGACATTATTATTTTCAAGGATGCTACAGAGGAGATTTGAGGGAAATAGCAGTTTAATGGCAGAGCCTTTGAGGAAGAGTTGTTGCTTAAAGTGAGATGTATGGCAGTCAACATAAGGAAGCAGTTTAATCCAATTAGTCTAATTTGTTTTAGATAAGATTATACTGCATGAATGTACTTAACCTGAAAAATTGTTGATTTTATTATTAACAGTGCCAGTCCAGATGATTATAACATAGTGGTGCAAAAGCCAAGGCAGATTCTTTGTCAGTTTGTTGACAAGATGCTGACAGATGTTGATGTTGGTAAGTACTTCCACTGTAATCTGCTCTAAACTCTTAGACTCTCTCTTTTTTTCCCCATGCACCATCACTCCTCGTCAATATCCCACTAATGTTAGATATTAATAACTAGCTTTCAGATTATTGTGGTTGTAGGGTAAGGGTTATCATGGTAGCTCGAAAATATATTTATCCCTAAATGTATCATACCAAGCGTTCTTAAACAATAAGCAATAAATGAAGCTGTCATCAAAAAAATATAATTCCCTTAACTCGCTCCCTTCTTTAACCAGACTAAAATCTGAACTAAAGACTAAGTATGAATATTAGACACTAGACACTAGAATACTACAGCACAGTATAGGCCCTTTGGCCCTCAATGTTGTGCCGACCCATATATTCCTAAAAAAATACTAAACTCACACTACCCCGTAATCCTCTATTTTTCTTTCATCCATGTGCCTGTCCAAGAGGCTCTTAAATACCCCTAATGTTTTAGCCTACACGACCATCCCTGGCAAGTCATTCCAGGCACCCCAACCCACTATGTAAAAAAACTTACCCCTGAAGTCTCCCCTAAACTTCCCTCCCTTAACTTTGTACATATGCCCTCTGGTGTTTGCTATTCGTGCCCTGGGAAATAGGTATTGGCTATCCACCCTATCTATGCCTCTCAAAATCTTGTAGACCTCTATCAAGTCCCCTCTCATCCTTCTACAGTCTAAAGAGAAAAGTCCCAGTTCTGCTAACCTTGCCTCATAAGACTTGTTTTCCAATCCAGGCAACATCCTCTTTCAAATCTCTTGCCATCTTTTCTTTCAGTTAGTCCTGACAAAGGGTCTCTGCCGGAAACGTCGATTGTACTTTTTCCTATAGATGCTGCCTGGCCTGTTGCGTTCCACCAGCATTTTGTGTATGTTGCTTGAATTTCCAGCATCTGCAGATTTCCTTGTTTTAACATCCTGGTAAATCTCTGCACCCTCTCCATAGCTTCCACATCCTTCTTATAATGAGGTGACCAGAACTGAACACAATATTCTAAGTGCGATCTCACCAGAGATTTGTAGAGTTGCAACATGACCTCTCTACTCTTGAACTCAATCCCCCCCATTAATGAAGCCTAGCATCCTGTGGGTCTTCTTAACCACCCTATCAACCTGTGCAGTGACCTTGAGGGATGTATGGATTTGGACCCCAAGTTCCCTTTGTTCATCCACACTCTTAAGTAACTGACCATTAATCCTGTATTTAGCCTTCTGGTTTGTCCTTCCAAAATGAATCACCTCACACTTATCCGGATTGAACTCCATCTGCCACTTTTCTGCCCAACTCTGCATCCTGTCTATACCCTCTTGTAACCTTCGACAACCTACAGCTCCATCCACAACACCTCCAATCTTCTTGTCATCCACAAACTTACTCACCCATCCTTCCGCCTTTTTATCCAGATCATTTATAAAATTCACAAAGAGCAGGGGTCCCAGGACAGATCCTTGCAGCACTCCACTAGTCACCGAACTCTAGGCAGAATACTTTCCTTCCACTACTACCCTCTGCTTTCTTCCTGTAAGCCAATTTTTTTTATCCAAACAGCCAAGGTTCCACTGATCGCATGCCTCATGACTTCCTGGATGAGTCTCTCGTGGGGGACCTTGTCAAATGCCTTACTAGAATCCATGTAGACCACATCTACTGCCCTACCCTCATCAATTTCTTTTCTTACCTCTTCAAAAAACTCAATTAGGCTCATGAGGCACAACCTTCCCTTCACAAAGCCATGTTGACTATCCTTGAGTAGACTGTACTTCTCCAAATGCTCGTAGATCCTATCCTTAAGAATCCTTCCAATAGTTTGCAGACCACTGACGTAAGACTCACCGGTCTATAGTTCCCAGGATTCTCGCTATTACCTTTTTTAAACAAGGGAACTACATTTGCCATTCTCCAGTCCTCCGGTACTTCTCCTGTAGCCAAAGAGGATTCAAAGATCATAGCTACTGCTCCAGCGATTTCTTCTCTCACTTCCCACAGCAACCTGGGGTGTATCACATCCGGCCCTGGGGGACTTATCAATCTTGATGTTTTTAAGAAGATCCAACACTTCTTCCTTAATCTCCACATTGTCCAGCACACAGGCGTGTTCTATTTTGACCCCACCCTGATCAAGGTCCTTTTCACTTGTGAATACTGAAGCAACGTATTTATTTAGGAACTCCCCAACCTCCTCCGCCTCCAAGCACATGTTGCCTTCTTTATCCTTTAGCAGCCCCACCTTCATTCTTGTCATCTTTCTGTTCTTCACATACGCATAGAATGCCTTGGGGTTCTCCTTAATCCTACATGCCAAGCCTTCTCATGCCCCCTTCAAGCTCTCCTAAGTCCTTTCTTAAGCTCCTTCCTAGCTACCCTATATTTCTCATGAGCCCCTCCTGCTTCCTGCATCTTTTATCTAACATATTCTTCCTTCTTCCTCTTGACGAGTCGCCTCATGTGTTCCGTCAGCCACGGTTTGCTTTTCCTACCATTTTTTCTTTGTCTCAGTGGGACAAACCTATCTTATACCCAGCACAAGTGGTCCCTAAACTTCTCCCACATTACTTCTGTGCTTTCACCCTTGAACATCTGTTTCCAATTTACTCTTGCTAGTTCCTGGCTCATCCCGTCATAGTTAGCTCTTCCCAAGTTAAGCACTTTCTCATTTTGTCTGTTTTTATCCTTTTCCATAGCTATGCTGAAGCTAAGGGAGTTGTGGTCACTCTCACCAAAATGCTCCTCCACCAAGAGGTCTGCCACCTGACCAAGTTCATTACCCAGAACTAGATCCAGTATGGCCTCTCCTCTCATCGGCTGGTCCACATACTGTGTCAGGAATCCTTGAACACACCTGACAAATTCACCCCCATCTATCCCCCTTGCAGTCAGGAGGTGCCAATCAATATAAGTGAAGTTGAAATCACCCATAACTGCAACCCTAAATCTGCCTGCTTATCTGCTCCTCAGTGTCCTGAGGAACACAGTGATTGATCCCTTCCTATTTCTGGCTTCCACACACACCGACTCAGTGGACACTCCCTCTGCAGCGTTCTACTTTTCTATAGCTGTGATACTATCCCTGACCAGTAATGCTTCTCCTGCCCCCTTTTCTACCTCCCATCCTATTCCTTCTAAAACACCTAAATCCCAATACCTGCATCAGCCAATCTTGCCCTCCCTCCAGCCAAGTTTCAGTAACGGCCACGACATCGTAGTTCCACGTACTGATCCATGCTCTTAAGTTCTTCCCCTTTACTCCTAATACTCCTAGCAGTGAAATAGACACATTTCACTATACTCTTTACTTCTACCACACCCCAACCCATGTGACAAAATTACCCATAATAAACTTGCAGCACAAAGTACAATACAGACAGAAAATAGATGAATGGCTCCCTCACTGATACATCTGTAACTAAATGTTGAAATGTCCCAACACAAATAACTCCTCACAGGCAAACTGAGCTAAATGAGGAAAAACTTAAAACAAAATTAAAAGGATATCATTCATGGATGATTTGTCACACATATGTTGAAACATACAGTGAAATGTGTCATTTACGTGAAATCAAATCGCAAGGATTGTACTGGGAGCACTAAGCTATGTTATCTTTTTTGTTTAAATTTCAGTTGCTCTGGAGCTTTTGAAGAAGACTGACTCTCAGCCAACGTGTGTGATGCTGCTTGATTTTATTCAACACATTATGAAATCCTTCCCTCTTATGTTTGTGAGCGCTCCACAAAAGCCAACCAAGGAAATTCAGCGGCACAGTAGTGATGATGAAAGTAGTTGTATTGGTGAGTCTGTGGAGAGCCTACAGATAAATAGGGTGATAGCCATTGAAGTTCTGGACTTAATGAAATGTTGTTTGGGAATGTGAGAGCAATGATGTAGATGTCAGCACACAATTGCGGTGGAGAAAATCTGGCATCAACTTCTGAGTTAATGCAGAAGCAGAATGCTGTTATTCTGCTTCTCCACCTGGTGGAGTCAGTTTCAAGGAACAATGCGTGTTGAACTATGAAGCCTAAACTGAATGGGATCATAGCAAAAATATTCTTTTTGTTCAGCATGCAATTTCTTTCTGAAATTGAATTATATGAAATATGAACTTCTAGCTTATTCAACCGTGTTCTGTTTCATCAAAGAAGATTTTTTGATATAGTACCTGTTAAAAAATTATGGTGAAGATTAAAAGGGACACTTCACCATTATATCCATGTCTTTAAAGATTGTGAATTTTTAACCTCTTTTTTGATGATTAATTACAAATTATATATATTTATTATTGCCCACAGGATTGACCAAACATAATTCTTGAGTATTGAATTAACTGTTTTCAAATAATACCCTCCTGATCTCAACAAATCAATTAGAATTACTAATGTCCTTGACCGACATGCTGCTGCTTGATAGTTTTTGACCACTGAGTGGAACACGATTGTTCTGCAGCAAATAAAGGAAATAAATTGATGGGGTTGCTCTGAGGCAGCATGGACTGTGTGGCAGGATGGCTTCCTATATCTTAAGGAACTCTGAACATTAAGATGATTGTTATAAATTATAACAAAAAACTAGAAAGCATATACAGTCGGCCCTCTTTATCCGCGGGGGATTGGTTCCGGGACCCCCCGTGGATACCAAAAATCTCGGATGCTCAAGTTCCTTAATTAACCTGTCTCAGTGCGGTGGTGTTTAGAACCCAGTGGAATCCCAGACTTTATTTAACCTGTCTCAGTGTGGTGGACATTAAGACCTGGTGCAGCTCTGAATCCGCAATGTTTCTGTTCACGAAAATAATCACGATCACAATTGAAAATAAGGTGGAAGTAATAAAGTGATCGGAAAGAGGTGAAACGCCATCGGTCATCGGTTGAATCCGCGCATGTGGAAACGGCGGATAAGGAGGGCCGACTGTATTCATATTTTTACTCTGGTTGTAGTTGCACTGATTTAATCCTACCCAATAATTAATGAATCCAGTTACACAGGATTCAGCTTAACCACTCTATCTTGGCCAATATGCTCTTCTTGAACAAGTCCCAAATAATTTTACTTGTCAGCATAATATTTATGCTGTGGTGGAGGCACTGACTTCTTTGGATGTAGCCTGAATCTGGACTAAATGTGAAGTTCCGTAATTAAGACAAAGTTTCTGTTTGCTTTTATTTGTGCTATTTAATCTGATTGTATCTATTTGTTTTTAAAGATTTCAGTAACTGGATCATAACAAGGCTTCTTCGGATTGCTGCAGCCCAGAACTGCCAGGCACTGCAAAACTGTATTGCAAAAATTATAATTTCTTTGTTATGGCTGTTTAAGAACAAGAATCCCTTCATATTTGGAGTACAAACAAAGGAAGTGCTTGGCCTCTTTCAAGATTTAATCTGTCTGACAGAGAAGAATATAGTGATGCCGGAATCATCCTTGTGGCCATTCACAGTTAATCGTTTTATTGTGGCTGTGACAGAGAATCCAGGATATTTAACTCCTGCACCTCTTCTACTGAACTCTGTGTTACAAGTAGAATTATTGGAGACCATATTACTGAGAATACTATCTTCGATTCTTTCCAGCATGTTTTGTAGGCGGCAACGACTCATTTTATGGGAAATAGGCTGTTCCCTTTTAGAACATGGCAGCCCCAAGATAAAGAGTATTGTGTTAACCCTGTTTTCAAAGTTAACAAACCTTGGAGGACCACCACCAGAAGAATTGTCAAATATGTTTTTTACTCATTTTATTGATCTTTTGCTATTATTTAAGACGGCCAACAGAGATGAACTAGAATTGTATGAGGAGCCATTTGCAGGATTGGTCAGAGCACTTTTTCCCATCAATGCTGAACACCTTGCAAGTGCGTGTGTGATAGAACCATTTTACCTGAACAGGCTAATGGATAAATTAAGTACTTTGATAGGAGACGGACTGATGAAACAAATTGAATCTGATAAATTAAGATCAGCTTTATGTCACATATTGCAACATTTTTTGACGTTTAGACCTTCAGGAGTTATTTGTGCGGACCCAATACAGAAACACCGTATGCATGTGATTTGCAGAGCTGTAACTGAAATGATAGGAATACAGCAGAACCAACAGGTATTTTGTCTTAATCCGTGTGTATTCTTACTTTTTTTATTTCAACCATATATCTCACATGGTCAGGAAGGTGACAATGATTTACTTACAGTTGTTTGTCAAGGACTTCATGTAGTCTGTCACTTGAAGTACAAAACATAAAAAGATTGCTCTCCATCCCATGTCCTTGACAGAGATTAAGGTATTTTGAATGCAGATATATTCAAGAACTGGATATACAGAGTAGCAGTATCAGAGGTGCTGCTATTCAGATGAGATGTTGAAATAGATCCAGTCAACTTCTATCTATCCATTTCAGTCTAATTATACAATATGTACTGTAGCACAATGATTGGAGCGTTATCCTATTGCACTAGCAACTTTCCATTCCAACCAACAATTCAAAAAATTAATGTCTTTATTGCTGTTCGTAAGATCTTCAAATGTGTTTCGCTCATATTCACAGTTTTGCTCATATTTGCACAGCTATCAGCCCACCTATCAGATCCAATTGTATTCATGTGCATATTTGACAGAATTCATCCCCATATACAAATCTCCCAGCATACCTAATGAGAATTAGCAAACTCTCCATTATATGTTATGTGCTTTTCCGAGACAAGTTTCGGATAAAGGTAAGGCTGTCTTTGCCATAACATTGCACTTTAAAAGATCTAGTTAATCAACATTACTTACATCTTTTTGAGTTTTTATTGGAGCAATTGATCTTTCTAGTAGTTTAAGAACTATTCACACAACCATTGCAGTCAATACAGGAGTTACCCACTATTATCTTGCACGGGGACAAGAATTGGACATTCAGTGTTTGAATGGAGCATCTGAATTATAATATTTTAATATTGAGATAACTTTTATCATGTGTCAAGTACCTCAAAGCAATTCACAGATGATGAATTATGCACCTTGATTTTAAGTGAAGTTCATTGTGCTCACTGTTTATTGGTTCTATCAAAGCAACTTCTAGGGTCTCCTTATTGCTAGTTAAACCTAGAAATCTGGAAGTCACTGTTCAAAAATTTCATTCACAGACTTCTATAAATTGATACTTTTCCAGTGCACTCCATTCAAATCCATATAAGGGGATGATGTTGGCAGTTTTACATACAAGTTAGTCACTGAACATTGCAGAAAAAGTTGGCGTTGCCATATCTGGTTTAATTAAAGTTTTAGTATTTAAAAATCGTCATTGTTGCCAGGAATCCTTTCTGACATGTAACAATTTTGTTTTTAGATTTTCATTCTTTCAGAATTTGATTATAAAGTATTTATTTACCCATGGAAAAAATAAGTTGTGATTCAAACATCCATTAAAACAAAAGGGTGTGTGCATTTCTGAGTACAGGGAACAACTAAGTTTTGTTCTTTTATAGATTCTTGCAAAATCATTGCTGCCATTTGACAGGTTATGTAAAGATTCTGTTTCTTATCTGTAAATGAAATCCCCGTTTTTCATTGTTATCCCAGTTGCTTTGCTCTATATACACTGGCCATAATTGTTTTATTTCATTCAAAAATCACCTCAGTACAACTCATAATTAAACTAATGGAATATATGCTGTCATTAATTGAATCCAATGGAACTTTTTTTTATTATCATGAGAGTATTTTAAAAATATATGGGTGAGTTGGCTTAAAGTTGCATTTCTGTAAGGCAGTTCATCTGTAGCTCAGAGAAGCCTTGTACTTGCCCCAGAGTCTGGTAAGTAATAACTAAATATTTGCTGTTGATAAGCTGAAGAGACAACTGTTGAATCAGTTGCCTCATTAAGTAATCCATGATAGTAAGTTGAATGAGCAGAAATTGAGTCAGTGCATTAGACAAGATTTTTTTGGGCAGCAAGCCAGTTTTACGTTTCATTGCATTATCATTCCCTATCTTCAAAACTGGTAATCAGCTGAAAGGAACTGATTACTGAAAGTGGTAATTCTTGGCTCAGTTTCTGCTTCATGCTTCCGTGGTGACTGACTATTTTTACTTGGCTTTCCCTGATGTTTTAGTTGAGATTAATTAGGCTGTTATAATGGTAAACTTATGCATTACTACAGCCCAGAGCATGATACATTGCCACACACTAGCACCAGGTATTAAACCCGAGGCATTGTGTGGAATAATTAAGCATTATATCTTTAATTTTAATTTTAAAACTTAATGAAGAGAAGATGGAGTGAGTCACCTAGTTTTGCTATTGAATAAGTTCAAGATTAACCTGCTTAGCCTCAACTACTGCTCCTTGCCCGGTCATCAAAAGCTTTGATTTTCCCTATAGGCCAAAAATCTGTTTTTCTTAACTTTGGATATATTTATTAACGTTAGCTTTGTATATATACAATATCCACGGCACTTTGAGGTTGAGAATTCAGAAGATTCACTTTGTCTCAGTGAACAAGTTCTTGTCTCCACTTGAAGCTATCCCTGCTAGTTATAGATTCATCTGCTAGAGGAAACATCCTCTCAATATTTTGTTCTGCAAGCCAGAATTACGATTCTAGTGCACTTGTCGTGTGTATGTCGAAACATAACAGTGAAAAGCGTTGTTTGCAGTGAACAGCCATCACATCCGAGGCTGTCTTATGTGTCTCAATAACTTTACCTGTCCTTTTAAACTGCTATGAATATAGTCTTAACTTTTCTGACCTTTTCCCATCAAAAATAAAATGTCACTAGTGTGATGATTACTATAGTGAAGTGCGCAGCTCTCTTTATTCAGGGCTCTTAGTTATTTCATGTAACTTTTTGCATTGTGTTTCAGTATTTGTTAAGTTGCTTGTACATAGCAATGAAAGCAGAAGGAGTCAGTGTCATGCAGGCTGCACGTAATCGGACACCATCAACAGAGATTCCTGAAACAGGTGGAGAAAGAAATGTTGATGAAGTTCCAGAGAAGCGGCCACGCTTGAGTTTTACAGGACAAAGCTCACTGAATCCAGTCCTGCTGGCTGAGTATGAAATATATTTTTACATTGCCTATTTAAAATCTATTTGTATTTAATTATTCCATTTTGTCTTGCCAAGCTATAAATATTTGAACCTGCACAAAAGATGAATATCAGCGCTGCACTGGTTCTGTGGTTGTGGACTCACTTTTGGCAATTCTTTGGTTCATATTCTGTGTATTATTTATTTGTTTTTTTTAATTGTGAGCACAATTTATTTTATTTTGCACATTGGTGGACATTGTGTGGAGGTGTTTGAATGGGTTTCTTTGTTTTGTGGGCTGCCTGTGAGAAGACGAATCTCGAGATATACATACTTTGGTAATAAATATGCTTTGAACTTCAACAGCTGAAATCCTGCTAATAGAGCTCATAAGAATATGGGTGATCTAGCTTCAGTAAAATAAATGGTGTCAACTAAAACTTGTCAAAGGCAATTACAGTATGTACAGTACAGGATTAGACAGCTGTATGTTTTACTAATGACATTAACTTTACAACAAAGTTCACGTCCATAGTCAGTCATAACAACCTGATTTTGATTCTGATATATACTATATTTAGTCATTAGTAAAAAATGCTGGTGGAACACAGCAGGCCAGGCAGCATCTATAGGGAGAAGCGCTGTCGACGTTTCAGGCCGTTTCGCTGTCTAGTCCTGACGAAGGGTCTCGGCCCGAAACGTCAACAGCGCTTCTCCCTATAGATGCTGCCTAGCCTGCTGTGTTCCACCAGCATTTTTTGTGTGTGTTGTTGTTTGAATTTCCAGCATCTGCAGATTTCCTCGTGTTTGCTATTTAGTCATTAGTGATGACTTCAAAACACGTTATTACTATTTTGAAAACTTTTTAAAAACGCAAAGGAAAACTGGTGTAAAGTTGGATTTCTATAAGTTGGGTCACCCATAACCAAGAGAGTCCTACATTTTCAGAGAAGTGATATCTAAACTCATTGATAGCTTTTGTTTGAACCTTTTGGCAGCCCAGATTCTAAAATCTCTAAGAGCAGCTTTTAAAATCTGTTGTACAGGAAGCAGTTTAACCGTTCATGCCTAATAAGACCATAAGGTATAGGAGCAGAAGTAGGCCATTCATCCCATCGAGTCTGCTCTGCCATTCAGTCATGGGCTGATCCAATTCTTCCAGTCGTCCCCACTCCCTTGCCTTCTTTCCATACCCTTTGATGCCCTGGCTAATCAAGAACCTATCTATCTCTGCCTTAAATGCACCCAATGACTTGGACTCCACAGCCACTCATGGCAACAAATTCCACAGATTTATCGCCCTCTAACTAAAGTAATTTCTCCGCACTCTGTTCTAAATGGACGTCCTTCAACCCTGAAGTAGTCCCTCTTGTCCTAGACTCCCCCTACCATGGGAAATAACTTTGCCATATCTAATCTGTTCAGGCCTTTTAACATTTGGAATGTTTCTATGAGATCCCCCCCTCATTCTCCTGAACTTCATGGAATACAGCCCAAGAGTTACCAGACATTCCTCATACGGTAACCCTTTCATTCCTGGAATCATTCTCATGAATCTTCTCTGAACCCCTTCCAATGTCAGTATATCCTTTCTAAAATAAGCGGCCCAAAACTGTACACAATACTCCAAGTGTGGTCTCACGAGTGTCCTTATAGAGCCTCAACATCACATCCCTGCTCTTATATTCTATATCTCTAAAAATGAATACCAACATTGCATTTGCCTTCTTCACCACCAGTTCAATCTGGAGGTTAACCTTTAGGGTATCCTGCACAAGGACTCCCAAGTCCCTTTGCATCTCTGCATTTTGAATTCTCTCCCCATTTAAATAATAGTTTGCCTGTTTATTTCTTCCTCCAAAGTGCATGGCCATACACTTTCCAACATTGTATTTCATTTGCCCATTCCCCTAAACTATCAAAGTCTCTCTGCAGACTTTCTGTTTCCTCAACACTACCTGCTCCTGTACCTATCTCTGTATCATCGGCAAATTTAGTCACAAATCTATTAATCCCATAGTCCAAATCATTGACATACATAGTGAAAAAGCAGCGGTCCCAACACTGACCCCTGTGAAACTCCACTGGTAACCGGCAGGCTGTCGAATAGGATCCCTTTATTCCTTAATTGGTTAATACCATTTACTAGATTTTTGTATGTAATTTTTTTTCAATTATCCATTTACCAAGTGATGAGTTTCCAATCTCTCACCCACGTTTTCCATTAAGTGAAATAAATTATTCAGGTATTTCTCTCAAATTTTTTAAACAATTTAAATTTGCATCTCCTCATTATTGATCTCTCAGTTAAGGAATAAAGGGTCTTTCTCCATCTTCTCCAGGTTTCCCATAATTTTACATGTCCTTTTAACCTTTTTTACAAAGAAAATAACCCCAGTTGAGCCACTGTCCTTTTAGCAAGAATCCTCCAACCCCAGCAACATCTGGTAAATCTCTGTACCCTCTGCAGTACCCTTCCTGTAATGTATATTCATGCACAGTGCTCTTAGCTTTAGCCTTATTCTGTAGTTTGAGCATGATCATGTGCTGTTCCATGCTTTGACCAATGAAACTAAATCTGAAAAGAACAAGCTGGTACAACTTATTTTGACTCTCCTTATTGTTAATTAATCTTTTATGCCAAGAGAGTAACTACTTGCGCTGAAACTGGATGTCAGAGTCCCTCACTCTGAATACTTGATCAATGTTATAAATTGTATAAATTTTTCCTTGTAAATACATTGTATACTTTATGTCATTGTTTTCTAGAATTTTTAAAATATATTTTCCTATGAAATTTGTTGATGCATGTTTGTTCATTGCTTGCAGATGTGAACAAGTGGAAATGAAATTGAAAAGTAGGTTGTGGTGGGATGTATATGAAAGACTGAGAGCATTGATCAATTCATTGGACAAGGCTGAGTCGCACAAGGAAACTTTACCTCTGTTGGAGGGTATTGTGGTTTTATTTCGTTTGTCAGCTCTGTGTACAGCATTCTGTGACAAAGGAATTACTAATAGGTACAATTTATGATTTTTAAATTTATTATAAATAGATCTTTTTCTTTGTGTTTTGATTGTATACTAAAAATTGGAAGTGGGAAAAATTGAAGATTGATGAGAATTTGTACAAAAATGGATGCTCAGAAAAAGCTGATCATTAGTTTATGTTATACTATTTAGCGCAGGGCTTGAAGATGCTTTTTATGAAATATCTTTGCATAGAGTTGAGTGCATTCACTGTTTGGTCATAGAAGCAAAATTAATATATCAAAAGAATAACTTCAAGGAATTACTTGTTTTTTTCTCAACAATCCTAAAAGCATTAAAAACTTGCAATTTAAGATGGTGTTGCGGAAGACATGTGACAATTCCCTGGTAGTTTGAAAGCAAAGGAATTTGAAAGCAAAAGTAATAACACTTTTTTTGAAGCAAATTGTGGTAAACTTATCCCTGCAAATGGAAGAAGTGCTACACCTGCCCCCACACTTCTTCCCTCACCACCATCCTAGGCCCCAGACAGTCCTTTCAGGTGAGGCACCACTTCACCTGCAAGTCAACTGGGGTGATATACTGTATCCGGTGCTCCCGATGTGACCATTTATACATTGGGGAGACCCGCCGCAGACTGGGAGACCGTTTCGCCGAACACCGGCGCTTGGTCCTCCAGCAGTGGTGGGATCTCCCTGTGGCCACACACTTCAATTCCACAGACCACTCCCACTCCGATATGTCTGTCCATGGCCTCCTCTGCCGTCAAGATGAGGCCACACGCAGGTCGATGGAGCAATACCTTATCTCCCGCCTAGGTAGCCTCCTACCTGCCGGCATGAACATTCAACTCACAGACCTCCATTGATACCCCTGCCCCCCCCTTACCCCATCCCTATCTATAATTTTAGTCTGGTTCTCTTTCTCTCTCCTTTTCCCCCCTCACTGTAATCTCCCCCCAGCCCTACCTTTCTTTCTCTTTTATTTCCCATAATTCTCCACCTTCCCCCTAGCCCATTTCCCTCCAGCCTATCACTTCCCAGCTCTCTACTTCATCCCTCCCCCCACTTCTTATCCCCCCTCGACCATCCCACGTTACTTCACTCCTGATGAAGGGTTTTGGCCCGAAATGTCGTCACAACCTCCTCCCATAGATGCTGTCTGGCCTGCTGAGTTCTGGCAGCATTTTGTGTTTTTATTTGTGGTAAACGATCAATGAAGAAATGAGGTGAAGGCAAAGGGATGTGCCCTACTGGTGTGCTGCAAAATCGACACACTTGGATTTAGAGCCGTGCTGGTTGTAGTGAACGATTCAGAGTGGAGAAGACAGAACAGATGAGTTCTGATGCTCATCCAACTAACCCGGGTACGAGGGTGGATCGCTGTAAACGCTGAGCTGATTTGGAGAGATTGAGAACGGTTTCTTCGGCAACAAAATAGCCTGGAGTGATTTGCCGGCGGCAGGGCCCGGGTCCTGGTACGAGGTTTGGATAATTTAAATGCCAGCCCAGATAGTCTTCTCTCTCTGCGATGCTAAGGCTGTGAGATTGCCCCCGGCTGCAGCGCTTCATGTCTGTGAACTTTGCGGCGATTTGCCCCACTAATATGATGAACCGAATACTGAGTCTTTGGGCCGACACTGGGCTGCTCCAAGAATTTGGATCTAGGACTCAATTTGGTTCAGAATGCTGTTGTTGTTACTTGCTTTTTTTCCTTTCTTTGTGGGCACTGGGGGTGGGGGTCTTATTTTTAAAATTGAGTTCTTTCAGGTGTGATGTGTGATGAGCAAACCAGGCGGAGATTGGGTCCATGCGAACTATGCTGCTAACGAGAGAGAGAGAGACGAAGAGGGGGGAGACATCCTGCTGCAGATGCTGATAATGAGAGAGAGAGAGAGAGAGAATGATTTAGTATTATGGCTTCTTCGATAATTGTTTATTTTTGCTCCAAGGACACTTTTGCCTGCTTGTAAGATTCTTGCTGAGACAGCAAGGCGGTGCCAGGTGATGGACATGTGATGGATGGCTGGTACCCCAGCAGGGGAGATAAAAGGCAGGTCTGCTGAGACACAGGGAGACATGTCACGGCATATTGAAAGAGCACTGGGCACCCACAGGAAGGTGGGGGCTTGGAGGATCGACTCGGGAGAATCGATCAGAGGCTCACAGTGTGTGAAGGGGCTTGTGTGTGTGTCCACCCTCGCCTGGGTGACAGGCTCACCACTGAAGAGCGGTCTGGCCTGCTACGGAAGGGTCGCAGTCGGTGACCACAACAGGACAAGAAGACAACGGAAGGTTTGCCTGCTGCAACTGCTCACCTCTTGCTCTCTCTCTCTCCAACAGTACAACTGCAACTACCTCGATTTAAACTAAACTAAGTGAACTGAACTCTGCACCATCATAAGACTATTCATTTACCCCCAGACTTCGATAGAGCTTGGTTTTGATTCCTATTTCCACACTTCTGTATATATCATTGCTAACCTTTTTTATATGTATATTTGCATTTTATAGTACTGTATTACTTAGTTTACTAATAAACACCTTTAGTTACAGTACCACCAGACTCCAACGTATCATTCCATTTCTGCTGGTTTGGTAACCCGGTCACGGGGTACGTGACACAGGTTCCTTGCTTTACAACTGCTTGTAAGCAAACAAATCTCAACGTTGTATAATTTATACATTCTTTGATAATAAATGCATTTTGAAACTTTGAGGAGTTCAAATTTCCCTTTTTAATAAAAACAAAGAAAAAAAATTAGAGGTATAGATAGGGTTAATGCAAGCAGGCTTTTTCCACTGAGGTTGGGTGGGACTACAACCAAAGGTCATGGATTAAAGGTGAAAGGTGAAAAGTTTATCGGGAACATGAGGGGAAACTTCTTCACTCAGAGGGTCATGAGCGTGTGGAAGGATTGGCACGCAATTGGTACATACGAGTTCAATTTCAATATTTTAGAGAAGTTTGGATAGGCACATGGATAGTAGGAGTATGGAGGGCTATGGTCCAGGTGCAGGTCGATGGGAATAGGTAGTTTAAATGGTTTTGGCATGTATTAGATGGGCCGAAGGGCCCATTTCTGTGCTGTGCTATGAGTTCAATAACTAAGTGATTTATGTTTGATGTGCTTTAGCCTGGATGATGCTTAAATTCAGGAAGCATGGTGTATTCAATTCCATCATTCTGCCCAAAAAATGAAATGCTACTTTGGAATTTGGATTCCCTTCAGAAGAAATAACATATTGTTTTCTGTTCAGTAACAAAATCAAAACAAATGACTTTCCCATGGAAGAGACACAAAATCCTACAGAAATTCCATCAATCAAAACACAATTAATTTGGATACGTGTTGAAATGTTTACCGAGGTCCTGGAATATGGAAGGAAGCAACTGAACAGTACTTCAAATAATGAAGAGATGCAACATTTGGTTGATAGATTAATCAAAATAATTGATGCTATAATCCACTTGCAAGGTACGTGGTGCTTGGAATGAAGCAAGAATTTTATTGTAAAATGTATTAATTTAAAGTATAACTTTTTTACATTGTTTTTGTAAGAAGATGATTGGCAAAAGAATCAACAATGACATGAGAAAAATTGCAAATAGTACGTGTTTTGAATGAGTTGCTAAGTATAGCTCTAAAGGCAGAGTCCAATATAAACTCAAAGGAGAGTTGGATCTGAGTATGAAAGGAAAGTGCATAACTGTCAGGAGGGGGGGTTGAGAGTTGTGGATGCATAGGCACAAGTGGGCCCAGCTATAATGCGATTGCATAGAAGACAATAATCATTCTCCGACTTGGTGCAAAGTGAATACATGTTGATTTCCAACAAGTGAAAATTTGTCATTGCGTTGTTCTTGGAATATTTAAGACGATAAGACAGACATAGGAGCACAATTAGGCCATTTGGCCCTCCAACTCTCTTCTGCTATTTCATTGTTGCTGATGTATTAACCCTCTCAGCCCCATTTGCCAACCTTTCCCCCATAACCTTACTTTGATGCCCTCACTAATTAAGGATCTATCAATCTCAACGCTTTAAATATCCCCAATGATTTAGCCTCTACATCCATCTGTGGCAATGAGTTCCACAGATTCACCACCCTCTGGCTCAAGAAATTCTCCCTTTATTCTAAAGGGACGTCTCTCTATTCTGAGGCTGTGCCTTTTGGTCCTAGATTCCACCTCTATTAAAAACATCCTTTCCACGTCCAGTCTATCCAGGTTCTTTATTTGATAGGTTTCAATGAGATTCCCTTCATTCTTCTAAACTCCAGCGAATACAGTCCCAGAACCATCAAATACTCCTCACACGTTAACCCTTATATTCCCGGAATACATCTTGTGAGCCTCCTCTGGACCCTCTCCATTGCCAGCACGTCTTCTTAGATAAGTGGCACAAAACTGCCCTCGATACTTCAAATGCAGTCTGACCAATGCCTTACAAAGCATCAGCATTACGTTCTTGCTTTTAGCTTTAACAGGCTTGGGCAAGCACAAGCAGAGGTTCCAAGTACATTTCCATTTTTTTTTCTTTTTTTGTCTAGTGCACTGAGAGTGGATCTAGTTAGTGGTATGGTCTTTGTGTGAGATGTAGGAACTCTAGGAGACTTTCAGTCTCTCTGATAACTACATCTGTATGAATTGCATTGAGCTGCAGCTCCATGGCCTTCAGGAGAATGAGGAGCTGATGGATAGGAGCTACAGGCAGGTAGTCACCCCTAAGTTGCAGGAGGCAGGTCCCTGGGTGATTGTCAGGAAGGGAAAGGGAATAGTTAGCTAGTGCAGGGTACCCTCAATAATAAGTATACCATTTTGGATACTGCTGTTTGGGCCGGGGGGGGGGGTGGGGGGGGCGAGATTGAGAGACGTACCAGGGAGAAGCCACAGTGAGCAAGTTTCTGGCAGAGAGACAGGAGATTCTGTGGATATGAAAAAGAAACCTGGATGGTATTTTGCCTCCCAGATTCCAGGGCTAGGGATGTCTCGGATCAGGTCAACAGCATTCTAAAGGGGAAGGGTGAGTGGCTAGAATTTGTGGTATATATTGGTACCAATGATACGGGATGGAAAAGGGAGGTTGTGCTGAAGAGAAGATATAGGGAGTTAAGTAGAAAGTTGAAAAGCAAAATCTCCAGGGTAGTAATCTCTGGATTGCTGCCTGTGTCATGCGCCGGTGGAGCTAAGAACAGTAGGATCTAGATAGTAGGATAATGTGGTTGACTAGGAAGGTTGTAGATGACACCAAGATTTGGGGTGTAGTGGACAGTGAGAAAGACTCATGGCTTGCAGAGGGATCTACATCAGCTGGAAAAATGGTCTGAAAAATGGGAGATGGAATTTATTGCAGACAAGTATGAAGTTTTCCACTTTGGGAGGACCGACCAGGGGAAGTCTTACACAGTGAACGGTAGGGCACTGAGGTGTGTGGTAGAACAAAGGGAATACAGGTCTATAGTTCATGGGAAATGGTGTCACAGGTAGATAGGGTCATTAAGAAAGTTTTTGGCATATTGGCTTTCATAAATCAAAGTATTGAGTACAGCAGATGGTCTGTTATGTTGAAGTTGCAGAAGACATTTGTGAAGTCTAATTTGGAGTATTGTGTGCAGTCTTGGTCACCTACCTACAGGAAAGATGTAAGCAAGGTTGAAAGAGTACAGAGAAAATTTACAAGGATGTTACCGGGTCTGCAGGACCAGAGTTATGAGGAAAGGTTGAATAGGTTAGGACTGTATACTTTAGAACGTAGAAGATTGAGAGGAGATGTGATATAGGTATACAAAATTATGACGGGTATAGTTAGGGTAAATGCAAGCAGGCTTTTTGCACTGAGGTTGAGTGGAACTACAACCAGAGGTCATGGGTTAAGGGTGAAAGGTAAAATGTTTAAGAGAACATGAGGGGAAACTTCTTCACTCAGAGGGTTGTGAGAGTGTGGAATGAGCTATCAGCACAAGTGGTCCATGCAAGCTCAACTTGAACATTTAAGAGAAGTTTGGATAGGTACATGGATCGTTGGGATATGATGGGCTATGGTCCCATTGCAGGTAGTTGGGAGTAGGCAGTTTACATGCAGTCTGAAGGCCCTGTTTCAATGCTGTACTTCTCTATGAATGACTCTGTCTGCCAAATGAATGTGTGGCTGAGGAATTGGTGCAGGGGGCAGAGTGTCAGATTTTTGGATCATCGAGGGCTCTTCTAGGGAAGGTATGACCTGCAGAAAAAGGACAGGTTACACCTGATAAAGGGGCCCAGGATCCTTGCGAGCAGGTTTGCTAGAGCTATTGGGGAGGGTTTAAACTAATTTGGTAGAGGTTTGGGAACTGGAGTGCTAGGGCTGAGTATTGGTCATTTGATATATCAAGAAGATGCAGTGTGTGGTGAAACTGTGAGGAAGGACAGACAGATGATAAGGTAAAATTGCAGTCAGTAGGACAAGTTGAAGTGTAACATGGGGGCAGAAAATTCAAATTCCTGAATACAGGACTGAAGGTGTTGTATTTGACTTCACGCAGTATGCAGAATAAGGTAGAGGATCTAGTAGTACAATTAGAGATTGGCAGGTATAATGTGTGGGAATCATTGAGCCGTGGCTGAAAGAAGATCCATAGTTGAGAGTTTAACATCCAAGGATACACCTTGTATTGAAAGGACAGGCAGATAGGTAGGGGATTGGGTAGCTCTGTTGGTAAAAAATGAAATCAAATCCTTAGAAATAGTTAACATAGGATCAAAAGATGTAGTATACTTGTGGGTACAGTTAAGATACTGCAAGGGTAAAAGGACCCAGATGAGAGTTATATACAGGCCTCCGAACAGTAGCCTTCAATATGAAGGTAGATTGGGAAAATCAGGTTGATGCAACAAGAGAAGGAATTTGTAGAATGTCTCTGAGATGACATTTTAGAGTGGCTTGAGATTGAGCCCATTAGGGGAAAGGCAATTCTGAACTGGGTATTGTGTAATGGATCAGATTTGACCAGGGAGCTTAAGGTAAAGGAAACCTTACAATAAGAGGCTATGATTATATTGTAGAATTCATTCTGCAGTTGAAGAGGCTAAAAAAGTCTAGAGAGAAGCTAAAGTGAGATGTATCAGTATTATAGTGGAGTAAAGGGAATTGCAAAGGCGTGAGAGAAGAGCTGGCCAAAGTTGATTGGAAGGGGACATTAGCAGGGAGAATGAGGCAACCGTGGCTGACAAAGGATATCAGAGACAGTACAAAAGGGAAAAAGAAGGCACATAATATAGCAAATATTAGTGGGAAGTTAGAGGACTGGAAAGTTTTTAGAAACCAACAGAAGGGAACTAAAAAAAAATACATAAGAAGAGGTGAAATTTGAAGGTAAGCTAGCCAAAAACATCAAAAGAGGATTCCAAAAGTTTTTTTTTGCAAAAATGAAGAGTAGGGGAGAGGCAAGAATGGATATCGGACCCCTAGGAGGTAATAATGGGGGACAAAAAAATAGCTGATGATCTTAGGTATTTTGTGTCAGTTTTCACTGTCAAAGACATTAGCAATATGCCTGAAATTTGAGAATGTCAGGGCAGAAACAAGTGTAGTTAAGTAGAAGGTGTTTGGGAAGCTGAAAGGTCTGAAAGTAACTAAGTCATCTGGACCAGTTGGACTACACTCTGTATTCTGTACTTGTATAATCTACAGAGGTAGCTAAAGAGATAGTGGAGGTATTAGGAATGAGCTTTCAAGAATCACAGGATCCTGGAATGGTTCTGGAGGGCTGGAAAATTGCAAATGTCACTCCACTCATTTTAAGAGGGGAGGAAGTTAGAAGAAAGGATATCATAGGCAGTTCTGGTAGGGAAAATGTTTGACTCCATTATTAAGGATAAGGTTTCAGAGTATTTGGAGACACATGATTAAATAGTCCAATATCAGCATTGTTTCCCTTAACTCAGTGTTTCTGAACTGTTCTCAGCCCAACGCCCCTCCAAAATACTTTCCTACTTGCCAACGCCCGTCTTGGGCACAATATACTTTCCGGTGCCCCAATAACGTAAAAACATGTCTACCATATGCCAACATGAGAAAAATGATTCTGCTTTAAAATTTTATTTACCTTTAAACCTAGCTTACACAGTACCTATGTGCGGTACAGCAGCTTCAATATCAATGTGGTCCTTGGGCTTGATGGTTTTTTCACAGGAGTTGAAATTTCTGCTTCAAGTTGTGACTGCAAAAGTCTCAAGTCCCGACATGTAACAGCATCCAAGCGGTTACTGTTTTTTCTGAGTATGTGGTTCACTGCACTGAAGGTTGGAGGATGGAAATGCAACAAGGAGCAGTTTGACTCTTCTCCAAAGACCAAGAAAATTTGTATGACAGTGTAGCTTTGTACCACAAAAGCTGACATTTTTGAAAAGCATTTTTGCTTCTTCATCATTCTGACTTTTGATCATTTCTTCTTGCAAACTCTCTTCCGTTCTTTCACCTTTGAAAGAAATGGATTAATTACCCAGTTTGGAATTTCCATCGTTCAAATCCTTGAATTAATTTTGAAAATCCTTCTTCAGTGACTGTAGGTGTAAGCAGTACTCTTGCAAATCACCATCTGCAAAAGAGAGTGCTAAACCTTCCATGCAGGGAAACTGTGAGAATATTCTTCTCCAAATGTTTTGCTTGTATATTTCAAATTTTCTGATAAAAGTGGACACTGCACTTTTTGCCTGGATGAAATTGAAATTCTCACCCTGCAGTTTCATGTTTAGAATGTTAATTTTGTTATACAGATCAACTAAGTATGCCACATCTCCATGTAGCAGTTCAATCTGGTTTCCCAAGCTCATGTCGACTTTCAACCAGTTTCAAAAAATCAAAGAAATGCTTTAAGCAGCAGCCTTTTGACAGTTAATGCACTTCAGTGTGAAGAAGCAAACATTTAAACTCTGTTATCTTGGCATAACTGGTGAAATGTTCTGCTATTTAATGCACGAGCTTTAATTTTGTTGATAGCAGATATTACAAGAGTCATGCTTGGAAAAAGTCATTGGCTGAGGTTTTTGTTTGTGAGATGTTAACAATGGATTGCAAACAGACTTGGAATTCCTTTTTTCAAAAATGCCACTGAACCAGTATGGTGACTTGTCATAAATGGTGGTCAACCTGTTGCACAAGAAATCATGTTCCTAATCAGAATACTTTCATCCTTAATATACATTTTGAGCTCGTAGTAGATTGATTCTCCATTGATATTTGTTTTTAACTGTTTACAAAAGAGTAAACGTTTACATTTTTTATAAACTGTACACATTTGCTGTTAGCAATGTTTCATCTCTCACGGTTGACTCATCCAGTTGTATTCCACGTTATGTTTTTATAACTCTGCATA
The DNA here is from genome assembly GCF_048418815.1 of Hemitrygon akajei. NCBI lineage: Eukaryota > Metazoa > Chordata > Chondrichthyes > Myliobatiformes > Dasyatidae > Hemitrygon > Hemitrygon akajei. The sequence goes on along the minus strand of NC_133126.1, from coordinate 180,099,936 downwards.
TTTGATACTCAATGCCTTCACCCATTTCGTCATTGTGACAAGCTACAGAGTTAATACTCAGAGGAATTGATTTTAAAATACTGGTATCAATTTTGAGAACAGTGGTAAGCACTTTTCATACAGCAGGCATTATTAATCTTTCACCAATTGTATGAGATTTTCCACACTTTGCTTTCATTTTGGAAATGTTGTAAGGAGCAATGAGACCACTCTCGGGGTCATTTTTTAGCTTTCTTGGCAAATGACTTGAGTGTGCAACACTTTTCAAATGCTTCTTTCATCTTCTGGAAGTGAGTAATGCCAGAAGTAGCCTTTAACACAAGTATACCTGCAATCTTGGTGGTTTTATGGCTTCATTAGATAGTACAGTATTACAAACAAGACACACAGGGCATCTGATGGGAATGGAATTAAGCCATGCTCCGCGTGTGTAACATTGTATTGGCACACTTCCTATAGTTTCTGTTTCTTAGCAGGATTAGAATTCAAGGCTTCACCACCATCAGACTCAGAGATTCTGCCATATGTATTTATCCATCAGTAATGGGGCTAAATCAAAATAAAAAATTAACACAAACCGGGAATGCCTATTGGATGTTGACGATGGCAGAGAGTTGACACAGATTGAACAGTGGTAGCGGTATGTACAAGAATGGTGAGGCAAAGATGAAGACTAACGCAGCCAAAGTTATGTTGACAAGGATTCAGACTGGAATCTGAATGTTAGTCAGGATAGAGCTGGTGCTTGGCAAGCTACCTTTATACTATTCTAGTTAGCATGATTTACCAATCACATTAGGTCTCTTAATCCCCAAAGATTATTCTTGACCACATATATGAAGCCCAGGTGGCTTTGTACACCTTAAGAGGAATCCTCAGGGTCAGCGGGTTCAATTTCTCAGTATGGTTCCGGACAGCACTGTATCGTTTTGCGACCTGTTTTCTGTAGATCTGTAGAGCAAGTTAAGAGGGTGTACATGATTTAACCGACTGTCAAATTGCATGAACTTGTTCTGTGCCATGAGTCAAGAGGAATGGTTGGGCACCCTGGTTGCTAATTCATGCATTCCCAATAATGTCTGTTTGGTTGGCAAGTTCAGATGAGATTGCTGAGTTTCAGATGCGATGTGACGATGTGTGCTCACTGCCTGCAGAGCTATGGCTCTTCCTGTTTTCCAGCGCCTCATCTGTTGTTTTGGAAGTGCCTGTTCAACGAATGGTCGGCCAGATCTCGTACCTCTAGTTAGGGTGCTGCTTACTCCTCCTCCCTCCCTCCAAGAATCTTAAATAATCCCTAACACCCCCTTAGGACACATAACCTTCTCCTTGGAGGGGTAATACTGCTCCCGTTGGGAATCACTGGTTTAATGTTGAAACCTGTTGAATATTGAAAGGCCTGGATAGAGTGGATGTGGAGAGGATGCTCCCTTTAGTCGGGGAGTCTAAGACCGGAGGGCAGCATCAGAACAGAACTGAGATAAGAAGAAATTTATTTAGCCAGAGGGTGGTGAATCTGTGGAATTCATTGCCACAGATGGATGTGAAGGCTAAAACATTGGATATTTAAAGCGGAGGTTAGTAGGTTCTTGTTTAGTCAGGCCATCAGAGGTCATGGGGAGGGGAGAGGAGAGGAGGCAGGAGAATGGGGTTGACAGAGACTATAAGTCAGCCAGTCAGCCATGATGGAATGCTGGAGCAGACATTATGGGCCAAATGGCTTAATTCTGCTCCTATGTTTTGAGGTCTTACATTCTCGTCTTCTCAAAATGAATGCTAACATTGCATTTTCCTTCCTTAACAGAATTTCAACCTGCAAGTTAACCTCTAGGGAATCTTGCACAAGGACTCCTTAACTCCTGTGGATTTCTTGACTTCAATAGTTTAGCTATCCATCAGTTAATTAAAATAAATGCTGTATGTTCAAAGATTTGACTGGGCTACATTAGCAATGTTTTTAAAACCAAAATTTCAAAAGAGAATATCAACGGTTAAATCCCAGATCTTTTGCAGTCAAAGTACAAAGGGATTGTGTCTCAGGAAATGCAACTTTGTGTTACACCACTAACGTATTCAAATTATGTGGTGAAAATAAACATTTGATATTATTTTACAGAAATAAGTGGACAGCATGATAGTTTGAGGTAAGCTTGAATGATATTGTGGAGCCCAAGTTGTTTTGGGGTTAGCTCTGCCCAAAGTTCCAGTTTCCCATGATGACTGCCTTGACAGTAAAAGAAAATTATTGGGATATATAGTATTTATCAGGGAATAATTTGCAGTAGATTCACCAAGCACAGCTTTACACATCGTCATAATCTGAATTTGATTTGATTGTTTCAAACCTGATTTGGTTAAATACTTAGATATCCTATCATATATAGATATGTTATCTTTCTATTTCACCAGTTGTTCAAGGCAATGGGAACAAAGACATGCTTTATACAATTTGTGGATTCCTATCATTACCTTGGGTTCATAAACACTGTTCTGATGAAGCTTTCCAGTCCACTGGTTTCAATTCTGACCTTGTATCTTTCAGCCAACGTTTATCAAGCAGTTTCTGTAAGTATAATTATAGTTAGAATAATTCATTGATACATCGCGTGTTGCTTAAATATGGCATGAAGATCCGGCGTCTGTAGAATGACCAAAATTTAAAAGGAAGCAGAATTAATTATAAAGTGCTTAACATGGAAAATAACAGTTGGTTAATTGTCAAAATTATATTTAATGAATTGTAAAAAATATAAAAGCATATTTATGGTATACAGGGAATGTGTGAATTGCTGAAACACTGATTACTAATTAAGGAAAGCAGAGATGTAAAAGGAGGACATCCCATGCAAGAACACAACAAAATAGGAACAGGAGAAGGCCATCAGGTCTTTCATGCCTGTCCTACCATTTGTGGTTGACCTGTTCTAAAATCAAATCCTTTGCCACTCTATACCCACCTATTGCTTGATTTATCAAAGTCTATTTTAAATGCTTATAATGTTCCGGCTTCCACTGTCTGCGAGGGCAGAGGATTCCAGAGATTCACAGCTTTCTGAGAAGGAATTTTTACATACCTCAGTTTTAAATAACATAGCCTTTGTTTTCGAGTTTTGTCCTCATTAAAAACTCTCCTACTTGTGAAAATTTAGGAAACAGGAAGAGTGCGATCTAGACCCACACTAAATGCATTTGCTCCTTAATACCATAATTAATTCTTCTAACTTTCCCTGCTTGTATTTCCCTGCCTTCTTCCAATGAAAACCCTGGCATTGTAAACTTTGCCTTTGTACTGCTGACAATATAAGGTAAAAGTAGATTAAACTGCATTAGTTCAGTGGAGCTTTCTCAGGCTATAAATATATTTTATCTCCCACTCAGTGAATGAAACTTTATTATAATTACACGTGGGGCATTCTGAACATATTTCTATTTTTTGTAATTATTTTGGATTAATTTTTAAACTTTTGGATCAAGAATTGCCAGAAAGCAAATAATAATTTAAAAAATTGCTTTTGTTATCTTAATACTGTTTATAAATTTGGCAACATATTAATGTTTCTTCTGATTTTGAGTTCTAGTATTCTCTATCCCACAGCACTGCAGACCCAGGCAAAATGTGTGTTTTTGTTGTCTATGCTGAATAAAGAAATTTGTCCTGATTGGAGAGCAGCAATATATAGATGGTCTTTGCAAAGTCCCATTGAAGTCATCCGTGCAGCTACTATAAAGGGATTCCCCATGCTGCTACATTACTTGGGTGCCAAATCCTACTCTCTCATTGATGAGGTTCTCATGTAAGTTCTTAATTTGATTTAACACTATGTACTTTAGTTTTTGTTTGCTTAGTGAGTTATCGGTGAATAGCTATTGAGAAAGGAAGGATATGACATTTTCTGACTTTTAACTGTGCATCCTTCACTTTTCTGCTGCTTTATATTTTCACTTTTGATCCTCCATTCTGTGATGGCAGGTCTATTGGCCATTTGGTAAAGACAAATAGTGATTATGTAATTGGTTTGCCACCTAGAGGACAGGTTATAAAGATTGTTTTATTTTCGCCTCAACAGCAAGGAGGATTACATTTGAGAAATAAAATAATTAACTGAAGCCCCCTCACTGGACTCGTATGGAAACATTGCCGGCCCCGTTAATAGCCACGGGACTCGGTGGTGAGAAGGCCACCTTTCATAAACAGTAGGCGTCTAGGGTCAGTATGATTTGGGGTTCAACCAAACAGGAATGTTGTGATGTTCCGATTAAAGAAACCACGATTTGAGCGGATGCTGCATGAATACTGCCTTTACACAGTTGTCAGTTGGCAAAAAATAACAAAGCGTGCACCACATAAAGTTACAAAGAAAGTCTATTTACAGATTTCAACTTTATCGAACAGTTAGTAGGAAAAAGAAAAGAAGAAAAGGAAAAAAAATAAGAGGGCCTATTGCATTTAACCCAGTTCAAACGTGCACATAGGGTTGGAGCCCATACTGGAGTCGTCTTTAACTCATGCACTGGACCCACGATCTGCATGAAAGCACACACCACATTCTGAACGTCACTCGAAATCCATCCTGAACAAATTGGTGTTTTCTTGGGTTTATTGGCCCTTCCTCCTTGGAGCCATTCATCTGCACAAAGCACTGTGAGCAACAGAGACGCTCCTTCTCACAGCACCCTCAGCCATCTTCCCACCTGCCCCTCCGCAGCTCCTGCCAAAAAGATACCCGCAAAACTCTCTGAAATGGCATCCAGTTCAGGGTAAGGAGAGATGGCAAGCTTTGTTCCCTATGGTTTCAAGCAAACCTCCGCATCTTGCTAGGTTAGTGTGAGAAAGGCACATACTGTTGGACCTCTGATACACAGCTGGAATTGCAGCCAACATCTTAAGTACCCATCTATATATATCCCATTTACTAGTTCTCTTGTACTGTAAAAAGTGAGGTGGGGATAAATGTCCCCTATAAAAAGTATTACCCTCCCCCAGAAGTTCTTCATGTTTTATTGTTTTACAACATTGAATCACAGTGGATTTAATTTGGCTTTTTTGACACTGATCAACTGAAAAGACTTTCATATCAAAGTGAAAACAAATTTCTACAAGTTGGTCTAAATTTATTACAATTATTAAACATGATAATTGATTGCATAATTACTCACCCCCTTCAATTCAGTATTTAGTAGATGTACCTTTGGCAGCAATTACAGCCTTGAGTTTTTGTGGACAGGTCTCTATCAGCTTTATGTATCTAGGCACTTCAGTTTTTTTCCCATTCTTCTTTACAAAACTGCTCAAGCTCTGTCAGATTACTTGGGGATCATGAGTGAACAGCCCTTTTGAAGTCCAGCTACAAATTCTCAATTGGATTGAGGTCTGAACGACTTGGCCACTCCAGGACTTTAACTTTGTAGTTTTTAAGCCATTCCTGTGTAGCTTTGTCTTTATGCTTAGTGTCATTGTCTTGATGGAAAACAAATCTCCCAAGCCACAGTCCTTGTGCAGACTGCATCAGGTTTTCCTTCAGTATTTCCCTGTATTTTGCTGAATTCATTTTACCCTCTACCTTCACAAGCCTTCCAGGGCCTGTTGCAGTGAAGCATCCCCACAGCATGATTCAGCCACTACCATGCTTCATGGCAGGGATGGTGTGCTTTTGATGAACTGTGGTGTTTGGCTTATGCCAAACATAATGTTTAGTCCGATGGCCAAAAAGCTCAATCTTGGTTTCATCAGACCGTAGAACCTTCATCCAGCTGACTTCAGAGTCTCCCACATATATTCTGGCAAACTCTAGCCGAGATTTCATGTGAGTTTTTTTCAACAGCGGCTTTCTCTTTGCCACTCTCCCATAAAGTTGTAACTGATGAAGCACACGGGCAACAGTTGTTGTATGCACAGTCTCTCCCATCTCAGCCACTGAAGCTTGTAACTAATCAAGAGTTGTCATAGGTCTCTTGGTGGCCTCCCTCACTAGTTCCCTTCTTGCAGGGTCATTCGGTTTTTGCTCTAGGCAGATGTACAGCTGTGCCATATTCTTTCCATTTCTTGTTGATTCACTTAATTGTACTCCCAAGGGATATTCAGTAACTTGGAAATTTTCTTACATCCATCTCCTGATTTGTGCTTTTCAATAACTTATTTGCGTAGTTGTTTGGAGTGTTCTTTTGTCTTCGTGGTGTAGTTTTTGTCAGGATACTGACTCACCAGCAGTTGGACCTTCCAGATACAGATGCATTTTTACTATAATCAATTGAAAAATCTTGACTGCACACAGTGATCTCCATTTAACTAATTATGTGACTTCTAAAACCAATTGGCTGCACCAGTGATGATTTGGTGTATCGTATTAAAGGGGATGAATACTTATGCAATCAATTATTTTGTGTTTTTTTATTTGTAATTAATTTAGATTGCTTTGGAGAAATCTGTTTCACTTTGACACAAAATAGTCTTTATCTGTTGATCAGTGTCAAAAAAGCCAGATTAAATCCACTGTTATTCAATATTGTAAAACAATAAAACATGAAAACTTCTGGTGGGGGGGTGAGTACTTTTTGTAGGCACTATATTTATTTGAATCCCCAGGTTGATACAGTCTTTCATTGATTCTCTTATGGATGTATTGAGTATGCCTGCAAGAAAATAAATCTTAGGGTTGTATATGGTGACATATATATAGTCTGAGAAAGGATCTAGTGCTTTCCTGGCATATATGACGAGTAAACTCTTCTCGGGCTTCCAGTGAGTACAGATTAATTATAACTGACGTTTCAATGACAGGCTCTGCCATCTTCTTCAGGGATGATGCCTGAGCATATCTAGTCCAGTGGTACTTAAACAACCCCCCCCCCCCAGTATTCCATCCCTCCTTTTTGGGTAGTCTTCATCCAATCAGGTTTATGCTCTCCCACTTTGTTTACAATTGAATTCCAGCTCTTATTTAGAGCGAGACCTTTGTCTTTGTTAAAGTTCTTTTCCTCTAGTTTTATATCAGTGGATTCCTTTACCAGGCAGTTCAAAAACCACTGGTGTGGCCTAGTATTTTTGTGCTGTCGAAGTCAATCCTATATTCATGGTGAATGTAATGTTCTGCTATTGCTGATTTCTCTGGGTAATCCAAATGGATACACATCCTGTGCTCCTTGATGTGGCTTTTCATTGGGCATCCCACCCACCTGGCTGATATACACTACTCCATTGCTACTGCCTGTCTTCCCTATATTTACATGGTTTCTGGAGGGATTGCTTGGATCCTGAAGAAATACTGGATTAATGCCATCCAAAAACCTGTAAGGAAGCTCAATTCACAGCTTCTGTGGGTCAAAGATGACCTGGGACTCAGGTCGGCTGGCATTTCCAGGATTCCCTGTGAATGCAGAGCAGTGTAAATCGGCTGGACTAGATATGCCCAGGCATGTCCTAGAAGGTGATGTCCTTCATGATGGATGCCACCTTTTGAAGGTATTTTTGACACTGGAGAGGCTTGTACCCATGATACATCTGCTTGAGTCTATAGTCCTCTGAAACCTAGGACAATCATGTGCATTGGCATCATGCCAGATGGTTATGCATCCAGTCAAAATGTTCTCCATGGTACATCTATAGAAAGTTTCTAGAATCTTTGGTAACAAACCTAATCTTGAAACTAATGAAGTATAGCTGCTGGAATACTTTTGTCATGATTGCATTGATATATTGGAAGGGATCTTTATTATTATGCCAATTATTTTATTGCTGTAAAACACAAATGAGTCTAGACCTGATCTTACATGTCTGAGGGGCTTTTAATTGGTAAAATAATTAATTAGTTTAGTTTGTATTAATATTTAGCACACAAATTTGCATTATTTTATTGATTTGGATGTAGGGCTTCTCTCATGTGATTTGTGGACCTATACATTGACTCACTGAGGTTTTGGGGAATTGATCATTACCTGACTTATTTTTGTACTTTTGTTTTCAATCATTCAGAATCAGAATCAGGTTTATTATCATCGACATGTGACGTGAAATTTGTTAACTTAGTAGCAGCAGTTCAATGCAATACATAATCTAGCGGAGAGAGAAAAAATAAATAAATGAAATAAAAGTAATAATAAACAAGTAAATCATTTATATATATTGAATAGATTTTTTAAAAATGTGCAAGAACAGAAACACTACCGGTATATTTTTTTTTAAAAAGTGAGATAGTGTCCAAGGGTTCAATGTCTGTTTAGGAATCAGATGACAGAGGCAAAGAAGCTGTTTCTGAATTGCTGAGTATGTGGCTTCAGGCTTCTGTACCTCCTACTTGATGGTAACAGTGAGAAAAGAGCATGCCCTGGGTGCTGGAGGTCCTTAATAATGGATGCCGCCTTTCTGAGACACTGCTCCCTAAAGATGTCCTGGGTACTTTGTGGGCCAGTACCCAAGATGGAGCTGACTAGATTGACAACCTTCTGCAGCTTCTTTTGGTCCTGTGCAGTAGCCCCTCCATACCAGACAGTGATGCAGCCGGTCAGAATGCTCTTCACGGTACAACTATAGAAGTTTTTGAGTGTATTTGTTGACATGCAAAATCTCTTCAAACTCCCAATAAAGTATAGTCGCAGTCTTGCCTTCTTTATAACTACACCGATATGTCGGGACCAGGTTAGATCTTTGGAGATCTTGACCAACCAAACATCTTGAAACTGTTATGACTCTCCTTTTTGGAACTGAATTATGAAATATCTCCTTCTTAATCATATTTTTGGTTTCAAAACATCTTCAGACAATTTTCTTTGAGGTTTCTTCATATAATGGGTGACCCTTCCTTTTCTGCACAAAGTGAAATGTCCTGTGAAATCCACCTGAAATAGAGATACAATATAATATTAAGTTCATGTTGCCTTTGTACCATAACTGGAGATGATTATCAATGTTGTGTATGATTTTCATTGTTTCGATGATCCAATATTTTTTGTTTTTAAGAAACAAACTCCAAGATAACTCCATATTGGTACATGAAGAGTTTGCCAGTAATGTTGGAAAGATAGCCTGTGTGCTTTCAGGCAAATCTGAACTGTTGCTTCCAAAGTATGACTCATTGTCTCCAAGTGAAGATTATGACCTTCTCTGTGGTAATATCAGTGTTGGAGGGGACTGCGCACTGACCGGACCAGCAGTTGGGCCCTCTGTTTTTATTCCATTCCTTGTACTTATTGAAAAGACAATGCCTGCTTCAGTAAAATTGGGTGAGTTTGGTATCAGTTAAGTATGAGCTGTTTGACAGAAGAGAGGTGAGGTCTGTGCACTAAACAAAATTTCATGCTTGGGCAAAGGGGTTTTTAAATTTTCAATATGCAGCGTCATTTTCATATCATTGTTATTATTTTTATGATAATAAATGGTTCTCTGACATTATTTCCTTGCTGTTGGAATGCCACGACAGCTACCCCGGTCCCAGGTGAGTAGCCACGGTAACAGCAGCAAACTTGAGAAGGATGTTGAATCTTTGTGGATGGAGTTAAGAAACTGCAAGGGTAAAAAAAACATTATGGGAATCATATATAGGCCTCCAAACAGTAGCCAACATATGGGGCTGAAATTGTAAAGGGAGCTGGAAAAGGCATGTAATAAGGGTAATGTCACAATTGTAATGGGGGGATTTCAGTATGCAAGGGATCAGGAAAATCAGGTTGGTGTCAGGTTGCTAAATGCTTATGAGATGGGTTTTTTTTAGAGCAGTTTGTGTTTGAGTCTTCTTGGGGAAAGGTTACCTTCAACTGGGTGTTGTGTAATAACCCAAGTCATATTGGCAACACCCTTAGGAGGTAGTGATCATAATATGATTGAATTCATACTGAAATTTGAGATGGAGAAGCATAAATCAGATGTATCAGTATCACAGTGGAATAAAGGGAATTACAGAGGCTTGAGAGAGAAGCTTACCCAGGTAGATTGGAGGAGGATACTGGTGGGAATGATGGCAGAGCAGAGATGGCTGAAGTTTCTGGGAATCGTTCACACAATGCAAGATAGATATGTCCTGCAGAATAAGTTGTTCTCAAGTGGCAGGGGTAGGCAACCATGGCTGACAAGGGAAGTTGAGGACTGCATAAAAGCCAAGGAAAGGGCATATTAGGTAGCAAAAGTAGTGAGAAGTTAGATGACTGGGAAGCTTTTAAAATCCAACAAAAGGCAATTAAAAAAGTGAATAAGAAGGGAAGTGATTAAATATGAGGGCAAATTAGCCAATAATATAAAGCAGGATACTGAAAGTTTTTTCATTTTTTATAAAGAGTAAATGGGAGGTGAGAGTTGATATTGGACCACTGGAAAAAGATGCTGGTGAGGTAGTAATGGGAGATGAAGAAATGGCAGATGAACTTAATGGATACTTTGCATCTGTCTTCACTGTGGAAGACATTAGCAGTGTGCCAGAGGTCTGTGAGTGTCAGGGAGCAGGAGTGAGTGTCATTGAAAAAGTGTTAAGCAAACTGAAAGGTCTTAAGTTGAATAAGACACCTGGACCAGATGGTCCAGAGTCCTGAGAGAAGTTGCTGAGGAGATAATGGATGCATTGGTCGTGATCTTTCAAGAATCACTTGATTCTGGCATGGTCCTGGAGGACTGGAAGATTACAAATGTCACTCCGCTCTTTAAGAAGTGAGGAAGGCAAAAGAAAGGAAATTATAGGCCAGTTAGCCTAACGTTAGTGGTTGGGAAAGTGTTGGAGTCTATTATTAAGGATGAGGTTTTGGGGTACATGGAGACTAATGATAAAATAAGTCAAAGTCAGCATATACGTAAGGGGAAGTCTTGCCTGACAATTCTTTTGGATTTCTTTGTGAAAGTAACAAATAGGGTGGACAAAGGAGAGGCAGTGCATGTCATTCACTTGAATTTCCAGAAGGTGTTTGATAAGGTCCCAAACATGAGGTTACTTAACAAAGTAAAATCCTATGACATTACAGGAAAGATACTGGCATGGATAGAGGAATATCTGACAGGCAGGAGGCAGCCAGTGGGAATCAAGGGGGCCTTTTCTGGTTGGCTGCCAGTGACTAGTGATGTTCGTCAGGGGTCAGTAATGGGACCTCTACTTTTCACATTGTTTGTCAATGATTTAGATAATAGAATTGATGGCTTTGTGGCAAAGTTTGCAATGATATGAAGATGGGTGGAGGGATAGGTGATGCTGAGGAAGCAATGCAGTTGCAGCAGGACTTAGACAAATTGGAATTATAGGCAAAAAAGTTTCAAATAGAATACAGTGTTGAGAAATCCATGATAATGCATTTTGGTAAAAGAAACAATAGTGTGGGCTATTATCTAAATGGGGAGAAGGTTCAAACCTCAGTGGTGCAGAGGGACTTAGGAGTCTTTATGCAAGACTCCTAGAAGTTTAATTTACGGGTTGAGTCTGTAGTAAACAAGGCAAATGCAATGTTGGTATTAATTTCAAGGGGAATAGAATATAAAAGCAAGGAGATAATGCTGAGGTTTTATAAGACACTAGTCAGGCTGCACTTGAGGTATTGTCAACAGTTTTGGGCCCCATATCTCAGAAAGGATGTGTTGTCATTGTAGAGAGTCTAGAGGAGATTCACAAGGATGATTCCGGGAATGAGGAGCGTTTCGCGCTTTGGGCCTGTACTCACTGGAACTTAGAAGAATGTGGGGAAATCTCATTTAATCCTACTGAATGTTGAAAGGTCTAGATAGGGTGGATGTGGAGAGGATGTTTCCTATGATGGGAGTATCCGGAAATAGAGGGCGCAGCCTCAAAGTTGAGAGATGACCTTTAGAACAGAGGTAAGGAGGAATTTTTTTAGCCGGAGAGGTGAATCTGTGGAATGCTCTGCCACAGACTGCGGTTGAAGTCAAGTCCATGGGTATATTTAAGGTGGAAGTTGATAGATTCCTGATTGGTCATGGCATCGAAGGATATGGCGAGAAGGCAGGTGTATGGGGTTGAGTGGGATCCAGAATCAGCCATGATGGAATGGTGGAGCAGACTTGATAGGCTGAACGGCCTAATTCTGCCCCTATATCTTGAGTCTTAAGGACTCTACAGAAAGTCAGCTTCATAAAGAGGTTGGGCCTGACAATGTCCCAGGCCAAGTACTCAGTACACAACTCACTGATGTCTTCACAGATATCTTCAATACTTCACCCATACAGGTTGCTGTCCCCATATGCTTCAAGTTAGCCAATTTCATCCCTATACCAAAGAACTCTCCACCTTCAGGTATAAATGACTACTGCCTGATGCACTGATGCCAATCATCATGAAGTACTTTTAATAGCTGATAATGGCGCATATCACAAACTCTATTCTTGCCACATTGGACACTCACCAATATGTTTACCAACAGAATTGCTTTACAGCAGATGCCATAACATCTGTCATGAACCTGGCCCTGACCCATCTTGAAAACCAAGACACTTGTGTCAGAGTGGTGTTTCTGGATTTCAGCTTGGCCTTCAACACTATCATCCCACAGACTTTGGTGAACAAAATCCTACTGCTTGTTGAAATTACCCCAATGTACAGCTGAGTGTTGGACTTTCTAACCAAAAGACCTCCGTCAAGATACACGACTGTGTTTCCTTCCCATCATCTGCAATATTGGTGTCCCCCACTGGGGCTGTCTCCCGAGCCTGAGCTGATTGCCGTACACTAAGCTCACACATGACTGCATGGCCAAACACCGGAGTAATTACATTGTCAGCTTCACATAACAGTGGTGGGGCTCATCACCAAAATCGATGAGACAGCCTACAGAGAGGAGGTAGAAGAACTCAGGGCCTTGTGCCGGGCAAATAACCCCTTCCTCAGTGTCAGTAAGACAAAGGAAATGCTGATCGACTTCAAGAGAACTCACACCGCTCATACCCCTCTTTCATCAGCAGCACTGCAGTGGAAATTACGAGCAGTTTCAAATTCCTGGGTGTGTACATTTCACCCAACCTCTGAAGGCCAGGCAGCATCTACGGAAGAGTACTGTAAATGTTTCGGGCCGAGACCACAAAGCATATCGGTGAGTGTCCTGCTGAATGATCTCGTCCCAAAACATTGACTGTACTCTTTTTCATAGATGTTACCTGGCTTGCTGAGTTCCTCCAGCATTTTGTCTGTGTTGCTGTGATGGTCCCAGAACACATTCTGCACAATTAAAGAAAGCTCACCCACACCTCTACTTTTTGAGGAGGCTGAAGAAAGCTGGACTATGCACATCTGTACTGGCAAATGTGCAGTTGAGAGCACTGTAACATGCTCATTGCATAGTGCAGAAACTGCACTACGACAGACAGGCTCTACAATGGGTGGTAGATACTGCCCAATGCATCACTGGCAGTAGGCTACCCACCATCAAGGCAATATGTACAGAAAGGTGCTGAAAGAAGGCCAGCAGTATCATGAAGGGACCCACCCATCCTGCTCATGAAATATCATCCCACTGTCATCAAGAAGGAAGCTACCAGCATCTATGGCAGAAACACCAAACTCAAAAAGAGTTACTTTCCCCTAGTAGTAAGGCTAATTAACACAACCACCTGCCAACTCACCCTTCCAAACACCCAACCACCACTACTTTATTATTTCCTGTCAGTCACCTTATGTACAGACTCTTCTATGTCAAGCGTCACTTTATGGACATACAATCAATCTATGTATACAAATTATTTGATGCATTTATATTTATTGTGATTTTTATTATAGTTTTCCTTATCTTGTGTTTTTCTTGTGTGCTGCATCAGATCTGGCATAACAATTGTTCTCCTTTATACACATGTACTGGAGAACTATAAAGGATATTTCATTGGTCCCTATCTAGCTACTATTCTATAGGTTTGCTGAGAATGCCCACGCGAAGGTGAATCTTAGGGTTGTATATGGTGACATATATGTACTTAGATAACAAAATTTACTTTGAACTTTGAAATGACATTGAACAATCTGGAAGCTTGATCTACTGAAGCACCACTCTCTTTTGATTCTCTCCTCTTTCTCAATGCTAAGTGGAAAACATCATTTGTTCCTTAAGTTATAGGAGCAGAATTAGGCCATGAAGTCTGCTCTGCCATCCATCATGGCTCATTTGTTATCGCTCTCAACCTCACTCTCCTGCCTTCTCTTCATAACCTTTGATGCCTTGACTAATGAAGAACCTGTTAACCTCTACTTTAAATATACTCAATGACTTGGCTTCCACAGCCATCTGTCGCAATGAACTCCACACTCTCTGGCTAGAGAAGTTCCTCCTTATCTGTTCAAAATGAATGTCCCTCTGTTCTGTAACTGTGGCCCCAATTATTGGAAACATCCTAACATCCTCTCCAAATCCACTCTGATGAGTCCTTTCAAAATTCAATAGATTTCAATGAGACTCGCCCCCCCCCCTCCTTTTTGCTAAACTCCAGTGAGTACAGGACCAGGGCCAGTTCCTCATAATTTAACCCTTTCATTTTGGAATAATTCTGGAACCATTCTAGAATCTATGAATCCTTGAAAGATCATTACTAATGCCTCCACGATCTCTTCAGCTATCTCTTTCAGAACCCTGGGGTGTAGTCCATCTGGTTCAGGTGACTTAATCTACCTTAAGACTTTCTTATCTATCTTCCCAAGCCCCTTTTTCTTATTAATAGCAACTACACTCACTTCTGCCCCCCTGGCATACCTCTATCGTTTTCCACACTGAAAAATGACACAAAATACTTAAGATCATTCACCATTTCTTTGTCCCCCATTACTTTCTCTCCAGTGTCATTTTCCAGCAGTCAGATATCCACTTGCGCTTTTCTATTACTCTTTATATATCTTTTATATTTTTCACTAGCTTATCTTCATATTTCATCTTTTCTCTCCTTATGGCTTTTTTATTTGCTTTCTGTTGGTTTTTAGAAACCTCTAACTTCTCACTAAATTTTGCTATGTGAAATGCCCTCTCTTTGGCTTTTCTGCAGTCTTTGACGTCCCTTGTCAGCCACGGTCGCTATATTGACTGTCCTGTTGTACGTACTATTTATTACAAATTACTATAAATTGCATTTTGCACATTTTGACGGAGATGTAATGTAAAGATGTTTACTCCTTGTGTATGTGAAGGATGTAAGTAATAAAATCAATTCAATTCAATTCAATTCAAGGGCAATTTCTCTCTTGTTATAAGACTATAGAATGGACCTATTGTAGATGAGGTGGGCAGAGATTATATCATCTTGGCCTCACCTCATTGTCTGCTTACACTCTGCTTTCTCTGTAACTATATTGCATTTTATTATTAGCTTCAATTATTTTCTGCATTGTTATTGTTTTCCCCTTGTGATCCGTCAATATAGTGATATGCTGAAATGATCTGTACGGATGGCATGCAAAACAAAGTTTTTCAACATAACTTGGTACAAGTGACAATAATGAACTAATTATCACTGACTACACCACAATTCACCCCTCTCCCTCTTTGGATTCATCTGTTGTTAAACTCCCCCATAATGATCCCATAATCACTTCCTTTACTTATTAGAGTTGAGCTTTGGACTCTGATTTTGCTTATCTCCTTCCAACAGTTGTCTCCAACCTCATGCTTCTTCTCCCACCTTGCTCTTATCTGTCTCAATGGCACACAAAAAAAATGCTGGAGGAACTCAGCAAGTCGAGCAGTACCTTTGGATGTTGAATGGTTTGTATAGTTTCATTTAATATCAGAGAAATGTATTCAATATACACCCTGAAATTCTTGTCCGTACACATCCACAAAAACAAAAGACCCCTAAAGTATGAGTGACAGTAAAAATGTTAGAACTCCAAAGCCCAAAACTCCCCCTTCCCAAGCTCAAGCAACAGCAGAGCAATGATCTCCCTCCTCTCCCACTTACTTCAGTAAAGAAAATCATCAGCACCCTTTACCCACCAAGCATGCAAAGCACCCAGTGAAGACCATGATCTGCAGTACAATTCAACAGACTACAGGCTCTCTCACTCCTCTTTCACAGCCAAAGGGGAGACATAGTAAAACAACTTCCTGATTTATGGTGTTAAAATTCTGTTGCTTCGCTTTTTTGTCCCGAGTTCTTTGACCGGAGAATTGGCAACAAACTCCTCTCACCAGAGAGTGAGAGTGAGAGAGAGAGAGAGAGGGAGAGAGAGAGAATTTTTTGCCAAGCACAGAGCCTCTGACAGCTGATCCTCTGCTCCCAATGTTCAGTTTTTCTCCATTGAAGCTTCAGTCAGCAGCACTGGCATAGAATCAGCCTGTCCACAGGGCCGCAAAAGCTCGGAACCTGAAGGCATGCTGGTCTTCTAGACCGCGTCCTTGGGATTTTGAAAAGTGGCTGGCCGTGACCCTCCAGGAATGGGTCCTGTCACGGCAAAGAGCTGAAGTTTGAGTGTAACTCTAGGTCAGGGTCTTCAACAGAACCCTATCTACCCTGAAAAGAAAAAAAAGAGAGACATCAAAGGTAGAAATTCAACTGTTTTTGAAGCTGAAGTCGGAGGAGTTGCTATTGAGCACCATTGTAACTCTGCCTCCACCTATAGAGTTAATAAATATTTGATGTTTCAGTTGAGACCCTTCATCCAACCCTTCCCTCTTTCACTGGTTACCTCGCCTCTCTATCTTGATGTAATTATTGTTGACATTTCTTGTTTCTCTCCACAGATGCTCCTCAACCAGCTGAGTTCCTCCAGCAGATTATTTGTTGCTTTTTCTCATTATTGTATTCTAATCTGTGTTGAAAACGATTTAATTCCCAGCATTCACTTCTTTAATACCAAAGTTTATCATCACATGTACATCAATATTTCTCCAAACAATATATCCTGAGAAGATGGTGGGTATTGCAAACTGAAATAAAACAAATCATACAAAAAGTGGATGTTAACGTGTCTTCATCATCTTCGTTATGTGCTGTGTCATATAACATTGGCAATCATGGTTTTCTATGATCATTATTGTTCTTGGCAATTTTTCTACAGCAATGGCCATGATTGTTTTTGGCCATTGCTTTCTTCTGGGCAGTGTCTTTACAAGAGCAGTGACCCCAGCCATTATCAATACTCTTCAGAGACTGTTTGCCTGGCATCAGTGGTCGCACAACCAGGACATGTGATATGCATCAGCTGCTCATACGACCATCCACCACCTGCTCCCATGGCTTCACATGACCCTGATAGGGAGCTGAGCAGGAGCTACACCTTGTCCAAGAGTGACCTGCAGGCTAGCAGAAGGAAGGAGTGCCTTACATCTCCTTTGATAGAGACCTGTCTACACCCCGCCACTAGGCTTAGAGTTTGCTCAATTTGCTTATAACAGTTTAAAAAAATTACTGTTTAACTAGCATGGGTTGTGAACTTGAATCCGGTTTTTCAGATTTTCTGGGGAGAAATATTTTTTATAATGTTTTAATTATTGTTGCATGCTTTATGAATATTTTAGATGGCTATAAATAATTAAAATAGGACTGTGATATTAAGTAGTATTTTGGAATTAATGTATTAATATGTTAATACTAATTTCTACATTTCTATCCCTACCCACACAGCATTCATACAAAGTATTCCCTATTTGTGTAAGTATGTGAATTTGACAAAAAATGATTTGGATACAAAGGCCATTAATAGTGCAATATTGAACCTCATGGAAGATCCAAATAAAGCTGTCAGAATTGCATTTAGTGAAAAAATACATAATTTGATAGAATCCCAAGAAATTGAGGATCAGAGTTTACTTAAAGAGGTGAGTAAAGTTGGATTTGCAGGAAGAAGCTATGTTTCATTTTACTGGGACTATGCTCTGGTTTCCTTTCACTATCTTGACAAATACTTGGCAAATAAGTGTTCTGATTAATTGTTTTATTTCTGTGTCAGCCAGTAGCAAGTTTTAGCTTTAATTATTCAGCACAAGTATTCTAACCAGCTGCAGTCTAACAGCATGTGTTCTGATGAAAGGTCTTGAATCTGACTCTTTCTCTTTGTGAAAATGTTTTCTGAATTGCTGACTATTTCTGACATTTTCTGTTTTTATTTCTGATTTCAATCATCTGCACTAAAAAAATTAACAACATGAATTACTTGGCTCTGTTGGTAATATATGGTTATTGTGGACAGTACATGTAGTTATTCATATGCCTGTATCTCATTTAATATTGAAATTATATTTTAATGAAATTAATGTATGCAATTTAATTTCAGCTGCTTGTAACAAAGTTGAAAGAGGCATATGCCAATGCAAAGATGTCAGGAGACAATGAGCTGAAAGATACATTAATACTTACAACCAGAGAAATAGGAAGGCAAGTAAATAGGATTCAGAATTTTTGAGCTTGTTGAAAACTGCAGAAAGAGACTTTTGTAAAATTGGTTAACTGATTTAAGCATGTCTTGAAACTAGAAGAATATATATTATGTTTCCCCTCCATTTTCAAGATGATTCTCTTGCTTGTTTTTCTGACTTAGGTAGCACCAGGGAAGGCAGAACTTAAGGTGATTAGTATTGACCCAGGTGGTTTGTGACTAATGTTCTCATTTTGATGAACTACTGATGATCAGAACTACATATCTGCCTCCTGATGCAACCAAATTCATGAAACTTAGAATCTGAACTGAAACAAGGTGTCACAGTGCTGTGGCACAATGATACAGGACTTGTCATCTGTTGTATACAAGCTGATGTCAGAATCTTAGTAAACCATGATGCTGCCATCACATGTCAGGAAAAAGCCAGAAGTATACACTGGGGTCTGGTTGCCTGAAACAAACTACTTTTGCTAATTATTGACCAAATCTGGAATACAAATTCACTCATGACATTTTATGACACTAGTATGCATAAAAGTGCTAGTAATCCATAAATACTGACATTTATATAAATTTTATATCTTTTATATCCTCAAACAGAGCTGCAAAGGGAGATCTGGTACCATTTGCTCTTTTACACCTGTGCCATTGTTTGTTGTCGAAGTTTACATATGTTGCTGGTGCTGCTTATACCGAGATCAGAGCACTAGCTGCAGCAAAGTGTATGAAATTGCAAGCCTTCTTCAGTCAGTACAAAAAGCCCATTTGTCAGGTGAGTCTGAGAAACTGCTCTTGATAACTGGAAGCTCATCATGCTCAAGTATTTTGATTCTGGCTAACTGCTAATTGCTAACTGGCGATTTGAGATATTGGTGGAGGTTGCATTTGATCTTCCTAATCTGTGTTGATTGTGCTATTTATTTTGTTCTATACACAGTTAATTTGACAACTGTACACGAGTCAGTTTCAAATTTGCTTTGCAATGGATTTGTGTTATTCTAAATTTTGAAAGGTAATGCTAGTTAAGCAAAAAAGGAAGTGCTCTTGCTTTGGAAAACATTCTTTTAGAAATAGTACAAAATAATTGACAATTAAGTGAGGAAGTATGAAAAATGAAGATATCTAGAAAGTGAATAGAACTTTCTCTATTTTTGTTCTTAAAAGGATGCTGTAAAAACGAAGTTGAATCTCAACTACAAAACTCCTAGACACAGGGTTCAGAGAGATGAAACTTAATGTGTTAGGAATAATTCTAAATTAGTTTTAAGAATAAATTAATGTAAAAATAATTAAACAGTAATACAGATTTTGTTTCTTCAAAATCCATCTTGTTTATTTTATTAGTGTTTCATTATCATCTGTGCCTCTCGTATGTACTGTTAATTTGATGAATTGCCTTAAGAGGTTATGTCATTTTTAGATTGGAAATGTTATTTTCCCTTCATAATCTTAAGTGATTAGTTATATTTTCTTTCATTTAATGCTGTAGCATTGCAACATAAAATCATAAAGTAACTAACATTAAAGGATATTCAAATTATATTTGCCTATTAGAGCACAATGCACTTTCCTTTGCATTCTTTTAGATTCATGACATGCTGGATTGCTTTTGAAAGAAAAGCCCTTGTTTCAGTTGCCTGTTCATTAGCATAACACAGACAAGGAGGGGCAGGGTCAGGCTGTTTTCATTTGGATTTCCCTTCCAGTACCTGTGGAATAATAACCAGTCTACACCTATACCTACACATACACCCGCTTTCACAAGGCTTTTTCTGGAGAGTACTCAAATCTGTAATTTTCTGATGCAGAAACAGGTATGATTTCATTGAGTCCTGGCTTGCTGCTTGTTCTTATTCTTGAGAAAAGATCTTTGTTGTCCTCTGCATCTTCCTGATGCTTTTTTTCCAATTCGTATTGGCCCTCTTTTAAAAGAAAATGCCACCATGACTCCTCAGTTATCTTAGTCTTTTGTTCATTAGCTCTTGAGGCCACGTATTCAGAGATACAAGCAGTGTACAACTTAACAACAAACAGGCCTCAAATAGGATACACAAACCCTACTCCCTCCCCATCATCCTCAACATGGGTGCTCCCTGGAGTTGTGTGCTGAGCCCACTGCTATGCACTCTCTTCACATACAACTACATGGCCAAACGGCCAAGTAATTATACCCCTCCTTTTTTTTCTCTCTCTTTCTGCCCATCACTCTGCCTGTTCTCCATTTCCCTCTGGTGCTCCCCTCCCTCTTTCTTTCTCCCTAGTCCTCCCGTCCCATGATCCTTTCCCTTCTCCAGCTCTGTATCCCTTTGCCAATCACCTTTCCGGCTCTCAGCTCCACCCACCTCCTTCGGTCTTCTCCTGTCATTTTGCATTTTCCCCTCCCCCTCCTACTTTCAAATCTCTTTTACTATCTTTCCTTTCAGTTAGTCCTGACGAAGGGTCTCGGCCCGAAACATCGACAGTGCTTCTCCCTATAGATGCTGCCTGGCCTGCTGCGTTCCACCAGCATTTTGTGTGTGTTGCTTAATTATACCTTCAAGTTTGCCAGTGACGTGGCAGTGGTGGGGTTCTGCTTCCTGAAGAGGTTGAAGAGATCTGGACTCAAAACCTTCTATAGATGCGCAGTAGAGAGCATTGTAACATGCTCATCACTGCATAGTACAGAAACTGCACTGTGGCAGACAGGAAGCCTCTACAACGGGTAGTCAAAACTGGCCAATGCATCACCTGCACCAGTCCACACCATCAAGGGCATATGTATATGGAAAGTTGCTGGAGAAAGACCAGCAATATCATGAAGGAACACATACAAAATGCTGGAGGAACTGAGCAGGGCCAGGCAGCATCTATGGAAAAAAGTATAGTCGACGTTTCGGGCCAAGACCCTTTGGCAGGACTGGAGAAAAAAAAAGATTAGATTTAAAAGGTGGGGGAGGGGAGAGAGAAACACAAGGTGATAGGTGAAACCGGGAAGGAGAAGGATGAAGTAAGGAGCTGGGAAGTTGATTAGTGAAAGAGATACAGGGCTGGAGAAGGGGGAGTTCGATAGGAGGGAACAGAAGGCCATGGAAGAAAGAAAAGGAGAGAGGAGCACCAGAGAGTGGCAATGGGCAGGTAAGGTGATAAGGTGAGAGAAGGAAAGGGAGATGGGGACTAGTGAAGGAGAGGGCAGGTGGGGAGGGGAGCCATTACTGGAAGTTCAAGAAGATGTTCATGCTATCAGGTTGGAGACTAACCAGACAGAATATAAGGTATTGTTCCTTTAACCTGAGTGTGGCTTCATTGCAACCGTAGAGGAGGCCGTAGATTGACATATCAGAATGGGAATGGGAAGTGGCATTAAAATGGGTGGCCACTGGGAGATCCCACTTCTTCTGGTAGACGGAGCGTAGGTAGTCAGTGAAGCAGTCTCCCAATCTATGTTGGGTCTCACTGATATTCAAGAGGCCACACCGAGAGCACTGGGCACGGTAAATGACCCCAACAGACTCACAGGTGAAGTGTTGCCTCACCTGGAAGCCATGTTTGGGGCCCAGAATGGTAGTGAGGGAGGAGGTGTAGGGACAGGTGAAGCACTTGCTCCGCTTGCAAGGGTAAGTGTCAGGAGGGAGATCATTGGGGAGGGACGAATGGACAAGAGAGTCGTGTAGGGAGTGATCCCTGCGGAAAGCAGAAAGTGGAGGGAGGGAAAGATGTGCTTGGTGGTGTGTCCTGTTGGATCTGCAGATTTTCTCTTGTTTGTAATGTCGTGAAGGATCCCACCCACCCTGTATGTGGTTTGTTTGTCACGCCCGTCAGATAGTTTTGTCGTGGTTTCTTGAAATAACCAGGAGACGCAGAAGATTCTTCGAGAAGTTTAAGCCTTTATTTGCAAACAAAAGCTGAGACAATTAATGAGCGTGTCACTAATTGTCCCCCGAACGCTAGTTCACAGTATTCTTTATAGTAATTTCTTATCTTAGTTGAATTAGCATACCCCGTCTCCTATCTCAGTTACATTAGCATACCCCGTCTCCTATCTCAGTTACATTAGCATACCCCGTCTCCTATCTCAGTTACATTAGCATACCCCGTCTCCTATCTCAGTTACATTAGCACACCCCGTCTCCTATCTCAGTTACATTAGCATACCCCGTCACCTATCTCAGTTACATTAGCATACCCCGTCTCCTATCTCAGTTACATTAGCATACCCCGTCTCCTATCTCAGTTACATTAGCATACCCCGTCTCCTATCTCAGTTACATTACCATACCCCGTCTCCTATCTCAGTTACATTAGCATACCCCGTCTCCTATCTCAGTTACATTAGCATACCCCGTCTCCTATCTCAGTTACATTAGCATACCCCGTCTCCTATCTCAGTTACATTAGCATACCCCGTCTCCTATCTCAGTTACATTAGCATACCCCATCTCCTATCTCAGTTACATTAGCATACCCCGTCTCCTATCTCAGTTACATTACCATACCCCGTCTCCTATCTCAGTTACATTACCATACCCCGTCTCCTATCTCAGTTACATTAGCATACCCCGTCTCCTATCTCAGTTACATTAGCATACCCCGTCTCCTATCTCAGTTACATTAGCATACCCCGTCTCCTATCTCAGTTACATTAGCATACCCCGTCTCCTATCTCAGTTACAGCAGCATACCCCGTCTCCTATCTCAGTTACAGCAGCATACCCCGTCTCCTATCTCAGTTACAGCAGCATACCCCGTCTCCTATCTCAGTTACATTAGCATACCCCGTCTCCTATCTCAGTTACAGCAGCATACCCCGTCTCCTATCTCAGTTACAGCAGCATA
Organism: Hemitrygon akajei; assembly: GCF_048418815.1. Taxonomy (NCBI): domain Eukaryota; kingdom Metazoa; phylum Chordata; class Chondrichthyes; order Myliobatiformes; family Dasyatidae; genus Hemitrygon; species Hemitrygon akajei. The sequence goes on along the minus strand of NC_133126.1, from coordinate 180,076,858 downwards.
CCCCGTCTCCTATCTCAGTTACAGCAGCATACCCCGTCACCTATCTCAGTTACAGCAGCATACCCCGTCTCCTATCTCAGTTACATTAGCATACCCCGTCTCCTATCTCAGTTACATTAGCATACCCCGTCTCCTATCTCAGTTACATTAGCATACCCCGTCTCCTATCTCAGTTACATTAGCATACCCCGTCTCCTATCTCAGTTACATTAGCATACCCCGTCTCCTATCTCAGTTACATTAGCATACCCCGTCTCCTATCTCAGTTACAGCAGCATACCCCGTCTCCTATCTCAGTTACAGCAGCATACCCCGTCTCCTATCTCAGTTACAGCAGCATACCCCGTCTCCTATCTCAGTTACAGCAGCATACCCCGTCTCCTATCTCAGTTACAGCAGCATACCCCGTCTCCTATCTCAGTTACAGCAGCATACCCCGTCTCCTATCTCAGTTACAGCAGCATACCCCGTCTCCTATCTCAGTTACAGCAGCATACCCCGTCTCCTATCTCAGTTACAGCAGCATACCCCGTCTCCCATCTCAGTTACAGCAGCATACCCCGTCTCCTATCTCAGTTACAGCAGCATACCCCGTCTCCTATCTCAGTTACAGCAGCATACCCCGTCTCCTATCTCAGTTACAGCAGCATACCCCGTCTCCTATCTCAGTTACATTAGCATACCCCGTCTCCTATCTCAGTTACATTAGCATACCCCGTCTCCTATCTCAGTTACATTAGCATACCCCGTCTCCTATCTCAGTTACATTAGCATACCCCGTCTCCTATCTCAGTTACAGCAGCATACCCCGTCTCCTATCTCAGTTACAGCAGCATACCCCGTCTCCTATCTCAGTTACATTAGCACACCCCGTCTCCTATCTCAGTTACATTAGCATACCCTGTCACCTATCTCAGTTACATTAGCATACCCCGTCTCCTATCTCAGTTACATTAGCATACCCCGTCTCCTATCTCAGTTACATTAGCATACCCCGTCTCCTATCTCAGTTACAGCAGCATACCCCGTCTCCTATCTCAGTTACAGCAGCATACCCCGTCTCCTATCTCAGTTACAGCAGCATACCCCGTCTCCTATCTCAGTTACATTAGCATACCCCGTCTCCTATCTCAGTTACATTAGCATATCCCGTCTCCTATCTCAGTTACATTAGCATATCCCGTCTCCTATCTCAGTTACATTAGCATACCCCGTCTCCTATCTCAGTTACATTAGCATACCCCGTCTCCTATCTCAGTTACATTAGCATACCCCGTCTCCTATCTCAGTTACATTAGCATACCCCGTCTCCTATCTCAGTTACATTAGCATACCCCGTCTCCTATCTCAGTTACATTAGCATACCCCGTCTCCTATCTCAGTTACATTAGCATACCCCGTCTCCTATCTCAGTTACATTAGCATACCCCGTCTCCTATCTCAGTTACATTAGCATACCCCGTCTCCTATCTCAGTTACATTAGCACACCCCGTCTCCTATCTCAGTTACATTAGCATACCCTGTCACCTATCTCAGTTACATTAGCATACCCCGTCACCTATCTCAGTTACATTAGCATACCCCGTCTCCTATCTCAGTTACATTAGCATACCCCGTCTCCTATCTCAGTTACATTAGCATACCCCGTCTCCTATCTCAGTTACATTAGCATACCCCGTCTCCTATCTCAGTTACATTAGCATACCACGTCTCCTATCTCAGTTACATTAGCATACCCCGTCTCCTATCTCAGTTACATTAGCATACCCCGTCTCCTATCTCAGTTACAGCAGCATACCCCGTCTCCTATCTCAGTTACAGCAGCATACCCCGTCTCCTATCTCAGTTACAGCAGCATACCCCGTCTCCTATCTCAGTTACAGCAGCATACCCCGTCTCCTATCTCAGTTACATTAGCATACCCCGTCTCCTATCTCAGTTACATTAGCATACCCCGTCTCCTATCTCAGTTACATTAGCATACCCCGTCTCCTATCTCAGTTACATTAGCATACCCCGTCTCCTATCTCAGTTACATTAGCATACCCCGTCTCCTATCTCAGTTACATTAGCATACCCCGTCTCCTATCTCAGTTACATTAGCACACCCCGTCTCCTATCTCAGTTACATTAGCACACCCCGTCTCCTATCTCAGTTACATTAGCATACCCCGTCACCTATCTCAGTTACATTAGCATACCCCGTCTCCTATCTCAGTTACAGCAGCATACCCCGTCTCCTATCTCAGTTACAGCAGCATACCCCGTCTCCTATCTCAGTTACAGCAGCATACCCCGTCTCCTATCTCAGTTACAGCAGCATACCCCGTCTCCTATCTCAGTTACATTAGCATACCCCGTCTCCTATCTCAGTTACATTAGCATATCCCGTCTCCTATCTCAGTTACATTAGCATATCCCGTCTCCTATCTCAGTTACATTAGCATACCCCGTCTCCTATCTCAGTTACATTAGCATACCCCGTCTCCTATCTCAGTTACATTAGCATACCCCGTCTCCTATCTCAGTTACATTAGCATACCCCGTCTCCTATCTCAGTTACATTAGCATACCCCGTCTCCTATCTCAGTTACATTAGCATACCCCGTCTCCTATCTCAGTTACATTAGCATACCCCGTCTCCTATCTCAGTTACATTAGCATACCCCGTCTCCTATCTCAGTTACATTAGCATACCCCGTCTCCTATCTCAGTTACATTAGCACACCCCGTCTCCTATCTCAGTTACATTAGCATACCCTGTCACCTATCTCAGTTACATTAGCATACCCCGTCACCTATCTCAGTTACATTAGCATACCCCGTCTCCTATCTCAGTTACATTAGCATACCCCGTCTCCTATCTCAGTTACATTAGCATACCCCGTCTCCTATCTCAGTTACATTAGCATACCCCGTCTCCTATCTCAGTTACATTAGCATACTACGTCTCCTATCTCAGTTACATTAGCATACCCCGTCTCCTATCTCAGTTACATTAGCATACCCCGTCTCCTATCTCAGTTACAGCAGCATACCCCGTCTCCTATCTCAGTTACAGCAGCATACCCCGTCTCCTATCTCAGTTACAGCAGCATACCCCGTCTCCTATCTCAGTTACAGCAGCATACCCCGTCTCCTATCTCAGTTACATTAGCATACCCCGTCTCCTATCTCAGTTACATTAGCATACCCCGTCTCCTATCTCAGTTACATTAGCATACCCCGTCTCCTATCTCAGTTACATTAGCATACCCCGTCTCCTATCTCAGTTACATTAGCATACCCCGTCTCCTATCTCAGTTACATTAGCATACCCCGTCTCCTATCTCAGTTACATTAGCACACCCCGTCTCCTATCTCAGTTACATTAGCACACCCCGTCTCCTATCTCAGTTACATTAGCATACCCCGTCACCTATCTCAGTTACATTAGCATACCCCGTCTCCTATCTCAGTTACAGCAGCATACCCCGTCTCCTATCTCAGTTACAGCAGCATACCCCGTCTCCTATCTCAGTTACAGCAGCATACCCCGTCTCCTATCTCAGTTACAGCAGCATACCCCGTCTCCTATCTCAGTTACAGCAGCATACCCCGTCTCCTATCTCAGTTACAGCAGCATACCCCGTCTCCTATCTCAGTTACAGCAGCATACCCCGTCTCCTATCTCAGTTACAGCAGCATACCCCGTCTCCTATCTCAGTTACATTAGCATACCCCGTCTCCTATCTCAGTTACATTAGCATACCCCGTCTCCTATCTCAGTTACATTAGCATACCCCGTCTCCTATCTCAGTTACATTAGCATACCCCGTCTCCTATCTCAGTTACATTAGCACACCCCGTCTCCTATCTCAGTTACATTAGCATACCCCGTCTCCTATCTCAGTTACATTAGCATACCCCGTCTCCTATCTCAGTTACATTAGCATACCCCGTCTCCTATCTCAGTTACATTAGCATACCCCGTCTCCTATCTCAGTTACATTAGCATACCCCGTCTCCTATCTCAGTTACATTAGCATACCCCGTCTCCTATCTCAGTTACATTAGCACACCCCGTCACCTATCTCAGTTACATTAGCATACCCCGTCTCCTATCTCAGTTACATTAGCATACCCCGTCTCCTATCTCAGTTACATACCCTATCCGCTTGCAACGCTTATCACCAGCACATTAGCTTCTCCGTTCGCCACCAGTATTTCTGCTCAGTAGCCCATACTTGCTCTAGTCTACTCCTCAGAACACGTGTCCCCCTTCCTGGCTTTGACTGATCCCCATACCATCACACCACTCCACAATCCCATCTACCACTGTTATCTCTACATTGCTTACTTTCACTGTTAGCTACATTCTCAAGGCACTGATGTGTTCAATAGTACAGAGACAATACAGAGATTTCATTCTGGCTAATAAGTTGGATACATAGTAAGTATAAGTTAGCTACATTCTCAAGGCATTGATGTGTTCAATAGTACAGAGACAATACAGAGATTACATTCTGGCTAATAAGTTGGATACATAGTAAATATAAGGCTGGTTTCTCACTGTTAGCTACATTCTCAAGGCACTGATGTGTTCAATAGTACAGATACAATACAGAGATTTCATTCTCCTACTAAATTGGATACATACATAGCAAATAGCAAACACAAAGCTGGTTACATAGTTTTGGTTACACAGCAAACAATGCAACTTTATTCTCCAATAATAGGAGGCTATGTAGTAATCACGCCAGATCTACCAGGCTCAAAAACAGTTAGTTTCCCGAAGGCTTATCAACACATCCACCCATTAACCCTCCCCCCTCACTCCCGACCACCACTTCTTTATCATTTCCTGTCAGTCAGACACCTTATGTACAGACATTCCTTTGCCTCGCGTCACTTTATGGACATACAATCTAGGTATAAACTATTTTAGATGACGTATGAGGAGGGTTTGATGGCTCTGGGCCTGCATTTGCTGGAGTTTGGAGTAATGGGGGCGTGGAATGAGGAATCTCATTGAAACTTAGCAAATATTGAATGGCCCAGATAAAGTGGAGAGGATGTTTTCAATAGTGCGGGGAGTCTTGGATCAGAGGGTTTATGTCCTGTGATGCATGAAATGTTATGACCTGCAAGCATGAAGAGTGCAATTTATGTATTGATAATTTTAAGCTCATGTTGATGTGATTTTTTTTAAGATGGCATGACCAGAGTTTCAGATGGGTGTTGTTTATGTTCTAGGATCTTTTTGAGGGAAATCCATTTTGTGGATTAAGCTGCTGTCACTGACCAATACTGTGTTTGTTTTGCAGTTCTTGGTGGAGTCATTGCATACAAGGCACCTGGCAGCCAGTGGTAGTATTGGAAGCCAGAGTAAAGAGTTAGGTCATCGGGAATTGGATCATCAGCGACAGATTACACTCGAAATGTTATCGGAAGTTGCTCATGTGTTTGATTTTCCTGATCTAAACCGCTTCCTGACGGTATGTAAATGGTATTCCGTGTTTCTCTCAGTAAGAAGAATGTAACAGAGCAAATCTTAAAAATAAAGCTTTTTTTGTACAATATTTAAACTAAGATATCAAGGAATTGCCATTTTAATGTATTGTCCGGAAACCTGAGGCTCTTTGTTAAAATAAATGGTGAACATTTAGATTTTCAGTTATTTGTCCTTCCTGCAGTGTGGTTCCACCCTTGTTCGACTTTATCATCCAGTATTTCACAGTTTAGAGTAGTACAGATTGAGAAGTGATTATGACTGGGATGTTGGTCACAGTGCCTTCTTTCCTTTCCCATAGAAATTAGGATAGGGAGACCAAATGTCTTGCCGGGTGAGCTTGGGTGACACAATGATTCCACAATGATTACCGATTACATAATTTTCAGAAAGGATGATGTAAATTGAATTTTTGGGCATTCTTTTTCTGCATGTCGATAGGGATTTGCCGTTCGCATTTTAATTAATCTATTGCTCTGGTATGGAAACAGCATCTGGTTTATTATCGCAAACATATGTCATGAAATTTGTTGTATTGTGGCAGCAGCACAGTATAAATATGGTATAAATTACAATTAGAAATACATTTTAAAGATAAGTAGAGCAAAAATAGTGAGGAAGTGTTTTAACACAGTTATATAATGGTCCAGAGAAATTGAGGTTACTGTAATGCATCATATTAAACTGCATTATGATTTGCTTGTCCTACACAATTGTTTCTCGAGTCAATGCTCATGCTGACAAAGGAACATTGTTCAATTTAAGCTGGCCTGTGAAAGAGCCATATTTTGTTTTCCAGCGAACCTTACAATCTCTGTTGCCATATCTGGCCGCAAAGGCCAGTACTACATCTTCATTATTGATCCGGACCATAGCCAAGCAGCTGAATGTGAATCGCCGAGAAATTCTCATCAACAATTTTAAGTACATCTTTTCCCATCTGGTCTGTTCCTGCTCAAAGGATGAGCTTGAACGTGGTCTACATTATCTGCAGGTAAGGTTATTTGTTGCAGTTAATATCAATTTATATTTGCTTTGCTTGCTAAAAAATTACTGTCTAATTGAAAATGTTTAAACAGCATTGCAAGAGAAATGTCTCATCAACTTTATATCCTAGAGGTGTTCTGATTCATCTCAGAAAACCAGTATTAGTTGCAGACATAGTGGGAACATGTCTGGGCTTCAGTGTTTCACTGACCTGGCTGATGTGTTGCATTTGGAAAGGGATGCAGGTCGTTTAGCACATTTTTCTGGGGATTGTTTAAAATATAATTGTGAGCTACCAGTTGTTAATAATAAATTTTCTGTGAAGTTTCAGAAAACCCTTTAATTTTTCCTTTTTCTGCTTTAAATTTTTTTTCTTTATTTAAATCTGTAATGCTGGTACTTGGATTATGAAGACCAGTCTCAATCCAACAAATGTATTATTCCAGTCACTGGATACTTCCTTCGTGCTTTCCATCCTTATCTCATTGTTTCTGTAACTACTTTTCTAGTTCTGGCAAAGGGTCTTTGATCTGAAACATTAACTTTTTTTTCCACAGATGCTGCTTGATTTGTTGATTGTTTCCAGTGTCTGGGTTATTAAACTATCTATGTAACTGCCTTTTATTCCTCAGGTATCAGGGACTAATGCTCAAAAAATCTTGAACTGTCGCACTCCTTTCTCTCGTTCATCACTCTCCCAGACTCCCATTGCTCTCCCCTCTCCTCACTTTCTTTTGACAGTTATAGCATTTTTTGTTTCTTGTCAATGTGTGCTTTATAATTTTTTTTTGTTTATTTATAGAATTTGGGCATTGATAACAAAGCCTATTTTTATACCGCATCCCAATTAGTCTGAGATGGTACTTCTGGGCCACTTTCATGAACTGATGTAGTCCATGCGATGACGACGTTCATAGTGTTTCTGGGTTGGGAGTTACAGTGTATGAAATGAAAGACATTAATATAATAAACCTAATGTATAATTTGGAGGGTTATGGGCTGAGTGCAGGTCGGTGGGACTAGGTGAGAGTAAGCGTTCGGCACGGACTAGAAGGGCTGAGATGGCCTGTTTCCGTGCTGTAATTGTTACATGGTAACCTGCAGGCTGTAGTCTTTCCATGCAGATATGTCCTTGCTCTTTTCAATGGGTCAAAGTTTCAGAATTCTGTGGAATTATTAATGTAACTTCGGTGAATTGCTGAAATACATTTAGCTGAAGATAAACATTGTTTTTGTGTGGATAAGGCAAATAGTTGATAGGCATGTTTTTCTCAACCTGTGTTGAAAGAAAGGTTAAGTTTGTGTCATTAACTGGCAGTTACATGGCATGTTTGTTGCATGGCACTTATCAATCAAAGTTTAAGTGTTCTCTAGGTTTTCCTGCACTTGATGATATCTGCTTTCACATCTGAGGAGGAGAGAAAGGGGATGAATTTGCTGTAATCTTTAGCACCTGTCCTTTGATTGCTGCCTTTTCACTCCTTGTTGTTATGCTCCTTCATTTAGAATGAAACTGAACTTGAACTGGGCAGTCTCCTTAGGCAGGATTTTCAAGGCTTACACAATGAGCTACTTCTGCGCATAGGAGAGCACTATCAGCAGGTTTTCAACGGACTGGCCATACTGGCAGCTTCTGCTTCTCGGAGCGATCAATGCCAAACATCCAGAGACATTACTTCAGCGGAGTTAATGGTAAGGAACATTTTAAACTGCAATTGTAGACGTGATGCTTTTGATGTTAAAATGTGTGTTACGTCTCAGATAGAAACATAGAAAACATACAGCACAATACAGGCCCTTTGGTCCACAAAGCTGTGCCGAACATGTCCTTACCTTCGAACTACCTAAGCTTTACCCATAGCCCTCTATTTTTCTAAGCTCCATGTAGCCATCCAGGAGTCTCTTAAAAGTCCCTATTGTTTCCGCCTCCACACACTCACCACTCTGCGTAAAAAACATCTCTGACATGTCCTCTGTACCTTCTTCCAAGCACCTTAAAACTATGCCATCTCATGCAAACCAGTTCAGCTCTGGGGAAAAGCCTCTGACTATCCACATGATCAATGCCTCTCATTATCCTGTACACCTCTATCAAGTCACCTCTCATCCTCCGTCGCTCCAAGGAGAAAAGGCCGAGTTCACTCAGCCTATTCTCGTAAAGCATGCTCCTCAGTCCAGGCAACATCCTTGTAAATCTCCTCTGCACTCTTTCTATGGTTTCTACATCCTTCGTCCTGAGCACAGTACTCCAAGTGGGGTCTGACCAGGGTCCTACATAGCTGCAACATTACCTCTCGGCTCTTAAACTCAATCCCACGATTGATGAAGGCCGATGCACCGTATGCCTTCTTAACCACAGAGTCAACCTGCATAGCAGCTTTGAGTGTCCTTTGGACTCGGACCCCAAGATTCCTCTGATCCTCCAAACTGCCAAGAGTCTTACCGTTAATACTATATTCTGCCATCATATTTGATCTACCAGAATGAACCATCTCACACTTATCTGGGTTAAACTCCATCTGCCACTTCTCAGCCCAGTTTTGCATCCTATCAATGTCCCGTTGTAACCTCTGACAGCCCTCCACACTATCCGCAACACCCCCAACCTTTGTGTCATCAGAAAATTTACTAACCCATCCCTCCACTTCCTCATCCAAGTCATTTATAAAAATCACAAAGAGTAGGGGTCTCAGAACAGATCCCTGAGGCACACCACTGGTCACTGGCCTCCATGCAGATGTCCTTATAAACAGCATAATGGAACTGGTTTTGAACCTATAAGAAAACAATACAAATCAGCTAAAATTTGATAGCTCTGATAGAATTCTGGTCAAGCAAAGAGTTCCAGGAATTGAGTAGATAAAGGGCAATATTAAGCTGGATGTGACTGGTGTTTACAAAAGGAATCAGCAGCACTTGGCCACAGCCCTGTAATAAGTCCTTAAGTAAATTTTACTTTGAATTGTAATTTTTTTTTGCTAGTTAAGTGTTTTACCTTCTGGCTTGCTGTCTGGTTGGCTTTTTAGCCTTGTTGATGAGATTCTCTTTATTTGTCAAATGTACATCAAAATAATCAGTGAAGTGCATTGTTTTCATCAATGACCAACAAGTCCACGGGTGTATTGAGGGCAGCATACAGGTTTACCCATGCTTCCAGCACCAACATAGCATGCCTACAACTTACTAACACTAAGCTGTATGACTTTATAACATGGGAGGAAACTGGGGTACCTGGAAGAAGCTCACGCAATCACGGGGAGAGCATGCAAACTCCGTACAGACAGTGGTAGGAATTGAATCCCAATCTTCCAATTCCTGGCGGTGTTAAAGAGTTAAGCTACCATGCCACCCCACTGATGAGCTCAATGTTGCTGAGCATGAAGATGACAGATGCAGGTTGGATCTAAAAGCCATCTCTAATTTTATTGCTTAATTATATTGCTTTAGTATCAGTCTCCAGTTGTCAAAGTTCTGCCATGGGTCTTAACTCCTCTGTATCTCTTGGCGTCAAATTTCATTTGATTTTGTTCTCATGAAGAAACTGGGAGGTATTTTGCCATATTAAAGACACTATAAATGCAAGTCATTATTCTGTCAATTTTAAATTTAAATATAGGAACACTCAATATTGGGTGTCATTTGGAATAGACTTTCAGTTATGAGGAGAGGCGAGTTCTGTTTTCTCTGGAGGAAAGGAGGTTAATGGGACATACCTTGAGTTATTTCAAGGTTGGAAGAGTATGGGCTAGACTGCAGGAAAAGTTCTCCCTTGTCAGAGGCGAATAAAACTAAAGATTAGTGGTTGTTAGAGGAGGTTCATTTGTTAGTGTGCAGACAGAAGTTTCTGTGACCATCCCAGTGAGCTTGGCTGGGTGTGATACTGCCCTGATACCATCTTGTAAAGACTGTAATACACATCCACATGAATGACAGGCATTGAAGTCTTATTGTCGAATTTTCGAGAGCTGGGGAAAAAATGTAGGACTTCCAAAGGTAGTGATCTCTGGATTACTTCCAAAGCCATGTACCAGCAAGACTGAAAATGGGAAGATAAGAAGGATCACTGTATGGCTTTGAGACAGGGAGGAATGTTTCCGATTTGTTGGGTGTTAGAAGTATTTCTGGGGCAGGAGATAAAGTACAAATTTTGACAAGATGGGGACCAAAGCCTTTATAAAATGGTTCAATTGTGTGATTGGGAAGGGTTCAAACTACAGTGGCAGTGAGATGAACATTCACATTTATAACTCCAAAAGAAAAGCAAAGTGCATGAAGAAGCGAGTGTATGTAGTTTTAGAGATTGAAGTAAACCATCATCATCATTTTGCATATCATATTTTTTACTGAGTTAAGTATTGTATGTAATTAGTTTTGCTACAACAAGTGTATGGGACATTGGAAAAAAGTTGAATTTCCCCATGGGGATGAATAAAGTATCTATCTATCTATCTATCTATCTATCTATCTATCTATCTATCTATTTATCTATCTATCTATCTATCTATCTATCCATCATCAGCGATTATTCGTAGTCGCGTATGATTCTTCTCCTGGAGGTTGATCTGGTCACTTGTGGGCCTTGACATGGCTGAAGAGGCTGATCCATGATCCACAAGTCCTGTTGCAGTGTTAGCAGGTGTAGGTTATTGAAGTGGTGCGGATGTAGCTGGCTGGGCCTTTCCCAGTCTGCAGCGTGGTGAAGGCATTCTGCAAGCTGTGCAGTCCCCTCATAGACAGTCCTTCTCCAGCTTTTGTTGCTACCCTGTGCTAATTTCTCCCATCCATTCAGGTTGATGTGGCACTTCCTCAGGTGGGTCTTGATATTGTCCATGAACCACTTTTTCTGCCCTCCAAGAGTGCTTTGCATCCTTGAGTTGGCCGAGCAGAATTAGTTTAGAGTGGTGGGAATTAGGCATACAGATGATGTGGCCAACCCACTGCATTGGTGTTGATTGTGGCTGTGGAGTTACTGTTAGCTTCCACCAGGACGCTGGAGTTAGTATGTCTGTCCTTCAAGTTAGCTATCAGAATCTTACGGAGGCATCTTTGATAGTAAGTTTCTAGGGATTTTATGTACCTGCTGTATGTTGTCCATTATTCCACTCCATATAGCAAGGAGGGGAGGACTATAGCTTTATAGACCAGAAGCTTAGTGTTGGTCTTGATCTCCCGATCTTCAAAAACCCTCTTTTTCAGCCTGGCGAGAGCTCCACCCGCACAGCCTATTATGTGATTTATTGCAAGGTCAATGTTGGCCTTTGAAGTAAGAAGGCTGCCAAAATGTGTAAAATGATCAGTGTTCTTCAGATGGATGTTATCAACTTGGATGGTGGAAGTTTAGGAGCTTGATCTGGTGCAGATTGGTGCAGGATTTGGGTGTTCTTGATGTTTAGATCAAGTCCAAGGAGCTTGTACGCTCTGGCAAAAGCATCCATTATGCATTGCAGATCCTCCTCAGAGTGAGCTGCAATGGCGTCATTGTCTGCATATTGGAGCTCCTTGATGGAAGTAGTTGACACTTTGCTCTTTGCCTTGAACCTGTTAAGATTAAAGAGGTCCTCCCCCCCCCCCCCCCCCTCATCTGAACTCCTTGTGGGAGGTCTTGGCCTGTGAGGTGAAGAATGGTTGCATTGAAAATGACAAATAGAGTTGGGGCGCTGTTGCACCCCTGTTTGAACTTGGCCTCAACCTTAAAAGGTTCTGTTTCAGAGCTGCTGTTGCTGTTGACTGTTGCACTCATATCATTATGTAAGAGCTCCAGGATCTTGAGGTATTTTTCAGGGCACCTGAGTTTGTACAGTACCTGCCAAAGGGCAGGGCAATTTAGAGAGTCAAATGCTTTTGTAAGGTTTATGAAGATCATATAAAGTGGGAGATATTGCTCTCGGGCTTTCTCCTGCAATTGATGTGCTGTAATAATCATGTCAAATTTTCCTCTAGCTAGACAGAGAGCACACTGAGACTCAAACACCTCCTTGATACTAAGAACCTTACTCATGTCCTCCTTCATGGGTCGTTGTGGGGGTGGTTGATGAATTCAATGTCACCAGTGATGTTACGATTAAGTAGCTCCTGAAAGTGTTCCTTCCATCGAGAACTGTTGGCATCATTGTCCTTTAGCAGCCTTTGTCCATCTTTGGATTGAAGAGGGTTTAGGCCACAATAGTTTGGGCCATACAGTGTCTTGGTGGCAATAAAGAAACCCCTGATATCACCAGAGCCAGCAAGCTGCTGTATTTTTAGGGCCTTCTCAGTCCACCACTGATTTTCATTTCCCTTACTACAGCCTAAGCTTTGGAGTGGGCTTCTCTTTTTGCCTTGCAGTTGATGTCTTTTTGCCAGGCACAGAAAGCTTTCCTTTTGTTGTTGATTAGCTCTTCTATTTCATTGTCATTTTCATCAAACCAATCTTTGTTTTTCTTGGTCCTGTATCTATTGATGTTTTTATAAGTACAGGCAGTCCCTGGGTTACGTACGAGTTCCGTTCCTGAGTCCGTCTTTTAAGTCAGATTTGTACGTAAGTTGGAACAAGTACATCTGGTATTATTTAGCGTCAGTTAGTCAAACGTTTGGCTTAGTATATAGTATATATTTTTCCTTTCTATGCATATAAAACACTTAAGAAACGTATGTATTCCAATAATTAAACCACTGTGTTGCTTAATAATAATTGTAGCTTTCATCGGGGCAGGGCCTTTCACATATTCCATTATTCTCACTTTATTCGTTATCCTTTAAAATTGTTCCAATCGTTGACCGACTGTAGCCTAACGCTTTTCCAATGACCAATGATGTTTCACCTCTTTCCAAACGCTTTATTATTTCCACTTTATTTTCAATCGCGATTGCTTCCCATCAATGGAACAGAAACACTGTGGGCGGCGGGTCCCGACCTGCGCTGGCTCCGGAGGTCCGCTGGGTCCTAAGGACCACAGCATTGAATTCCCCAGGTGCTAAACTGCACCGCAATGAGACAGGTTAAATGGGACAAGTGGGGGCTGTGCTGGATTTGAGTATTTGATCCTCCACAGTATTCCACGTGGGAATTTAAACTGGAGGTGGCACTTTTTTTTTACGAGGTCAAGTTGCGAGCTCGACATCAACCTGACACAGATGGTACGGGAGTCACTGGATCGACATCAACCCGGCACGGGAGCGGTCTGTCACTAAATCGAACTTGGGAACCTCCATTCTCTAGCCCGGTGCTGATATGACTGCGCTACCAGCCGACCGGAATGGGGGGGGGTTGCGCGGGGTCAGGGTGAATCTTACTAATGTTATGTACCCCGTTACTGGGTCACTTACCAGCAAAGATAGAGAGGTCCGTTGAAGTCTGATGGTACTATTTTTTAAAGTCTTTATTTATAAAGGGGCACAAAAGTAAGGTTAATACAAACATTCAGATAATATACGTCGTCAATACTCAATCTAAAAGCGCGGGTATAGTAATAATCATCAATAAGAAATAGCTCTATCGTTTGTCTAGGGGATAATATATTGTCCGATGGAAATATAAAAGTCACTCAGTTCCTGCAGGCTTCAGCCTTTGGGGACCGCTGGGTTTTCACTTGTTGGAGAGAGAGATTTGTGAGAAAAGAAACTTGCCTGGGTCTTTTGATGAGGCCAATCTGTTGAGTCGGGGGAGTTGGTTCCCCATTGTTAGTTCAAGAAAATCGTTTCTGTGGTACCCGCCACCGGCTCCCAGGCAAGGGAACCAAACGCACGTGGCTTCCTTCAAATGGCTGCCCGCTATTATGGGATCGCTAGCGTGTCTTCTGGTGCGTCTGAGGGGCTGTCTCTACAGCCCCTCTTTTATCTTGACTCGCAGGGTAGTAGATGTCAATCAGGTTGGGGGTGATGCAATCTCTCTCTCAGCCAGCCCACTTTGCCTGAGGGCTTGCACGTATCCTAGTCCCCAATCCACAAATGTGTCTCCAAGAGACAATGGCCAATGTCGCGTTATTTTGCTTCGCCGGGGAACGAGGCATCCGGCACGTCTCTCTCCCATTTCCTGGGTCCACTGACCCACCCCTCCCCCGTGCTCTTGTGATTCTCACAAAAGAGGGGGCTGCGGGCATAACACCTGCGATTCTCACAAAGGAGGGGGCTGCGGGCATAACACTAAGAAAAATTTAAGCCAAATACAAAGTTAAACACTCAACACAGTGTCAATGGCAATGACTTAAAATGGCGGACGGCATTCTCCTTCCTCGGTTCGTAAGTACGAGTTGTCCGTAAGTCGGACGTTTGTAACCTTGGGGACTGCCTGTATCAAGAATGGTGGTCTTCAATGTGGCTCAGTGAGCTTCAATGTCCTCCGGATACTGCTTTGAGGGTTTTTCAGAAAGAGCAGCCTGGAGATGTTGTACCTTCGTTGTGTCTTTTGGGCTTTCAATGTTAAACCTGGGACAGCTCAGTTTCTTTTGCACTCTATTCTTCCACATGATTTTGATGGTCATTTGTGAGCGAATAAGCCTACGGTCTGTCCAGCCATCATCAGCACTGATCACGGCTCTTGTATTCTGGAGTTGATGTTGCCAACACCTTCCTTCCCAATTGTGCCTTTCCAGGAATTGCTGCCCCTGCCAACTCTAGCATTGAAGTCTCCAAGAAAAATGATCTTATCTTCCTTTAGAATATCTGATACTATGCGGTCTAGGTCAGCGTAGAAGGTCTCCTTAACATCGTCTGGTGTGTCTAGGGTTGGAGCGTAGCCACTCACAGGTGTAGCCATTTGGTTGTTAGCAAGCTTAAGGTACATGGTTATGAGGTGTTCATTAATGCCAACTGGCAATTCAGAGAGGTGACTGATGATGCTCTTCTTTATGTCGAATCCAACTCTGGATTCTGGATTCATCTGCTGATTTCCCCTTCCAGAAAATGGTGTATCCACTCTTCTCCTCCTTCATTTGTCCTTTCTTGGCCAATCGTGTTTCAGAGGAAAGGTCAGTTTGGAAACTTCTCAGCTCCCTTGAGATGATGGCAGAACATCTTACAGGACGATTGCTGGTTTCGCTGCCCATAAGTGTCCACATATTCCAGGCTACAAAATTAATTTGCTTTTGTTTTAAACCGCAGTTTGGTGATCTCAATGGATGCGGTAATCCAGTCAGGAGTGAGGAGACAGGCTATTTTTAGGGTACCTTTTCTGCCCCTTCCCCATCTGGGATGAGCAGAGCACGTCCCGAATAGGGCTGCTCAGTCATGGGTGCAGCTGCTGAAAAGCTCTGTCTGCCTCAGTCCAAGGGCAAGACAACTGTGTCTAACACCCACTGCCTGTGTGCCAGATTGTGGACGGGAGCTCCCAGGCTTCACTTTGCTGGTCTTGTCACCACTTCCTGATCGCCTCGGGGCTTTGTCCAAGTTGGTCAATCAGATTACCAGACCAGAAGAAATGTCTGTGATGAGGTCATTTAATGTGGGGTGACTGATGCACAAGCATTCACCACATGGTCATTGACAGAGAAAGGGCTAGAATCTAATGGCATGGAGACCAAGGTGATTGGGCGCCCTCTTCTGCTGCAGCCTTCCTTCACCTTCACAGCCGTTGTGGTGGTCCTCGTGAGTAAACCATAGGAAGATAATGATTAATACAGTGAGGGGTTTATGATGGATATATGCAAACATGCAAAATATGGTGTGCCAGCAAATAAACAACAAGCAAAAAACATGATATAGTGACAATAATAGAATTATAACTAAAAATTGTAATCACAGGGTATTTAAAATTCATGACTAAATCTGCAGCTTTATTTATAGATGTGGGCAGTGATGATATTGAGAGACTTGTCATAACCTGTTGTAACATCATTGGGATATTCTTAGAGTGAAAGGAAGAGAAGAATGGGAGTTTCTGTTTTGATTTCTGAAGAATGTTTTTGAACAGTCCTGCCACTCAATTTGGAAGGAGATAGAAGCTAGATACAGCACACAAATTACAACTGGGTCATAAGACAGAGTACAACTCTAATTGGAGTAGACTATTTAACATATAGTGCAAAGGAGCAACGTGATAAAACTGTGGTTCATTTGTTCATGTTTGGAATGAAAAGTATACAATATATAGTAAAATTAACAAATAATTATTAGCTACATTTTGCATATAGGCTTGAAACATAATTGGATTCTGTTGGAATTCACATGAGAATACTAATTTATTAAATAGAATTTTAATTTTCTTAAATTCTTTTTTCTAGGCGGACTATTTGCAGCCGAAGCTGTTGGGGATTTTGGCCTTTTTTAACATGCTGTTACTGAGTTCCAGTGTTGGAATGAATGATAAAAAGATGGTAAGAAAATTAGTTAATAGTTGATAGAGATATTTTAACCATACAGGAAATTTTCCCAAATCAGCTATTAATGCTGTCATTCTTCATAGGCCATGAATAGTTTAATATCATTAATGAAACTGATGGGATCGAAACACATCAGTTCTGTCCGGGTGAAGATGATGACCACCCTGAGGACAGGCCTACGATACAAAGACGAATTTCCCGAGTTATGCTGCAGGTGTGTTTTGAAATTTCACTTTTACTTTGAATGATTGGCAATGCAATGTGAAACTTTATTGAAGACCTAAGCTTTAGGAGAAAACCCTTTTTAATGAATTACTCGCTTTGATCATACTACTTACGGAAATGCTTCTTTCAAAGTCCTTTGAAGGTATACTCTTTATTGGAAAGTATGTAAAAGAATATTTTGTCAGCAATCCTCAGTCATTGTTGAAATCTGTACTCTATGTTTATCATTGACTTCAGATGAATTACAGGTACCCCTCAGGCTGTGAACACTTGTCTTATGGACATCCTGTACATAGGAATGAGCATTAGTAGACCAGAAATATGGATAGGGATGGATTTGCTGGTTGCTGTGGGGCTGCAGGCATCTTCTGCCACGTGGGAATGGGGCATTTCTGTGTGCATCTCTCCCCACCCCTCTCCTCTCAGCTGCAACAACCTGCCTGGCGACTACTTTTCTGGTGCCTGCTTGCTCTGTTTCTGTCATCCTCTTCCACATTGTTTTTGTTCACTTCTGACTTAGTAACAGTTTAGGTTCTTGGAAATGGAACTCTGTCATAACCTGGGCCTACCTACACTTATTATTTATCTGCTGATTACTATACTATGCAGAGAATTGTAATCTATTGGTGTGATACTACATAAAATAAAGATGCTGCTCCCAAAGGCAACGTCATGGCGAATTACTTGCATATTGACTTAATGAAAGTTTAATTATACTTAGTGGTTTTGTAGAAGTTTGTGGCATGCCATGCACTAAATGTATGCAAGGTGGATGGAATATATTATATTAGGAAACAGAGTTCTGTAAATATAACATCTTTGTTGGCATGCTCGAAAAATTCTTTGTTTGTGGTACTTCCCTCAGCTAAAATAAATTATTTATATCACTACAGCCAGAAGGCAGATTTGAATGCAATTATTTCCCATGTTTGAATTTACTCGGTGGAATATTAAAATTACAAACCAATTGTTGAAGAAGTAAGCTAGCAAAATAAATGTGAAAGAGGGTCAATACATGGCTTGATGGCCAGAAAAATTGAAATTTGCCTCATTAGACAATGGCGGTGGTGTTGTAGAATGGGGTTTTCCATCCTGGATTCTGTGCTGCTCGAGATTGTACTATCTTAATGGACAGCAGAAAACAACAAGCAATGAAAGATTAATCATCTTCCAAATTTCATGTTAAAAGACAGCTGTATGCCATAACTGAAGGCTTATTTAGGTTAATGTATCAATCAATAAATGAGCCAAGGACAAGAACACAACCTGGTAATTTGTAATAAGTAATTAATGTGAATGTTTTGGATGGTAGTTAAATATTTAGAAGAGCAAGTTTAAGGAATAAAACAAATATAACTTTGTATATGATCACAATGACTTTTGCCCCTTTTAGAAATTATTAAATGAGCATATTCTTTCTAAATTATAAAGTCAAGAATTTCCCACAAGAGTCTATAAATATCTTAATGTGTGGGATTGCTATTGAAGCTGTGAGAGTAATGTCAGCCAGATTCTCATTTCCTTGTTTGCATTTTGCTCAGTCAAAGGTAGAAAACAAATGATTATCAATCTTAAATATTTCTTTCTATTTTCCTATATTCTGGCAATTTTAATCATTTTGCTAACACTGTGTCTGTGAAAGGTTGAAATTATTCTGGAAAAATCTGCTTTATGCCTTTAATGTTACTTGTATTAAAAGTTATAAATATTACTCAATGTAAGTTTTATTTCTTGAGTTGATAGAAAACAGAGAATAAAGTGGTATTGGTGCAGAATGGCTATTTGATCTTCAGTGCATGCTCAGTGAGCTGAAGGACCTGCATCAATGCTATTTCCCACAGTGACTTCATAATTGTTGCATTATATTTTGACTGTTTTTACATAACTCATTTTCTCCTTTTTAATATTTGATTGACAATGCAATTAAATGACTAAATGTTAAATGTCCATTGATTACAGGGCGTGGGATTGCTTTGTGCGTTGCCTGGAACCCAGTTATCTGGGGGCCCTTCTCAGTCAGGTCATTGTAGCTCTTTTGCCTCTAATGTCCATTCAGCCAAAAGTGACAGCTGGAATATTTCACTACCTTATTGTTGAGAACAGGTAAATTAATGTTGGTGTCAAATCATTGTAATCTTTGTTACTAATGCATTCATGTACATTCAAAATTGAATATTATAAAGGAACATGCACACAGGTGTAAGTATTCTCGTTTGTGTAGCTGAAATGCAAATAAAAACAAAAGCATGAAATATATTCACTGTGCTCAATGTAACAAAAACCAAAGTTCTTCATTGTTGAGTGGAAACTACCGTAATTATAAATGCATACTAAAGGCAAAGTTGAACAAAGGAGTTTTGCAATGTAATAGGAAGTGGGTCATTTCAAATTTTGAGACCTGGTTTGTGAAGGGGCTGCATAACAGTAGAACATAATGAGGAGCCAAGACTCTGTGAAGAAAAGCTAAGAGTGGAGATTGTAATTATGATTTAGGATTAAAAGATGTTGCTGAGATATTATGGACTGAGGCAATGAAGGGAATATTAAATATGAGTGACTTTTTAAATTAATACTTTATTAGAAGGGAAAATAATTGTGATTGTCATGGAGATTGGTGAAATTTAGACTACAGTGACATAATGTGGCATGGAACTTACAGATTGAGTTCAGCTGCAATTCAGATTTCAGTCATAGTAGGGTTGACAAAGGAGTTGTTTAAACAGAAAAAGGAACTTTAAGATCAGACTTGTGAAATTAATTTGATGTCTTTGAGGAGACAACAAATCCAGCAGATTAGACAGAAACGGTGGATGTTACCAATCTGGATTTCAGAAAGTCAGCAAACTTGATTGGTTTGAATAATTGGCACATTTGTGCCTGTTTTTGCATTCCAAATCAATCGCAGCATTTGAAATGCTATTGGCATCCATGTTGTGATATTTACGGAGCTGGATAGAAGATCTGTTTATAGGATTGAATTTCATAGATTTGTCTGTTTAGGAAAGTTAGCAATCTGCACTTTTGGATGGGATTGTTGGTTCCATTTTTCTAATGACTTAGGGGGCATATGGATTTATAGCTGCCTTTGCACCCTTTTACAACATTTCATTTCTATCTCCTTCAGTCCTTTATTTAACCTTGAAATGACCCACCTTAAAGTGAAGTGTTATTGGAGTTTCTTCATGGATATGGTGTACAATTTGTTAATTCACCTCAGAAATAGATGAGATTTATTTTTGGGGATAGATTAGCATAATCTCTCCATGTGTAATACAATCCATTGCCCACAAAAGAAACTGCAGATCAATATGTGTCGATAAGTTTCAACTTCTTGGTCTTTCAGAACTGAAGTAAAAGATTTTCTGCATGAGATTTACTTTTTGCCAGAACACCCCGATTTTACTGAGATCCAGAAAGTGCTGCAAGATTACAGAAAGGTGAGCCTTATCAGTGTTCTGAGAACTAATTTTTCTTTGTATTAAAATTTCAGTCAAATTGTTGTCAGGAGCTTGAAATTCGTTGCCAGCTGCCTCCTTTTGTTTGCTCTAGAAAGAAATTGCAAATCATCAAATTTAATTTTGTGGTCACTAACCCACATCAGATCATTCTCTCCCACCTTACTTTCATTAAGCTTTCAGCATCCTCTTTCGTGATGTTGCCTGGAATCTTCCAGTGAAACTTTTCTTTTTAATGAATATGATTTAAAAATAATCTCGATATCCTTTATCAGCTGTTAGAATGGTAATTACACATTTATTTGGTTAGCTTGAGCTAACATCTGTTTTATAAATATGTGCCTTGTCTTGTAGGAAACATCTAAAAGCACAGATTTGCAAACTGAACTACAGTTATCTATGCGAGCTGTTCAGCATGAGAATGTAGATGTTCGCATACATGCACTGACTAGTTTGAAGGATACTTTATACAAGAAACAGGTACACAATGCTGATTCCTTATCAATTTATTGAAAACGTGACAAATTCAATATTATTTTGCCAGAATAACTTAATATAGTTATAGTGATACATGCAACCAATAAACAAGTCTTGATGTACTCTTGACATGTTATGAATAACTACCAATAGCTATTGGACAATTTGGCCATTTGGGTCTTTATTCCCTGGAACACAGGAGAAGAAAAGGTTCATCAAGCATGACTGTCCACGCCAAAACCCTGCTGACTCCCCTTAGTTAGACATTTGTCTATTCAGATGCTGGTAGATCCTGTCCTTCTGAATTCCCTCCAGTAACAGCCCCACTACTGATGTCAGGCTGACTGGCCTATAGTTCTCTGGCTTGTCCTTGCTACCCTTTTTATAGAATGGAACAACATTAGCCACTTCCCAGTTTTGGGAACTTCACCAGTGTCTAATGATGAAGCACATATCTCCATGTGGGCCTCTGTGATTTACGCTCCAGCCTCCTACAAAGTCCAGGGACACACGTGGTCAGGCCTTGGGGATTTATCTACCTTAAAGAGTTGTAATAATGCCTCAATATCAAGAAGAAATCATTTTAGTTGAAACTAATGCTGAGGAATATTACTATGTGATCCATTTATTGTGGTTTCTAGGAGCAATTGGTAAAGCTTGCCACAGACAGTGAGACGGTAGAGCCCATTATCTCTCAGTTAGTGATGGTGCTTCTGAAGGGTTGTCAGGATGCAAATGCCCAGGCTAGACTCCTGTGTGGAGAATGCCTTGGTGAGTTGGGAGCAATAGATCCTGGGCGATTGGACCTCATGACAAGTAACACAGAAGGCAAAAGCTCTACATTTGTGGTAAGATACTTGACTTTTCATTGTCTTTCACTTTAACTTTTTTTCCATGAAGTCTCAATTAGTAAAATTAATTATGTAATTACACTTTTTAGAGCAATAGAATGTTGTCAATGAATTAATGACAACTGAACAGCTACGATATAGTGATAGCTTCAATAATGCTTAAGTTTTAAATGAATCTTTTATCTGTTGTGCCAGTCTATAAGTTTACATCTTTTTTCCAGGAAGATTGGTTATTCATTTTTTCCGACACTGTTTGCCCTCCAAGCATCTTTCTGCCTTTCTTTCTCTGCCTTTTCTTCTCTACTTTCCTTCTCTCTGCCCAACCCATGATACCTGTATTCTTCCTTTTGTAGACTGCTGTGTTACTGAAATAAATGCCAAGATCTAATCAATGAGAGTTGCCACTATGTATGCAATCATTATTTAGTTTGTTCTGATTTTTTCTGTTGCTCTTCCTTTCATATCCCTTCCAATTTTACTTCTTTATAATTAGTGTTGGCATGAGGTCTTTCTGCCCATTCCCTGTGTGGTTGTACAGCTGTGGAGAGGATGGTGTAAGCAGGAGTCAGGTACCTTCGCTGCCGTTAGTTTCAAGAGGTAGAATAACATGGGCAGAATTTTTGGGTCAGCAAGTAACAGTGCTGCATAGTGACTCTGGAGTTTTAATTTAATCTATATTGAACCTTATATATAGGAAGAAAACATTTAATCACAGTTAAATTCATCTGAGAAAATGAATTGAAATAATATAATTTGACTGTAGAAGAGGTTTGCTGGGATGTTGCTTCAGCTGGAATGTTTTACTTATGAAGAGTGACTGGCTTGTTTTCACTGGAGCACATGAAGTTGAAGGGGGAACTTCATAGAGGCATACAAAATTGAGAAATAGAAAGTAGTTAGTGAGAACTTTTTCCCATGGCAGAAGAGTCGAAACGGATAGAACGTATAAATTTAAGGTGAGGAATAAGAGGTTCAGGGAAGATCTGAGGAAGAGCATTTTCACTCGGTTGATAGTTGCAATCTGGAAAGCACTGCCTGAGAAACTGTTGGAGGCAGGTACTCCCACAACATTTAACTAGCATCTGCGTCACCTGAATCACTGTGGTACAGTAGACAACAGATATTGTGCTGAAGGATGGGATTGGAAAACAGAGTTACTACATATACATAGGCATAGACATGATGAGCTGTTCTGCTATATAACTCAATAATATGTGGTGAACTGCTTGTCCGTTTGATTGATAGGTTTTTAAAGGAATGTGAGAGCCTGAGTACTCTTTAAAAAGTTTTTTTTAAAGTCAAAGAAGTTGGTAATGGAAAGCTTTCCTAAGTGTTATTGCAGCTAATAATTTGTTAGTTAATTAAGGTGCAGCTTCCTTAGAAGGTTGGCGTCATTCAATGTTTGTAGTGAGATGCTGAAGATGTTCTATAGGTCAGTTGTGGAGAGCGCCCTCTTCTTTGTGGTGGCGTGTTGGGGAAGCAGCATTAAGAAGAGGGACGCCTCACGTCTTAATAAGCTGGTAAGGAAGGCGGGCTCTGTCATGGGCACAGAACTGGAGAGTATGACATCGGTAGCAGAGCGAAGGGCGCTGAGTAGGCTACGGTCAATCATGGAAAACCCTGAACATCCACTGCATAGCACCATCCAGAGACAGAGAAGCAGCTTCAGCGGCAGGTTGCTATCGATGCAATGCTCCTCAGACAGGATGAAGAGATCATTACTCCCCAATGCCATTCGGCTTTACAATTCAACCGCCAGGGGAAAGATATGTTAAAGTGCCGGGGTTATGACTGAGCTTAAGTTACCATTCAATGTATTTTAGTAAACTATTTAAGAACTTTTTAAAAGTTATTTATTAATGCTTTTTTTGAGAGGGTGATTTTAGATGCATATCATATTTATACTGAGTTAAGTATTGTATGTAATTAGTTTTTGATACAATAAGTGTATGGGACATTGGAAAAATGTTGAATTTCCCCATGGGGATGAATAAAGTATCTATCTATCTATCTATCTATCTAATAATTTGTAAGAAAAGAGCAGCAAATAGTTCAATCATCTGGGCTTGAACTTCACTTTACAGGGGACCTTTTTAAAGTCTGCAAATGGCACAAATCCTATAAGTGTAAAAAATAATGACACGAATAGTAACAGTTATGAAGAGGCATACTGGTAGATGTATTTTGCATGAAATTTAACACTAGTGCAAATTCATTTATGCAGTTAGAAATGTAAAGCTGGTTGAGGTTTTAATCGAGAAATCCTTAGAAGGGCAAAAAATATTGGTTGATAATTCTTATAGTGTAAATTTAATTTTATAAACAGAAGAAATCCAGGTAATACGTTGTTAAGATTCAATTCTTAGGTACGTTTGAACATTTATCAGCAAAAGGGGCTGAACAGCTTGAATTGAGATTATTTTAAAGTCAGCTTCTGACTGCTGCTGAATTCTTTTTAAAAATATAGTGAATTACTGATGATTTTGTTAAAAGTTAACTGAATTTCTATAGATTAAATAATGTTAGTTGAATATTAAAAGAATAATTTGCCATTATTATATTTGTTTTGTAATGATTTCTCTGACAGGCTGGTGTGGAGGACCCCAGTTTTGCCCATTATTTGCTGGTCGAGCTGACAAGAGCATTCCTTGCTTATGCAGATAACGTTCGAGCTCAGGACTCAGCTGCTTATGCCATTCAGGTATGTGGTTGGGTAATTTCCATATGAACCTTTGGGAGAGAATTATGTTGAGTAATAGGGAGGGAAATTAACCCAAGTGCTTTATAATTTGTTCCTTCCAAAAAATAATTTTTAATACAAAAAATTGAAAAAATGGAAATTTGAGTGTGAATAGTTCACGACATGAATGTGTTTTCATGGATTCTAATACAGTTAACTAGGTAAGATAATTTTCTCTTGTAGCATCAGCAAAGACAATCAAACAGCTTTCAAAAGCTGTTAGTAAGACCATAAGACATAGGAGCATGATTAGGCCATTTAGCTCATTGAGTCTACTCTACCATTCCATCATGGCTGATTTATTATACCTTTGAACTCCATTCTCCTGCCTTCTCTCCTTAATCGTTGACACCTAACCAATCAAGAACCTGTCAACCTCCACTTTAAGTACACCCAATGACTTGGTCTCCAGGACCATCTGTGGCAATGAATTTCACAGATTCACTAATCCTAGCTTAAGAAATTTCTCCTCAACTCTGTGTTAAATGGACATACCTCTATTCTGAGGCTGTGCTCTCTGGTCCTAGACCCCCTCACCAAAGGAAACATCATCCCCTCTTATCTCGACCTTTCAATATTCGATAAGTTTCAATGAGATCCCCCCCCCCCCCCATTCTTCAAAACTTCAAGTTGTACAGGCTCAGAACCATCAAGTGCTCCTCATATGTTTCATTCCAAGGATCATTCTCATGAATCTCCTTTTGGACCCTCTCTGATGGCAGGACGTCTTAGTTGAGTGGCTCAGAACTGCTCAAAATACTCAAAGTGGTCTGACAAATTCCCTATAAAATCTCAGCATTACACCCTTGCTTATATAGTGCCTACAAAAAGTATTCACCCCCCTCCCCCCAGATGTTTTTATGTTTTATTGTTTCACAACATTGAATCACAGTGGATTTAATTTGGCTTTTTTTACACTGATCAATGGAAAAAGACTCTTTCTTGTCAAAGTGAAACCAGATCTTTACAAAGTGATCTAAATTAATTATAAATATAAAACAAAAAGTGCATGACCATAAGTATTCACTCCCCCATCACAAATCATCAATGTGCAGCCATTTGGTTGTAGAAGTCACATAATTAGTTAAATGGAGCTCACCGTTTGCAATCAAGGTGTTTCAAATGATTGTAGTAAAAATACATCTGTCTCTGGAAGGTCCAACTGCTGGTGAGTCAGTATCCTGGCAAAAACTACGCCATGAAGACGCAAGAACACTCCAAGCTACTCCGTGAAAAGGTTATTGAAAAGCACAAGTCAGGAGATGGATATAAGAAAATTTCCAAGTCACTGAATATCCCTTAGAGTACAGTTAAGTCATTCATCAGGAAATGGCACAGCTGTAAATCTGCCAAGAGCAGGCTGTCCTCAAAAACTTGAGTACCTTGCAAGAAGGAGACTAGTGAGAGAGGCCACCAAGAGTCCTATGACAACTCTGGAGGAGTTACAAGCTTCAGTGGCTGAGATGGGAGAGACTGCACAAACAACTGTTGCCCAGGTGCTTCACTAGTCACAGCTTTTTCAGAGAATGGCAAAGAGAAAGGCACTGTTGAAAAAAAACTCTCAAGAAATCTCAGCTAGAGTTTGCCAGAAGGCATGTGGGAGACTGAAGTCAGCTGGAAGAAGGTTAAAGGTCTGAAGAAAATAAAACTGAGCTTCTTGGCCATCAGACCAAATGCAAAACTAGGCATAAGCCAAACACTGCACACTATCAAAAACACACCATCCCTACTGTGAAGTATGGTGGTGGCTGCATTATGCTGTAGGGTTGCTTCACTGCAGCAGGCACTGGAAGACTTGTGAAGGTAGAGGGTAAAATGAATGCAGCAATATACAGGGAAATCCTGGAGAAAAACCTAATGCAGTTTGGCAAGAGAACTGTGACTTGGGAGAAGATTTGTGTTCCAGCAAGACATAAAGCCAAAGCTACACAGAATGGCTTAAAAACAACAAAGTTAATACCATGCAGTGGCCGTCGGATTCCAGACCTGAATCCAATTCGTGGCTGGACCTGAAAAAGGATGTTCACTCACGACCCCCATGCAATCTGACAGAGCATGAACAGTTTTATAAAGAATGGGGAAAAAATTCAGTGTCCAAATGTGCAAAGCTGATAGAGACTTATCCACACAGACTCAAGACAGTAATTGCTGCCAAAGGTGCATCTACGATATGTTGACTTGAGAGGGGTGAATACTTATGCAATCAATGACTGTATTTTATATTTGTGATTAATTTAGATCACTTTGCAGAGATCTGTTTTCACTTTGACATGAAAGCATCTTTTTCTGTTGATCAGTGTCAATTAAATCCACTGTGATTCAATGTTGTAAAACAATAAAACATGAAGGCTTCCAAGGCAGGTGAGTACTTTTTATAGTCACGATATACTCTAGACCTCTTGAAATTAATGTTATCATTGCATTTGCCTTCCTTTCCATCAACTCAACCTGCAAGATACGCCTTTAAAGAATCCTGTACAAGGACTGCTAGGTCCATATGCACCTTTAATTTTTGACTTTTCTCCTCATTTGGAAAGTAGTCTTTACCTTTATTATTTCTACCAAAGTTCATGACCATACATCTCCTACGCTATATTCTATCTGCCACTTCTTTGCTCATTCTCCCAGTTTAAGTGCTTCTGCAGACTCTCTGCTTCCTCAGTTTCACCTGTCCCTCCTCTAAGCCCATATCTTCACAGTCCTGGCCACAAAGCCATCAATTCTGTCATCCAAAACATTGACGTATAAGGTGAAAAGCGGTCCAAACACAGACCCCTGCGGCACACCACTTGTCACCGGCAGCCAACCAGAAAAGGCACCCTTTATACCCACTCTTTGCCTCCTGCATATCAGCCAATCTTCTATCCTTGCTCAAGCAAGAAAAAATCTGCACTTGCTGGAAACCCGAGCAACACACACAAAATGCTGGAGGAACTCAGCAGGCCGGGAGGCATCAATGGAAAAGAGTAGAGTTGATGTTTCAGGCCAAACTAGCTTCTATCCTTGCTAGTACCTTTTCTGTAATACCACAGGCTCTTATCTTGTTAAGCAGCTCCTGTGCAGCACCTTGTCAAAGGCCTTTTGAAAATCCACTGACTTTCCTTTGTCAATGCTACCTGGTATTTTCTCAAAGAATTCCAGCAGATTTGTCAGGGAACATTTTCCCTTAACAAAACTATGCTGACTTTGGCCTATTTTTTCATGTGCTTCTAAGTACTCCAAATCCTCAATCTTAATAATGGACTTCAACTTCTTCCCAACCACTGAGGTCAAGTTAACTGGCCTATAATTTTCTTTCTTCTTCCTCCCTCCCCTCTTAAAGAGTGGAGTGAAGTTTTTAATTTTCCAGTCCTCTGAACCATTCCAGAATCTAGTGATTCCTGAAAGACCATTACAAGTGTCTCCACAGCCTCTCAGGCTACCTCTTTCAGAACCCTGGGGTGTAGTCCATTTGGTCCAAGTGACTTATCTACCTTTAGATCTTTCAGCTTCCCAAGCACATTCTTCTTAGTTATAGCAACTACACTCAACTTCTGACCACTGACATTCTGGAATTTCTGGCATACTACTAGTGTCTTGTGCTGTGAAGACTGACTCAAAATACTTAAATTTGCCCGCTGCTTCTTTGTCCCCCACTATCTCCTCTCCATTGTCATTTTCCAGCTGTCTGATATCCACTCTCCTCTCTCTTTTCCTCTTTATATATCTGAAAAAGCTTTCGGTATCCTCTTCCATATTATTGACTTGCTTACCTTCAGTCCTTGACCTCATCTACTGCCATGATGAGGCCACACTCAGGTTAAGGAGCAACACCTTATATTCCTTCCGGGTAGCCTCCAACCTGATGGTATAAACATCGATTTCTTGAACTTCTGGTACTTGCCGCCCCTCTCCTTCACCATTCCCATTCCATTCCCATTTTCCTCACTCACAATATCTCCTTACCTCCTTCTGGTGCTCCTTCGCTTCCCTTTCTTCCTTGGCCTTCTGTCCTGTCCTATCAGATTCCCTCTTCTTCAGCCATCTATCTCTTTTGCTAATTGACTTCCCAGCTCTTTACTTCACCCCTCCCCTCTCCTGGTTTCACCTATCAACTACTACCTTGTATTTTTTCCTGCCTTCCCCATCATCTTAATCTGGATTCTTTTTTCTCCAGTCCTGATGAAGGTTCTTGGTTCAAAATGTTGATTGTTTACTCTTTTCCATAGATTCTGCCTGGCCTGCTGAGTTCCTCCAGCATTTTGTGTGTGTTAGTTGGATTTCTAGCATCTGCAGATTTTCTCTTGTTTACCTTCAATATTTCATTTTTTTCTCCTATGGCTTTGTTGGTTTTTAAAAGTTTACCTATCCTCTAACTTCCCAATATTTTTTGCTATACTATAACCCCTCTCTTCTGCTTTTATCTGTCTTTGACTTTCTTGGTCAGCCACGGTTTCATCATCCTCCCTTTTGAAAACTTCTTTATCTTTGGAATGTATCTATCCTGCACCTTCTGAATTGCTCCCAAAAATTCCAGCAGTTGTTCTGCTGTCATCTTTGTCATTATCATCAATCAACTTTGGCCAGCTCCTCTCTCATGCATCTGTAGTTCTCTTTCCTCCACTGTAATACTGATTCATCTGATATTAGTTCCTCCCTTTCAAACTGCAGGGTGAATGTTATCATATTATGATCACTGCCTTCTAAGGGTTCCTTTACCTTAAGCTCTCTAATCAAATCCAGTCAATTACATAACACCCAATCCAGAATTGCCTTTCCTCTGAGTGGGTTCAACCACAAGCAACTTGAGGGGAAAAATGCTCTATAAAATGGAATGGTTCTATCTAGCCAAAACAGTGAAAAAATTAATTTAAAAATAACACTTATTTATAATATACATTCCAGAGGTAAATACATGTTTTCAGTATAACATTATTCATTTTGTGTAGACAATGTCTCCACAAGTGGCTCTCATCATGGGTATTTTGCCTTGACTGGCAGAGTTTATGGGACAGGGGAGTGGGAGGGATTTTAATTCTAAGAAGGGAGCATCACAGTCCAAACCAGTTCAGTATTTATATTCATGCAGTTTTCCAGGTATGTATTCATTTGTGTGTAATTGTTTGAAGAGAGCAAATGCTGTCAAATGATCTCTATTTATATTTTAAGCATATAATCTAGAAACTCCTGTGAGAGAAGTAAGTAGTGGGAAACTTTCCCTTTCTGTTTGTGTCGGGGCTTTTATACAACTTGCTATAAAATTTGCTAGCCCAGCATAGATTTTGGAAAGTTATAAGGTTTAGTTTGTGTGCCTTTGCACCTGGGCACTCAAGCATCCAAGCAGGTGTCCTTAAATAAAACAAATCTGGACTTCCTTGTTTTTGGTGTTCTGAAGCATTAGATACTCATAAGACATGATTGAGTTGTAACATATTGAGATAGTTGAGATATTTATTCATCAGGTTTTCTGAAATTTGCTTTTACTGTTTTACAGGTTGTGTGTATCACTTACCTAAATTTATGGTCATAGTCATACAATACCAAAACAGGTCCTTTGGCCCATCACCAAATTATTAAATCTACTTATAATAATCCCATTTGCCTGCATCAGGTCTGTAGACTTCTGTACCTAACTATTCAAATGCCTCTCTAGGTTCCTCTGAAATGTTATTGCAGCTGCCTCCACCACTTCATCTGGGAGCACATCTCTGTGTGGAACAGTTTTCCCCTTTCAGTGTCCTACCTCTCATTTGAAAGCTATACCCTCTTGCTTTAGGCAACCCTACAATGATGAAGAAAAGAATTCTTACAATTTACCCTGTCTGTATCTTATACCTCTCATAACCTTAAATATGTTCCACTCATCTGTCAGTACTTCTCACTTGAGGTAAAAGAAACCTAGCCTATCCAAACTTTACATGTAACTGAAGTCCTCCAGTATAGAAAATATCCTCGGGAATCACTTCTGCACATTCTCCAGCACAATCTCATCCTTCCTATAGAACTGCACAATATTTCAAGAGTTGCCAAACCAATGGTGTGTTAAATTTCAGCATGACATCCAATTCATGTATGTCACACCCCATCTGCTGAAGGCAAGCATGCCTTGTGCCTTCTTTACAACTCCTGTACGGTTGTGTTGCCACTTTTAGGGCATCTTGGATTGATAACCCAGCTTCTCTGTTCATTAACGTTCAGCCCCAACCATTTACTGTACCCTTAAAAAGCTGATGCTGAGCTGCCACCTTAACTCATAGTCCTTCTGGTGAAAGTACCAAAGTACTATTTGGTCTGTAGTTCTAGGATTTAGAACTTGTAACGTTTGCTTATAGGGCCAAACACAAAATTCTCATTATCTCAGTTGGATCCAGTACCATCCAAAGAAACATCTCATAAACAGAAGCTGGTGGAACTATAAGTACATTGCTTGATAAATTACATTAGTTGTGTTTTGCTAATTTTGGTTGTGTTATGTTGAATGTTAATAAAATTGAACTTTTAGGAGCTGCTACAGATATATAAATGCAAGGAAGGAAAGTCTGATTGTCCAGGGCGCAGATTGTGGAGGAGTTTTCCAGAGCATGTACAGGAAATACTGGAGCCTCATCTAAACACGAGGTAATCTAATCTTCTTTTATCATGCAAAACAGCACTTCTTCAAGCAACTTTGCTGTACCAAAGTTGTTCACCTCAGCAATTTTCAGGCTTTATTTCTTTCTCTCTTTCTATTTCCTCATTCTCCCATTTTTTATTTCCACTTCTTTATTGTGTCTCTCTGTTGAATTGCACTGGAAGACTGATTTTAGAGTTCAACCACTGAAGTGGAACTATATTTACATCCTACTTGATGTATCACACGGAGCGCTGATTTGTTTTAGCAGTCATAGTTCTGGACTGTGAATATTCATAGATATATGTAATTTTTTCAAAGAACCATGAGTGCAGACCATTCTGGGAACTGATAATAGCCATTCCATGTTTGACAGATGACCCAGGTCCTGTGGTCGCTCTCATCTCCTGTTGGATGTGATGGAAGCTGCTGTCTCTACTGCTCAGCTCCCCCAGCCAAGAGTTCTCAATGTTAGCAAGCTCAGTAACAGTTGGTAGTCATGTGATAAGGTTTACCTATTTGTGGTACTTCTGTCTTTGTAAGAGTAAATTTTATTTTGCTCACTATTTGAACCCATAAACCATTTTTTATATTTCATAATAATCTTGAAAGCTAGTGAAGTAGAAACAGACAGGCAGATGGAAATGACAAGGTTGAAATGGATATAAGTTCAGTGTGCAATTTTAAAAGAAATGAAAGAAGTGAATGAGTTATGTTTATGCACAATTCTTCAAGTGTGGCAAGGTCGGCTAACTGCTATCACAGCCCAAAATTCCCAGTGTTTTATTATCAGAAGATGCAAAGCATACAGACTCTAAATAAAGTTCTTGTTTGGTCCTATGTTGTAGAATTGTGTTTCATTCTAATAACCACATTTCAGAACCCGATGCTTTTAGGGAGGACTTGGAAGAGATTGCAGTCATGTGGATGAAGTAGAATAGTTATTTTTAACAGAATGTTAAGAGGAGATGTGATAACGATGTTCTAAATCATAATGAGTTTTGACAGAATACAGAAAATAAAAGAAAAATATTTTTTCTTTTCTAGTGGCTGAAGGTTCAGATTGGCGATGATTATTTAAATATCCTGAAGTAACATAAAGGAAAATTATTCATGGAAGTGGTTAGGATTTCATTTGCATTGCCTGATATACCTGTAGTGTTGGATAGTGCTCCATTAGTAGTGTTACGTACCCCGTAACTGGGTCACTTACCAGCAAAGATAGAGAGGTCCATTGAAGTCTGATGATACGATTTTTAACAGTATTTATTAGTAAAAATACACAAAAATAATATCAATGCAAACATACAGATAATATACGTCGTCAATACTAAATCTAAAAGTGCGGGTATAATAATAATCAATAAGAAATAAGCTCTATCGTTGTCTAGGGGATAATGTATTGTCCGATGGAAATATAAAAGTCACTCAGTTCATGCAGGCTGCAGCCTTTGGGGACTGCTGGGTTTGCAATGGTTGGAGAGAGAGAGAGATTTGGAGAAAAACTTGCCGATTCCTTTTATGATTTTGATCCGTCGGAGTCTCGTTAGTGTGGCCGTTCACTTGTGGCCTCTCCTTTAGCTAAGCCGTTCTTCCGTGGCGAGCCCGCCAATTCCAGGCAAGGGAAGGACGCACACGAGCCCCCCACCGGCTATCGCTATTAAACGCTGTCATGGGATTTCTAGCGTTTCTCCTGGTGCGTCTAAAGGGGTTGTTCCCCAGACCCTCTTTTATCCTTACTCATGGGGTCTCAGATGTCAATCAGGTTGGGATGATGCAATCCCTCAACCAGCTCACTCTGGTCATCCCCTGAGGGGCTTCAATGAATAGTACAGTACTCAATACACAATTCCGTCTCCAAGAGACAATAGCTGTTATCAATGGTTTTGTTTCGCTGAGGCCAGGACACATTCCAAACCTTGTGGATTCTCTCTCATTTCCTGGGTCCCAGACCCGAATTAATAGCGATCTTGCGATTCTCAAAAAGGAGGGGGCGACTTTGTACCCTTCGGCCCCTCAGAGTTGCAGCACATTCGTAACAGTAGTCTTCCAAAAGTCAGAGTAAAGTTATTATCATCATATACTACCCTGAGATTCATTTTGTTGAAGGCATTTACAGGAAAATAAAGAAATCTGATAGAATTTATAACAACTTTACATAAACAAAGTCTGATAAGCAACCAATGTGCAAAAGAAGTTACGTTGTATAAATAAATAAACAAACAAACAATACGGGAAAGTTAGTTGAAGAACTCTTGAAAGTGAGCCTGTAAGGTGTGGAATCAGTTCAGAGTTGAGGTGAGTGAAGTTATCCATACTGATTCAGGAGCCTCACGGTTGTAGGGTAATAACTGTTCCTGATGTGGTTGTGTGGAACCTAAAGTACCTCCTGCCCGATGGTAGTTAGGAGAAGAGAAAATGGCCTTGGATGGTGGGCTTCCTTGATGATGGATGCTGTTTTCTTGTGGCACTACTCCTTATAAATGTGCTGAATGGTGAGGAGGGCTTTGCTTGTGACTGTATCCACAACTTCCTGGGCATTGGTGTTTCCATTAGGCAGTGATAGAACCAGTCCGGATACTCTTCACTTTCTCTGTGATGGTACTTGGGTACTGGACCCAGGACAGATCCTCTGATAGGATAATGGCAAGGAATTTATAGTTTTGACTCTCTTCACCTCTGATCCCCTAATGAGGACCTCTGGCTTTTTCCTCTTGCCGTCAAGTTGAATAAATATTTGAAAGAGAAAACATTTCATTCATTTTCAAGAGGGGAAAATAATTCTAATATATTATATATAGAACACAGAGTAGAGCAGTACAGGAGTAGGCCTTTCAGCCCACATAGTCGGCATTGGCCATGATGTTAGTCTAAATTAGCTCCAGCTGCCTGCAGTGGTCTCTGTCCCTCCATGTTCTCTGCCTGTTTATGTGATTGTCTGAATGCCCCCTAAATGTTGCTATTACATCTGCTTCTACCACTTTCACTGGCAGTATATTCTTGGCAGTTACCACTGTACTGTAGGGAAAGAAGCTTCTGTCAGAAATCTCCTTTAAACTTTTCTCCTCTCACCTTAAATCTATGTCCTCTGGAATTTGTGACATTTCCACCCTGACAGAAAGATTCTCAATCTGTGCCACTCTTAATTTTACTGTATAAACTTATATCAGGTCTCATCTCAGCTTCTGACATGTCAGAGAAAATTATGAAAGGTTGTCCAACCTCTCCTTATAGCCAAATCTCTCCATTCTAGGCAACATCCTGGTGAAGGTCTGTACCTTCTACATGTTCTCCACATCCTTCCTGCAGTGTGGCTATTGGATAGGAACATGAATATTTTGCCAGTAGCTGTGTAAAAAAAGCCTCACAATAATTGGCAGAAAATAAATGTATTATTAACATATTGAGAGATGTGGATATAGCAGATCTATTTATTTAAAATACACTTGTGCTTTTAAAGGTATAAAAGTTCTCAGAAGACTTGGGACTGGGTCAGCATTAAGAAGCCATTTTACCTTGGTAAGCATGACAGAAATTTTGCGGACTGGTCAGCAACATGGGCTGGCTACCTGACAACAAAGGTGAGAATGCTGATATTGGATTACTGACAAATTAGTCTTGCATCTGTCTTGCCTTCTCCTCATATATATGTAAAGGGCGTAGTGTTGTGTTAGATCTTTTGCCAATGATAGATCTTTTAATATTATTGAACTGAAAAGTGTTCCCATTTGATGGACACGGCAGCAATATACCACTTTGTTTGTGCATCCATGTTCATCCACAGCAGCCAAAAATGGTCTTTTGAATGCAGCTTGACATTTTTTTCGAGAAGCACCATAAAGTTATTAAAACTGCATATGAGTTAACACTAAGTCCATTCCTTTCACATTATTGGTTGAAAATAATATGATTAGCTGATGGCCCTTATCATGTTTTCCTTCCTACCCCTCCAACCTATGTCTTGTGTAGTATTATGTGACAACCATGGATGTTGCGTCC
The DNA here is from genome assembly GCF_048418815.1 of Hemitrygon akajei. Classification (NCBI taxonomy): domain Eukaryota; kingdom Metazoa; phylum Chordata; class Chondrichthyes; order Myliobatiformes; family Dasyatidae; genus Hemitrygon; species Hemitrygon akajei. The sequence continues at coordinate 180,041,748 of NC_133126.1, read as the reverse complement.
TAGCTGTCTACATTATATGCAAGCCAGGACGGTATGATATGGAGAGCAAGCAGTTGCCCGTACAGCAGGCTTTTCTCCCTCTCCATCAGCTGATAAGCGAAAGGAATGGCAGACACCAATATAGTTTAACACCTGCAGTGACACAGGAGTAGTTAGTCAAACGTTGAAGGATTGCTTTAGGGATTCCAGTTTAGGATTTTCCCTTGGGGTTTACTCTCAAAGCCTTTTCCATGAGTGGGTGTGGCCACAAGGCAGCAGAGGTTTGAGATTAAGTTTTCCGCTTCCTGGATGAGCTGCCCACTATGGCTGGTGAGATCCATCTTCCCGAACTGACCGGTCTTAGGGCGCCACTGACCCACCTTTGCTCCTGTCATTAGAAATGGTTCCGCCGGGCTTAGCAGCTAAGCCACACATGAAGGTCAGGAGCTGGACGGGTATCAGACACTATTTGAGATGCATACCATTGGGAGCATTTAATAGGTAGAGGGAGCTTAACCCCAGTCCAACCCCAGCAAAAACAATGTTAAGGAATTATAGTAGTAATACATTGCAAGTAATATATTGCACTCTAAAATTGAAACATATAAACTCTCTGCCTGTGATAGTTATCATTCTGAAGCTAATCAATATGTTTAGAGTTCAGCTTGAACTTTTAGAAAGCACCTGTTAAAATTTGAAGTTAAGATGTTTTAAGCAAAAAAAAGTTGTAAATACATTGTCTCGAAATGTAATACCTGGGTTTTTTTTTAGGTTCGACATGACCTAGCTGGGAAAGTCTTTGATTGTTGCAGTTTTATCATGAAACATGACTTCAAAGTGACGATCTATCTGCTACCTCATATTCTAGTTTATGTTTTACTTGGATGTAATGAAGAAGATCAACAGGAAGTGAGTAGCTCATAGCAGTTTGGAAAAGCTGGCAACTACACAAACTTCTCAGTTCATTACAAAAGTTGTCATTCTGCTTCTGTTTTGCATGAGTACCATAAGAGTAAAGGCAGCTTGTTACTCAACTAGTTCTAAGAATAGGAAGAAAAGACAATTCTACACAATATTCATATTTCAAAGCTTATTCCTGCTCTGGAAGTTGCACTATTTAATGCCCTTTTCCTTACTGTGGTGTACACAAATGCTGTGAAGTTTGACCCGATCCGTGTCACTGTTCAATGTACAGTGCTTGGCTGAGGGAAAAAAACAAAAGTACATTTTAAACCAGTAGACAGTTTAAATTGCTGATCTTTTGCAAGAGATTATGGGATAGGGTATATTTACAAAAATAATTTAAAGAAAAAATATATTTTACCATCATAGCACAGAGCAATCTGCAAATAAATATTAGAGTGATTTTTGAAGCTAGTATTTTAAAATGTATTTCAATTGAAGTTCACATTTTGTTTTAGTTCTGGTATATATATTGTAAAATTGGGTAAATGCTGCAGAATATAATCATATAATGAATCAATCTTATTAGTTGTAAACAAGAACTTTATAGTTGTTTAATTTGCTGTGGACAATTTGTGAAATTGTCTATTTAAAAGTTATTGTTTTCTTGAACCTATTGACAATTTAGGAATTAAAATGCTGACCATAGAAGAAATAGTGTTACCTTCGTACTTAATCTAATTAAAATCTTGTGGAGTAACATTTTATTTCTGCTGCAGGTCTACTCTGAGATGATGGCTGTCCTAAAACATGATGAAGCCTGGGACAGGAGGTTGCAGGACAGTGCATCAGATCTGAGTCAGTTGAGTACACAGACTGTTTTTTCTATGTTGGATCATCTTGCACAGTGGTCGAGGCACACACTTCAGGCTCTCAGTTCTGAGAAAAGTGGAAGCAGATCCAGCAAGGACAGAGGGGGCCCGAATGGTGAGTTCTTAAAAGTAATGTAACTCTGATTGTTCCTCAAGAGCTAGCAATTGTTTGAGGGATTTGTTGGTAGCTATTTCAAAATGAGGACATCAAATATCTAATTAAATATGGAATAACTTATGTTTACAATTTCAGATTAATGGGTTTAAGTAACTCGCAGTATTATTTATCATTATGCTGTGCAAGATTAAATGGAGTCTTCTAGCAGTTGATCCTAACCTGACAGAAAAAAGCAGTCAAAATGCTTCAAAAGACTTCCAACAAGGTCCAAAATGTGCAATTTATGAAAAAGTTATGACGTAGTTGCTTGTAGGTATCTACGGTATTGTTACTTGTAGGTATCTATTATTCCTTTATGGAATACACACAGAAATAATGTTTTTTGTGTTAGGTCATGTCTTTCTAATGTATATACTATTTGCACTGTGTACATCTTGCCAAACACTATGTTCCTTCTTGACTTGGCTTAAAATCCTTGTAAATTTTCATGTTGTACTACATGGAATTTTACAGTGGTCCCCAACCACCAGGCTGCGAGGAAACGATATGATTTGGTGATATAAAACGATATGAGTCAGCTGCACTTTTCCTCATTTCCTGTCACACCCACTGTTGAACTTGAAGGCACACGAGGTCATCAGTTGGACATTAACCTACAACTACTTGATGAGTAAAAACCAAATGTCGCTTGAGAGTTTCTTTGGAAGAGGTGGTAGGGGACATAAAAGGCCTAATGATGATGATTACGCAGAGACAGCTGAGGCCGAGACTGCAAAAAAAAAGAAAGCTTCCTTCAACAGAAAATACGACGAGTCGTACATAAAGTATAGCTTTAATGCGACCGCTGACTCGCACGCTCTAAGCCCCCTGTGTGTGATATGTGGCAATGAAGGCAATGAAGCCCTCAAAACTGTGTGTCTAATGAGGCAATGAAGCCCTCAAAACTACTTTGACACCTTGAGTCCAAGCACCCTACACTTAAAGACAAACCCGTTGAGTTTTTTGAGCGGAAAAAACGTGAGCAAGTGGGACAGAAGCATGTGCTGAGAGCCACCACCTCCACAAATGCTGCTGCTCTGTGAGCGTTGTACTTAGTGTCTAGCCGTATTGCTAAGAAGCCTTTCACTGTTGGTGAAGAATTGATTCTGCCTGCTGCCAAGGACATGTGCCATGAACTGTTGGGAGAAGCTGCAGCTAACAAGATGGCAGAGGTTTCTCTTTCAGCTACCACAGTTTCAAAGAGAATCGATGACATAGCAAAGGACCTCGAAGCACAGCTGTTGGAACAGCTTAACGAGTCATCATGGTATGCTATCCAGGTCGACGAGTCTGTTGATGTCGACAACAAGGCAATACTACTGGTTTATGTGTGATGTGCACGAGGATATGTTGTGTGCACTGCCACTGCCAATTAACACAACTGGGGCAGAACTACTCAAATCTTTGAATTACTACATGTCAGGCAAACTGGACTGGTCATTCTGTGTTGGAATATGCACAGATGGGGCTTCAGCTATGACTGGACAGCTGTCTGGTTTTACTACTCGAGTCAAAGAGGTTGCTCCTGAATGCCAGTCTACACACTGTGTCATACACAGGGAAGCGCTGGCTAGCCAAAAAATGTCACCTGATCTTAACAGTATATTGAGTAACTTGTTGAAGTTATCAATCACATCAAAGCAAAAGCCCTTAACTCATGTCTGTTTGAGCAGCTTTGCGAGGAAATGGATGCAGAGCACAAACGCCTTTTCTTTCACACTGATGTCAGGTGGCTATCAAGGGGGAGAGCCCTGGCCAGGGTCTTTGAGTTAAGAGAGCTGCTACAGAGATTTCTTTCAGGAAAAAAGTCACCACTGGCAGCACACTTCAGTGACGAGGAGTGGATAGCAAAACTCGCTTCTCTGTGTGACATCTTCAATCTGCTCAATGAACTCAATTTGTCACTTCAGGGGAGAATGACAACTGTCTTCAAGTTGGCAGATAAAGTGTCTGCTTTCAAAGCCAAACTGGAACTGTGGGGACGGCGAGTGGACAGGGGCATACTTGACATGTTCCCAACATTAGCTGGGATTTTGGGAGAGACTGAGGCTGCACCGTCCTTCTCATTGCTGGTGCGCGATCACCTATCTTTGCTGGTGACAGAATTCGAGCGTTACTTCCCAACCACAAATGACCCAAGACATGCAAAGGACTGGGTCACTGACCCATTTGTGAATGTCCCCGGTAAATCATCCACGTCAGCACGGGAAGAAGATCAAGTCCTTGAGCTTGCAAATGACGGTGGGCTGTAAAGTATGTTTGACATAACATCTCTGTCGGCATTCTGGATCAAAGTCAAGGCTGAATATCCTGAGATAGCCACAAAAGCACTGAAAACGTTGCTTCCATTTCCAACATCATATCTCTGTGAAACGGGGTTTTCTGCAATGAATGCAATGAAAACTAAATTGCAGAATAGACTGGACGTAAGGAACCCCCTTCGAGTATCGCTGTCTCCCATCACCCCTTGATGGGACCGTCTTGTTGCAGGGAAACAAGCCCAGGGCTCCCACTGATTCAGCGATATTGGTGTGTTGCAATGATTTTACATGTTCATACGAGGAAAATATGCGCTGTGTGTTTAATATTAAATTTGTTAGATAAACCCTTTTAGAAAGGAAATTGAATATTTTAGCCAGTTAATACCCCCCCACCCCCATCAGCCGGTCCGCAAGAATATTGTCAATATTAAACTGGTCCGTGGTGCAAAAAAGGTTGGTGACCCCTGCTGTAGCAGGACAAACCAGACACTCTCCCCATTGCACTTCTCAAGACCTAGTTGCAGCCTAGAAGACTAGCAATATAGAGAAAGAATGCCTGGTCCAAATAACTGACTGAACTCCAAGAGGTATTTCTGGGTGGTGAGGGTTCAGAGCTAGTTCAATCCCAGCTATCAAATGTTGCATGTGTGTCTCCTGATTGGTACATCATGGAACAATTACAGACCAGAATTAGTCCGACTCTTGATTTTTTAAATTCCCCTTTTTATTGAAAAATAATTTCACTGATTGATGTTTATTTCTATTCCTTATATAAATAGAGCAAAATCACACAATTTTCTTTCTTCCAAAGCTAAGAAATATTTTGTTTGTAATCTCCTAAAATTAGGTCAAGATTGTATTAAATGAATTAAAAAATTTTCATACAACATTAAATCATTCTTCTAAATTCTTTGTTGAGCATTTCACTTTTTAAATATTTTGACAAATTATTTTGAGTTCATTGAATTATCATGGAGAATGTCAGTTGATTTAAGTTGCCTGTACTATAAGTTTTCTTCTTGTTATTTAAATGGCCTGATATTTCACCATTACCTTAGAAGTTTCAAATTCGTGAACAAATTGGTATAGCAGTATTGACATATTCTTATCATATATTCTTATATCATATCTTATCTTGTATATCATATATACTTATCTTATTGGGTAGGAGGAAGGATTTTTTAATAACCCCTGCATTCATGATGTAATAACATTTCACACAGATTTTACCTCATGTTAAGGATTGTAGTTGACGAGTGCATTATTTGTTTTGATTAGTCTCACTTTAGGTCCTCGTATGCTAATACAGTGAAGTTGAATGAAAGATTTTATTTGAGCAAGATCTGTGGTTGTAGCTTTGGAAATCTGATGTGCATTATTTTGACAAAATGTAATTGCCTACATGAAGCTATACTTTTTTTTGCAGTTTCAAGCTCAGAGTATAAAGAATATAAAAATGTCACCTCCTTTCTGGACCTGATACCCCAGGATGTGCTTGCCATCGCTTCTTTTCGTTCCAAAGCTTATACCCGTGCGGTGATGCACTTTGAGTCTTTTATTGCAGAAAAGAAAGAGAACATTCAGCAACACCTTGGATTTTTGCAGGTCAAAAGAATAGATAAGTAGTAGAAATTTTCCGAATGATCAATAGTTACTAAATCTAGAAAGAGATCTATTGTTATGTATTAGAGTTCAAAATATCTCTCATAATAATCTACAAAAGCTATGCATTCTTCTCTCTGAATGTTGTCTTAAGGAATGTTCTTTATTGAATATTGTGTTTAAAGTAACTTAATTCCTCTTTATAGACTTTGCTTTATTAATGTTTTCAGTGGTTTCTGTTTAATATGAACAATGTAACATGTATTTTGTTACATTATTTTCAATGAATAGAAGATTAATCACATATTTGATAAATGTATAATGACAAAAACATTATCTTTTAAAAGGCAGTTGTGATAAAGTTAATAGAAAGAAATGAAAATTACTTCTACAAGTAGCAACTGACCATTCTTGTTCCAAATGCAGAAGCTATATGCAGCAATGCATGAAGCAGATGGAGTGGCTGGAGTTAGCGCAATCCGTAAGGGAGAACCATCTCTTAGAGAACAAATTTTAGAACACGAGAGCAGTGGACTGTTGAGAGATGCTACCGCCTGCTACGATCGGGCTATTCAGTTAGAACCTGATGAGGTAAATATCAGAATAAAAGATCTAAGGAATATCTTCACGTTAACTGCAATTTAATCATTTGGTATGAAGTTAAAGCCAAAAATTTTAATTGAACATTGATTTGCGAAGATCAGTATCGTTTTAGAGACCTTATACAAACAAATTATTGTCTCTGTAGTGCAATGCACATAAAATGCTGCAGGAATTCAGCAGGTCAGGCAGTATCTATGGAGGGGAATAAACAGTTGATGTTTCAGGCCAAGGCCCTTCACCAGGACTGGAAAGGAAGGAGGCAGAAGCCAGAAAAAGATGGTGGGGTGAGGGAGAGGTGAACAAGCTGGTGGATGATAGGTGAGTCTAGGTGAGGGGGAAGCTGGGTGGCTGGGGGAGGGAGGATGAATGGGAATGAAGTGAGAAGTTGGGGGATGATAGGCGGATGAGATAAAGGCCTGAAGAAATAATCTGATGGGAGAGAACAATGGACTATGGGGATAAGAAGGGAACATGGGGGGAACCAGGGAGGGGTGATGGCCAGGTTATGAGGTGGGGAAGGGGAAAAGTAAGGGGTGAGAGGGCCATCATAATGAGGGAAAACAAAAGGAGGGTGGTAACTGGAGTGGTCACTAGAATTTAGAGAAGTCTGTGTTTATATCATCAAGCTGGAGACTAGACAGGATATGAGGTGTTCCTCTTCCGACCTTCAGCCATTAGGTACGCGCACTGACACCGTACTGAACTACATAACCTTGGCTGGTCTAGGTTTGTCACCTTGCCTTTTCTAAACTCCCAAATGACAGCCAGAGCACTAGGAGGGGTAATATAGCCAATGAAGGTCAAAAGGCAGACATACTGTATGCAGATCTGCTGGTATACGCACATAAATAGATCACAGGTAAATAGGATCTGGTTCAGCTGTGATCTTTCTCTCATTGTGATTGTGACATATTCCCGAGGAGCAGCTTTTCTCAACAAATATTTGGAGGTCTGCTGGTGTGAATGATAATTCCTCAGGTCACTTCGCTTTTCATCTGTTTGGTATTCTTTTTCTCAGAAAATACCTGTCCTGTATCCAACTCCCCATGTTAATTAGATGAGTAAGGTGCCATATTATTGTGATTTGAATCATTTAATTGTTGAGGTGATCACTGTAAGACAAATAATGCTTATGAATGTTATATATGATTGTTGGAAGGGATGATTTAAAATGGCATTCTTTTATCTTGAATCAGATCATTCATTACCATGGATTGATGAAATCTATGCTTGGGCTTGGCCAGCTGTCTACAGTCCTCACTCAGGTTAATGGCGTGCTTGCAAGCAGGTAAAGTCTTTGTTTACTCAACTTTTTATTGTATTATATTGCTTATGGAATAGTAAAAATTGCTGAGGTAATTTCGCATTAGTGAGTTTTGCATTTTTAACAAAGCTCCGGTAGCTAAATCCACTTGTTCATCAATTATTGTGAAGGGTAGATCTAACAATTGAATGTTGTAGTTTCTTATGTGCTCTCATTTTATACAAACAGATAAACAAAAATAAAAATTATTTATAAAGGAGACATCATGGTGTTTCTGTGGAGGATATAATCTAAAACACAATACCAATTCACCTTGTATTCCTTGAAAATAAATATCTTCTGCATGATTTAACATATATAGTTGACATGAACTTTGATTCGTTTTTTGTGAACTTCTCATTCACTAAGGATAATTTGTTGATCTCTCAATCTACCTCGTTGTGGTCGTTGCACTGCACTTTCCCTGGGACTGTAATACAGGTCATCTCCCTTGAATCCAGTAATCAGTAATCCGCTAGTGTGGACATAATCTTTGCCAGCCTAATTTAAAATTTCCTGTGTTGCTGTGCCAACCCATCACCACTGTTTTGGCTGCTGGCTGCTGGCATGGTCTTTAAAGGAAGCAAGTCATTCCTCTACGTTATCCTGCATTTTTTTTATAACCTGTGTTTGTCTAGCCCCAGTCATGTCTTCATTGAATAAAGGAAGTGCTTCTTGTGGTGTAAAGCTCAAACACAGTATGAGATCTATACAAGATAAGGTGGGAGCTCTGAAAAAACTCAACAGTTGTGTGTCTGTGAAAAGCATACACAACTTGGATAACATTGGCTATTCCACAGTTTATGATATAAAGAAACAAAAAGAAAAGTTGCTCCAGTTCTTTGCTGACAGCGAATCAAAAAAAAGATGTGCTTAAGGAAAACAATGAAAGATGGAAGATGTTCACAACTAGATAAAGTTCTCATAAAGTGGTTTAAACTCTGTGTCAGAGAAGACGTAGAACTGTCAGGAGATATGATAAAAGAACAAGCAAAATTATTTCATGAAGAATTAGGACTGGATTATGAGTGTGATTGTAGTGAAGAGTGGCTTCGGTGTTTCTAGCAGTGACATGACATAAAGTGCAGTGCAGTGTGTAGTGAAAAATGGCCAGCAAACAAGGAAACAGCTGCTGAGTTTGTTGATGACTTTGCGAAGTTAGTTTCTGATGAAAATTTAAGTCTCGTACAATAGGACGAAACCACCTTATATTGGTGTTGTACTCCAAGTCAAACACTGACTGCAGAGGATGCAGAATCACCAACAAGTTATAAAGCATCAAAAGATTGTGTCACTTCATCAAAAGATCAAAATCATCAAAGATCATTAAAGCATCAAAAGATGTTGGGCTGCTCTAACTGCTGCAGGACCCCACAGGTGTAAGTTGTTAGTCCCAGAGCTTTCAAAGGTATGAAGCAGTTTGTGGTAATTTACTGTGCCAACAAAAAAGGATGGATTACAACTGACATTACACTGGAATGGTTTAAACATTACTTTGTTCTTGAAGTGAGAGCTCACTGTGACTCTGTCAGTCTGGCCAAAAATTGTAAGATAATGCTGATTTTAGGTAACTGCTCTGCGCATCCAAAAGCAAAACTCTTGGTAAAGAATCATGTTTATAGTATCTTCCCGTCACCTAACTGTGTGTCATTAATTCCACCTCTGGACAAAGGCATACTACGCTCTTTGAAGGCTAAATGCTCCCTGTGTGTGAAGTGGCTACTGAGTGCAGTTGACTCTGGCAGACTAGTACATGAATTTGGAAAGAATTGCTTTTCATTTGTCATTTCTTTTTTCTTCATTATGCAAGTGTGAGATGATCGTCAAGTGGGTAGGAGATGTTTATTTAATCCTAACCTCACCACTTGTGATTACGAATCTGGCACTGCACGGATCCCAGCCATTCTGGATTTGTGATGGTCAACCTGTATTATAATCTGCACTTTTTATTACCTCTATGTACATATATATGGAATGATCTGTCTGGGTGGCATGCAACCAAAAGCTTTTCACTGTATCCACATAGATCTGACATTATTATAGCAATACTTTTGTTATATTAAAATGTAAGTTACATGTTGTGAGCTTTCAGCAATTCTTAATTTTTAAATTACGTTGTAAAAAGAGGCAAAAGGATATTTTAATTTTCTCCTCAAACTAAAATATTGTCACCCCTAAGCAAATGCAATATATTTGAAAATGAAAAATTGATGAACCTGTGAAATACTAATCTTATACGAACTTATTTATTCTTTACTAAGAAGACACATGGTCAATTCATAAATGAAACTGAGATGTCAAAAGCTTGACTCACGCATATCAAACCATATACTGTATCAAAAACTCCATTGATGCCACTTTGAACACTCACCAATATGTTTACCGACAGAACCACTCTATGTCAGATACCACATCTGTTATAGTGTGGTTCTGTCTGAATACAGCACTGTGCAACTGGGTGTTGGACTTGCTAACCAACAGACCTCAAAGAATGCACAACTGTACCTTTCTTTCCATCATCATCAACGCAGGAGCCCTTGGGACTTGTGGTGAGCCCATTGCTGTACACTATGCTCACACATAACTGTATGGCCAAACACCGGAGTAATCACATTGTCAATTTTGCCAATGACTCGACAATGGTGGGGCTCATAACCAACAATGATGAGACAGCCTACAGAGAGGAGGTGGAAGAGTTCGAGGCCTGGTGCCAGGCAAATAACCTCTTACCCAGTCAAGAAAGATCACCATTGTCTCTACTTTCTGAGGAGGCTGAAGAGAGCTGGACTACGCACATCAACACTCATGTCATTGTACAGATGCATCCATGGCTGGTCCACCAGACTTAAAAACAGTTATTTTCCCCAAGCAGTAAACCTCCACCTGCACCCACTAACCCATCCCTCAACAATCCCCTACAACCACTACTTTATAATTTCCTGTCAGCCACTTTATGTACAGAAACTCCTGTGCCAAGCATCAGTTTATGGAAATACAACCAGCCTATGTATATAAGTTATCATATGTATTGATTTTTATTGTTTTTTTAAATTATTATGTTTGTTTTTTTTCTGTGTCACATTGGATCCAGAGTAACAATTATTTTGTTGTGTAATGGAAATGACATTAAACGATCTTGAATTTTGAATATGTAACATTTCAGTCCTTGAAACTTAAGATATTTATGTTATTAAAACAGAATAACTAGCAGAGAGGTAAGATAATTTAAAAAGATTTCCATGAACCTTTAGTAAATGAATCTTATGATAGCGTTGAAAATTCCACATATTAACTAAACAAGTCAAATCTGTTTTATTTCTTTCAGGCCTGAGTGGACCACTGAACTGAACACTTACAGAGTGGAGGCAGCCTGGAAATTGACCCAGTGGGAGTCGCTACAGAATTATGTAAACACAGGTAATAAAGGAGGCCAAATAAAACTAGAATTAAGCATTAAGGAGTGAATGTTGAAGTTCTATTTGGAAACAGCTTTTTAAGGAAATGTTCTATATGTGGCGACCCACTTTCTGCGCAGGCGAACCAGCTCACAAATAGCCAGTGCGCGGGGGGAGACTTTGGTAATGCATCTCTGATGTCATTTTTGCCCACAGAGGGATTAAATGCCAGCGCCGCGAAGTTTGAATAAACTAGTGTCCAAATGACTTACCGACTGCGTGTCGTTATTTCAGCGCTGTGTGTAGCACATCGCTACATATATATATTTATTCAGGCCTAATTGTTGGTTGATATTTCTCACATCTTTTTACTGCAAAGATTTCTCAGTCTTTCCTGATTAAGAATTGCATTGCAGTTGCAACAGTAACTGAATCTGTGTCCATCACCTTATGAGGTACCCGGTAATCTATTTCTACCACCGCATTAACTAAGGTGGTGGTAAAAGTGAATACAAAACTAATCTTCGAAAGAGAATTGGATAAGTAACTTGTGGACAAAAATTGTGATAATATGTATAGCATGGTGGATTGCTCCTCGAAAGATGTGGATTAAATTTGATGGATGAAATTCCTTCCTCCTGTGTTCTGTGATTCTCTGAAATATTTTAAGGAATGAATCAAGTTCTGTTTCAGGAACTTCTAAGTGAGGATTTGTAATAATGTTGAAATCGAAAATACTTTTTAAAAAGATTTTGAGTGGGATGATGTTTTGTGGGCCAGTGATGGGAAAGGATATTGTGAACTTTATTCAATAAGTTTATTGGAGCGTCCTTTTCAATTTTGACAAGCTGCAGAAGTTCTTCCCCATTTGAGTTTAATGCATGATGACATGAAAACCACGACCTTAACCAGTGGACAAAATTCCCCATCTAAGTTCTGTTCTGCAAGTCTGCATCGTCATCCAAGATGTTTGAATTCTTCTTGCCACAATACTGCAATCACCAATCTTCCTGCTAAATGGGAAACTATTCAATCCATGTCACCTCAACTGCATGATCAAGATCACCCCTGCTTTATCAACTTTGATGATTTACTGTGGCTGATGTTTGTGTATATATGTGCTTGTTCACTGAAGTACACAAGATTAGAAATTTTCCTCTGCCTACCTCCATCTACTTTATAATATCACCCTCCAAAAACAAAGGTTCACAACAAGACTCCCTGAAGAAGAGATAGGATTCGAACAATGCTTCTAACACGAAGCTCTTGAAGATTCCTGTCCTTCTATCAATTTCTGAGTCATGTGTTTCCCTTTGGCAAGCAGTGGAGCAATTCCTTCAATATTCCTAATCCTCGAGCAGAATAAACAAACCAGCTTTATTGTCTTCTCCCAGGGCAACATCCACTGAGCCCTCACTTACACTCATTTAACTCTGATAGGCCAGCCATCTCATTCACATAAGACTTGTGAGACTGAATACCTGTTCTGAGCCCAGGCATGACAATGAGTGACCAGGTGGATGGAGGAAATGATTCAAAGAACCTTCGCTGAGTAACAACATCCTCAACACCTTGAAGTGGAGAAGTGTTTGGATGGCACTAGGAATGTTGAATTCAGTTGTGGATAACACACATGCTAGAAAGAGATCATCACCTCCTAATTATCTCTCCACCCTACTGACACACATCTCCTGGCATGGCTTTTCTCAGCTCAGTTTGTCCCATTTTCACCTCATCAGACACCTTGAAAGCGCAGAACTGGAATGGTAGCAATTCATCCTGCTCCTCAAAAGCCTGCCAAAAAATTTGTTCTGTAGCATAATGATAACAGCTCGAAAACCAGAATGCATTGTAATTTAATATTTCTTGCTGTTTTACTTCGGAGAATTTTTCCTTTTTCAAGAACTGATACAGTGAATACCCATGAAATGTTCACAAACCACAAAAATCATAAGCAAGCACCCTCTGTATGGTCATGCAGCTCAGATCACAGCTTTTGTTTTAAATTACGGTAAATAATATGCACTTTGGCACTTTTCTTTTAGAGTGGAAATCCTGTACTTGGAGCGTGCGACTTGGCCAGCTTTTGCTTCTTGCTAAGCAGAGCAATGTGGAGGGTTTCTATGAACAGCTGCAGATTACCCGAGCGGAGCAGATAGTGCCACTCTCTGCAGCAAGTTTTGAACGAGGGTCGTATCAGCGTGGTTATGAGTACATTGTCAGGTACTATTGGGACAGAGAGTACTTCAGATATTTCTTATCCAGGCATGTTAATATCTCATTAACTGATTAAGCTTTTTTTCTGTTTGTTTAGGCTGCATATGTTATGTGAGCTGGAACACAGTGTCAAAGAACTGTTACATCAGCAGTCAAGGGACCACAGTGAACACCACATGCATCCTCTTGATTGGCAGGCTCGTCTAGAAATGACTCAGAATTCCTTTCGGACAAAGGAGCCAGTCTTGGCGCTGCGCAGAGCATTGCTCAGTGTTAATAAAACGTATGTTGGCATTTTTTGTTTACAGGTTTTAGTAATGATATATTTAGTCCAGAAACGGAGCAGTAAAACTTTTAATAGCAAATTTCTCAGGTTAATGAAACCTGTATCAAATCTGGACTAATTATACCACTATATTAAATTTGCATATAAAAACACAAAATGCTGGCAGAACTCAGCAGGCCAGACAGCATCTATGGCTCCCATAGATGCTGTCTGGCCTGCTGAGTTCTGCCAGCATTTTGTGTTTTTATTTATTTCCAGCATCTGCAGATTCACTCGTGTTGCCTTTAAATTTGCATATATCTGCTTATGGCTGATTGTAGTTTTTCACACCTGTAGGTATATAAAACTAAGGTAACTTTTTTTGTGAAAAGGCATAGAAACCATCAGGAAAAGTTGTTGAGGCCAAACGTTATTTCTTGAATTGATTGTTCCTCATTTGAGCACTGCCAAAAATGGGAAACCTATGTTACCTGCATTTAGAAGTTGAGATAAATTAATTTTGAGACTTATGTAAACAGCTGTGTGTCATTTCAAAGGAAGTTTCATGAAAATTATATATTGCACCTATGGGAAGGTTAGACATGTAACATTGTGTTTGCCTGGTTTGGTTTCAGCAGTATGCTCTTTGGAGACTGGCACTGAAAGCCCAGGTTACTCACAGTGGCAGTACCTATACCAGGTATTATTAGAACATTTCATAACTTGAAGGTCATTAACAGAAGCCTGGAAATGGCCTGATTAGTTTGGGAGTGGTTAATAGGCAAAGACAATGTATGCATGACTGAAGGAAAAGTATTTGACATGGCTTTTCAGAGGAGGCAATATTATTTTCTGAATTGTTAAATGCTGCCAATATGGGGATAGCAGGAAGGTGGAGCTCTGGTAGAATATTGATTATGATCATATTGAATTGTGGAATAGACATAAAAGAAAGCATGGTCTACTATTATTTCTATTTGTGTTCTTTTAATGTTAATATCTGATTTTTATTAGGGCTGAGTACAGTAAGTTGGTTGGAGAATGCTGGCTACAAAGTGCCAGAGTTGCCAGAAAAGCTGGACATCATCAAACCGCATACAATGCCCTCCTTAATGCAGGAGAATCAAGACTACCTGAGCTTTATGTAGAGAGAGCAAAGTGGCTGTGGTCCAAGGTATGCTTCCAATTGATGAGCTGTTATTTGCAAATGTTATCAACTCTCTCAGATTCCACTATTTACAAATGCAATGGGGGTGATTCACAGTCACCAAGTAACTTCTCAGCACACCCATTTTTGTGGATAGGAGGAAACAAGAGCACCCGGAGAAAGGTTAGCTGATCTTAAATCTACAAATTACACATAGGCATCACCGGAGATCAGAATTGAACTGTGCAGCTCATCCCCTGTTTGATACTGCCTTTTTAAAGCTGACTACTTTGCATATGACAATTATATATTAAACAAGTGATAAAGATGAAGATTAGCTTTATTTGTCACATGTACATCAAAACATACAGTGAAATGTGTCGTTTGATCAAATCTACAGGTGTTGCCATGCTTCCAGCGCCAACATAGTGTGCCCACACTTCAACCCTAACTGCGTCTTCAAAGTTCAAGTTCCAAAGTACATATATGTAAACATATATAGTCCTGACAATACTTTTCTTTCAGGCAATCACAGTTTAGAATCTGGGAGGAAAACAGAGCAAATAGAGGAAACGCATATAGTTCTGGGGAGAACATACAAACTCCTTTCAGACAGCAACAGGAATTGAACCCTGATATTACAAATGGTGCTGTAATAGAATTCCGCTAACCAATACGCTACTGTGCTGCCCCAACAGATTGCAGCTGTCTTCAAAACCAGAAATCACTGCTGTTATTAGTCCCACAATTATTAATGAGTCTTCTAATTCAAAATACATCAGTAAAAATATATGATCTTCTATGTGCGTATTCTTATGCAACCTTTGACTGGTACTTTTGGTCACTGGTACTCATGGTTACCTTTTCATAGGTATTTGCTTTATATTACAGTTTGCAAAGAGAGGTATAATAACAGTGTTAAGTTTGGAATGAAGTTGTGAGGCTAAGGTTAAAGGACAGTATGTTTATGCAAATCATGAGTGTAGAAAAGCTGTTTAGATTATTGTTGCATACATCAATTTATTTTGAACATAATAATCCTACATCACTACATTGTTTTTGTTTCCAGGGAGATGTTCACCAAGCCTTAATAGTCCTCCAGAAAGGTGTTGAGTTGTGTTTTGGAGATACAGAATCAGAATTAAGTGACGATAAAAGCTGTTTAATAAAGGGACAAGCTACATTGTTGGTTGGACGTTTCATGGAAGAGACAGCTAATTTTGAAAGCAATGCAGTTATGAAAAAATATAAGGTAATCTGGAATTCATTTATGGCTATATTTATATTATGCATTAAGTGATTATTTAAATGGGTTTGCTTTGCAAATCCATTTAAAGTAGATACATATCACCATATATAATCCTGAGATTATATCCAGCGAGGAGAGAGCATAACCTGGATGGTGAAGGTCCTTGATAATGGATGGTGCTTTCCTGCGACAGCATTTCATATAGATATGCTCAGTGGTGGGGAAGGCTTTACCCACAATGGACTGGGCCGTATCGATTACTTTTTGTCGGATTTTCTGTTCAAGGGCATTGGTGTTTCCATAAAAAGCTGTGATGTAGCCAGTCAATATACTCTGCACTACACATCTGTAGAAGTTTGTCAAAGTTTTAGATGTTGTGCCAAATCTCTGCAAACTCATTAGGAAGTAGAGGCACTGTCATGCTTTCTTTGTAATTGCGCTTGCTTGCTGGGCCAAGGGCAGGTCCTCTGAATTAAAAACAGAGAACAAGTTAAAGTTGCTGACCCTCTCCACCTCATGAGGACTGGCTCATGAATCTCTGGTTTCCTTCTGTAGTCAATTATCAGTTCCTTGGTCTTACTGACTTTGAGAAAGACGTTGTTGCTGTGGCACCACTCAGCCAGATTTTCAGTCTCCCTGCTGTATGCTGATTCATTGTCGCCTTTGATTCGGGACCAAGATCAGTGAACTTATTGATGAGTTGGACACACTGTGAACTCTCTTTCAAGGACTTTACAACTCATGTGCTCAATATTGTATATTTATTAATGTTTTCTTTGGTTTTTGCACAGTTTGTCTTTTGCACATCAGTTGTTTGTCAGAATTTATGTGTAGTTTATCATTGATTCTATAGTATTTCTTTGTTCTACTGTAAATGCCTGCAAGAAAATGGATCTCAGTCTAGGATTCTGATATCGGTCATCTTAATTGTATCACCTATTAGTCTGCACACAGCACAATTCAGATCTCTCGTCAACTGTTCAGGGAGATTGTGTGCTGATAAGAAAGATTAAAAAGAGTTGGGAAACTATGTGACCTTCTTGCCCAGCATCTTAGATAAAAAGCTTTGTTCAGGGACATGATGTGAGGCAAAATAGGAATTTAAAATAGACTTCAAAAACATAAGCAACTTAGACTGATTATTTCAGATTTTATGGTACAGTTATAAAAATATTTGAAAGTACTACAACTTTGTTTAATACAACTAAGTGAACCAAAATAAACAGTGTAGTAATGTTTTGAGGCAATTAGACCAATGTGTAAAGATTTGATATAGGTTATTTGATTAACATCTGGGTGCAGATAGTGCTTTGTTACTTTTTGCTTGATTATTTTACTACTTTTTATAATTTTTAATTTTTATAATTCAATTTTTTGCAGGAAGTGACCAATTTATTACCAGACTGGGAAGATGGGCACTTTTATTTTGCAAAATATTATGACAAATTAATGCTTATGGTAACGGATAACAAGATCGAAAAGCAGGGAGATTTAATTCGCTACATAGTTCTTCATTTTGGCACGTAAGTTGCTGACTCAAGTGAATCTTATTTTCTTTAAAAACTTATTGTGAATATGCATTACATAAATCTGTTTTTTATTTACTAATATGACAGTGCAATGACTGCTGAAACAGCAGTTTGTTAATATTTAGTTCTTTAAGACTCTACAACTCATGTTTATTTATTTTCTTATTAATATTATAATTATTTCAGTTTTATTTACATAATTTGTTAATCTTTGTAGTTGTTTGTAGATTCTGTAGTATTTCTTTGTTCTACTGTGAATGCATGCAAGAAAATGAATCTCGGGGTAGTATTTGGTGCCATACACATATATTGATCATAAATTTACTTTGAAATTTAAGTGCAAGTCATTGGTCTAAAAATGTGTTATAATGAGATGCTTCCTAGATTACTTCAAAAAATTTTTCATCTTACATAACTAAACTCATGCACGTGACTTTGAAATTTTTGATGTTGTGATGATATCTATCTCTGTGAACCTCAAATTAATTCAAGTCAAATATGTTTTATTTGATCTTTAACATCAATGTGCACACAACCTGGCTACTTCTGGTTTGCAAGCAAACCCTTTTCAAGACTTGTTGGCAGTTCAGAGACATTACGTAGATTGGCTGAAAGTTCTTTTGATGGCAAGTAGATTTTCCACTTTGGAAGCAAAGACAGAAAGGAAGGTGAACACTGCATTGGGAAGAGGTTTGCTTTGACTGCACTGTTTGTGATGAGGAGGAGCAGCAATTCTCTTCATTGTCTCACTTTCCCAAATATCCTCTAAATGTTTCCACCCCTTTCCAAAGCTCAGTGGAAGTTAAGCTAAGTTGGGAAATTACAGAATTCCGTGTTTTCAAACCAACTCATTCATCACTTTTAAATACAATTTTAAAAAAGCACACTTTAGAATTTGGATTTGTAGTTTTACAATGATTTAGACTTTGTTCTATAATATGAGCAATTTGGATTGCATTTTCAAGTTCACTTCATTAAATTGACTAAACTAGTCTGGCTAGTTTATCAGTGCAGAATCAAAAGCACGATTGAAGTCAACGTTGAGTTCATTGTTATATGAACAAGTACATGCATGCACAGATGTCATGAAATATTTACCTGCAGCAACATTGCAGGTACAAACCATGATATGAATTGCATTCATAAGTAAATCTTAAGAGTTGAATGATTGAGTGAACTTAGCCTTTTCTCCTTGGAGCGACGGAGGATGAGAGGTGACCTGATAGAGGTGTATAAGATGATGAGAGGCATAGATCGCATGGATAGCCAGAGGGTTTTTCACAGGGCTGAAGTGGCTAACACGAGGGGGCATAGTTTTAAGGTGTTTGGAAGTAGGTACAGAGATGTCAGATGATCAAATGCCTCCTGACAAAGTTGTGTCCAAACAAACCTTTCACCCTTCTTCAGGAGGTTAGTCAAAGGAGGAGCAATATTAGCAAAGTTCTTACAGAACTTAGGATAATATCCAACCATTCCCAGAAACCTTCAGAGTGCCTTTTTACCATTTGGAATGGGAACTTCAGAAATTGCCTGAACTTTTGCCTGAATAGGAGCAAACTCACCTTGATCTACCACATAACCAAGATAACCAAAATAACTCTGTAAACCATCAAGTTTCTTTTTTTTATATTTACTTCAATACTGCACATTAACTGACCTCTGTACAGAAATCTATAATAGTCAAAAAATCAGAAGGGGAAGTAAGGTTACAAGGAATAATTTGGTTAATATTGTAACACAATGTATAATTCCAAATATTATATGACAGGTCTCTGCGATTTGGAAATCAATTTATCTACCAGTCCATGCCTAGAATGTTATCATTATGGCTTGACTACGGAGCAAAAGCCTATGAATTGGAAAAGGGTAAGAACATTCAGTTTACTTCAGTAAATATTTGTTTTGGCTGCTTTTTCCTGGATAATCCATTCTGGTCAAAAATTCACAAATTGATTCCCATTCCAAGAACTTGAAAAGAGGCATCCATCTTCACCCTGGAGGAATTCTGAAATTGTGCTATCATATGCAAGTCCAAAATTCCGCCTGCTTGCAGAAGGTTCCCTCCTCCTCGCCCTCACGAACCATGTGACTTGGCCACTAACTATTGCACAATCAATGTTCCAAACTCAACAAGTTATTTTGGTGCCTCATATGGAAAATGCTTACTGGGCTTTCTAATTACCATGGTGATGGTGATTGTATTTCAATTGCGTTTTGTTGGTTTTCATGTGCTTTGCAATGACCTGAGGTTTTGATGTTATATAATGGCAAATATTTTAACATTTGATTTAACTGGGAGAAAAACTAAGTATTTGCATAACATTTGTAACAACTGAACAAATATTAATTCTTCTCCACACAGCATCTGGACGCACCGCTGATCGCATTGCCATGAGAACTGAACTTGAGAAAATTAACAAAGTGATAGAGGATCATACTAACTACTTAGCTCCTTACCAATTCCTGACGGCATTTTCTCAGCTGATTTCACGAATATGCCATTTCCATGATGATGTGTTTGCAAGACTGAAAGGCATTATTGTCAAGGTTTTCTTGGCCTATCCCCAGCAGGCTATGTGGATGATGACAGCTGTGTGCAAGGTAATTAAGTGAAACCAACATAGTAATTCAGTACGTATCACTTAAGTTATTATCTCTGTCTGTAATCAGAGTGGTGTGATTGAAACATTCTTCAACTGAAATAATCTGTCTGATTCTTCAGAAATCGCTATTATTTGCTGCATTCCTTTTAAATACACCGAAGTCCTGTTTCCCGTGCTCGCTTAAAACCTGTTGTGTTTACTGGAATATTTATTATCCTACTTGACAATATCGATTAAAAAGCGCTTTGAGACATTAATAAGAATAATATTGAGTAGTTCAAAAAAATCTGTCTGGCGGATGCCACTGAAGTTGTAGAGATGCTGGATTCTCAGGCTTGGGTTGTGATTGCACTCAAGAATTTAAGGGAAGCTAGGTCCGTACAACCTCCAAGAGGACTGCAACCTTGCCATGGTTTGGAGGTTGTATGCTTCAATCACTCAGAGAGCTATATTGGCTTGAGTCAGGGCTTTCTGCTTTGGCTCTTGGTAGGGTCACCCATGCCAAACGGGTCGAAGGGTAGAGGCCAGACTAAGAGTGGTCCACCAGTCCTCCAGGTTCGACCGGTCAGCTCAGGGCTGACTGGACAAACAACTGTTATGGAAACAGCAATGAAGAGTTCTACATTGGTGTGCAATGGTATTCCTGAGTCTCCATCTGGGACTTGTATGATGACAGTAAACTGAGAGGAGGCCACTGACATGATGAAGGAAGCAGTGAACATTGCCAGAGATGGAGAACCTTCATTACTCCACTAAACCATACAACTTTGGAGCGGAATTAGGCCATTTGGCTTGAGTTTGCTCTGCCATTTTGTCGTGGCTGATCCATTTTCCTCTCAGTCCCAATCTTCTGCCTTCTCCCCATATCCCTTCAAGCCCTGACAAATGAAGAGCCTATCAACCTTTGCCTTAAATATACATACAGACTTGGTCTCCACAGCTGCCTGTGGCAAAGAATTCCAAGTTGTAGAATACACCTGCTGGTGCTACTTGGACATGTCTTCAGTGATGAACTTGGGGTGGTAGGATGTTTCGGGTCTTTAATCATCATACACCCTCTCCCGGGTGACCCAGCCGGGGGTGATCAGCCCCCGACTTGTGTCCAAGTGGTGCACTAATCCACAGATCCCCCCTCCGGATCCACAGCCACCGTGAGGCCTTTTCAGCAGCCTCCAGAATGTTCTTGGTGGCTCTTCTGCACTGCAGTCCTTTAACTCCAAGGAGTTTAAGAGTCTGCTGTAATGAATGGCCAGCAAAACCCCGGCACCCAACTTTGACCAGCTCACAGCGAGCTCTCCACCCATTGCACCCACTTCGACTGTCTCACAGTGAGCTCTCCAGCCAGTGCTCCAGCATTCTGCAACAAAATCTGTGTATTTAGCCCTCTTGAACTCGTTGGCCTCTTCAATCTGGTCTTCCCAAGGGACAGTAAGTTCCAGCAAGACCACTTGCTTTGTAGACTCCGATATTAACACCATGTCTGGGCAGAGCGGAGTAGCTGCGATGATCTCTGGGAACTTGAGCTGCCTCCTTAGGTCGACTTGGAGCTGTCAGTCTCGTGCAGTGGCAAGAAGTCCTCCCGAGGAGCTAGGCCGATGTTGAACCTTCTTCCCCACTCTAATAAAGGTGATAGACTGTTTGGGAACGTGCTGATTTTTGGTGTCTTGAATCGCTGTGCTGATTGCGTCCGCCATAGACCTTAGGACGGTCATGGTGCCAGTGGTATTGCCCTTCCCCCAACACCTTTGGGCAGCAACTGAGGATGTGCTCCAAAGTGCCCCTCCTCTGGCACAATTGGCATTCTGGAGTGTTTGCCATGCCCCGCCTGTGCAGGTTGGCCGGGCTTGGGAGAATGTCACAGACTGATTGGATGAGAAACTTGATGCACAATGGTTCGGCTCTCCAGAGCTCTGTCTAGGTGAGCTTGCGAGGTTCCGCATGCTCCCACCTAGTCCAGGCGCCCTGTTTGGACATGCCGACTATCTTGCTGCATCGATTTTCCTCCATCTCTGCTCGTATCTCATCCTGAACCAGTTGGCGCTTCTCATTTCCGCGGGTTTTGTTGTAGTGTGCTTTGGGAAACCAGTCCAGTCCCGCCCGCCCCACCGCCACAGTACCTACCAAACTGTTGTGTCACAGCTGAGCCTCCGCTCTGGCGACAGCTTCCTGTGCCTGCCACTTCCTTCCGGTCTTTACGCGGATTCCTGCCAAAGCGACTTTAACATCAGAGGAGTCTCGGTACATCATAACCTCCCTGACTTGAGTGACTTTGAATTCCTCTGATAGGCCGCTGATGGGGAGCTGCAGCTTGGTGGAATGCCCATACAGGGCAATGCTGCTTAAGGCCTGGGGGAGCCCCAGCCACCTCTGAAGAATCTTGCCTGACATATAAGATCAGCCAGCTGAGACAAGAACTCTAATCTCTGAAGCGCCAATTTAAGTTGGCCAAGGAGGAGGAGAAAACTGTCCCATCAAACCTCACAGATCTCATGAGGAGGAGGAGAAAACTGCCCCGTCAGACCTCACAGATATCATGAGGAGGAGGAGAAAACTGCCCCGTCAGACCTCACAGATATCATGAGGAGGAGGAGAAAACTGCCCCGTCAAACCTCACAGATCTCATGAGGAGGAGGAGAAAACTGCCCCGTCAAACCTCACAGATCTCATGAGGAGGAGGAGAGAACTGCCCCGTCAAACCTCACAGATCTCATGAGGAGGAGGAGAAAACTGCCCCGTCAGACCTCACAGATATCATGAGGAGGAGGAGAAAACTGCCCCGTCAAACCTCACAGATCTCATGAGGAGGAGGAGAAAACTGCCCCGTCAAACCTCACAGATCTCATGAGGAGGAGGAGGAGAAAACTGCCCCGTCAGACCTCACAGATATCATGAGGAGGAGGAGAAAACTGCCCCATCAAACCTCACAGATCTCATGAGGAGGAGGAGGAGAAAACTGCCCCATCAGACCTCACAGATCTCATGAGGACAAGGCTCATCTCAGTCAGGCAGGCTGAGTGGCACTGAAGGAGGGGCAAGGAGAGGGCCCGAAAGCACAATGCTTTCATTACCAATCCCTTCGGCTTCACCAAGAGGATACTGAGACAGAAGTGAAGTGGCCACCTCACTTGTTCTGTAGAGGGGATCATCTCTGTATCATTTTCAGTGACGCCTCAAGAGAGCAGGACCTCGGTCTGTGTGAGGCACTGGTGACACCTCCAGAACCAGTGATCCAAGTCAACATCTCTGAGCCCACCCTGTAGGAGCCAAAGCAGCAAGAGCAAGTTCCACCCCTGGCCCCAGCGGAGTGCCTTCTAGCAGTGCCCAAGGCTCCTTGTGCGACTTTGGAAGATCTTAAAGGTGATCTGGTGGAGAGGAAAGGTAGCTGTTCAGTGGAGGCAAGTGGAGGGTGTCTGGACACCAAAAGAAGAGGATTCAAGCAAAAGCGAGCAGTTTCGTATCATCTCGCTGCTCACCATTGAAGGAAAGATCTTCTTCAAGATTGTGGCCCAGTGTTTAATTGAGTTCCTCTTGAAGGAATACATAGACACCTCAGTGCGGAAGGGGGGAGTCCCAGGAGTACGTGGATGCCTAGAGCATAGGAGTGGTGACCCAGCTGATCCAGGAGGCAAGGGAAATCAGAGGAGACCTTGCAGCACTCTGGCTAGACCTAACTAACGCCTATGGATCCATCCCACACAAGCTCGCTGAAACAGCACTGACAAGACACCGTGTTCCAGAGATGATCCGAAACCTCATTCTGGACTATTACAGCAACTTCAGGTTGAGAGTCTCCTCAGGGTCACTAACATCAGCTGGAGAAGGGCATAATCACTGGCTGCACAATCTCGGTGTCACTCTTCTCACTGGCCATGAACATGATTGTCAAGTCTAGATCCTGACTATTTACAATGAAATAATGGAAACATTTGGACAGGTTTGTTTATCAGAAGTCAAGATCTAAGTCATAGCTTAAGGAAAAAACCTAACTTCTAAATGCAATATGACAAAATTACTTTGCATTGTTATCATTGTGCGATCTTCCTGCTTTTTCCCAAAAAAAAAAGCATGGATATCATCTGCTTGACTAATCTATAAATAACTTTCACTTTTGGAGGTAAATTTTGATTTTAATTTAGTATTGATTTAGTATTGATCAAAATTTAGCAACTCCTGATGTTGTGGGTATATTCAGGTTGATTACTATCCTTCTAATCCATTCAGCAAACTTGCCAGACTTTGCAGAAAGAAATATAAATTGATATGTTAATTTGCTTTTCTTCATGGATTAGATTCTGCACCAAATGTAAAAGATGAATTTTCTTTTGCAGTCATCTTATGCGACACGAGTTAATAGGTGTAAGGAAATTCTTCAGAAGGCCATTAATGATGACAGCCGTTTAGGCAAGTTTGTAGGAGATGCCACTCGTCTCACTGAAAAGTTGCTGGAACTGTGCAACAAAACGGTACGTGCCTTCATTTATAGTGATATTCCTATCTGCTTGTTAAGATTGTGTAGAATGAGGTTTATTATCACTGACATATGTCATGAAATTTTTTGTTTTGTGGCAGCAGTACAGTGTAATACATAAAAAATTACCATAAGGTACAATAAGAAAGATACAGTATAACAAATAAATAAGTTGTGTAAAACGAGTGCAAAATTGTGAGGTAGTGTTCATTGGTTCATGGTCCATTCAGAAATCTGATGGCAGAGGGGAAAAAGCTGTTCCTAAAATATTGAGTTTGTGTTTTCAGGCTCCTGTACCTTGATGGTAGCAATGAGTAGAGGGTATGTCCTGGGTGATGGGGTCCTCAATGATGGATGCTGCCTTTCTGAGTCATTGTCTTTTGAAGATTTTCTCAATGGTGGGGAGGCTAATATGTAAATACTCACAATCTTAAAATTGTGATTGAAAATGCCCGTAGTCAATGTGCTTATTAAAGCGAGGTCTATATTTGATGATATTGTGAATTGGTTCTCCTTGTTCTATCCTCATCCCCTCCACACCCAGTTCCAAAATATTTGCACAACTTTTAAGTTAACTAGCATGGCCACTTTTCTTTCCAGGAAGTATCTGTTTCTGAACGTAGGTTTCTCTTTTGAGTCTCAATGTGCATGAGGGAGTATGTCAAATGGGATTTGAAACCGGCTTTGTCAGAAGTAGCTGTACTTTTTGTATATCATTTTAATGAAAAGTAAGCAAACGCCATTTGGCCCTTTGAGCTAGATTCACCGTTATGTCTGATCCTCTTTGTAAACACCATATTCCTGCTTTCCCTCATGTATTTATCCACGATACCACATCAATCATTCATTTGCCACTCACTGCACTTGCCTAAGTTATCTTGTGTCCTCCTCAGAATTCACAAATTCTCAATCCACCATGTTTCATCTCATCGTCATCCTGAGAAATATTACATTTGGTTTCCTTATCCATATTATTGACGTATGTTGCAGATACTTACATAGTGAGCTGGGGCTCAAGCTCTGATTCCTCTGGTGCCCCATAAATGCACCCTGTAAAAGATACTTTAGTGTCCACCTATATGCTGGGAGTAGAAGTACAGCCAGCTGATCAGACTTTCCAAAGTGTGGGATTGAGATGGCATGGTAAGCATTCTTGATGGTGGTATAACAGTGGTCAAGTGTGTTGGCTCCTCTGGTTCCACAGGTGATATGTTAGTGGTTGTTCAGAGACTTCTTCAAGCTAAGCTGATTGAAATCCCCCACAATGATAAGGAAGGCATCTGGGTGTGCTATTTCGTGACTATTGATCATGGAACTCAGCTCTTTCAGTGCCTGCCTGATGTTGGCCTGAGGTAGAATGAACACCGCTACCAGGATGATGCCGAGAAACTCCCTCGGCAGATGCTAATTCAAAATTCCACACCTCAGGAAGGAGGCATCCACCATTAAGGACCCCTATCACCCTTCTCATTGCCACCGTCAAGGAGGAGGCACAGGAAATGAAGACACACACTCAAACTTTCAAGAACAACTTCTTACCCTCTGCCATCAGATTTCTTAATGGTCCATGAGATAGATAGATAAGTAAATATTGTAATTTATATGTTTTCTTTATTATGTATTGCAATGTACAGCTCCCGCAAAACAACATATTTCATGACATATCCCAGTGATATTAAGATTATGTATATAGAATAGATTAAAAATGGTGGAAAAACAGAAATGATATATATTAAAAAATGTGAGACAGTGTTCATGAGTTCAGTGTTTATTTAGGATCATATGCTAGAGGGGAAGAAGCTGTTCATGTATCACTGAGTGTGTACCTTATCTTGAGGTGTAGAAAAAGTAGTCCTGTGGGCATTTTTGTCCACATTATTTCAGTTTAAACCCTTCAATTCGCAGCAAAAATCAAATTTAAGGTATAAATTTGAGTGATTGTGTTTTATCCTTTGAAGTTTGTGTGTTTTTTTAAGATGTTTTGCATATTTTGTAGTTTGTGCTGTTTTTTTTGCACATTGGGGTTTGAAGTTTTTCTTTTAACAGTTATGGTTTTTCTTTGTTTTATGCCGATCTATAGGAAGATAAATCTCAGGGGTTGTATACTGTATACTTAGATAATAAATGTACTTTGAACTTTGAATTGTGAACTCAAATTAACAATGGCTTTATGTCTGACATTTCAACATTTCTTCCTGTAGGTAGATGGAAACAACACAACTTTAAGTATGAGCGTTCATTTCAAATTGCTGAAACGATTGGTGGAAGAGCCAGCTTTCAGTGAAATCCTCATCCCTCTGCAATCTGTGATGACTCCCACTCTGCCATCAACTCCAGGCACCCACACAACTCATGACCCTTTCCCTGGTCATTGGGCCTACATTGCTGGCTTTGCAGACATGGTAAATTGTCAATTATTTTTAATATGTTCCTGTTTCATCGTTAGTTCTCAAATTAGCTGTGTGTAAATGTTCAAGATGTTACCACCTTCTGCCTGAATGAGAAAGTACTCAACAACTGGTGTGCTGCGTAGCCTTATGTCGTTATTGGACTAAGTCAGGAACTTGTGTATAATTGAAACAGCAGTATAAAAATAAATTTTGCGCTTCCAGATATTTCACTGTTTGAAATATTTTACTTGGGAACAACAGGTAAAATGGGGAAAACTCATATATAATAAAGTCATCATTTGTATTAAAACTTGTAATTATATTGCTGAGTTGGTTATGACACTAGTCTTGAAGTTGAGTTCTGACAGCATTTTCAATATACTGTACCTTGTGAAGTTTGTCCCTTCTGCCTCAACTTGTGATTTGCAAGTTTTTTGATGGTTTTTTTACCAGCTTTTTTAAAAAAAATCATACTTAAAGTAACCCCTTTACTAGCTGGATGTTGGCTTCAAAATTTGCTTCTTAAACTTGATGTTCATTTCGCATTGCGATGTATTTATCAGCTTTTTTTGGAAATGTATTTTACATTACTGGCGTCTGACTTTTTTTGTATTTCTTTGCCATTGGAAACTACCTCAATGTTAATGTGATTTGATTGTCATATTCTTTCACTTAATAATCTGGGTGATGTGGATGCAAACCTCTATTGTATTGGCTATAACATGCATGATATAACTGGGATCACCTGTAGTGTGAATAGTCACCTAGCCCAGTTGTACTACAACCCAGAGTCCTGAGAGAGGTTGCTGAAGAGATAGTGGATGCATTGATCATGATCTTTCAAAAATCTCACTTGATTCTGGCATGGTCCTGGAAGACTGGAAGATTGCAAATGTCACTCCACTTTTAACAAAGGGAGGAATGCAAAAGAAAGGAAATTATACATCAGGTAGACTGACCTCAGTGGTTAGGAAAGTGTTGGAGTCCATTGTTAAGGATGAAATTTTGGGATACTTGGAGATGAATAATAAAATAAGTCAAAGACTGCATGGTTTCTGTAAAAGGAAATCTTGCCTGACAAATCTGTTAGATTTGGCAGGGGTAGACAAAGGAGAGACAATGGATGTCATTTACTTGGATTTTTAGAAGGTATTTGATGAGATGCCACACACGAGGTTGCTAAACAAGATAAAATCCCATGGCGTTACAGGAAAGATACTGGCATGGATAGAGGAATGGCTGACAGGCAGGAGGCAGTGAGTGAATAAAGGAGGCCCTTTCTGGTTGGCTTCCAGTGACTAGTGGTGTTCTTCAGGGTCAGTATTGGGACTGCTACTTTTTGCATTGTTTGTTCATGCTTTGGATAATGGAACTGATGGCTTTTTGGCAAAGTTTGTGGATGATATGGAGGTAGGTAGTGCAATTGCAGCAGGACGTAGACAAATTGGAAGAATGAGCAAAAAGGCGGCAGATGGAATACAGCATTGGAAAAGATGTGATAATGCATTTTGTTAAAAGGAACAATAGTGTGGACTATTATCTAAATGGGGAGAAAATTCAAACATCAGAGGTGCAGAGGGAGTTATCGTGCAAGACTCCCAGAAGGTTAATTTACAGGTTGAATCTGTGGTAAAGAAGGCAAATGCAATGTTGGGATTTATTTCAAGGGGAAAAGAATATAAAAGCCGTCATTCCAACGTGCTTCAAGGCCACCACCATTGTCCAGTGCCGAAGAGGTCTTCTGTGTCCTGCCTCAACGACTACCATCTGGTTGCTCTCACATCCATCATCAGGAAGTGTTTCAAGAGGCTCGTCATGAAGCACATCAAGACCCTGCTGCCCCCCCTCACTGGAATCCCTGTAGGTCGTGTATTGTCCCAACCGTTCAACAGATGACTCATTACTACCACCCTCCATCTGGCCCTCACCCACCTGGGCAAAAAAAGACACGTACGTTTGAATGCTGTTCATAGACTTCAGTTCAGTATTCAACACAATCATTCCTCAGCAGCTAATTGGAAAGCTGAACTTGCTGGGCCTGAACACCACCCTCTGCAACTGGATCCTAGACTTCCTGACTGGGAGACCTCAGTCAGTCCAGATCAGGAGCAGCATCTCCAACACCATCACACTGAGCACAGGGCCCCCCCAGGGCTGTGTGCTCAGTCCACTGCTGTTCACTCTGCTGACCCACGACTGTGCTGCAACACACAGCTCGAATCACATCATCAAGTTTGCCGATGACATGACCGTGGTGGGTCTCATCTGCAAGAACAAGGAGTCAGCTTACAGAGAGGAGGTACAGTGGCTAACAGACTGGTGCAGAGCCAACAACCTGTCTCTGAATATGAACAAAATGAAAGAGATGGTTGTTGACTTCAGGAGGGCACGGAGTGACCACTCTCCACTGAACATCGATGGCTCCTCCATAGAGATCATTAAGAGATTTCTTGGTGTTCACTTGGCAGAGAATCTCCACCTGGTCCCTCCAACACCAGCTCCGTAGCCAAGAAAGCCCAGCAGCATCTCTACTTTTTGCAAAGGCTGAGCAAAGTCCATCTCCAACTCCCATGTCCTCACCATGTTCTATAGAGGATATATCAAGAGCATCCTAAGCAGCTGCTCACTGCCTGGTTCAGGAATTGCACCGTCTCGGATCGTAAGGTCCTGCAGCGGATAGTGAGGTCAGCTGAAGGGATCATCGGGGTCCGTCTTCCTGCCATACAGACATTTACACCATTACGCTGCATCCTCAAAGCTAACAGCAGTGTGAAGGACCCCACGCACCCCTCATACAAACTCTTCTCCCTCCTTCCATCTAGCAAAAGGCACCAAAGCATTCGGGCTCTCACAACCAGGACTGTGTAACAGTTTCTTCCCCCAAGCCATTAGACCTCCTCAATTCCCAGAGTCTAGTCTGACACCACCTTTTCTCTCTCTCTCCTCTCTCTCTCTCTCTCTCTCTCTCTCTCTCTCTCTCTCTCTCTCTCTCCTCTCTCTCTCTCTCCTCTCTCTCTCTCTCTCTCTTCTCTCTCTCTCTCTCTCTCTCTCTCTCTCTCTCCTCTCTCTCTCACTCACACACACACACACACACACACACACACACACACACACACACACACACACACACACACACACACACACACACCCACACACCACTCACACCCTTTGCAATTTTTGCTCATTTCTTTCTCAATTCCTGCTAAAACATTGTTTACATTTACATCATTTATTATCATATTGTAATTTGCCCTTTACTGTGCCTATTGTCCTGTATATTAATTATTGTACTGTCTTGCACTGTTTTGTGCACTTTATGTAGTCCCGTGTTTGGTCTGAAGTCTAATGTAGTTTTATGTTGTTTCACATAGCCTAGTGTAGTTTTGTGTTGTTTCATGTAGCACCATGGTCCTGGGAGGAACGTTGTTTCGTTTTTACTGTGTACTGTACCAGCAGTTATGGTTGAAATGACAATAAAACCGGCTTGACTTGACTTGATAATGCTGAGGCTTTATAAGACACTAGTCAGGCCACACTTGGAATATTGTCAACAGTTTTGGGCCCCATATCTCAGAAAGGATGTGTTGTTATTGGAGAGAGTCCAGAAGAGATTCACGAGATGATTCTGGGAATTAAGATGTTAACATATGAGGAGTATTTGAGGTTTTGGGCTTGCACTCGCTGGAATTTAGAAGAATGTGGGGGATCTCATTCAAACCTACCAAATGTTGAAAGGATTGGATAAGGTGGAAGCGGAGAGGATGTTTCCTGTGGTGGGGGCATTCAGAACTAGAGCGCACAGCCTCAAATTGAGGGATGACCTTTTAGAACTGAGGTAAGGAAGAATATTTTTAGTCAGAGATTGGTGAATCTTTGGAATGCTCTGCCTCAGACTGCCAATAGTGGTTGAGACTGTGGGTATACTTAAGGGGGAAGTTAATAGTTTCCTGATTGGTCTTGGCATCAAAGGATATGGCAAGAAGGCAGGTGGATGGGGTGAGTGGGATCCAGGATCGGCCATGGTGGAATGGCAGAGCCAGACACGACAGGCTGATTTTGCCTAATTCTGCTCCTATGTTTTATGGTCTTATGGTCACTTGTATAGTGCTTTGAAATAATTGCAACTGATCAGACCAAAAATAGTGATATAGTAAGAATTTTTATTGTAAAATTGTAGAGACACTAGCTACAACTTCTGATCTTTGAGATTTTGTTCAAAGTGTCTTCTTCATCTTTCACCATTTGTAAAATTGAGCTAGTTTCCTTTCATAGAACATAGAACAGAGGAGCACAGTACAGCCGAGAGCAGTTCAACCCTTTGTTCCCACTAACATGCAATTTTACTTTCATCCATGTGTCTATCCTAGACTCTTTAATGGCCCTAATGTATCTGCCCTCTACCTCCCTCCCTGGCAGTGTGTTCCATGCACTTAGCACTCTCTTTGTAAAAAAAAAACTACCTCTGACACCCCTGCTATACTTTCCTTCATTCATTGTAAAATACGCCCTGTCATATTACCCATTGTCACCCTGGGACAAAGTCACTGACTGGGCACTATATTTCTTATCATCTTGTACACACACACACACACACACACACCTGTATCAAGTCATCCTCTTATCCTCTTCCCTCCAATGAGAAAAAGCCCCAACTTGTTCGAGGTTTTCTCATAAAGCACATTTCCTAATCCATGCGGCATCCTGCTAAATCTCCTTTGCACTGACTCTAATGCATTTCAGGAGCTGTTGTCACTTTGCCTAATTATTCCAGCTTCTAATCAATTTCCTTCCCGTCTACCTTTATCTCCTGACCCAATCAGCTTACATCAGGAATTAGAATAACACTAACTTCGTCAAAACTTGTAAGCAAATAAAACTTGTTGCAGTATACATAATTCAATTCAACAACAACTTCCATTTATTTTGTATCATTGACATGGAAAAACATTCCAAGATGACTAAAAGGTTTGACCACATAGAAACAGATACTAGGCCTATGAATTGAATTGAAGTGAATGATCTTTATTGTCATTATACGTCGGTACAATGAAACTCTGTTTGACTTCCTCCCAGGCATCAAACAAAGTGGTAGATAAAAAACAAGACAGTAATAGAAAAACAGTATTAAATAGATCTGACATCTGTAGTCATTAACTCCTTTGAACGCTTGGTGTTGAACCACCTGAAGACCCCTCACCAGCAGCCTGCTGGATCCCCTGCAGTTTGCCTACCGGGCAAATAGGTCAGTAGACGATGCAGTCAACCTGGGACTGCACTATATCCTGCAACATCTGGATCGTCCTGGGACCTATGCTCGGATGCTGTTTGTGGATTTCAGTTCGGCGTTTAACACCATCGTCCCTCATACCCTCTGCTCCAAATTGTCTCACCTTACTGTGCCACTGACCTCTGCGATTGGATTTACAGCTTCCTGACCAACAGAAGTCAGCAGGTAAGGATGGGACAGGTCACCTCGGATATTCGAATCACCAACACCGGCGCCCCCCAGGGGTGGTGTCCTCTCTCCACTGCTGTTCTCCCTCTACACCAATGACTGCACCTCCTCCAACCCCTATGTGAAGCTTTTGAAGTTTGCAGACGACGCTACGTTCATCGGACTCATTCCAGAACAGTGATGAGTCTGCATATCGACAGCAGGTGGACCAACTGGCGCTCTGGTGCAGTCGGAACAATCTGGGAGCTGAACACGCTCAAGACAAAGGAGATGATAGTGGATTTCAGGAGACATTCCCCCGCTATGGTCCTCCCCTCACAGTCCTCAGCAGCCCTGTGTCCACCGTGGAGAACCAGGTTCCTGGGAACCACCATCTCTCAGGATCTGAAGTGGTAGCAGAACATCAGCTCCATCCTGAAGAAGGCCCAGCAGCGGATGTATTTCCTGCGGCTCTTGAGGAAATACAGTCTGTCTCAGGAATTGCCTGCTGCAGTTCTACACTGCAGTCATTGAGTCTGGCCTGTGCACCTCCATCATTGTGTGGTTTGGAGCCGCCACCAAGCAGGATAGAACCAGACTACAGCGCACAGTGAGGACTGGCCGAGCGCATCATTGGAGCCTCCCTGCCCTCTATTGTGGACCTGTACTCTTCCAGGTTGAAGAAGAGGGCGGGGGAACATCATAAAGGACTCCTCCCATCCTGCGCATGGACTGTTTGATCTGCTTCCATCTGGTAGGCGCTTCAGATCCCTCCAGACTAAGACTAATAGGCACTGGAGAAGTTTTTTCCCTACTGCAGTCACTTTGCTGAACAGTTAACTGCCGGTTAACTGTTGGCTAACTATTACTTGGATTGCACTACCTGTATGTATAATCTATATTTTCATTTATATTTATCATTATTATTGTTATGAGCAGAGAGACAACATCTGCGGAAGTGAATTCCTTGTATGTGCACAGGTACTTGGCGATTAAAGTCTGATTCTGATTCTGATAAGTAGCAGAAAAATAAGTTGCAGCAGCACAAGAATGTCACAGTAATGGACAAAGTGCTGTTAGTGCAAGTATTTGAGTCCTTGTGTGTGCTCACAGTTTCAGTCATTGCTCTGTGGGAGTGGTGTGGTGTGATGGAGGCCACAGCTCTGGGGTAGAAGCTGTTCCTCATATTAAATAAATAATCTAGATATGTTAATCTATAAAGAATACATATTAAATAAATATTATATAAACGGTGATAAATGTTAATTGTGAGTTGAGAAGAGATGCATTTACAGAAAGTTTTGTAAGACATGGAACTTGGTAAACAAGGAATATTGAAACTAACGAAAAACAAAGTTATAGAAGTGTGATGGGCTCAATTTTTAAAAAATGCTATGCAGATTTTTTGGTGACCATGTTCTACTTACCATGTATTTATCACCCTGAAAAATCAACAAATCCCTATATTGTTTTAGAAATTTCAATCAGTTATCCCTTGGCCTCTTCTAGAGAAAAGAGCCTTTCTTTGTTCACCTTTTCTGAAAAAAATGTGCTCAACTCATTTCTATTATTATTCTTGAGAATCTATTTTTGCACCTTCAGGTACTACTATTTCCTTTTTTTAAAATGTGACCCTTTTTAAGGCTTTTCAAAAAATCTTGTCAGACCTTCCAGAAGCAGCTTGAAATGGAATGATTGAAAAGACACTCATTTTGATGATAACAGGAGCAGAAGGACACGACATATTTCTGTGCTACAGGAATTTTGTAAATTTAGGAAATGTGACTTGCAGCTTAGTCAAAGAGGTGGATGAATAGTGTGGTGTTAAATACAAAGCATTCGATGCCAAAAGATTTGGATCACGTTGTAACTTTGATGGACCAAAATGTTCCATAGACTGTACCAGTCATTGATATATAGGGTCTCTTTATTGTTTTATATGGTACTTAATACAGATCCTGACTCTTGCTGTTGGCTTTTTGCATCTTCTCATGTTAGGTGGAAATCTTAGCTTCTCTTCAAAAGCCCAAGAAAATCACTCTTAAAGGTTCTGATGGGAAGTCCCTATATTATGATGTGTAAACCCAAAGATGACCTCAGGAAGGATTGTCGTCTTATGGATTTAACTCACTAATTAATAAGGTATATTATTTTGAAATTATAAAATTAATTTTTGGAAATGTGCTCACAATGCACTGTAGGGAAATCTTGAGCTAAGGGTAACAGGGTAAATTATTCAATTCTATGGTGATTATCAAATCATAAATGTAGGGAACATGCAAAGTTCAGGAATGTTTTTATTGTGGATTATTTCAATGTTATTATGTTTTGATCAGAGTCTTGGTTGCAGAAGGATGATTGTTGGACAGGGAGAGGCATAAGGGATGACATCTTGGATAACTGTAAGAAGTTTTGGAAAGTTGATTGTGTAGGTTATGTGCAAATTTAAACTTCTGCCAAACCTAACATTTTGTTTACTCTTCTATTGCTTTTCAAACTGCTGTAATGAAGATATTAGATTTATCTATTGGGCCCTCAGGTGTATTATTTTTGTTGCAATATTCAATGACTTAAAAGTAATATTTCTGTATTGTTGCCACTGTTAACCTCTAGCTGAATATGACTGAATAGTAGGATTGAGCTCCCCAGCAGCATGTTGAGAAAGGAGCGTTTCAGAGGCACTAATACATGTTTGGAAAATCAGTCACTTTTTCCTTTGATTTTTAATTTGATTATGACTACGTTTGAATGGTAAGTAAATGAAAAATAATTACATTACAAGAGAAGTGTAATTAACTTAGATAATCTGACATTGACAGTGCTTACGTAAAGATGCAGAATCTCGCAGGCGAAGACTTCACATCAGAACTTATGCAGTCCATTCCTCTGAATGAGGAATGTGGTCTGGTTGAGTGGGTCAACAACACTGCTGGCTTAAGACATATACTGAATAAATTGTATAAAGAAAAAGGTAAGGATTTAACCTCTCACAGCCCTATCTTCTGAAGTTCAATATATATTAATGACTTTGATATGTTACTATCAATTCGAGTATGCTGTGGGGTTTAGAATGATCTCTTAAAGTTAAATTTGCTGCAACTGTGCAATTTTAATGACTGTAAATAGTACTTCAAGAGCGTTGGGGGGGACAGGAAAATAAACTTATATACAATTTTGTACAGCTTTAAAGATGACACATAAAATTAATTAAATTGTAAAATAGGTTACAGTGGATTCCAGCTGTCACGTACCTCGTGAGTGGGTTACCAAACAGCAGAAATGGAAAACACGTTGGAGTCTGGTATTACTGTAAACTACTAGTGTTTATTAGTGAACTAAGCAATACAGTACTATAAAATGCAAATATATGAAACAAGTTAGCAATGATGTATACAGAAGTGTGGAAGTAGGAACCAAAATCAGGCTCTTTCAGAGCTAGGGGTAAATGGATACAGTTTTACGATATGATGCAGAGATCAGTTCAGTTCAGTTCGAGTAGTTGTTTGAGTATCGTTGGCGAGAGAGTGAGAGAGATGATGATGAGATGATGCCGTTGCCATCGATCTTACCGTTGTCTTCCTGTTACGGTCACCGACTATGACCATACCACGTACGACCGTTCTTCAGTGGTGGAGCCTGTCACCCAGGCGAGGGTGGACACACAAACAGTTCCCACTGGTGGCACCTTTACACACTGAGCCACTGATCGATTTTCCCCGAATCGATCCTCCAAAACCCCCACCTTCACGTGGTGCACGAAGCTCGTTCAGTGTCCCGTGGTGAGTCTGTCTGTGTCTTAGCAGTCCTGCTTTTTATATCCGCATGCTGGACACTGGCTGTCCATCAACCGGCTCCTCCCTTCTATTCTGCAGGAATCTTAACAAGCAGGCAGAGTCCTTGGTGAAAAGGTAAATAATCAGATAGGAGCCATAACATTAAATCTTGTCTCTGTCACTCTCATCTGCAGCATAGTTCATGGGGGGGTCAATTCTGGACCCATCTCAAGCTCGGTTGTTCATCACACAGCTAATTGGGCTATTGGCTAATCGGGGCAGCTGTTTATTTGGGACAGCTCTTAAAGAACAAAAAGTAATCAAGAAAATAACCGGATTCCTTTATTTGGAACATTATGCTGCTTAATTTGGACAGGAGCCTGTTGCCTAACAGTTTTCTAACCAGCATCAGTCACGTGCACTTGTGTAGCTGTTAGACACTACACTGTGCTTGAACTTCTTCAAAATAGCAAAGTAGCTTTCACAGAGTAGCTACAAAGAAAAGTATTTCAGTGGCATAGAAGTTATTCACCTAA
This sequence comes from Hemitrygon akajei, assembly GCF_048418815.1. Lineage (NCBI taxonomy): Eukaryota > Metazoa > Chordata > Chondrichthyes > Myliobatiformes > Dasyatidae > Hemitrygon > Hemitrygon akajei. The sequence goes on along the minus strand of NC_133126.1, from coordinate 180,005,062 downwards.
AACATGGATTGTGAGATGAGAATACTTTTGTGGAGTTCTGTTAATGATTCGATGGCATTACACCTGGAAAAAAATTATGAGCAGATTGAGTATTAATGCCCATTTGCTCATTGGATAAGTAGTTGGGGGGAACAGTTTGCACAGCTCTAGTGCAAGGTTGGAGAGCAGGATATGTTAGATTGTTCTTTTCAAGAGCTGGCACATTGACAATTATTTTCTGCCATTCTATAATCTGATTGGTGTGAAATTCTGAATTGATTTAATTCCCAATTTGGCTTTTTTAAAATACAGAATACCTTAAAATATCCTTCTAACAAAATTTAATGAAAAAGTGCATCATGTTCCTCATCATGCTCTATTATTTAACAGTTTCCCTTCCTTTTTTACCCTAACATCCCATTATATTAAAGTTTATGTTTGATTTGAATGGCTGCTCAGAGCAAGTTACTTCTGGTTTATTATCCTTTGCAGGTGAGAGATGAAATGATAAGATGTAGAGCTATATTGGAAAGAAACCAGTGACAACTTGCCTTGCGTATTAGCACAAATAAAATGAAAATGGCCATAGTAATCTTTTTCAGTAACATGTATCAATTCCAAATTGTATGCCCAAGTTAATTTCCTTCAGAAGTGGGTTGACTAATCCTAGTAATCATGTTACTTGGAACACCTCTCTGGAACTGAGAGATTTTGAGTTATATCTTATTTTTTGTTAACCCCACCCACTGCCACTGCCGCCCCAGTCCTGTGGTAATCCTTTAATGAACATTCCATTCCTGATAGCCTGGTCTTACGGTGTTCTGACAGTTGCAGTTGGATCTGTTAGCTAAAGGGAGAATGCAAGGCCTAAACTAGTCCCCAACCCTACTCTTGCAGTTCAAAGTCTGTTTTTACAACATATTCTACTGAGCTGATAAATGATAAACAATGTAAATTCAAAGTCACTCACCTGAACATGATTAATCTGTATAAATATTACATCATTAATTTTAAACAGTTACAGTGGCTGTACTTGACAATGTTCTCAAAGATTCCCAAACATGTTCATTATGCCTTTTAAGATATAACATCATCTAACTATTGGATTTCTTCTTATTTCTGACTTTTGAAGTTATGTTTTTTTTAACAGGTGTTTACATGCTTGGGAAGGAGCTACCGTCAGTGCATGCTACCAAAAACAAGCACCTTTGGAGGAGAAACTATCTGTATTTAAAGAGCAGCTTTTGCCCACGTCACCCTGCTGTTTTTCATGAATGGTTCCTGAGGACGTTCCCTGATCCAACTTCCTGGTGAGTTTGTGTTTCCAGTTTGGTGATACGATTGATCTGCTTTCCTGAATAAAGGAGTAAGAGATTCAGAAAATTTGTAGGCTAATTTTTTTCTCCACATCCCAATTCATGTTTAGGTGATCCCTTTTTGAGTTATATGACACATACTGGCAATGGTTGAATCAGAAAAGGGAAATTAATAATTTAACATGAGAGAAGATTACCAATTATTATAATTGGTACTTTACCTGTAAAGCTAAACTACAGCAGAAGCGAAGGTTAAGGTACTAAGTTTGAATTGATACTTGTGCTCTTTAAGAGAGTTTAATATAGTTTGCCAGAAAGATGGTAACTTGAAAGGAGGGAGATGAACAAAACTGGAAATATAAATTATAAATGTAATGAACAGAATAAACATGACCACAAGTCGTTGTAAACAGATATAATTTAGATGCAAAAACTGAAACATGACAGTAAGGTTACCGAAGTGAAAACTAACTATCCCAGAGAATTCAACATTCATGAAGGGTGTGTGAGAGGAAAAAGGAGATGGCGTAGCGCTGTTTATGATGGCATTTTTCCAGTAGTTCTAGGAAGAAATGTATAGTGTGGCATGGAATTAGAACCAGTTTTTAGTGGAATGAAGTAACATCAGGAACAGAAAAAAATTGGTGGGAGCTGTTTATTGGCCTCCTAATGGTAAGAGTGATGCAGTAAAAGAGATCGATCGCTCAATCAGTATGTTGCAGAACCACTTAAAGAACAACTTTTATTTTTAGCATTTTGTGATAAGATTAATTTTGTAAACAGCCTCAAAGCAAAGAGTGAGTTGAGTTTGATAGAATTTCACATATCAATGGTTGAGAGTGATATATTTCAATCTGAAGCCAGGGTTCACAATTTGAACAAAGGAAGCAAAGGCTAGTTTGACTGTAGTAGACTGGGAAAATGATATTAAAGGATGTGACTAGTATGTTTAGAATTTAAAGTATGATTTGCAGAAAATGTACAAACCTTTAAAAGGAACACATTATGCAGTTGTGCATTACAGGAGAAATCGAAGTAAATGATAAAATTAAGAAAAAGGGAACTGAAGAATGCAACAATCTTGAAATTGGATGACCGAGAAAGAGATCAAACAGAATATAAGGATGTGAAAAACACAAACACATGCTGTAACGGCTTTTGTGGAGATATTAACAAAAAGGGAAAGATTAGCAAGGACAAATGTGGGAGATGGCTGCAATTATAATGGGAGTAAGAACATGGCTGTGCAATAAAATAATTTCTTTGTCCTGTGGTCATGGAATAGTATAGGGAACTTCTCCCAGAAACACTGCAGAACCAAGAATCCTGAGCTGATGAAGAAGAGAAATTATTAATTTTAAAACTAATAACAGTTTGTAAATAAAGTAATAATAGTAATAATATGACAGTTGTTAATTAGCTTAAAACCTGATAAAACCCCATTAAAACATCCTAGTGTTTTGGAAAAGGTGGCATTAGGGCTAGTGAATGTTCTGGTTATCAACTTCCAAAGTTCTATGGATTCTGGAATGGTACTGGCAAATTGGAGAATAGCAATTGTGATGACACTACTTAAAAGAGGGAATAGGAAAATGCCTAACTACTGATCTGTGAGCCTTATGCTGATAGTGAGAAAATCATGACATCTATAATAAAGGATATCAAAACAACTAGAAAGTATATTTGAACAAATTCAAATGGAAATCATCTTTGACTAATCTGTGTTAGTTCCTTAGGAATTATTTAGTAGAGAAAATGAGGAGAAAGCAAGTAGATATGATTTAATTGTACTTTCAGAAAGCTTTTAATAAGGTCCCGCTAGGAAGTTGATAAAGGCATTAGAACAGTGGTCGGAGGTGTGACAGGCAAGTAATATACTAGAATGAGATTTGGTTACCAAGGAGAAAACAGCATTGTAGTACAGGTGTTTCCCCCCCCCCCCTTACAAAGGTAGAGTGTTCCTATGAAACCTTCCTTAAGCTCAAATGGCGTAAAGCAAAGAACCATTAATTTATATAGGAAAATTTTTCATAAAAGCAAAAATCCTCTTTGTAATGTGAAAACAGATTACGGGACTTGAGAAACTGAGTGACAGAGAAAGGTTGAATAGGTTAGGACTTTATTCCATGGAGCGTAGAAGAATGAGGGGAGACTTGATAGAGGTACATAAAATTCATGATAGGTATAGATAGAGTGAATGCAAGCAGGCTTTTTCCACTGAGGCTATAGGAGAAAAAAACCAGAGAACATGGGTTAAGAGTGAAGGGGAAAAAGTTTAAAGGGAACATTGTTGGGGGGGGGGGGGGCTTCTTCACACAGAGAGTGGTGGGAGTGTAGGAATGAGCTGCCAGATGAAGTTGTAAATGCAGGCTCACTTTTAACATTTAAGAAAACTTGGACAGGTATATGGATGACAGGTGTATAAGGGATATGGGCCAGGTGCAGGTCAGTGGAACTAGGCAGAAAATGGCAGCAAAGCCAAGGGCCAAAAGGCCTGTTTCTGTGCTGTAATGTTCAATGGTTCTAATGTAGGTCTTTTGTAAAAGCGATAGTGGCGTAAAGTGAACATTTGTAAAGCGGGGGACACCCTTAACTGTTTCAATCTCAAGTTGGCAGGCTCTGCCCAGTGCAGTGGTACCACTGGCATTGGTGCTCGAGACCCAACATACA